>NC_134231.1:16929515-17542015 GCF_965140235.1 Caretta caretta | reverse complement strand
TCTCTATTTTAGTATATTTCAAGAAACGATTTCTTCCAAATCACCAGCAAAAAGCGTTTTGGTGAATCATTCGAGAGAAATGGATCACTAGTACTTGTCAATAATGTATGTCTCATTATGAGTAATTGTCTTGACCAGATCTCTACCAAATGATCAGGCGAGATAACGTATGGCTTTTCGAGGAAGAGTGCATGAGACATCAACGGCTACATCTGATTAGTAATGAATGTCTCATTTTTAGCAATTTACACTACCCATCTGTATGTGTGACGTGTTCTGTGTGCGTGTGCATCGGTGTCGTGCTGTGTGTGTTGTCTTGGGTGGCCACAACACTGGGTAATGCACAAAGCATTCCCCTCCTGAAGGAAGAGTGACACGACGTGGCCACTCAGGAGTAACACACAAACAATCCCCCGCCTCCCCCACCACCCCCCCCGCATCCCCCACCCCGGAGCAACAGTGATGTGTGTGGCCACTTTCAGGTCACGCACAAAGCATTTCCCTCCTGGAGCAACAGTGACACCGGGCAGTCCCTTGGAGTAAGACACAAATCATTTCCTCACGGAGCACCAGTTGCACAAACTGAGTTTAATAATAATAATAATAATAATAATAATAATAATAATAATAATAATAATAATAATAAAACTAAACAAAAATAGATAGGTAGATTTCCAGTGATTAGAAGGGGTAGCAAGCAGAAAAAGGCAGATTGCTAAGCAACTACAAATACGCACGCATACTGAGCCTAAGATCTTCAAGAGACTGGATTCAAGAAGTAATTTCCCATCCTACATGTCTTTCGGCAACTTGAAGAGTTTCTGTAGCTTAGACTTCCCGTTGTTTCTCTTTACAGACTTACACTCCTGTTTTAGGCTGGACTTCCCCTTCTCATTTCCTTTGTCTCTTCAGGTACTTTCAGCAGCCTTTCTACCGCCCTGCGTGATTTTCGTCCGCTCCGACTTTTCCATGGCTCCAGAGACCTCCCTTGTGGGAATGCACAGCTACCCGTGTCCTGTGAAGGGACACGGCACGAGGAGAGAAGAGGAGAGAAGAGAAAGAGAGAGCTGGCGAACACAGGAGAGAAAACAGAGAAACATGAGAGCAAGGCGAGCAACTCACCACCTGGAGTCATCCTCTTGGATCCAAGCTTCAGTTGTGGAGAAGACACCGTTCCTGACCAGAGAAACGAGCAGCCTCTGAAAATGGGACCTTTTCTCCCTCGTAAGCACAGCTGATCAGGAACCTTTGCTTACAAACCGAACCCTAATGGACGGGGCTTCCCGACCCGGACTCAGGTGGGGCGTGAGCAGAGTCCTCACCAAACCAGACACTTCTCTCACCGAGACTGGCGAGAGCTCGGCTCCCAGATGGAGGGCTCTTGCCTGGCATCCCCAACGGTCACAGGCTCGCTGCTCTCACGCACATTCCGTCGCATGAGGGCAGTAGACGCTGAGGCTTGACTTCTTTTTCCTTGCTACTAAACCCAGCCCAAGGGGAAAAAAACAAGTAAGTTACCATCTCAGTCGGCGACGTCTCGGAGGCTCCTCTCTTTGCCTCTCCCACACGGCGGGGATCCGCCCTCCACTCTCCTCCCATTACCCCTTGAGCATCCCAACCAAAATCTCCTTTTCTAACGGCACCCCACAGAGTCACTCTGCTCAAGAGACTCTGGCCCCTCCCCACCTTCATCCCCCCGAGCCCCGTCCCCAGCGAGGACGCCCACGGCCGCTGAGGAGGACGACAGCGAGTGCGGACGAGGAACTGGAAGCACTGACCTGGCAGCCAGGTCTGCAGAGGGCAGAGAGCGGAGGCCTGGTTCCGCCTCCTTGGAAAGAGGCCCAAGCGGCTCAGGCCCCCTCCTGCCGTGTTCCCCTCCGGCGAGAGCTCCGGCACCATTCCTCGCCAGAGCCGCTGCGAAAGCCGAGCCGGGGCCCTCGCTCCACAGCGCTCGACATGCTGTGGGTCGTGTTCTGTGCCCTTCTGTGTCATCGTATCGAAAAGCATTTTGGTGAATCATTCGAGGAGAGCTTTAGCGCTAGTACTTGTCGATAATTTAAGTCTCCTTAGGAGTAATTTTCTTGAACCAATCGCTACGAACTCACCAGGAGAGACGCTGGATTGCTGGAGTCTTTACCACTAGGGACTTGTAAAGAATGATTTTCTACCTTGAGTCATTTGCAAGAACCGATCTGTTCCAACGCACCAAGGGAGAATGCCTTAGCTTTTCTGCTGGATGATTCCGTGGGAAATTGATCAGAAGACGGCTGAGGAATGAATTGTCTCATTCCTAGTCATTTTCACGAACCGATTTTAGTCCAAATCTCCAGGAGCTAATTATGACTATAGTACGGAGGATGATTCCATGTGTAATTAATTGCTAACGTTGATCAGAAAGAACTGCCTCCTTTTTAGTAATTTCGACCAAATCGTCAACTGATATCTACCTGATCACAAGGAGCCAATCTGAAAGGCTTTTGGAGGATGAGTCCATTTGTCGTTGATTATTAGCATTGATCAGTTATTACTTTCTCTTTTTTAGCAATTTTCACGATAAATCTCTGCCAAATGCCGAAGAGAGAATAGACTTGCTTTTTGGTGGATGGTTCCATGAGAAAGACATCAGGATACCTGATTACGAAAGACGTTCTCATTTTGAGTAATTTTCGCAACCTGCTCTGTACCGTCTGACGAGAAGTGAATCCTCGGGGCTTTCAGGAAGATTTCCTCTCAAATTTATCTGTCGCACAGGTCGAAGATGAATTTCTCTATTTTAGTATATTTCAAGAAACGATTTCTTCCAAATCACCAGCAAAAAGCGTTTTGGTGAATCATTCGAGAGAAATGGATCACTAGTACTTGTCAATAATGTATGTCTCATTATGAGTAATTGTCTTGACCAGATCTCTACCAAATGATCAGGCGAGATAACGTATGGCTTTTCGAGGAAGAGTGCATGAGACATCAACGGCTACATCTGATTAGTAATGAATGTCTCATTTTTAGCAATTTACACTACCCATCTGTATGTGTGACGTGTTCTGTGTGCGTGTGCATCGGTGTCGTGCTGTGTGTGTTGTCTTGGGTGGCCACAACACTGGGTAATGCACAAAGCATTCCCCTCCTGAAGGAAGAGTGACACGACGTGGCCACTCAGGAGTAACACACAAACAATCCCCCGCCACCCCACCACCACCCCCCCCGCATCCCCCACCCCGGAGCAACAGTGATGTGTGTGGCCACTTTCAGGTCACGCACAAAGCATTTCCCTCCTGGAGCAACAGTGACACCGGGCAGCCCCTTGGAGTAAGACACAAATCATTTCCTCACGGAGCACCAGTTGCACAAACTGAGTTTAATAATAATAATAATAATAATAATAATAATAATAAAACTAAACAAAAATAGATAGGTAGATTTCCAGTGATTAGAAGGGGTAGCAAGCAGAAAAAGGCAGATTGCTAAGCAACTACAAATACGCACGCATACTGAGCCTAAGATCTTCAAGAGACTGGATTCAAGAAGTAATTTCCCATCCTACATGTCTTTCGGCAACTTGAAGAGTTTCTGTAGCTTAGACTTCCCGTTGTTTCTCTTTACAGACTTACACTCCTGTTTTAGGCTGGACTTCCCCTTCTCATTTCCTTTGTCTCTTCAGGTACTTTCAGCAGCCTTTCTACCGCCCTGCGTGATTTTCGTCCGCTCCGACTTTTCCATGGCTCCCGAGACCTCCCTTGTGGGAATGCACAGCTACCCGTGTCCTGTGAAGGGACACGGCACGAGGAGAGAAGAGGAGAGAAGAGAAAGAGAGAGCTGGCGAACACAGGAGAGAAAACAGAGAAACATGAGAGCAAGGCGAGCAACTCACCACCTGGAGTCATCCTCTTGGATCCAAGCTTCAGTTGTGGAGAAGACACCGTTCCTGACCAGAGAAACGAGCAGCCTCTGAAAATGGGACCTTTTCTCCCTCGTAAGCACAGCTGATCAGGAACCTTTGCTTACAAACCGAACCCTAATGGACGGGGCTTCCCGACCCGGACTCAGGTGGGGCGTGAGCAGAGTCCTCACCAAACCAGACACTTCTCTCACCGAGACTGGCGAGAGCTCGGCTCCCAGATGGAGGGCTCTTGCCTGGCATCCCCAACGGTCACAGGCTCGCTGCTCTCACGCACATTCCGTCGCATGAGGGCAGTAGACGCTGAGGCTTGACTTCTTTTTCCTTGCTACTAAACCCAGCCCAAGGGGAAAAAAACAAGTAAGTTACCATCTCAGTCGGCGACGTCTCGGAGGCTCCTCTCTTTGCCTCTCCCACACGGCGGGGATCCGCCCTCCACTCTCCTCCCATTACCCCTTGAGCATCCCAACCAAAATCTCCTTTTCTAACGGCACCCCACAGAGTCACTCTGCTCAAGAGACTCTGGCCCCTCCCCACCTTCATCCCCCCGAGCCCCGTCCCCAGCGAGGACGCCCACGGCCGCTGAGGAGGACGACAGCGAGTGCGGACGAGGAACTGGAAGCACTGACCTGGCAGCCAGGTCTGCAGAGGGCAGAGAGCGGAGGCCTGGTTCCGCCTCCTTGGAAAGAGGCCCAAGCGGCTCAGGCCCCCTCCTGCCGTGTTCCCCTCCGGCGAGAGCTCCGGCACCATTCCTCGCCAGAGCCGCTGCGAAAGCCGAGCCGGGGCCCTCGCTCCACAGCGCTCGACATGCTGTGGGTCGTGTTCTGTGCCCTTCTGTGTCATCGTATCGAAAAGCATTTTGGTGAATCATTCGAGGAGAGCTTTAGCGCTAGTACTTGTCGATAATTTAAGTCTCCTTAGGAGTAATTTTCTTGAACCAATCGCTACGAACTCACCAGGAGAGACGCTGGATTGCTGGAGTCTTTACCACTAGGGACTTGTAAAGAATGATTTTCTACCTTGAGTCATTTGCAAGAACCGATCTGTTCCAACGCACCAAGGGAGAATGCCTTAGCTTTTCTGCTGGATGATTCCGTGGGAAATTGATCAGAAGACGGCTGAGGAATGAATTGTCTCATTCCTAGTCATTTTCACGAACCGATTTTAGTCCAAATCTCCAGGAGCTAATTATGACTATAGTACGGAGGATGATTCCATGTGTAATTAATTGCTAACGTTGATCAGAAAGAACTGCCTCCTTTTTAGTAATTTCGACCAAATCGTCAACTGATATCTACCTGATCACAAGGAGCCAATCTGAAAGGCTTTTGGAGGATGAGTCCATTTGTCGTTGATTATTAGCATTGATCAGTTATTACTTTCTCTTTTTTAGCAATTTTCACGATAAATCTCTGCCAAATGCCGAAGAGAGAATAGACTTGCTTTTTGGTGGATGGTTCCATGAGAAAGACATCAGGATACCTGATTACGAAAGACGTTCTCATTTTGAGTAATTTTCGCAACCTGCTCTGTACCGTCTGACGAGAAGTGAATCCTCGGGGCTTTCAGGAACATTCCCTCTCAAATTTATCTGTCGCACAGGTCGAAGATGAATTTCTCTATTTTAGTATATTTCAAGAAACGATTTCTTCCAAATCACCAGCAAAAAGCGTTTTGGTGAATCATTCGAGAGAAATGGATCACTAGTACTTGTCAATAATGTATGTCTCATTATGAGTAATTGTCTTGACCAGATCTCTACCAAATGATCAGGCGAGATAACGTATGGCTTTTCGAGGAAGAGTGCATGAGACATCAACGGCTACATCTGATTAGTAATGAATGTCTCATTTTTAGCAATTTACACTACCCATCTGTATGTGTGACGTGTTCTGTGTGCGTGTGCATCGGTGTCGTGCTGTGTGTGTTGTCTTGGGTGGCCACAACACTGGGTAATGCACAAAGCATTCCCCTCCTGAAGGAAGAGTGACACGACGTGGCCACTCAGGAGTAACACACAAACAATCCCCCGCCTCCCCCACCACCCCCCCCCGCATCCCCCACCCCGGAGCAACAGTGATGTGTGTGGCCACTTTCAGGTCACGCACAAAGCATTTCCCTCCTGGAGCAACAGTGACACCGGGCAGCCCCTTGGAGTAAGACACAAATCATTTCCTCACGGAGCACCAGTTGCACAAACTGAGTTTAATAATAATAATAATAATAATAATAATAATAATAAAACTAAACAAAAATAGATAGGTAGATTTCCAGTGATTAGAAGGGGTAGCAAGCAGAAAAAGGCAGATTGCTAAGCAACTACAAATACGCACGCATACTGAGCCTAAGATCTTCAAGAGACTGGATTCAAGAAGTAATTTCCCATCCTACATGTCTTTCGGCAACTTGAAGAGTTTCTGTAGCTTAGACTTCCCGTTGTTTCTCTTTACAGACTTACACTCCTGTTTTAGGCTGGACTTCCCCTTCTCATTTCCTTTGTCTCTTCAGGTACTTTCAGCAGCCTTTCTACCGCCCTGCGTGATTTTCGTCCGCTCCGACTTTTCCATGGCTCCCGAGACCTCCCTTGTGGGAATGCACAGCTACCCGTGTCCTGTGAAGGGACACGGCACGAGGAGAGAAGAGGAGAGAAGAGAAAGAGAGAGCTGGCGAACACAGGAGAGAAAACAGAGAAACATGAGAGCAAGGCGAGCAACTCACCACCTGGAGTCATCCTCTTGGATCCAAGCTTCAGTTGTGGAGAAGACACCGTTCCTGACCAGAGAAACGAGCAGCCTCTGAAAATGGGACCTTTTCTCCCTCGTAAGCACAGCTGATCAGGAACCTTTGCTTACAAACCGAACCCTAATGGACGGGGCTTCCCGACCCGGACTCAGGTGGGGCGTGAGCAGAGTCCTCACCAAACCAGACACTTCTCTCACCGAGACTGGCGAGAGCTCGGCTCCCAGATGGAGGGCTCTTGCCTGGCATCCCCAACGGTCACAGGCTCGCTGCTCTCACGCACATTCCGTCGCATGAGGGCAGTAGACGCTGAGGCTTGACTTCTTTTTCCTTGCTACTAAACCCAGCCCAAGGGGAAAAAAACAAGTAAGTTACCATCTCAGTCGGCGACGTCTCGGAGGCTCCTCTCTTTGCCTCTCCCACACGGCGGGGATCCGCCCTCCACTCTCCTCCCATTACCCCTTGAGCATCCCAACCAAAATCTCCTTTTCTAACGGCACCCCACAGAGTCACTCTGCTCAAGAGACTCTGGCCCCTCCCCACCTTCATCCCCCCGAGCCCCGTCCCCAGCGAGGACGCCCACGGCCGCTGAGGAGGACGACAGCGAGTGCGGACGAGGAACTGGAAGCACTGACCTGGCAGCCAGGTCTGCAGAGGGCAGAGAGCGGAGGCCTGGTTCCGCCTCCTTGGAAAGAGGCCCAAGCGGCTCAGGCCCCCTCCTGCCGTGTTCCCCTCCGGCGAGAGCTCCGGCACCATTCCTCGCCAGAGCCGCTGCGAAAGCCGAGCCGGGGCCCTCGCTCCACAGCGCTCGACATGCTGTGGGTCGTGTTCTGTGCCCTTCTGTGTCATCGTATCGAAAAGCATTTTGGTGAATCATTCGAGGAGAGCTTTAGCGCTAGTACTTGTCGATAATTTAAGTCTCCTTAGGAGTAATTTTCTTGAACCAATCGCTACGAACTCACCAGGAGAGACGCTGGATTGCTGGAGTCTTTACCACTAGGGACTTGTAAAGAATGATTTTCTACCTTGAGTCATTTGCAAGAACCGATCTGTTCCAACGCACCAAGGGAGAATGCCTTAGCTTTTCTGCTGGATGATTCCGTGGGAAATTGATCAGAAGACGGCTGAGGAATGAATTGTCTCATTCCTAGTCATTTTCACGAACCGATTTTAGTCCAAATCTCCAGGAGCTAATTATGACTATAGTACGGAGGATGATTCCATGTGTAATTAATTGCTAACGTTGATCAGAAAGAACTGCCTCCTTTTTAGTAATTTCGACCAAATCGTCAACTGATATCTACCTGATCACAAGGAGCCAATCTGAAAGGCTTTTGGAGGATGAGTCCATTTGTCGTTGATTATTAGCATTGATCAGTTATTACTTTCTCTTTTTTAGCAATTTTCACGATAAATCTCTGCCAAATGCCGAAGAGAGAATAGACTTGCTTTTTGGTGGATGGTTCCATGAGAAAGACATCAGGATACCTGATTACGAAAGACGTTCTCATTTTGAGTAATTTTCGCAACCTGCTCTGTACCGTCTGACGAGAAGTGAATCCTCGGGGCTTTCAGGAACATTCCCTCTCAAATTTATCTGTCGCACAGGTCGAAGATGAATTTCTCTATTTTAGTATATTTCAAGAAACGATTTCTTCCAAATCACCAGCAAAAAGCGTTTTGGTGAATCATTCGAGAGAAATGGATCACTAGTACTTGTCAATAATGTATGTCTCATTATGAGTAATTGTCTTGACCAGATCTCTACCAAATGATCAGGCGAGATAACGTATGGCTTTTCGAGGAAGAGTGCATGAGACATCAACGGCTACATCTGATTAGTAATGAATGTCTCATTTTTAGCAATTTACACTACCCATCTGTATGTGTGACGTGTTCTGTGTGCGTGTGCATCGGTGTCGTGCTGTGTGTGTTGTCTTGGGTGGCCACAACACTGGGTAATGCACAAAGCATTCCCCTCCTGAAGGAAGAGTGACACGACGTGGCCACTCAGGAGTAACACACAAACAATCCCCCGCCTCCCCCACCACCCCCCCCGCATCCCCCACCCCGGAGCAACAGTGATGTGTGTGGCCACTTTCAGGTCACGCACAAAGCATTTCCCTCCTGGAGCAACAGTGACACCGGGCAGTCCCTTGGAGTAAGACACAAATCATTTCCTCACGGAGCACCAGTTGCACAAACTGAGTTTAATAATAATAATAATAATAATAATAATAATAATAATAATAATAATAATAATAATAAAACTAAACAAAAATAGATAGGTAGATTTCCAGTGATTAGAAGGGGTAGCAAGCAGAAAAAGGCAGATTGCTAAGCAACTACAAATACGCACGCATACTGAGCCTAAGATCTTCAAGAGACTGGATTCAAGAAGTAATTTCCCATCCTACATGTCTTTCGGCAACTTGAAGAGTTTCTGTAGCTTAGACTTCCCGTTGTTTCTCTTTACAGACTTACACTCCTGTTTTAGGCTGGACTTCCCCTTCTCATTTCCTTTGTCTCTTCAGGTACTTTCAGCAGCCTTTCTACCGCCCTGCGTGATTTTCGTCCGCTCCGACTTTTCCATGGCTCCAGAGACCTCCCTTGTGGGAATGCACAGCTACCCGTGTCCTGTGAAGGGACACGGCACGAGGAGAGAAGAGGAGAGAAGAGAAAGAGAGAGCTGGCGAACACAGGAGAGAAAACAGAGAAACATGAGAGCAAGGCGAGCAACTCACCACCTGGAGTCATCCTCTTGGATCCAAGCTTCAGTTGTGGAGAAGACACCGTTCCTGACCAGAGAAACGAGCAGCCTCTGAAAATGGGACCTTTTCTCCCTCGTAAGCACAGCTGATCAGGAACCTTTGCTTACAAACCGAACCCTAATGGACGGGGCTTCCCGACCCGGACTCAGGTGGGGCGTGAGCAGAGTCCTCACCAAACCAGACACTTCTCTCACCGAGACTGGCGAGAGCTCGGCTCCCAGATGGAGGGCTCTTGCCTGGCATCCCCAACGGTCACAGGCTCGCTGCTCTCACGCACATTCCGTCGCATGAGGGCAGTAGACGCTGAGGCTTGACTTCTTTTTCCTTGCTACTAAACCCAGCCCAAGGGGAAAAAAACAAGTAAGTTACCATCTCAGTCGGCGACGTCTCGGAGGCTCCTCTCTTTGCCTCTCCCACACGGCGGGGATCCGCCCTCCACTCTCCTCCCATTACCCCTTGAGCATCCCAACCAAAATCTCCTTTTCTAACGGCACCCCACAGAGTCACTCTGCTCAAGAGACTCTGGCCCCTCCCCACCTTCATCCCCCCGAGCCCCGTCCCCAGCGAGGACGCCCACGGCCGCTGAGGAGGACGACAGCGAGTGCGGACGAGGAACTGGAAGCACTGACCTGGCAGCCAGGTCTGCAGAGGGCAGAGAGCGGAGGCCTGGTTCCGCCTCCTTGGAAAGAGGCCCAAGCGGCTCAGGCCCCCTCCTGCCGTGTTCCCCTCCGGCGAGAGCTCCGGCACCATTCCTCGCCAGAGCCGCTGCGAAAGCCGAGCCGGGGCCCTCGCTCCACAGCGCTCGACATGCTGTGGGTCGTGTTCTGTGCCCTTCTGTGTCATCGTATCGAAAAGCATTTTGGTGAATCATTCGAGGAGAGCTTTAGCGCTAGTACTTGTCGATAATTTAAGTCTCCTTAGGAGTAATTTTCTTGAACCAATCGCTACGAACTCACCAGGAGAGACGCTGGATTGCTGGAGTCTTTACCACTAGGGACTTGTAAAGAATGATTTTCTACCTTGAGTCATTTGCAAGAACCGATCTGTTCCAACGCACCAAGGGAGAATGCCTTAGCTTTTCTGCTGGATGATTCCGTGGGAAATTGATCAGAAGACGGCTGAGGAATGAATTGTCTCATTCCTAGTCATTTTCACGAACCGATTTTAGTCCAAATCTCCAGGAGCTAATTATGACTATAGTACGGAGGATGATTCCATGTGTAATTAATTGCTAACGTTGATCAGAAAGAACTGCCTCCTTTTTAGTAATTTCGACCAAATCGTCAACTGATATCTACCTGATCACAAGGAGCCAATCTGAAAGGCTTTTGGAGGATGAGTCCATTTGTCGTTGATTATTAGCATTGATCAGTTATTACTTTCTCTTTTTTAGCAATTTTCACGATAAATCTCTGCCAAATGCCGAAGAGAGAATAGACTTGCTTTTTGGTGGATGGTTCCATGAGAAAGACATCAGGATACCTGATTACGAAAGACGTTCTCATTTTGAGTAATTTTCGCAACCTGCTCTGTACCGTCTGACGAGAAGTGAATCCTCGGGGCTTTCAGGAAGATTTCCTCTCAAATTTATCTGTCGCACAGGTCGAAGATGAATTTCTCTATTTTAGTATATTTCAAGAAACGATTTCTTCCAAATCACCAGCAAAAAGCGTTTTGGTGAATCATTCGAGAGAAATGGATCACTAGTACTTGTCAATAATGTATGTCTCATTATGAGTAATTGTCTTGACCAGATCTCTACCAAATGATCAGGCGAGATAACGTATGGCTTTTCGAGGAAGAGTGCATGAGACATCAACGGCTACATCTGATTAGTAATGAATGTCTCATTTTTAGCAATTTACACTACCCATCTGTATGTGTGACGTGTTCTGTGTGCGTGTGCATCGGTGTCGTGCTGTGTGTGTTGTCTTGGGTGGCCACAACACTGGGTAATGCACAAAGCATTCCCCTCCTGAAGGAAGAGTGACACGACGTGGCCACTCAGGAGTAACACACAAACAATCCCCCGCCACCCCACCACCACCCCCCCCGCATCCCCCACCCCGGAGCAACAGTGATGTGTGTGGCCACTTTCAGGTCACGCACAAAGCATTTCCCTCCTGGAGCAACAGTGACACCGGGCAGCCCCTTGGAGTAAGACACAAATCATTTCCTCACGGAGCACCAGTTGCACAAACTGAGTTTAATAATAATAATAATAATAATAATAATAATAATAAAACTAAACAAAAATAGATAGGTAGATTTCCAGTGATTAGAAGGGGTAGCAAGCAGAAAAAGGCAGATTGCTAAGCAACTACAAATACGCACGCATACTGAGCCTAAGATCTTCAAGAGACTGGATTCAAGAAGTAATTTCCCATCCTACATGTCTTTCGGCAACTTGAAGAGTTTCTGTAGCTTAGACTTCCCGTTGTTTCTCTTTACAGACTTACACTCCTGTTTTAGGCTGGACTTCCCCTTCTCATTTCCTTTGTCTCTTCAGGTACTTTCAGCAGCCTTTCTACCGCCCTGCGTGATTTTCGTCCGCTCCGACTTTTCCATGGCTCCCGAGACCTCCCTTGTGGGAATGCACAGCTACCCGTGTCCTGTGAAGGGACACGGCACGAGGAGAGAAGAGGAGAGAAGAGAAAGAGAGAGCTGGCGAACACAGGAGAGAAAACAGAGAAACATGAGAGCAAGGCGAGCAACTCACCACCTGGAGTCATCCTCTTGGATCCAAGCTTCAGTTGTGGAGAAGACACCGTTCCTGACCAGAGAAACGAGCAGCCTCTGAAAATGGGACCTTTTCTCCCTCGTAAGCACAGCTGATCAGGAACCTTTGCTTACAAACCGAACCCTAATGGACGGGGCTTCCCGACCCGGACTCAGGTGGGGCGTGAGCAGAGTCCTCACCAAACCAGACACTTCTCTCACCGAGACTGGCGAGAGCTCGGCTCCCAGATGGAGGGCTCTTGCCTGGCATCCCCAACGGTCACAGGCTCGCTGCTCTCACGCACATTCCGTCGCATGAGGGCAGTAGACGCTGAGGCTTGACTTCTTTTTCCTTGCTACTAAACCCAGCCCAAGGGGAAAAAAACAAGTAAGTTACCATCTCAGTCGGCGACGTCTCGGAGGCTCCTCTCTTTGCCTCTCCCACACGGCGGGGATCCGCCCTCCACTCTCCTCCCATTACCCCTTGAGCATCCCAACCAAAATCTCCTTTTCTAACGGCACCCCACAGAGTCACTCTGCTCAAGAGACTCTGGCCCCTCCCCACCTTCATCCCCCCGAGCCCCGTCCCCAGCGAGGACGCCCACGGCCGCTGAGGAGGACGACAGCGAGTGCGGACGAGGAACTGGAAGCACTGACCTGGCAGCCAGGTCTGCAGAGGGCAGAGAGCGGAGGCCTGGTTCCGCCTCCTTGGAAAGAGGCCCAAGCGGCTCAGGCCCCCTCCTGCCGTGTTCCCCTCCGGCGAGAGCTCCGGCACCATTCCTCGCCAGAGCCGCTGCGAAAGCCGAGCCGGGGCCCTCGCTCCACAGCGCTCGACATGCTGTGGGTCGTGTTCTGTGCCCTTCTGTGTCATCGTATCGAAAAGCATTTTGGTGAATCATTCGAGGAGAGCTTTAGCGCTAGTACTTGTCGATAATTTAAGTCTCCTTAGGAGTAATTTTCTTGAACCAATCGCTACGAACTCACCAGGAGAGACGCTGGATTGCTGGAGTCTTTACCACTAGGGACTTGTAAAGAATGATTTTCTACCTTGAGTCATTTGCAAGAACCGATCTGTTCCAACGCACCAAGGGAGAATGCCTTAGCTTTTCTGCTGGATGATTCCGTGGGAAATTGATCAGAAGACGGCTGAGGAATGAATTGTCTCATTCCTAGTCATTTTCACGAACCGATTTTAGTCCAAATCTCCAGGAGCTAATTATGACTATAGTACGGAGGATGATTCCATGTGTAATTAATTGCTAACGTTGATCAGAAAGAACTGCCTCCTTTTTAGTAATTTCGACCAAATCGTCAACTGATATCTACCTGATCACAAGGAGCCAATCTGAAAGGCTTTTGGAGGATGAGTCCATTTGTCGTTGATTATTAGCATTGATCAGTTATTACTTTCTCTTTTTTAGCAATTTTCACGATAAATCTCTGCCAAATGCCGAAGAGAGAATAGACTTGCTTTTTGGTGGATGGTTCCATGAGAAAGACATCAGGATACCTGATTACGAAAGACGTTCTCATTTTGAGTAATTTTCGCAACCTGCTCTGTACCGTCTGACGAGAAGTGAATCCTCGGGGCTTTCAGGAACATTCCCTCTCAAATTTATCTGTCGCACAGGTCGAAGATGAATTTCTCTATTTTAGTATATTTCAAGAAACGATTTCTTCCAAATCACCAGCAAAAAGCGTTTTGGTGAATCATTCGAGAGAAATGGATCACTAGTACTTGTCAATAATGTATGTCTCATTATGAGTAATTGTCTTGACCAGATCTCTACCAAATGATCAGGCGAGATAACGTATGGCTTTTCGAGGAAGAGTGCATGAGACATCAACGGCTACATCTGATTAGTAATGAATGTCTCATTTTTAGCAATTTACACTACCCATCTGTATGTGTGACGTGTTCTGTGTGCGTGTGCATCGGTGTCGTGCTGTGTGTGTTGTCTTGGGTGGCCACAACACTGGGTAATGCACAAAGCATTCCCCTCCTGAAGGAAGAGTGACACGACGTGGCCACTCAGGAGTAACACACAAACAATCCCCCGCCTCCCCCACCACCCCCCCCCGCATCCCCCACCCCGGAGCAACAGTGATGTGTGTGGCCACTTTCAGGTCACGCACAAAGCATTTCCCTCCTGGAGCAACAGTGACACCGGGCAGCCCCTTGGAGTAAGACACAAATCATTTCCTCACGGAGCACCAGTTGCACAAACTGAGTTTAATAATAATAATAATAATAATAATAATAATAATAAAACTAAACAAAAATAGATAGGTAGATTTCCAGTGATTAGAAGGGGTAGCAAGCAGAAAAAGGCAGATTGCTAAGCAACTACAAATACGCACGCATACTGAGCCTAAGATCTTCAAGAGACTGGATTCAAGAAGTAATTTCCCATCCTACATGTCTTTCGGCAACTTGAAGAGTTTCTGTAGCTTAGACTTCCCGTTGTTTCTCTTTACAGACTTACACTCCTGTTTTAGGCTGGACTTCCCCTTCTCATTTCCTTTGTCTCTTCAGGTACTTTCAGCAGCCTTTCTACCGCCCTGCGTGATTTTCGTCCGCTCCGACTTTTCCATGGCTCCCGAGACCTCCCTTGTGGGAATGCACAGCTACCCGTGTCCTGTGAAGGGACACGGCACGAGGAGAGAAGAGGAGAGAAGAGAAAGAGAGAGCTGGCGAACACAGGAGAGAAAACAGAGAAACATGAGAGCAAGGCGAGCAACTCACCACCTGGAGTCATCCTCTTGGATCCAAGCTTCAGTTGTGGAGAAGACACCGTTCCTGACCAGAGAAACGAGCAGCCTCTGAAAATGGGACCTTTTCTCCCTCGTAAGCACAGCTGATCAGGAACCTTTGCTTACAAACCGAACCCTAATGGACGGGGCTTCCCGACCCGGACTCAGGTGGGGCGTGAGCAGAGTCCTCACCAAACCAGACACTTCTCTCACCGAGACTGGCGAGAGCTCGGCTCCCAGATGGAGGGCTCTTGCCTGGCATCCCCAACGGTCACAGGCTCGCTGCTCTCACGCACATTCCGTCGCATGAGGGCAGTAGACGCTGAGGCTTGACTTCTTTTTCCTTGCTACTAAACCCAGCCCAAGGGGAAAAAAACAAGTAAGTTACCATCTCAGTCGGCGACGTCTCGGAGGCTCCTCTCTTTGCCTCTCCCACACGGCGGGGATCCGCCCTCCACTCTCCTCCCATTACCCCTTGAGCATCCCAACCAAAATCTCCTTTTCTAACGGCACCCCACAGAGTCACTCTGCTCAAGAGACTCTGGCCCCTCCCCACCTTCATCCCCCCGAGCCCCGTCCCCAGCGAGGACGCCCACGGCCGCTGAGGAGGACGACAGCGAGTGCGGACGAGGAACTGGAAGCACTGACCTGGCAGCCAGGTCTGCAGAGGGCAGAGAGCGGAGGCCTGGTTCCGCCTCCTTGGAAAGAGGCCCAAGCGGCTCAGGCCCCCTCCTGCCGTGTTCCCCTCCGGCGAGAGCTCCGGCACCATTCCTCGCCAGAGCCGCTGCGAAAGCCGAGCCGGGGCCCTCGCTCCACAGCGCTCGACATGCTGTGGGTCGTGTTCTGTGCCCTTCTGTGTCATCGTATCGAAAAGCATTTTGGTGAATCATTCGAGGAGAGCTTTAGCGCTAGTACTTGTCGATAATTTAAGTCTCCTTAGGAGTAATTTTCTTGAACCAATCGCTACGAACTCACCAGGAGAGACGCTGGATTGCTGGAGTCTTTACCACTAGGGACTTGTAAAGAATGATTTTCTACCTTGAGTCATTTGCAAGAACCGATCTGTTCCAACGCACCAAGGGAGAATGCCTTAGCTTTTCTGCTGGATGATTCCGTGGGAAATTGATCAGAAGACGGCTGAGGAATGAATTGTCTCATTCCTAGTCATTTTCACGAACCGATTTTAGTCCAAATCTCCAGGAGCTAATTATGACTATAGTACGGAGGATGATTCCATGTGTAATTAATTGCTAACGTTGATCAGAAAGAACTGCCTCCTTTTTAGTAATTTCGACCAAATCGTCAACTGATATCTACCTGATCACAAGGAGCCAATCTGAAAGGCTTTTGGAGGATGAGTCCATTTGTCGTTGATTATTAGCATTGATCAGTTATAACTTTCTCTTTTTTAGCAATTTTCACGATAAATCTCTGCCAAATGCCGAAGAGAGAATAGACTTGCTTTTTGGTGGATGGTTCCATGAGAAAGATATCAGGATACCTGATTACGAAAGACGTTCTCATTTTGAGTAATTTTCGCAACCTGCTCTGTACCGTCTGACGAGAAGTGAATCCTCGGGGCTTTCAGGAAGATTTCCTCTCAAATTTATCTGTCGCACAGGTCGAAGATGAATTTCTCTATTTTAGTATATTTCAAGAAACGATTTCTTCCAAATCACCAGCAAAAAGCGTTTTGGTGAATCATTCGAGAGAAATGGATCACTAGTACTTGCCAATAATGTATGTCTCATTATGAGTAATTGTCTTGACCAGATCTCTACCAAATGATCAGGCGAGATAACGTATGGCTTTTCGAGGAAGAGTGCATGAGACATCAACGGCTACATCTGATTAGTAATGAATGTCTCATTTTTAGCAATTTACACTACCCATCTGTATGTGTGACGTGTTCTGTGTGCGTGTGCATCGGTGTCGTGCTGTGTGTGTTGTCTTGGGTGGCCACAACACTGGGTAATGCACAAAGCATTCCCCTCCTGAAGGAAGAGTGACACGACGTGGCCACTCAGGAGTAACACACAAACAATCCCCCGCCACCCCACCACCACCCCCCCCGCATCCCCCACCCCGGAGCAACAGTGATGTGTGTGGCCACTTTCAGGTCACGCACAAAGCATTTCCCTCCTGGAGCAACAGTGACACCGGGCAGCCCCTTGGAGTAAGACACAAATCATTTCCTCACGGAGCACCAGTTGCACAAACTGAGTTTAATAATAATAATAATAATAATAATAATAATAATAATAATAATAATAATAATAAAACTAAACAAAAATAGGTAGATTTCCAGTGATTAGAAGGGGTAGCAAGCAGAAGAAGGCAGATTGCTAAGCAACTACAAATACGCACGCATACTGAGCCTAAGATCTTCAAGAGACTGGATTCAAGAAGTAATTTCCCATCCTACATGTCTTTCGGCAACTTGAAGAGTTTCTGTAGCTTAGACTTCCCGTTGTTTCTCTTTACAGACTTACACTCCTGTTTTAGGCTGGACTTCCCCTTCTCATTTCCTTTGTCTCTTCAGGTACTTTCAGCAGCCTTTCTACCGCCCTGCGTGATTTTCGTCCGCTCCGACTTTTCCATGGCTCCCGAGACCTCCCTTGTGGGAATGCACAGCTACCCGTGTCCTGTGAAGGGACACGGCACGAGGAGAGAAGAGGAGAGAAGAGAAAGAGAGAGCTGGCGAACACAGGAGAGAAAACAGAGAAACATGAGAGCAAGGCGAGCAACTCACCACCTGGAGTCATCCTCTTGGATCCAACCTTCAGTTGTGGAGAAGACACCGTTCCTGACCAGAGAAACGAGCAGCCTCTGAAAATGGGACCTTTTCTCCCTCGTAAGCACAGCTGATCAGGAACCTTTGCTTACAAACCGAACCCTAATGGACGGGGCTTCCCGACCCGGACTCAGGTGGGGCGTGAGCAGAGTCCTCACCAAACCAGACACTTCTCTCACCGAGACTGGCGAGAGCTCGGCTCCCAGATGGAGGGCTCTTGCCTGGCATCCCCAACGGTCACAGGCTCGCTGCTCTCACGCACATTCCGTCGCATGAGGGCAGTAGACGCTGAGGCTTGACTTCTTTTTCCTTGCTACTAAACCCAGCCCAAGGGGAAAAAAACAAGTAAGTTACCATCTCAGTCGGCGACGTCTCGGAGGCTCCTCTCTTTGCCTCTCCCACACGGCGGGGATCCGCCCTCCACTCTCCTCCCATTACCCCTTGAGCATCCCAACCAAAATCTCCTTTTCTAACGGCACCCCACAGAGTCACTCTGCTCAAGAGACTCTGGCCCCTCCCCACCTTCATCCCCCCGAGCCCCGTCCCCAGCGAGGACGCCCACGGCCGCTGAGGAGGACGACAGCGAGTGCGGACGAGGAACTGGAAGCACTGACCTGGCAGCCAGGTCTGCAGAGGGCAGAGAGCGGAGGCCTGGTTCCGCCTCCTTGGAAAGAGGCCCAAGCGGCTCAGGCCCCCTCCTGCCGTGTTCCCCTCCGGCGAGAGCTCCGGCACCATTCCTCGCCAGAGCCGCTGCGAAAGCCGAGCCGGGGCCCTCGCTCCACAGCGCTCGACATGCTGTGGGTCGTGTTCTGTGCCCTTCTGTGTCATCGTATCGAAAAGCATTTTGGTGAATCATTCGAGGAGAGCTTTAGCGCTAGTACTTGTCGATAATTTAAGTCTCCTTAGGAGTAATTTTCTTGAACCAATCGCTACGAACTCACCAGGAGAGACGCTGGATTGCTGGAGTCTTTACCACTAGGGACTTGTAAAGAATGATTTTCTACCTTGAGTCATTTGCAAGAACCGATCTGTTCCAACGCACCAAGGGAGAATGCCTTAGCTTTTCTGCTGGATGATTCCGTGGGAAATTGATCAGAAGACGGCTGAGGAATGAATTGTCTCATTCCTAGTCATTTTCACGAACCGATTTTAGTCCAAATCTCCAGGAGCTAATTATGACTATAGTACGGAGGATGATTCCATGTGTAATTAATTGCTAACGTTGATCAGAAAGAACTGCCTCCTTTTTAGTAATTTCGACCAAATCGTCAACTGATATCTACCTGATCACAAGGAGCCAATCTGAAAGGCTTTTGGAGGATGAGTCCATTTGTCGTTGATTATTAGCATTGATCAGTTATAACTTTCTCTTTTTTAGCAATTTTCACGATAAATCTCTGCCAAATGCCGAAGAGAGAATAGACTTGCTTTTTGGTGGATGGTTCCATGAGAAAGACATCAGGATACCTGATTACGAAAGACGTTCTCATTTTGAGTAATTTTCGCAACCTGCTCTGTACCGTCTGACGAGAAGTGAATCCTCGGGGCTTTCAGGAAGATTTCCTCTCAAATTTATCTGTCGCACAGGTCGAAGATGAATTTCTCTATTTTAGTATATTTCAAGAAACGATTTCTTCCAAATCACCAGCAAAAAGCGTTTTGGTGAATCATTCGAGAGAAATGGATCACTAGTACTTGTCAATAATGTATGTCTCATTATGAGTAATTGTCTTGACCAGATCTCTACCAAATGATCAGGCGAGATAACGTATGGCTTTTCGAGGAAGAGTGCATGAGACATCAACGGCTACATCTGATTGGTAATGAATGTCTCATTTTTAGCAATTTACACTACCCATCTGTATGTGTGACGTGTTCTGTGTGCGTGTGCATCGGTGTCGTGCTGTGTGTGTTGTCTTGGGTGGCCACAACACTGGGTAATGCACAAAGCATTCCCCTCCTGAAGGAAGAGTGACACGACGTGGCCACTCAGGAGTAACACACAAACAATCCCCCGCCTCCCCCACCACCCCCCCCCCGCATCCCCCACCCCGGAGCAACAGTGATGTGTGTGGCCACTTTCAGGTCACGCACAAAGCATTTCCCTCCTGGAGCAACAGTGACACCGGGCAGCCCCTTGGAGTAAGACACAAATCATTTCCTCACGGAGCACCAGTTGCACAAACTGAGTTTAATAATAATAATAATAATAATAATAATAATAATAAAACTAAACAAAAATAGATAGGTAGATTTCCAGTGATTAGAAGGGGTAGCAAGCAGAAAAAGGCAGATTGCTAAGCAACTACAAATACGCACGCATACTGAGCCTAAGATCTTCAAGAGACTGGATTCAAGAAGTAATTTCCCATCCTACATGTCTTTCGGCAACTTGAAGAGTTTCTGTAGCTTAGACTTCCCGTTGTTTCTCTTTACAGACTTACACTCCTGTTTTAGGCTGGACTTCCCCTTCTCATTTCCTTTGTCTCTTCAGGTACTTTCAGCAGCCTTTCTACCGCCCTGCGTGATTTTCGTCCGCTCCGACTTTTCCATGGCTCCAGAGACCTCCCTTGTGGGAATGCACAGCTACCCGTGTCCTGTGAAGGGACACGGCACGAGGAGAGAAGAGGAGAGAAGAGAAAGAGAGAGCTGGCGAACACAGGAGAGAAAACAGAGAAACATGAGAGCAAGGCGAGCAACTCACCACCTGGAGTCATCCTCTTGGATCCAACCTTCAGTTGTGGAGAAGACACCGTTCCTGACCAGAGAAACGAGCAGCCTCTGAAAATGGGACCTTTTCTCCCTCGTAAGCACAGCTGATCAGGAACCTTTGCTTACAAACCGAACCCTAATGGACGGGGCTTCCCGACCCGGACTCAGGTGGGGCGTGAGCAGAGTCCTCACCAAACCAGACACTTCTCTCACCGAGACTGGCGAGAGCTCGGCTCCCAGATGGAGGGCTCTTGCCTGGCATCCCCAACGGTCACAGGCTCGCTGCTCTCACGCACATTCCGTCGCATGAGGGCAGTAGACTCTGAGGCTTGACTTCTTTTTCCTTGCTACTAAACCCAGCCCAAGGGGAAAAAAACAAGTAAGTTACCATCTCAGTCGGCGACGTCTCGGAGGCTCCTCTCTTTGCCTCTCCCACACGGCGGGGATCCGCCCTCCACTCTCCTCCCATTACCCCTTGAGCATCCCAACCAAAATCTCCTTTTCTAACGGCACCCCACAGAGTCACTCTGCTCAAGAGACTCTGGCCCCTCCCCACCTTCATCCCCCCGAGCCCCGTCCCCAGCGAGGACGCCCACGGCCGCTGAGGAGGACGACAGCGAGTGCGGACGAGGAACTGGAAGCACTGACCTGGCAGCCAGGTCTGCAGAGGGCAGAGAGCGGAGGCCTGGTTCCGCCTCCTTGGAAAGAGGCCCAAGCGGCTCAGGCCCCCTCCTGCCGTGTTCCCCTCCGGCGAGAGCTCCGGCACCATTCCTCGCCAGAGCCGCTGCGAAAGCCGAGCCGGGGCCCTCGCTCCACAGCGCTCGACATGCTGTGGGTCGTGTTCTGTGCCCTTCTGTGTCATCGTATCGAAAAGCATTTTGGTGAATCATTCGAGGAGAGCTTTAGCGCTAGTACTTGTCGATAATTTAAGTCTCCTTAGGAGTAATTTTCTTGAACCAATCGCTACGAACTCACCAGGAGAGACGCTGGATTGCTGGAGTCTTTACCACTAGGGACTTGTAAAGAATGATTTTCTACCTTGAGTCATTTGCAAGAACCGATCTGTTCCAACGCACCAAGGGAGAATGCCTTAGCTTTTCTGCTGGATGATTCCGTGGGAAATTGATCAGAAGACGGCTGAGGAATGAATTGTCTCATTCCTAGTCATTTTCACGAACCGATTTTAGTCCAAATCTCCAGGAGCTAATTATGACTATAGTACGGAGGATGATTCCATGTGTAATTAATTGCTAACGTTGATCAGAAAGAACTGCCTCCTTTTTAGTAATTTCGACCAAATCGTCAACTGATATCTACCTGATCACAAGGAGCCAATCTGAAAGGCTTTTGGAGGATGAGTCCATTTGTCGTTGATTATTAGCATTGATCAGTTATTACTTTCTCTTTTTTAGCAATTTTCACGATAAATCTCTGCCAAATGCCGAAGAGAGAATAGACTTGCTTTTTGGTGGATGGTTCCATGAGAAAGACATCAGGATACCTGATTACGAAAGACGTTCTCATTTTGAGTAATTTTCGCAACCTGCTCTGTACCGTCTGACGAGAAGTGAATCCTCGGGGCTTTCAGGAACATTCCCTCTCAAATTTATCTGTCGCACAGGTCGAAGATGAATTTCTCTATTTTAGTATATTTCAAGAAACGATTTCTTCCAAATCACCAGCAAAAAGCGTTTTGGTGAATCATTCGAGAGAAATGGATCACTAGTACTTGTCAATAATGTATGTCTCATTATGAGTAATTGTCTTGACCAGATCTCTACCAAATGATCAGGCGAGATAACGTATGGCTTTTCGAGGAAGAGTGCATGAGACATCAACGGCTACATCTGATTGGTAATGAATGTCTCATTTTTAGCAATTTACACTACCCATCTGTATGTGTGACGTGTTCTGTGTGCGTGTGCATCGGTGTCGTGCTGTGTGTGTTGTCTTGGGTGGCCACAACACTGGGTAATGCACAAAGCATTCCCCTCCTGAAGGAAGAGTGACACGACGTGGCCACTCAGGAGTAACACACAAACAATCCCCCGCCTCCCCCACCACCCCCCCCCCGCATCCCCCACCCCGGAGCAACAGTGATGTGTGTGGCCACTTTCAGGTCACGCACAAAGCATTTCCCTCCTGGAGCAACAGTGACACCGGGCAGCCCCTTGGAGTAAGACACAAATCATTTCCTCACGGAGCACCAGTTGCACAAACTGAGTTTAATAATAATAATAATAATAATAATAATAATAATAAAACTAAACAAAAATAGATAGGTAGATTTCCAGTGATTAGAAGGGGTAGCAAGCAGAAGAAGGCAGATTGCTAAGCAACTACAAATACGCACGCATACTGAGCCTAAGATCTTCAAGAGACTGGATTCAAGAAGTAATTTCCCATCCTACATGTCTTTCGGCAACTTGAAGAGTTTCTGTAGCTTAGACTTCCCGTTGTTTCTCTTTACAGACTTACACTCCTGTTTTAGGCTGGACTTCCCCTTCTCATTTCCTTTGTCTCTTCAGGTACTTTCAGCAGCCTTTCTACCGCCCTGCGTGATTTTCGTCCGCTCCGACTTTTCCATGGCTCCCGAGACCTCCCTTGTGGGAATGCACAGCTACCCGTGTCCTGTGAAGGGACACGGCACGAGGAGAGAAGAGGAGAGAAGAGAAAGAGAGAGCTGGCGAACACAGGAGAGAAAACAGAGAAACATGAGAGCAAGGCGAGCAACTCACCACCTGGAGTCATCCTCTTGGATCCAACCTTCAGTTGTGGAGAAGACACCGTTCCTGACCAGAGAAACGAGCAGCCTCTGAAAATGGGACCTTTTCTCCCTCGTAAGCACAGCTGATCAGGAACCTTTGCTTACAAACCGAACCCTAATGGACGGGGCTTCCCGACCCGGACTCAGGTGGGGCGTGAGCAGAGTCCTCACCAAACCAGACACTTCTCTCACCGAGACTGGCGAGAGCTCGGCTCCCAGATGGAGGGCTCTTGCCTGGCATCCCCAACGGTCACAGGCTCGCTGCTCTCACGCACATTCCGTCGCATGAGGGCAGTAGACGCTGAGGCTTGACTTCTTTTTCCTTGCTACTAAACCCAGCCCAAGGGGAAAAAAACAAGTAAGTTACCATCTCAGTCGGCGACGTCTCGGAGGCTCCTCTCTTTGCCTCTCCCACACGGCGGGGATCCGCCCTCCACTCTCCTCCCATTACCCCTTGAGCATCCCAACCAAAATCTCCTTTTCTAACGGCACCCCACAGAGTCACTCTGCTCAAGAGACTCTGGCCCCTCCCCACCTTCATCCCCCCGAGCCCCGTCCCCAGCGAGGACGCCCACGGCCGCTGAGGAGGACGACAGCGAGTGCGGACGAGGAACTGGAAGCACTGACCTGGCAGCCAGGTCTGCAGAGGGCAGAGAGCGGAGGCCTGGTTCCGCCTCCTTGGAAAGAGGCCCAAGCGGCTCAGGCCCCCTCCTGCCGTGTTCCCCTCCGGCGAGAGCTCCGGCACCATTCCTCGCCAGAGCCGCTGCGAAAGCCGAGCCGGGGCCCTCGCTCCACAGCGCTCGACATGCTGTGGGTCGTGTTCTGTGCCCTTCTGTGTCATCGTATCGAAAAGCATTTTGGTGAATCATTCGAGGAGAGCTTTAGCGCTAGTACTTGTCGATAATTTAAGTCTCCTTAGGAGTAATTTTCTTGAACCAATCGCTACGAACTCACCAGGAGAGACGCTGGATTGCTGGAGTCTTTACCACTAGGGACTTGTAAAGAATGATTTTCTACCTTGAGTCATTTGCAAGAACCGATCTGTTCCAACGCACCAAGGGAGAATGCCTTAGCTTTTCTGCTGGATGATTCCGTGGGAAATTGATCAGAAGACGGCTGAGGAATGAATTGTCTCATTCCTAGTCATTTTCACGAACCGATTTTAGTCCAAATCTCCAGGAGCTAATTATGACTATAGTACGGAGGATGATTCCATGTGTAATTAATTGCTAACGTTGATCAGAAAGAACTGCCTCCTTTTTAGTAATTTCGACCAAATCGTCAACTGATATCTACCTGATCACAAGGAGCCAATCTGAAAGGCTTTTGGAGGATGAGTCCATTTGTCGTTGATTATTAGCATTGATCAGTTATAACTTTCTCTTTTTTAGCAATTTTCACGATAAATCTCTGCCAAATGCCGAAGAGAGAATAGACTTGCTTTTTGGTGGATGGTTCCATGAGAAAGACATCAGGATACCTGATTACGAAAGACGTTCTCATTTTGAGTAATTTTCGCAACCTGCTCTGTACCGTCTGACGAGAAGTGAATCCTCGGGGCTTTCAGGAAGATTTCCTCTCAAATTTATCTGTCGCACAGGTCGAAGATGAATTTCTCTATTTTAGTATATTTCAAGAAACGATTTCTTCCAAATCACCAGCAAAAAGCGTTTTGGTGAATCATTCGAGAGAAATGGATCACTAGTACTTGCCAATAATGTATGTCTCATTATGAGTAATTGTCTTGACCAGATCTCTACCAAATGATCAGGCGAGATAACGTATGGCTTTTCGAGGAAGAGTGCATGAGACATCAACGGCTACATCTGATTAGTAATGAATGTCTCATTTTTAGCAATTTACACTACCCATCTGTATGTGTGACGTGTTCTGTGTGCGTGTGCATCGGTGTCGTGCTGTGTGTGTTGTCTTGGGTGGCCACAACACTGGGTAATGCACAAAGCATTCCCCTCCTGAAGGAAGAGTGACACGACGTGGCCACTCAGGAGTAACACACAAACAATCCCCCGCCACCCCACCACCACCCCCCCCGCATCCCCCACCCCGGAGCAACAGTGATGTGTGTGGCCACTTTCAGGTCACGCACAAAGCATTTCCCTCCTGGAGCAACAGTGACACCGGGCAGCCCCTTGGAGTAAGACACAAATCATTTCCTCACGGAGCACCAGTTGCACAAACTGAGTTTAATAATAATAATAATAATAATAATAATAATAATAATAATAATAATAATAATAATAATAAAACTAAACAAAAATAGGTAGATTTCCAGTGATTAGAAGGGGTAGCAAGCAGAAGAAGGCAGATTGCTAAGCAACTACAAATACGCACGCATACTGAGCCTAAGATCTTCAAGAGACTGGATTCAAGAAGTAATTTCCCATCCTACATGTCTTTCGGCAACTTGAAGAGTTTCTGTAGCTTAGACTTCCCGTTGTTTCTCTTTACAGACTTACACTCCTGTTTTAGGCTGGACTTCCCCTTCTCATTTCCTTTGTCTCTTCAGGTACTTTCAGCAGCCTTTCTACCGCCCTGCGTGATTTTCGTCCGCTCCGACTTTTCCATGGCTCCAGAGACCTCCCTTGTGGGAATGCACAGCTACCCGTGTCCTGTGAAGGGACACGGCACGAGGAGAGAAGAGGAGAGAAGAGAAAGAGAGAGCTGGCGAACACAGGAGAGAAAACAGAGAAACATGAGAGCAAGGCGAGCAACTCACCACCTGGAGTCATCCTCTTGGATCCAACCTTCAGTTGTGGAGAAGACACCGTTCCTGACCAGAGAAACGAGCAGCCTCTGAAAATGGGACCTTTTCTCCCTCGTAAGCACAGCTGATCAGGAACCTTTGCTTACAAACCGAACCCTAATGGACGGGGCTTCCCGACCCGGACTCAGGTGGGGCGTGAGCAGAGTCCTCACCAAACCAGACACTTCTCTCACCGAGACTGGCGAGAGCTCGGCTCCCAGATGGAGGGCTCTTGCCTGGCATCCCCAACGGTCACAGGCTCGCTGCTCTCACGCACATTCCGTCGCATGAGGGCAGTAGACGCTGAGGCTTGACTTCTTTTTCCTTGCTACTAAACCCAGCCCAAGGGGAAAAAAACAAGTAAGTTACCATCTCAGTCGGCGACGTCTCGGAGGCTCCTCTCTTTGCCTCTCCCACACGGCGGGGATCCGCCCTCCACTCTCCTCCCATTACCCCTTGAGCATCCCAACCAAAATCTCCTTTTCTAACGGCACCCCACAGAGTCACTCTGCTCAAGAGACTCTGGCCCCTCCCCACCTTCATCCCCCCGAGCCCCGTCCCCAGCGAGGACGCCCACGGCCGCTGAGGAGGACGACAGCGAGTGCGGACGAGGAACTGGAAGCACTGACCTGGCAGCCAGGTCTGCAGAGGGCAGAGAGCGGAGGCCTGGTTCCGCCTCCTTGGAAAGAGGCCCAAGCGGCTCAGGCCCCCTCCTGCCGTGTTGCCCTCCGGCGAGAGCTCCGGCACCATTCCTCGCCAGAGCCGCTGCGAAAGCCGAGCCGGGGCCCTCGCTCCACAGCGCTCGACATGCTGTGGGTCGTGTTCTGTGCCCTTCTGTGTCATCGTATCGAAAAGCATTTTGGTGAATCATTCGAGGAGAGCTTTAGCGCTAGTACTTGTCGATAATTTAAGTCTCCTTAGGAGTAATTTTCTTGAACCAATCGCTACGAACTCACCAGGAGAGACGCTGGATTGCTGGAGTCTTTACCACTAGGGACTTGTAAAGAATGATTTTCTACCTTGAGTCATTTGCAAGAACCGATCTGTTCCAACGCACCAAGGGAGAATGCCTTAGCTTTTCTGCTGGATGATTCCGTGGGAAATTGATCAGAAGACGGCTGAGGAATGAATTGTCTCATTCCTAGTCATTTTCACGAACCGATTTTAGTCCAAATCTCCAGGAGCTAATTATGACTATAGTACGGAGGATGATTCCATGTGTAATTAATTGCTAACGTTGATCAGAAAGAACTGCCTCCTTTTTAGTAATTTCGACCAAATCGTCAACTGATATCTACCTGATCACAAGGAGCCAATCTGAAAGGCTTTTGGAGGATGAGTCCATTTGTCGTTGATTATTAGCATTGATCAGTTATAACTTTCTCTTTTTTAGCAATTTTCACGATAAATCTCTGCCAAATGCCGAAGAGAGAATAGACTTGCTTTTTGGTGGATGGTTCCATGAGAAAGACATCAGGATACCTGATTACGAAAGACGTTCTCATTTTGAGTAATTTTCGCAACCTGCTCTGTACCGTCTGACGAGAAGTGAATCCTCGGGGCTTTCAGGAAGATTTCCTCTCAAATTTATCTGTCGCACAGGTCGAAGATGAATTTCTCTATTTTAGTATATTTCAAGAAACGATTTCTTCCAAATCACCAGCAAAAAGCGTTTTGGTGAATCATTCGAGAGAAATGGATCACTAGTACTTGCCAATAATGTATGTCTCATTATGAGTAATTGTCTTGACCAGATCTCTACCAAATGATCAGGCGAGATAACGTATGGCTTTTCGAGGAAGAGTGCATGAGACATCAACGGCTACATCTGATTAGTAATGAATGTCTCATTTTTAGCAATTTACACTACCCATCTGTATGTGTGACGTGTTCTGTGTGCGTGTGCATCGGTGTCGTGCTGTGTGTGTTGTCTTGGGTGGCCACAACACTGGGTAATGCACAAAGCATTCCCCTCCTGAAGGAAGAGTGACACGACGTGGCCACTCAGGAGTAACACACAAACAATCCCCCGCCACCCCACCACCACCCCCCCCGCATCCCCCACCCCGGAGCAACAGTGATGTGTGTGGCCACTTTCAGGTCACGCACAAAGCATTTCCCTCCTGGAGCAACAGTGACACCGGGCAGCCCCTTGGAGTAAGACACAAATCATTTCCTCACGGAGCACCAGTTGCACAAACTGAGTTTAATAATAATAATAATAATAATAATAATAATAATAATAATAATAATAATAATAATAAAACTAAACAAAAATAGGTAGATTTCCAGTGATTAGAAGGGGTAGCAAGCAGAAGAAGGCAGATTGCTAAGCAACTACAAATACGCACGCATACTGAGCCTAAGATCTTCAAGAGACTGGATTCAAGAAGTAATTTCCCATCCTACATGTCTTTCGGCAACTTGAAGAGTTTCTGTAGCTTAGACTTCCCGTTGTTTCTCTTTACAGACTTACACTCCTGTTTTAGGCTGGACTTCCCCTTCTCATTTCCTTTGTCTCTTCAGGTACTTTCAGCAGCCTTTCTACCGCCCTGCGTGATTTTCGTCCGCTCCGACTTTTCCATGGCTCCAGAGACCTCCCTTGTGGGAATGCACAGCTACCCGTGTCCTGTGAAGGGACACGGCACGAGGAGAGAAGAGGAGAGAAGAGAAAGAGAGAGCTGGCGAACACAGGAGAGAAAACAGAGAAACATGAGAGCAAGGCGAGCAACTCACCACCTGGAGTCATCCTCTTGGATCCAACCTTCAGTTGTGGAGAAGACACCGTTCCTGACCAGAGAAACGAGCAGCCTCTGAAAATGGGACCTTTTCTCCCTCGTAAGCACAGCTGATCAGGAACCTTTGCTTACAAACCGAACCCTAATGGACGGGGCTTCCCGACCCGGACTCAGGTGGGGCGTGAGCAGAGTCCTCACCAAACCAGACACTTCTCTCACCGAGACTGGCGAGAGCTCGGCTCCCAGATGGAGGGCTCTTGCCTGGCATCCCCAACGGTCACAGGCTCGCTGCTCTCACGCACATTCCGTCGCATGAGGGCAGTAGACGCTGAGGCTTGACTTCTTTTTCCTTGCTACTAAACCCAGCCCAAGGGGAAAAAAACAAGTAAGTTACCATCTCAGTCGGCGACGTCTCGGAGGCTCCTCTCTTTGCCTCTCCCACACGGCGGGGATCCGCCCTCCACTCTCCTCCCATTACCCCTTGAGCATCCCAACCAAAATCTCCTTTTCTAACGGCACCCCACAGAGTCACTCTGCTCAAGAGACTCTGGCCCCTCCCCACCTTCATCCCCCCGAGCCCCGTCCCCAGCGAGGACGCCCACGGCCGCTGAGGAGGACGACAGCGAGTGCGGACGAGGAACTGGAAGCACTGACCTGGCAGCCAGGTCTGCAGAGGGCAGAGAGCGGAGGCCTGGTTCCGCCTCCTTGGAAAGAGGCCCAAGCGGCTCAGGCCCCCTCCTGCCGTGTTCCCCTCCGGCGAGAGCTCCGGCACCATTCCTCGCCAGAGCCGCTGCGAAAGCCGAGCCGGGGCCCTCGCTCCACAGCGCTCGACATGCTGTGGGTCGTGTTCTGTGCCCTTCTGTGTCATCGTATCGAAAAGCATTTTGGTGAATCATTCGAGGAGAGCTTTAGCGCTAGTACTTGTCGATAATTTAAGTCTCCTTAGGAGTAATTTTCTTGAACCAATCGCTACGAACTCACCAGGAGAGACGCTGGATTGCTGGAGTCTTTACCACTAGGGACTTGTAAAGAATGATTTTCTACCTTGAGTCATTTGCAAGAACCGATCTGTTCCAACGCACCAAGGGAGAATGCCTTAGCTTTTCTGCTGGATGATTCCGTGGGAAATTGATCAGAAGACGGCTGAGGAATGAATTGTCTCATTCCTAGTCATTTTCACGAACCGATTTTAGTCCAAATCTCCAGGAGCTAATTATGACTATAGTACGGAGGATGATTCCATGTGTAATTAATTGCTAACGTTGATCAGAAAGAACTGCCTCCTTTTTAGTAATTTCGACCAAATCGTCAACTGATATCTACCTGATCACAAGGAGCCAATCTGAAAGGCTTTTGGAGGATGAGTCCATTTGTCGTTGATTATTAGCATTGATCAGTTATAACTTTCTCTTTTTTAGCAATTTTCACGATAAATCTCTGCCAAATGCCGAAGAGAGAATAGACTTGCTTTTTGGTGGATGGTTCCATGAGAAAGACATCAGGATACCTGATTACGAAAGACGTTCTCATTTTGAGTAATTTTCGCAACCTGCTCTGTACCGTCTGACGAGAAGTGAATCCTCGGGGCTTTCAGGAAGATTTCCTCTCAAATTTATCTGTCGCACAGGTCGAAGATGAATTTCTCTATTTTAGTATATTTCAAGAAACGATTTCTTCCAAATCACCAGCAAAAAGCGTTTTGGTGAATCATTCGAGAGAAATGGATCACTAGTACTTGCCAATAATGTATGTCTCATTATGAGTAATTGTCTTGACCAGATCTCTACCAAATGATCAGGCGAGATAACGTATGGCTTTTCGAGGAAGAGTGCATGAGACATCAACGGCTACATCTGATTAGTAATGAATGTCTCATTTTTAGCAATTTACACTACCCATCTGTATGTGTGACGTGTTCTGTGTGCGTGTGCATCGGTGCCGTGCTGTGTGTGTTGTCTTGGGTGGCCACAACACTGGGTAATGCACAAAGCATTCCCCTCCTGAAGGAAGAGTGACACGACGTGGCCACTCAGGAGTAACACACAAACAATCCCCCGCCACCCCACCACCACCCCCCCCCGCATCCCCCACCCCGGAGCAACAGTGATGTGTGTGGCCACTTTCAGGTCACGCACAAAGCATTTCCCTCCTGGAGCAACAGTGACACCGGGCAGCCCCTTGGAGTAAGACACAAATCATTTCCTCACGGAGCACCAGTTGCACAAACTGAGTTTAATAATAATAATAATAATAATAATAATAATAATAAAACTAAACAAAAATAGATAGGTAGATTTCCAGTGATTAGAAGGGGTAGCAAGCAGAAAAAGGCAGATTGCTAAGCAACTACAAATACGCACGCATACTGAGCCTAAGATCTTCAAGAGACTGGATTCAAGAAGTAATTTCCCATCCTACATGTCTTTCGGCAACTTGAAGAGTTTCTGTAGCTTAGACTTCCCGTTGTTTCTCTTTACAGACTTACACTCCTGTTTTAGGCTGGACTTCCCCTTCTCATTTCCTTTGTCTCTTCAGGTACTTTCAGCAGCCTTTCTACCGCCCTGCGTGATTTTCGTCCGCTCCGACTTTTCCATGGCTCCAGAGACCTCCCTTGTGGGAATGCACAGCTACCCGTGTCCTGTGAAGGGACACGGCACGAGGAGAGAAGAGGAGAGAAGAGAAAGAGAGAGCTGGCGAACACAGGAGAGAAAACAGAGAAACATGAGAGCAAGGCGAGCAACTCACCACCTGGAGTCATCCTCTTGGATCCAACCTTCAGTTGTGGAGAAGACACCGTTCCTGACCAGAGAAACGAGCAGCCTCTGAAAATGGGACCTTTTCTCCCTCGTAAGCACAGCTGATCAGGAACCTTTGCTTACAAACCGAACCCTAATGGACGGGGCTTCCCGACCCGGACTCAGGTGGGGCGTGAGCAGAGTCCTCACCAAACCAGACACTTCTCTCACCGAGACTGGCGAGAGCTCGGCTCCCAGATGGAGGGCTCTTGCCTGGCATCCCCAACGGTCACAGGCTCGCTGCTCTCACGCACATTCCGTCGCATGAGGGCAGTAGACGCTGAGGCTTGACTTCTTTTTCCTTGCTACTAAACCCAGCCCAAGGGGAAAAAAACAAGTAAGTTACCATCTCAGTCGGCGACGTCTCGGAGGCTCCTCTCTTTGCCTCTCCCACACGGCGGGGATCCGCCCTCCACTCTCCTCCCATTACCCCTTGAGCATCCCAACCAAAATCTCCTTTTCTAACGGCACCCCACAGAGTCACTCTGCTCAAGAGACTCTGGCCCCTCCCCACCTTCATCCCCCCGAGCCCCGTCCCCAGCGAGGACGCCCACGGCCGCTGAGGAGGACGACAGCGAGTGCGGACGAGGAACTGGAAGCACTGACCTGGCAGCCAGGTCTGCAGAGGGCAGAGAGCGGAGGCCTGGTTCCGCCTCCTTGGAAAGAGGCCCAAGCGGCTCAGGCCCCCTCCTGCCGTGTTCCCCTCCGGCGAGAGCTCCGGCACCATTCCTCGCCAGAGCCGCTGCGAAAGCCGAGCCGGGGCCCTCGCTCCACAGCGCTCGACATGCTGTGGGTCGTGTTCTGTGCCCTTCTGTGTCATCGTATCGAAAAGCATTTTGGTGAATCATTCGAGGAGAGCTTTAGCGCTAGTACTTGTCGATAATTTAAGTCTCCTTAGGAGTAATTTTCTTGAACCAATCGCTACGAACTCACCAGGAGAGACGCTGGATTGCTGGAGTCTTTACCACTAGGGACTTGTAAAGAATGATTTTCTACCTTGAGTCATTTGCAAGAACCGATCTGTTCCAACGCACCAAGGGAGAATGCCTTAGCTTTTCTGCTGGATGATTCCGTGGGAAATTGATCAGAAGACGGCTGAGGAATGAATTGTCTCATTCCTAGTCATTTTCACGAACCGATTTTAGTCCAAATCTCCAGGAGCTAATTATGACTATAGTACGGAGGATGATTCCATGTGTAATTAATTGCTAACGTTGATCAGAAAGAACTGCCTCCTTTTTAGTAATTTCGACCAAATCGTCAACTGATATCTACCTGATCACAAGGAGCCAATCTGAAAGGCTTTTGGAGGATGAGTCCATTTGTCGTTGATTATTAGCATTGATCAGTTATAACTTTCTCTTTTTTAGCAATTTTCACGATAAATCTCTGCCAAATGCCGAAGAGAGAATAGACTTGCTTTTTGGTGGATGGTTCCATGAGAAAGATATCAGGATACCTGATTACGAAAGACGTTCTCATTTTGAGTAATTTTCGCAACCTGCTCTGTACCGTCTGACGAGAAGTGAATCCTCGGGGCTTTCAGGAAGATTTCCTCTCAAATTTATCTGTCGCACAGGTCGAAGATGAATTTCTCTATTTTAGTATATTTCAAGAAACGATTTCTTCCAAATCACCAGCAAAAAGCGTTTTGGTGAATCATTCGAGAGAAATGGATCACTAGTACTTGCCAATAATGTATGTCTCATTATGAGTAATTGTCTTGACCAGATCTCTACCAAATGATCAGGCGAGATAACGTATGGCTTTTCGAGGAAGAGTGCATGAGACATCAACGGCTACATCTGATTAGTAATGAATGTCTCATTTTTAGCAATTTACACTACCCATCTGTATGTGTGACGTGTTCTGTGTGCGTGTGCATCGGTGTCGTGCTGTGTGTGTTGTCTTGGGTGGCCACAACACTGGGTAATGCACAAAGCATTCCCCTCCTGAAGGAAGAGTGACACGACGTGGCCACTCAGGAGTAACACACAAACAATCCCCCGCCACCCCACCACCACCCCCCCCGCATCCCCCACCCCGGAGCAACAGTGATGTGTGTGGCCACTTTCAGGTCATGCACAAAGCATTTCCCTCCTGGAGCAACAGTGACACCGGGCAGCCCCTTGGAGTAAGACACAAATCATTTCCTCACGGAGCACCAGTTGCACAAACTGAGTTTAATAATAATAATAATAATAATAATAATAATAATAATAATAATAATAATAATAAAACTAAACAAAAATAGGTAGATTTCCAGTGATTAGAAGGGGTAGCAAGCAGAAGAAGGCAGATTGCTAAGCAACTACAAATACGCACGCATACTGAGCCTAAGATCTTCAAGAGACTGGATTCAAGAAGTAATTTCCCATCCTACATGTCTTTCGGCAACTTGAAGAGTTTCTGTAGCTTAGACTTCCCGTTGTTTCTCTTTACAGACTTACACTCCTGTTTTAGGCTGGACTTCCCCTTCTCATTTCCTTTGTCTCTTCAGGTACTTTCAGCAGCCTTTCTACCGCCCTGCGTGATTTTCGTCCGCTCCGACTTTTCCATGGCTCCCGAGACCTCCCTTGTGGGAATGCACAGCTACCCGTGTCCTGTGAAGGGACACGGCACGAGGAGAGAAGAGGAGAGAAGAGAAAGAGAGAGCTGGCGAACACAGGAGAGAAAACAGAGAAACATGAGAGCAAGGCGAGCAACTCACCACCTGGAGTCATCCTCTTGGATCCAAGCTTCAGTTGTGGAGAAGACACCGTTCCTGACCAGAGAAACGAGCAGCCTCTGAAAATGGGACCTTTTCTCCCTCGTAAGCACAGCTGATCAGGAACCTTTGCTTACAAACCGAACCCTAATGGACGGGGCTTCCCGACCCGGACTCAGGTGGGGCGTGAGCAGAGTCCTCACCAAACCAGACACTTCTCTCACCGAGACTGGCGAGAGCTCGGCTCCCAGATGGAGGGCTCTTGCCTGGCATCCCCAACGGTCACAGGCTCGCTGCTCTCACGCACATTCCGTCGCATGAGGGCAGTAGACGCTGAGGCTTGACTTCTTTTTCCTTGCTACTAAACCCAGCCCAAGGGGAAAAAAACAAGTAAGTTACCATCTCAGTCGGCGACGTCTCGGAGGCTCCTCTCTTTGCCTCTCCCACACGGCGGGGATCCGCCCTCCACTCTCCTCCCATTACCCCTTGAGCATCCCAACCAAAATCTCCTTTTCTAACGGCACCCCACAGAGTCACTCTGCTCAAGAGACTCTGGCCCCTCCCCACCTTCATCCCCCCGAGCCCCGTCCCCAGCGAGGACGCCCACGGCCGCTGAGGAGGACGACAGCGAGTGCGGACGAGGAACTGGAAGCACTGACCTGGCAGCCAGGTCTGCAGAGGGCAGAGAGCGGAGGCCTGGTTCCGCCTCCTTGGAAAGAGGCCCAAGCGGCTCAGGCCCCCTCCTGCCGTGTTCCCCTCCGGCGAGAGCTCCGGCACCATTCCTCGCCAGAGCCGCTGCGAAAGCCGAGCCGGGGCCCTCGCTCCACAGCGCTCGACATGCTGTGGGTCGTGTTCTGTGCCCTTCTGTGTCATCGTATCGAAAAGCATTTTGGTGAATCATTCGAGGAGAGCTTTAGCGCTAGTACTTGTCGATAATTTAAGTCTCCTTAGGAGTAATTTTCTTGAACCAATCGCTACGAACTCACCAGGAGAGACGCTGGATTGCTGGAGTCTTTACCACTAGGGACTTGTAAAGAATGATTTTCTACCTTGAGTCATTTGCAAGAACCGATCTGTTCCAACGCACCAAGGGAGAATGCCTTAGCTTTTCTGCTGGATGATTCCGTGGGAAATTGATCAGAAGACGGCTGAGGAATGAATTGTCTCATTCCTAGTCATTTTCACGAACCGATTTTAGTCCAAATCTCCAGGAGCTAATTATGACTATAGTACGGAGGATGATTCCATGTGTAATTAATTGCTAACGTTGATCAGAAAGAACTGCCTCCTTTTTAGTAATTTCGACCAAATCGTCAACTGATATCTACCTGATCACAAGGAGCCAATCTGAAAGGCTTTTGGAGGATGAGTCCATTTGTCGTTGATTATTAGCATTGATCAGTTATAACTTTCTCTTTTTTAGCAATTTTCACGATAAATCTCTGCCAAATGCCGAAGAGAGAATAGACTTGCTTTTTGGTGGATGGTTCCATGAGAAAGACATCAGGATACCTGATTACGAAAGACGTTCTCATTTTGAGTAATTTTCGCAACCTGCTCTGTACCGTCTGACGAGAAGTGAATCCTCGGGGCTTTCAGGAAGATTTCCTCTCAAATTTATCTGTCGCACAGGTCGAAGATGAATTTCTCTATTTTAGTATATTTCAAGAAACGATTTCTTCCAAATCACCAGCAAAAAGCGTTTTGGTGAATCATTCGAGAGAAATGGATCACTAGTACTTGTCAATAATGTATGTCTCATTATGAGTAATTGTCTTGACCAGATCTCTACCAAATGATCAGGCGAGATAACGTATGGCTTTTCGAGGAAGAGTGCATGAGACATCAACGGCTACATCTGATTGGTAATGAATGTCTCATTTTTAGCAATTTACACTACCCATCTGTATGTGTGACGTGTTCTGTGTGCGTGTGCATCGGTGTCGTGCTGTGTGTGTTGTCTTGGGTGGCCACAACACTGGGTAATGCACAAAGCATTCCCCTCCTGAAGGAAGAGTGACACGACGTGGCCACTCAGGAGTAACACACAAACAATCCCCCGCCTCCCCCACCACCCCCCCCCCGCATCCCCCACCCCGGAGCAACAGTGATGTGTGTGGCCACTTTCAGGTCACGCACAAAGCATTTCCCTCCTGGAGCAACAGTGACACCGGGCAGCCCCTTGGAGTAAGACACAAATCATTTCCTCACGGAGCACCAGTTGCACAAACTGAGTTTAATAATAATAATAATAATAATAATAATAATAATAATAAAACTAAACAAAAATAGATAGGTAGATTTCCAGTGATTAGAAGGGGTAGCAAGCAGAAAAAGGCAGATTGCTAAGCAACTACAAATACGCACGCATACTGAGCCTAAGATCTTCAAGAGACTGGATTCAAGAAGTAATTTCCCATCCTACATGTCTTTCGGCAACTTGAAGAGTTTCTGTAGCTTAGACTTCCCGTTGTTTCTCTTTACAGACTTACACTCCTGTTTTAGGCTGGACTTCCCCTTCTCATTCCCTTTGTCTCTTCAGGTACTTTCAGCAGCCTTTCTACCGCCCTGCGTGATTTTCGTCCGCTCCGACTTTTCCATGGCTCCAGAGACCTCCCTTGTGGGAATGCACAGCTACCCGTGTCCTGTGAAGGGACACGGCACGAGGAGAGAAGAGGAGAGAAGAGAAAGAGAGAGCTGGCGAACACAGGAGAGAAAACAGAGAAACATGAGAGCAAGGCGAGCAACTCACCACCTGGAGTCATCCTCTTGGATCCAACCTTCAGTTGTGGAGAAGACACCGTTCCTGACCAGAGAAACGAGCAGCCTCTGAAAATGGGACCTTTTCTCCCTCGTAAGCACAGCTGATCAGGAACCTTTGCTTACAAACCGAACCCTAATGGACGGGGCTTCCCGACCCGGACTCAGGTGGGGCGTGAGCAGAGTCCTCACCAAACCAGACACTTCTCTCACCGAGACTGGCGAGAGCTCGGCTCCCAGATGGAGGGCTCTTGCCTGGCATCCCCAACGGTCACAGGCTCGCTGCTCTCACGCACATTCCGTCGCATGAGGGCAGTAGACGCTGAGGCTTGACTTCTTTTTCCTTGCTACTAAACCCAGCCCAAGGGGAAAAAAACAAGTAAGTTACCATCTCAGTCGGCGACGTCTCGGAGGCTCCTCTCTTTGCCTCTCCCACACGGCGGGGATCCGCCCTCCACTCTCCTCCCATTACCCCTTGAGCATCCCAACCAAAATCTCCTTTTCTAACGGCACCCCACAGAGTCACTCTGCTCAAGAGACTCTGGCCCCTCCCCACCTTCATCCCCCCGAGCCCCGTCCCCAGCGAGGACGCCCACGGCCGCTGAGGAGGACGACAGCGAGTGCGGACGAGGAACTGGAAGCACTGACCTGGCAGCCAGGTCTGCAGAGGGCAGAGAGCGGAGGCCTGGTTCCGCCTCCTTGGAAAGAGGCCCAAGCGGCTCAGGCCCCCTCCTGCCGTGTTCCCCTCCGGCGAGAGCTCCGGCACCATTCCTCGCCAGAGCCGCTGCGAAAGCCGAGCCGGGGCCCTCGCTCCACAGCGCTCGACATGCTGTGGGTCGTGTTCTGTGCCCTTCTGTGTCATCGTATCGAAAAGCATTTTGGTGAATCATTCGAGGAGAGCTTTAGCGCTAGTATTTGTCGATAATTTAAGTCTCCTTAGCAGTAATTTTCTTGAACCAATCGCTACGAACTCACCAGGAGAGACGCTGGATTGCTGGAGTCTTTACCACTAGGGACTTGTAAAGAATGATTTTCTACCTTGAGTCATTTGCAAGAACCGATCTCTTCCAACGCACCAAGGGAGAATGCCTTAGCTTTTCTGCTGGATGATTCCGTGGGAAATTGATCAGAAGACGGCTGAGGAATGAATTGTCTCATTCCTAGTCATTTTCACGAACCGATTTTAGTCCAAATCTCCAGGAGCTAATTATGACTATAGTACGGAGGATGATTCCATGTGTAATTAATTGCTAACGTTGATCAGAAAGAACTGCCTCCTTTTTAGTAATTTCGACCAAATCGTCAACTGATATCTACCTGATCACAAGGAGCCAATCTGAAAGGCTTTTGGAGGATGAGTCCATTTGTCGTTGATTATTAGCATTGATCAGTTATAACTTTCTCTTTTTTAGCAATTTTCACGATAAATCTCTGCCAAATGCCGAAGAGAGAATAGACTTGCTTTTTGGTGGATGGTTCCATGAGAAAGATATCAGGATACCTGATTACGAAAGACGTTCTCATTTTGAGTAATTTTCGCAACCTGCTCTGTACCGTCTGACGAGAAGTGAATCCTCGGGGCTTTCAGGAAGATTTCCTCTCAAATTTATCTGTCGCACAGGTCGAAGATGAATTTCTCTATTTTAGTATATTTCAAGAAACGATTTCTTCCAAATCACCAGCAAAAAGCGTTTTGGTGAATCATTCGAGAGAAATGGATCACTAGTACTTGCCAATAATGTATGTCTCATTATGAGTAATTGTCTTGACCAGATCTCTACCAAATGATCAGGCGAGATAACGTATGGCTTTTCGAGGAAGAGTGCATGAGACATCAACGGCTACATCTGATTAGTAATGAATGTCTCATTTTTAGCAATTTACACTACCCATCTGTATGTGTGACGTGTTCTGTGTGCGTGTGCATCGGTGTCGTGCTGTGTGTGTTGTCTTGGGTGGCCACAACACTGGGTAATGCACAAAGCATTCCCCTCCTGAAGGAAGAGTGACACGACGTGGCCACTCAGGAGTAACACACAAACAATCCCCCGCCACCCCACCACCACCCCCCCCGCATCCCCCACCCCGGAGCAACAGTGATGTGTGTGGCCACTTTCAGGTCACGCACAAAGCATTTCCCTCCTGGAGCAACAGTGACACCGGGCAGCCCCTTGGAGTAAGACACAAATCATTTCCTCACGGAGCACCAGTTGCACAAACTGAGTTTAATAATAATAATAATAATAATAATAATAATAATAATAATAATAATAATAATAATAATAATAATAATAATAATAATAATAATAATAATAAAACTAAACAAAAATAGGTAGATTTCCAGTGATTAGAAGGGGTAGCAAGCAGAAGAAGGCAGATTGCTAAGCAACTACAAATACGCACGCATACTGAGCCTAAGATCTTCAAGAGACTGGATTCAAGAAGTAATTTCCCATCCTACATGTCTTTCGGCAACTTGAAGAGTTTCTGTAGCTTAGACTTCCCGTTGTTTCTCTTTACAGACTTACACTCCTGTTTTAGGCTGGACTTCCCCTTCTCATTTCCTTTGTCTCTTCAGGTACTTTCAGCAGCCTTTCTACCGCCCTGCGTGATTTTCGTCCGCTCCGACTTTTCCATGGCTCCCGAGACCTCCCTTGTGGGAATGCACAGCTACCCGTGTCCTGTGAAGGGACACGGCACGAGGAGAGAAGAGGAGAGAAGAGAAAGAGAGAGCTGGCGAACACAGGAGAGAAAACAGAGAAACATGAGAGCAAGGCGAGCAACTCACCACCTGGAGTCATCCTCTTGGATCCAACCTTCAGTTGTGGAGAAGACACCGTTCCTGACCAGAGAAACGAGCAGCCTCTGAAAATGGGACCTTTTCTCCCTCGTAAGCACAGCTGATCAGGAACCTTTGCTTACAAACCGAACCCTAATGGACGGGGCTTCCCGACCCGGACTCAGGTGGGGCGTGAGCAGAGTCCTCACCAAACCAGACACTTCTCTCACCGAGACTGGCGAGAGCTCGGCTCCCAGATGGAGGGCTCTTGCCTGGCATCCCCAACGGTCACAGGCTCGCTGCTCTCACGCACATTCCGTCGCATGAGGGCAGTAGACGCTGAGGCTTGACTTCTTTTTCCTTGCTACTAAACCCAGCCCAAGGGGAAAAAAACAAGTAAGTTACCATCTCAGTCGGCGACGTCTCGGAGGCTCCTCTCTTTGCCTCTCCCACACGGCGGGGATCCGCCCTCCACTCTCCTCCCATTACCCCTTGAGCATCCCAACCAAAATCTCCTTTTCTAACGGCACCCCACAGAGTCACTCTGCTCAAGAGACTCTGGCCCCTCCCCACCTTCATCCCCCCGAGCCCCGTCCCCAGCGAGGACGCCCACGGCCGCTGAGGAGGACGACAGCGAGTGCGGACGAGGAACTGGAAGCACTGACCTGGCAGCCAGGTCTGCAGAGGGCAGAGAGCGGAGGCCTGGTTCCGCCTCCTTGGAAAGAGGCCCAAGCGGCTCAGGCCCCCTCCTGCCGTGTTCCCCTCCGGCGAGAGCTCCGGCACCATTCCTCGCCAGAGCCGCTGCGAAAGCCGAGCCGGGGCCCTCGCTCCACAGCGCTCGACATGCTGTGGGTCGTGTTCTGTGCCCTTCTGTGTCATCGTATCGAAAAGCATTTTGGTGAATCATTCGAGGAGAGCTTTAGCGCTAGTACTTGTCGATAATTTAAGTCTCCTTAGGAGTAATTTTCTTGAACCAATCGCTACGAACTCACCAGGAGAGACGCTGGATTGCTGGAGTCTTTACCACTAGGGACTTGTAAAGAATGATTTTCTACCTTGAGTCATTTGCAAGAACCGATCTCTTCCAACGCACCAAGGGAGAATGCCTTAGCTTTTCTGCTGGATGATTCCGTGGGAAATTGATCAGAAGACGGCTGAGGAATGAATTGTCTCATTCCTAGTCATTTTCACGAACCGATTTTAGTCCAAATCTCCAGGAGCTAATTATGACTATAGTACGGAGGATGATTCCATGTGTAATTAATTGCTAACGTTGATCAGAAAGAACTGCCTCCTTTTTAGTAATTTCGACCAAATCGTCAACTGATATCTACCTGATCACAAGGAGCCAATCTGAAAGGCTTTTGGAGGATGAGTCCATTTGTCGTTGATTATTAGCATTGATCAGTTATAACTTTCTCTTTTTTAGCAATTTTCACGATAAATCTCTGCCAAATGCCGAAGAGAGAATAGACTTGCTTTTTGGTGGATGGTTCCATGAGAAAGATATCAGGATACCTGATTACGAAAGACGTTCTCATTTTGAGTAATTTTCGCAACCTGCTCTGTACCGTCTGACGAGAAGTGAATCCTCGGGGCTTTCAGGAAGATTTCCTCTCAAATTTATCTGTCGCACAGGTCGAAGATGAATTTCTCTATTTTAGTATATTTCAAGAAACGATTTCTTCCAAATCACCAGCAAAAAGCGTTTTGGTGAATCATTCGAGAGAAATGGATCACTAGTACTTGCCAATAATGTATGTCTCATTATGAGTAATTGTCTTGACCAGATCTCTACCAAATGATCAGGCGAGATAACGTATGGCTTTTCGAGGAAGAGTGCATGAGACATCAACGGCTACATCTGATTAGTAATGAATGTCTCATTTTTAGCAATTTACACTACCCATCTGTATGTGTGACGTGTTCTGTGTGCGTGTGCATCGGTGTCGTGCTGTGTGTGTTGTCTTGGGTGGCCACAACACTGGGTAATGCACAAAGCATTCCCCTCCTGAAGGAAGAGTGACACGACGTGGCCACTCAGGAGTAACACACAAACAATCCCCCGCCACCCCACCACCACCCCCCCCGCATCCCCCACCCCGGAGCAACAGTGATGTGTGTGGCCACTTTCAGGTCACGCACAAAGCATTTCCCTCCTGGAGCAACAGTGACACCGGGCAGCCCCTTGGAGTAAGACACAAATCATTTCCTCACGGAGCACCAGTTGCACAAACTGAGTTTAATAATAATAATAATAATAATAATAATAATAATAATAATAATAATAATAAAACTAAACAAAAATAGGTAGATTTCCAGTGATTAGAAGGGGTAGCAAGCAGAAGAAGGCAGATTGCTAAGCAACTACAAATACGCACGCATACTGAGCCTAAGATCTTCAAGAGACTGGATTCAAGAAGTAATTTCCCATCCTACATGTCTTTCGGCAACTTGAAGAGTTTCTGTAGCTTAGACTTCCCGTTGTTTCTCTTTACAGACTTACACTCCTGTTTTAGGCTGGACTTCCCCTTCTCATTTCCTTTGTCTCTTCAGGTACTTTCAGCAGCCTTTCTACCGCCCTGCGTGATTTTCGTCCGCTCCGACTTTTCCATGGCTCCAGAGACCTCCCTTGTGGGAATGCACAGCTACCCGTGTCCTGTGAAGGGACACGGCACGAGGAGAGAAGAGGAGAGAAGAGAAAGAGAGAGCTGGCGAACACAGGAGAGAAAACAGAGAAACATGAGAGCAAGGCGAGCAACTCACCACCTGGAGTCATCCTCTTGGATCCAACCTTCAGTTGTGGAGAAGACACCGTTCCTGACCAGAGAAACGAGCAGCCTCTGAAAATGGGACCTTTTCTCCCTCGTAAGCACAGCTGATCAGGAACCTTTGCTTACAAACCGAACCCTAATGGACGGGGCTTCCCGACCCGGACTCAGGTGGGGCGTGAGCAGAGTCCTCACCAAACCAGACACTTCTCTCACCGAGACTGGCGAGAGCTCGGCTCCCAGATGGAGGGCTCTTGCCTGGCATCCCCAACGGTCACAGGCTCGCTGCTCTCACGCACATTCCGTCGCATGAGGGCAGTAGACGCTGAGGCTTGACTTCTTTTTCCTTGCTACTAAACCCAGCCCAAGGGGAAAAAAACAAGTAAGTTACCATCTCAGTCGGCGACGTCTCGGAGGCTCCTCTCTTTGCCTCTCCCACACGGCGGGGATCCGCCCTCCACTCTCCTCCCATTACCCCTTGAGCATCCCAACCAAAATCTCCTTTTCTAACGGCACCCCACAGAGTCACTCTGCTCAAGAGACTCTGGCCCCTCCCCACCTTCATCCCCCCGAGCCCCGTCCCCAGCGAGGACGCCCACGGCCGCTGAGGAGGACGACAGCGAGTGCGGACGAGGAACTGGAAGCACTGACCTGGCAGCCAGGTCTGCAGAGGGCAGAGAGCGGAGGCCTGGTTCCGCCTCCTTGGAAAGAGGCCCAAGCGGCTCAGGCCCCCTCCTGCCGTGTTCCCCTCCGGCGAGAGCTCCGGCACCATTCCTCGCCAGAGCCGCTGCGAAAGCCGAGCCGGGGCCCTCGCTCCACAGCGCTCGACATGCTGTGGGTCGTGTTCTGTGCCCTTCTGTGTCATCGTATCGAAAAGCATTTTGGTGAATCATTCGAGGAGAGCTTTAGCGCTAGTACTTGTCGATAATTTAAGTCTCCTTAGGAGTAATTTTCTTGAACCAATCGCTACGAACTCACCAGGAGAGACGCTGGATTGCTGGAGTCTTTACCACTAGGGACTTGTAAAGAATGATTTTCTACCTTGAGTCATTTGCAAGAACCGATCTGTTCCAACGCACCAAGGGAGAATGCCTTAGCTTTTCTGCTGGATGATTCCGTGGGAAATTGATCAGAAGACGGCTGAGGAATGAATTGTCTCATTCCTAGTCATTTTCACGAACCGATTTTAGTCCAAATCTCCAGGAGCTAATTATGACTATAGTACGGAGGATGATTCCATGTGTAATTAATTGCTAACGTTGATCAGAAAGAACTGCCTCCTTTTTAGTAATTTCGACCAAATCGTCAACTGATATCTACCTGATCACAAGGAGCCAATCTGAAAGGCTTTTGGAGGATGAGTCCATTTGTCGTTGATTATTAGCATTGATCAGTTATAACTTTCTCTTTTTTAGCAATTTTCACGATAAATCTCTGCCAAATGCCGAAGAGAGAATAGACTTGCTTTTTGGTGGATGGTTCCATGAGAAAGACATCAGGATACCTGATTACGAAAGACGTTCTCATTTTGAGTAATTTTCGCAACCTGCTCTGTACCGTCTGACGAGAAGTGAATCCTCGGGGCTTTCAGGAAGATTTCCTCTCAAATTTATCTGTCGCACAGGTCGAAGATGAATTTCTCTATTTTAGTATATTTCAAGAAACGATTTCTTCCAAATCACCAGCAAAAAGCGTTTTGGTGAATCATTCGAGAGAAATGGATCACTAGTACTTGCCAATAATGTATGTCTCATTATGAGTAATTGTCTTGACCAGATCTCTACCAAATGATCAGGCGAGATAACGTATGGCTTTTCGAGGAAGAGTGCATGAGACATCAACGGCTACATCTGATTAGTAATGAATGTCTCATTTTTAGCAATTTACACTACCCATCTGTATGTGTGACGTGTTCTGTGTGCGTGTGCATCGGTGCCGTGCTGTGTGTGTTGTCTTGGGTGGCCACAACACTGGGTAATGCACAAAGCATTCCCCTCCTGAAGGAAGAGTGACACGACGTGGCCACTCAGGAGTAACACACAAACAATCCCCCGCCACCCCACCACCACCCCCCCCCCGCATCCCCCACCCCGGAGCAACAGTGATGTGTGTGGCCACTTTCAGGTCACGCACAAAGCATTTCCCTCCTGGAGCAACAGTGACACCGGGCAGCCCCTTGGAGTAAGACACAAATCATTTCCTCACGGAGCACCAGTTGCACAAACTGAGTTTAATAATAATAATAATAATAATAATAATAATAATAATAATAATAATAATAATAATAATAAAACTAAACAAAAATAGGTAGATTTCCAGTGATTAGAAGGGGTAGCAAGCAGAAGAAGGCAGATTGCTAAGCAACTACAAATACGCACGCATACTGAGCCTAAGATCTTCAAGAGACTGGATTCAAGAAGTAATTTCCCATCCTACATGTCTTTCGGCAACTTGAAGAGTTTCTGTAGCTTAGACTTCCCGTTGTTTCTCTTTACAGACTTACACTCCTGTTTTAGGCTGGACTTCCCCTTCTCATTTCCTTTGTCTCTTCAGGTACTTTCAGCAGCCTTTCTACCGCCCTGCGTGATTTTCGTCCGCTCCGACTTTTCCATGGCTCCCGAGACCTCCCTTGTGGGAATGCACAGCTACCCGTGTCCTGTGAAGGGACACGGCACGAGGAGAGAAGAGGAGAGAAGAGAAAGAGAGAGCTGGCGAACACAGGAGAGAAAACAGAGAAACATGAGAGCAAGGCGAGCAACTCACCACCTGGAGTCATCCTCTTGGATCCAAGCTTCAGTTGTGGAGAAGACACCGTTCCTGACCAGAGAAACGAGCAGCCTCTGAAAATGGGACCTTTTCTCCCTCGTAAGCACAGCTGATCAGGAACCTTTGCTTACAAACCGAACCCTAATGGACGGGGCTTCCCGACCCGGACTCAGGTGGGGCGTGAGCAGAGTCCTCACCAAACCAGACACTTCTCTCACCGAGACTGGCGAGAGCTCGGCTCCCAGATGGAGGGCTCTTGCCTGGCATCCCCAACGGTCACAGGCTCGCTGCTCTCACGCACATTCCGTCGCATGAGGGCAGTAGACGCTGAGGCTTGACTTCTTTTTCCTTGCTACTAAACCCAGCCCAAGGGGAAAAAAACAAGTAAGTTACCATCTCAGTCGGCGACGTCTCGGAGGCTCCTCTCTTTGCCTCTCCCACACGGCGGGGATCCGCCCTCCACTCTCCTCCCATTACCCCTTGAGCATCCCAACCAAAATCTCCTTTTCTAACGGCACCCCACAGAGTCACTCTGCTCAAGAGACTCTGGCCCCTCCCCACCTTCATCCCCCCGAGCCCCGTCCCCAGCGAGGACGCCCACGGCCGCTGAGGAGGACGACAGCGAGTGCGGACGAGGAACTGGAAGCACTGACCTGGCAGCCAGGTCTGCAGAGGGCAGAGAGCGGAGGCCTGGTTCCGCCTCCTTGGAAAGAGGCCCAAGCGGCTCAGGCCCCCTCCTGCCGTGTTCCCCTCCGGCGAGAGCTCCGGCACCATTTCTCGCCAGAGCCGCTGCGAAAGCCGAGCCGGGGCCCTCGCTCCACAGCGCTCGACATGCTGTGGGTCGTGTTCTGTGCCCTTCTGTGTCATCGTATCGAAAAGCATTTTGGTGAATCATTCGAGGAGAGCTTTAGCGCTAGTACTTGTCGATAATTTAAGTCTCCTTAGGAGTAATTTTCTTGAACCAATCGCTACGAACTCACCAGGAGAGACGCTGGATTGCTGGAGTCTTTACCACTAGGGACTTGTAAAGAATGATTTTCTACCTTGAGTCATTTGCAAGAACCGATCTGTTCCAACGCACCAAGGGAGAATGCCTTAGCTTTTCTGCTGGATGATTCCGTGGGAAATTGATCAGAAGACGGCTGAGGAATGAATTGTCTCATTCCTAGTCATTTTCACGAACCGATTTTAGTCCAAATCTCCAGGAGCTAATTATGACTATAGTACGGAGGATGATTCCATGTGTAATTAATTGCTAACGTTGATCAGAAAGAACTGCCTCCTTTTTAGTAATTTCGACCAAATCGTCAACTGATATCTACCTGATCACAAGGAGCCAATCTGAAAGGCTTTTGGAGGATGAGTCCATTTGTCGTTGATTATTAGCATTGATCAGTTATAACTTTCTCTTTTTTAGCAATTTTCACGATAAATCTCTGCCAAATGCCGAAGAGAGAATAGACTTGCTTTTTGGTGGATGGTTCCATGAGAAAGACATCAGGATACCTGATTACGAAAGACGTTCTCATTTTGAGTAATTTTCGCAACCTGCTCTGTACCGTCTGACGAGAAGTGAATCCTCGGGGCTTTCAGGAAGATTTCCTCTCAAATTTATCTGTCGCACAGGTCGAAGATGAATTTCTCTATTTTAGTATATTTCAAGAAACGATTTCTTCCAAATCACCAGCAAAAAGCGTTTTGGTGAATCATTCGAGAGAAATGGATCACTAGTACTTGTCAATAATGTATGTCTCATTATGAGTAATTGTCTTGACCAGATCTCTACCAAATGATCAGGCGAGATAACGTATGGCTTTTCGAGGAAGAGTGCATGAGACATCAACGGCTACATCTGATTAGTAATGAATGTCTCATTTTTAGCAATTTACACTACCCATCTGTATGTGTGACGTGTTCTGTGTGCGTGTGCATCGGTGTCGTGCTGTGTGTGTTGTCTTGGGTGGCCACAACACTGGGTAATGCACAAAGCATTCCCCTCCTGAAGGAAGAGTGACACGACGTGGCCACTCAGGAGTAACACACAAACAATCCCCCGCCACCCCACCACCACCCCCCCCGCATCCCCCACCCCGGAGCAACAGTGATGTGTGTGGCCACTTTCAGGTCACGCACAAAGCATTTCCCTCCTGGAGCAACAGTGACACCGGGCAGCCCCTTGGAGTAAGACACAAATCATTTCCTCACGGAGCACCAGTTGCACAAACTGAGTTTATTAATAATAATAATAATAATAATAATAATAATAATAATAATAATAATAATAATAATAATAATAAAACTAAACAAAAATAGGTAGATTTCCAGTGATTAGAAGGGGTAGCAAGCAGAAGAAGGCAGATTGCTAAGCAACTACAAATACGCACGCATACTGAGCCTAAGATCTTCAAGAGACTGGATTCAAGAAGTAATTTCCCATCCTACATGTCTTTCGGCAACTTGAAGAGTTTCTGTAGCTTAGACTTCCCGTTGTTTCTCATTACAGACTTACACTCCTGTTTTAGGCTGGACTTCCCCTTCTCATTTCCTTTGTCTCTTCAGGTACTTTCAGCAGCCTTTCTACCGCCCTGCGTGATTTTCGTCCGCTCCGACTTTTCCATGGCTCCCGAGACCTCCCTTGTGGGAATGCACAGCTACCCGTGTCCTGTGAAGGGACACGGCACGAGGAGAGAAGAGGAGAGAAGAGAAAGAGAGAGCTGGCGAACACAGGAGAGAAAACAGAGAAACATGAGAGCAAGGCGAGCAACTCACCACCTGGAGTCATCCTCTTGGATCCAAGCTTCAGTTGTGGAGAAGACACCGTTCCTGACCAGAGAAACGAGCAGCCTCTGAAAATGGGACCTTTTCTCCCTCGTAAGCACAGCTGATCAGGAACCTTTGCTTACAAACCGAACCCTAATGGACGGGGCTTCCCGACCCGGACTCAGGTGGGGCGTGAGCAGAGTCCTCACCAAACCAGACACTTCTCTCACCGAGACTGGCGAGAGCTCGGCTCCCAGATGGAGGGCTCTTGCCTGGCATCCCCAACGGTCACAGGCTCGCTGCTCTCACGCACATTCCGTCGCATGAGGGCAGTAGACGCTGAGGCTTGACTTCTTTTTCCTTGCTACTAAACCCAGCCCAAGGGGAAAAAAACAAGTAAGTTACCATCTCAGTCGGCGACGTCTCGGAGGCTCCTCTCTTTGCCTCTCCCACACGGCGGGGATCCGCCCTCCACTCTCCTCCCATTACCCCTTGAGCATCCCAACCAAAATCTCCTTTTCTAACGGCACCCCACAGAGTCACTCTGCTCAAGAGACTCTGGCCCCTCCCCACCTTCATCCCCCCGAGCCCCGTCCCCAGCGAGGACGCCCACGGCCGCTGAGGAGGACGACAGCGAGTGCGGACGAGGAACTGGAAGCACTGACCTGGCAGCCAGGTCTGCAGAGGGCAGAGAGCGGAGGCCTGGTTCCGCCTCCTTGGAAAGAGGCCCAAGCGGCTCAGGCCCCCTCCTGCCGTGTTCCCCTCCGGCGAGAGCTCCGGCACCATTTCTCGCCAGAGCCGCTGCGAAAGCCGAGCCGGGGCCCTCGCTCCACAGCGCTCGACATGCTGTGGGTCGTGTTCTGTGCCCTTCTGTGTCATCGTATCGAAAAGCATTTTGGTGAATCATTCGAGGAGAGCTTTAGCGCTAGTACTTGTCGATAATTTAAGTCTCCTTAGGAGTAATTTTCTTGAACCAATCGCTACGAACTCACCAGGAGAGACGCTGGATTGCTGGAGTCTTTACCACTAGGGACTTGTAAAGAATGATTTTCTACCTTGAGTCATTTGCAAGAACCGATCTGTTCCAACGCACCAAGGGAGAATGCCTTAGCTTTTCTGCTGGATGATTCCGTGGGAAATTGATCAGAAGACGGCTGAGGAATGAATTGTCTCATTCCTAGTCATTTTCACGAACCGATTTTAGTCCAAATCTCCAGGAGCTAATTATGACTATAGTACGGAGGATGATTCCATGTGTAATTAATTGCTAACGTTGATCAGAAAGAACTGCCTCCTTTTTAGTAATTTCGACCAAATCGTCAACTGATATCTACCTGATCACAAGGAGCCAATCTGAAAGGCTTTTGGAGGATGAGTCCATTTGTCGTTGATTATTAGCATTGATCAGTTATAACTTTCTCTTTTTTAGCAATTTTCACGATAAATCTCTGCCAAATGCCGAAGAGAGAATAGACTTGCTTTTTGGTGGATGGTTCCATGAGAAAGACATCAGGATACCTGATTACGAAAGACGTTCTCATTTTGAGTAATTTTCGCAACCTGCTCTGTACCGTCTGACGAGAAGTGAATCCTCGGGGCTTTCAGGAAGATTTCCTCTCAAATTTATCTGTCGCACAGGTCGAAGATGAATTTCTCTATTTTAGTATATTTCAAGAAACGATTTCTTCCAAATCACCAGCAAAAAGCGTTTTGGTGAATCATTCGAGAGAAATGGATCACTAGTACTTGTCAATAATGTATGTCTCATTATGAGTAATTGTCTTGACCAGATCTCTACCAAATGATCAGGCGAGATAACGTATGGCTTTTCGAGGAAGAGTGCATGAGACATCAACGGCTACATCTGATTAGTAATGAATGTCTCATTTTTAGCAATTTACACTACCCATCTGTATGTGTGACGTGTTCTGTGTGCGTGTGCATCGGTGTCGTGCTGTGTGTGTTGTCTTGGGTGGCCACAACACTGGGTAATGCACAAAGCATTCCCCTCCTGAAGGAAGAGTGACACGACATGGCCACTCAGGAGTAACACACAAACAATCCCCCGCCTCCCCCACCACCCCCCCCCGCATCCCCCACCCCGGAGCAACAGTGATGTGTGTGGCCACTTTCAGGTCACGCACAAAGCATTTCCCTCCTGGAGCAACAGTGACACCGGGCAGCCCCTTGGAGTAAGACACAAATCATTTCCTCACGGAGCACCAGTTGCACAAACTGAGTTTAATAATAATAATAATAATAATAATAATAATTAATAATAATAATAATAATAATAATAAAACTAAACAAAAATAGATAGGTAGATTTCCAGTGATTAGAAGGGGTAGCAAGCAGAAAAAGGCAGATTGCTAAGCAACTACAAATACGCACGCATACTGAGCCTAAGATCTTCAAGAGACTGGATTCAAGAAGTAATTTCCCATCCTACATGTCTTTCGGCAACTTGAAGAGTTTCTGTAGCTTAGACTTCCCGTTGTTTCTCATTACAGACTTACACTCCTGTTTTAGGCTGGACTTCCCCTTCTCATTTCCTTTGTCTCTTCAGGTACTTTCAGCAGCCTTTCTACCGCCCTGCGTGATTTTCGTCCGCTCCGACTTTTCCATGGCTCCCGAGACCTCCCTTGTGGGAATGCACAGCTACCCGTGTCCTGTGAAGGGACACGGCACGAGGAGAGAAGAGGAGAGAAGAGAAAGAGAGAGCTGGCGAACACAGGAGAGAAAACAGAGAAACATGAGAGCAAGGCGAGCAACTCACCACCTGGAGTCATCCTCTTGGATCCAAGCTTCAGTTGTGGAGAAGACACCGTTCCTGACCAGAGAAACGAGCAGCCTCTGAAAATGGGACCTTTTCTCCCTCGTAAGCACAGCTGATCAGGAACCTTTGCTTACAAACCGAACCCTAATGGACGGGGCTTCCCGACCCGGACTCAGGTGGGGCGTGAGCAGAGTCCTCACCAAACCAGACACTTCTCTCACCGAGACTGGCGAGAGCTCGGCTCCCAGATGGAGGGCTCTTGCCTGGCATCCCCAACGGTCACAGGCTCGCTGCTCTCACGCACATTCCGTCGCATGAGGGCAGTAGACGCTGAGGCTTGACTTCTTTTTCCTTGCTACTAAACCCAGCCCAAGGGGAAAAAAACAAGTAAGTTACCATCTCAGTCGGCGACGTCTCGGAGGCTCCTCTCTTTGCCTCTCCCACACGGCGGGGATCCGCCCTCCACTCTCCTCCCATTACCCCTTGAGCATCCCAACCAAAATCTCCTTTTCTAACGGCACCCCACAGAGTCACTCTGCTCAAGAGACTCTGGCCCCTCCCCACCTTCATCCCCCCGAGCCCCGTCCCCAGCGAGGACGCCCACGGCCGCTGAGGAGGACGACAGCGAGTGCGGACGAGGAACTGGAAGCACTGACCTGGCAGCCAGGTCTGCAGAGGGCAGAGAGCGGAGGCCTGGTTCCGCCTCCTTGGAAAGAGGCCCAAGCGGCTCAGGCCCCCTCCTGCCGTGTTCCCCTCCGGCGAGAGCTCCGGCACCATTTCTCGCCAGAGCCGCTGCGAAAGCCGAGCCGGGGCCCTCGCTCCACAGCGCTCGACATGCTGTGGGTCGTGTTCTGTGCCCTTCTGTGTCATCGTATCGAAAAGCATTTTGGTGAATCATTCGAGGAGAGCTTTAGCGCTAGTACTTGTCGATAATTTAAGTCTCCTTAGGAGTAATTTTCTTGAACCAATCGCTACGAACTCACCAGGAGAGACGCTGGATTGCTGGAGTCTTTACCACTAGGGACTTGTAAAGAATGATTTTCTACCTTGAGTCATTTGCAAGAACCGATCTGTTCCAACGCACCAAGGGAGAATGCCTTAGCTTTTCTGCTGGATGATTCCGTGGGAAATTGATCAGAAGACGGCTGAGGAATGAATTGTCTCATTCCTAGTCATTTTCACGAACCGATTTTAGTCCAAATCTCCAGGAGCTAATTATGACTATAGTACGGAGGATGATTCCATGTGTAATTAATTGCTAACGTTGATCAGAAAGAACTGCCTCCTTTTTAGTAATTTCGACCAAATCGTCAACTGATATCTACCTGATCACAAGGAGCCAATCTGAAAGGCTTTTGGAGGATGAGTCCATTTGTCGTTGATTATTAGCATTGATCAGTTATAACTTTCTCTTTTTTAGCAATTTTCACGATAAATCTCTGCCAAATGCCGAAGAGAGAATAGACTTGCTTTTTGGTGGATGGTTCCATGAGAAAGACATCAGGATACCTGATTACGAAAGACGTTCTCATTTTGAGTAATTTTCGCAACCTGCTCTGTACCGTCTGACGAGAAGTGAATCCTCGGGGCTTTCAGGAAGATTTCCTCTCAAATTTATCTGTCGCACAGGTCGAAGATGAATTTCTCTATTTTAGTATATTTCAAGAAACGATTTCTTCCAAATCACCAGCAAAAAGCGTTTTGGTGAATCATTCGAGAGAAATGGATCACTAGTACTTGTCAATAATGTATGTCTCATTATGAGTAATTGTCTTGACCAGATCTCTACCAAATGATCAGGCGAGATAACGTATGGCTTTTCGAGGAAGAGTGCATGAGACATCAACGGCTACATCTGATTAGTAATGAATGTCTCATTTTTAGCAATTTACACTACCCATCTGTATGTGTGACGTGTTCTGTGTGCGTGTGCATCGGTGTCGTGCTGTGTGTGTTGTCTTGGGTGGCCACAACACTGGGTAATGCACAAAGCATTCCCCTCCTGAAGGAAGAGTGACACGACGTGGCCACTCAGGAGTAACACACAAACAATCCCCCGCCACCCCACCACCACCCCCCCCGCATCCCCCACCCCGGAGCAACAGTGATGTGTGTGGCCACTTTCAGGTCACGCACAAAGCATTTCCCTCCTGGAGCAACAGTGACACCGGGCAGCCCCTTGGAGTAAGACACAAATCATTTCCTCACGGAGCACCAGTTGCACAAACTGAGTTTATTAATAATAATAATAATAATAATAATAATAATAATAATAATAATAATAATAATAATAATAAAACTAAACAAAAATAGGTAGATTTCCAGTGATTAGAAGGGGTAGCAAGCAGAAGAAGGCAGATTGCTAAGCAACTACAAATACGCACGCATACTGAGCCTAAGATCTTCAAGAGACTGGATTCAAGAAGTAATTTCCCATCCTACATGTCTTTCGGCAACTTGAAGAGTTTCTGTAGCTTAGACTTCCCGTTGTTTCTCTTTACAGACTTACACTCCTGTTTTAGGCTGGACTTCCCCTTCTCATTTCCTTTGTCTCTTCAGGTACTTTCAGCAGCCTTTCTACCGCCCTGCGTGATTTTCGTCCGCTCCGACTTTTCCATGGCTCCCGAGACCTCCCTTGTGGGAATGCACAGCTACCCGTGTCCTGTGAAGGGACACGGCACGAGGAGAGAAGAGGAGAGAAGAGAAAGAGAGAGCTGGCGAACACAGGAGAGAAAACAGAGAAACATGAGAGCAAGGCGAGCAACTCACCACCTGGAGTCATCCTCTTGGATCCAAGCTTCAGTTGTGGAGAAGACACCGTTCCTGACCAGAGAAACGAGCAGCCTCTGAAAATGGGACCTTTTCTCCCTCGTAAGCACAGCTGATCAGGAACCTTTGCTTACAAACCGAACCCTAATGGACGGGGCTTCCCGACCCGGACTCAGGTGGGGCGTGAGCAGAGTCCTCACCAAACCAGACACTTCTCTCACCGAGACTGGCGAGAGCTCGGCTCCCAGATGGAGGGCTCTTGCCTGGCATCCCCAACGGTCACAGGCTCGCTGCTCTCACGCACATTCCGTCGCATGAGGGCAGTAGACGCTGAGGCTTGACTTCTTTTTCCTTGCTACTAAACCCAGCCCAAGGGGAAAAAAACAAGTAAGTTACCATCTCAGTCGGCGACGTCTCGGAGGCTCCTCTCTTTGCCTCTCCCACACGGCGGGGATCCGCCCTCCACTCTCCTCCCATTACCCCTTGAGCATCCCAACCAAAATCTCCTTTTCTAACGGCACCCCACAGAGTCACTCTGCTCAAGAGACTCTGGCCCCTCCCCACCTTCATCCCCCCGAGCCCCGTCCCCAGCGAGGACGCCCACGGCCGCTGAGGAGGACGACAGCGAGTGCGGACGAGGAACTGGAAGCACTGACCTGGCAGCCAGGTCTGCAGAGGGCAGAGAGCGGAGGCCTGGTTCCGCCTCCTTGGAAAGAGGCCCAAGCGGCTCAGGCCCCCTCCTGCCGTGTTCCCCTCCGGCGAGAGCTCCGGCACCATTCCTCGCCAGAGCCGCTGCGAAAGCCGAGCCGGGGCCCTCGCTCCACAGCGCTCGACATGCTGTGGGTCGTGTTCTGTGCCCTTCTGTGTCATCGTATCGAAAAGCATTTTGGTGAATCATTCGAGGAGAGCTTTAGCGCTAGTACTTGTCGATAATTTAAGTCTCCTTAGGAGTAATTTTCTTGAACCAATCGCTACGAACTCACCAGGAGAGACGCTGGATTGCTGGAGTCTTTACCACTAGGGACTTGTAAAGAATGATTTTCTACCTTGAGTCATTTGCAAGAACCGATCTGTTCCAACGCACCAAGGGAGAATGCCTTAGCTTTTCTGCTGGATGATTCCGTGGGAAATTGATCAGAAGACGGCTGAGGAATGAATTGTCTCATTCCTAGTCATTTTCACGAACCGATTTTAGTCCAAATCTCCAGGAGCTAATTATGACTATAGTACGGAGGATGATTCCATGTGTAATTAATTGCTAACGTTGATCAGAAAGAACTGCCTCCTTTTTAGTAATTTCGACCAAATCGTCAACTGATATCTACCTGATCACAAGGAGCCAATCTGAAAGGCTTTTGGAGGATGAGTCCATTTGTCGTTGATTATTAGCATTGATCAGTTATAACTTTCTCTTTTTTAGCAATTTTCACGATAAATCTCTGCCAAATGCCGAAGAGAGAATAGACTTGCTTTTTGGTGGATGGTTCCATGAGAAAGACATCAGGATACCTGATTACGAAAGACGTTCTCATTTTGAGTAATTTTCGCAACCTGCTCTGTACCGTCTGACGAGAAGTGAATCCTCGGGGCTTTCAGGAAGATTTCCTCTCAAATTTATCTGTCGCACAGGTCGAAGATGAATTTCTCTATTTTAGTATATTTCAAGAAACGATTTCTTCCAAATCACCAGCAAAAAGCGTTTTGGTGAATCATTCGAGAGAAATGGATCACTAGTACTTGCCAATAATGTATGTCTCATTATGAGTAATTGTCTTGACCAGATCTCTACCAAATGATCAGGCGAGATAACGTATGGCTTTTCGAGGAAGAGTGCATGAGACATCAACGGCTACATCTGATTAGTAATGAATGTCTCATTTTTAGCAATTTACACTACCCATCTGTATGTGTGACGTGTTCTGTGTGCGTGTGCATCGGTGTCGTGCTGTGTGTGTTGTCTTGGGTGGCCACAACACTGGGTAATGCACAAAGCATTCCCCTCCTGAAGGAAGAGTGACACGACGTGGCCACTCAGGAGTAACACACAAACAATCCCCCGCCACCCCACCACCACCCCCCCCGCATCCCCCACCCCGGAGCAACAGTGATGTGTGTGGCCACTTTCAGGTCACGCACAAAGCATTTCCCTCCTGGAGCAACAGTGACACCGGGCAGCCCCTTGGAGTAAGACACAAATCATTTCCTCACGGAGCACCAGTTGCACAAACTGAGTTTAATAATAATAATAATAATAATAATAATAATAATAATAATAATAATAATAATAATAATAAAACTAAACAAAAATAGGTAGATTTCCAGTGATTAGAAGGGGTAGCAAGCAGAAGAAGGCAGATTGCTAAGCAACTACAAATACGCACGCATACTGAGCCTAAGATCTTCAAGAGACTGGATTCAAGAAGTAATTTCCCATCCTACATGTCTTTCGGCAACTTGAAGAGTTTCTGTAGCTTAGACTTCCCGTTGTTTCTCTTTACAGACTTACACTCCTGTTTTAGGCTGGACTTCCCCTTCTCATTTCCTTTGTCTCTTCAGGTACTTTCAGCAGCCTTTCTACCGCCCTGCGTGATTTTCGTCCGCTCCGACTTTTCCATGGCTCCAGAGACCTCCCTTGTGGGAATGCACAGCTACCCGTGTCCTGTGAAGGGACACGGCACGAGGAGAGAAGAGGAGAGAAGAGAAAGAGAGAGCTGGCGAACACAGGAGAGAAAACAGAGAAACATGAGAGCAAGGCGAGCAACTCACCACCTGGAGTCATCCTCTTGGATCCAAGCTTCAGTTGTGGAGAAGACACCGTTCCTGACCAGAGAAACGAGCAGCCTCTGAAAATGGGACCTTTTCTCCCTCGTAAGCACAGCTGATCAGGAACCTTTGCTTACAAACCGAACCCTAATGGACGGGGCTTCCCGACCCGGACTCAGGTGGGGCGTGAGCAGAGTCCTCACCAAACCAGACACTTCTCTCACCGAGACTGGCGAGAGCTCGGCTCCCAGATGGAGGGCTCTTGCCTGGCATCCCCAACGGTCACAGGCTCGCTGCTCTCACGCACATTCAGTCGCATGAGGGCAGTAGACGCTGAGGCTTGACTTCTTTTTCCTTGCTACTAAACCCAGCCCAAGGGGAAAAAAACAAGTAAGTTACCATCTCAGTCGGCGACGTCTCGGAGGCTCCTCTCTTTGCCTCTCCCACACGGCGGGGATCCGCCCTCCACTCTCCTCCCATTACCCCTTGAGCATCCCAACCAAAATCTCCTTTTCTAACGGCACCCCACAGAGTCACTCTGCTCAAGAGACTCTGGCCCCTCCCCACCTTCATCCCCCCGAGCCCCGTCCCCAGCGAGGACGCCCACGGCCGCTGAGGAGGACGACAGCGAGTGCGGACGAGGAACTGGAAGCACTGACCTGGCAGCCAGGTCTGCAGAGGGCAGAGAGCGGAGGCCTGGTTCCGCCTCCTTGGAAAGAGGCCCAAGCGGCTCAGGCCCCCTCCTGCCGTGTTCCCCTCCGGCGAGAGCTCCGGCACCATTCCTCGCCAGAGCCGCTGCGAAAGCCGAGCCGGGGCCCTCGCTCCACAGCGCTCGACATGCTGTGGGTCGTGTTCTGTGCCCTTCTGTGTCATCGTATCGAAAAGCATTTTGGTGAATCATTCGAGGAGAGCTTTAGCGCTAGTACTTGTCGATAATTTAAGTCTCCTTAGGAGTAATTTTCTTGAACCAATCGCTACGAACTCACCAGGAGAGACGCTGGATTGCTGGAGTCTTTACCACTAGGGACTTGTAAAGAATGATTTTCTACCTTGAGTCATTTGCAAGAACCGATCTGTTCCAACGCACCAAGGGAGAATGCCTTAGCTTTTCTGCTGGATGATTCCGTGGGAAATTGATCAGAAGACGGCTGAGGAATGAATTGTCTCATTCCTAGTCATTTTCACGAACCGATTTTAGTCCAAATCTCCAGGAGCTAATTATGACTATAGTACGGAGGATGATTCCATGTGTAATTAATTGCTAACGTTGATCAGAAAGAACTGCCTCCTTTTTAGTAATTTCGACCAAATCGTCAACTGATATCTACCTGATCACAAGGAGCCAATCTGAAAGGCTTTTGGAGGATGAGTCCATTTGTCGTTGATTATTAGCATTGATCAGTTATAACTTTCTCTTTTTTAGCAATTTTCACGATAAATCTCTGCCAAATGCCGAAGAGAGAATAGACTTGCTTTTTGGTGGATGGTTCCATGAGAAAGACATCAGGATACCTGATTACGAAAGACGTTCTCATTTTGAGTAATTTTCGCAACCTGCTCTGTACCGTCTGACGAGAAGTGAATCCTCGGGGCTTTCAGGAAGATTTCCTCTCAAATTTATCTGTCGCACAGGTCGAAGATGAATTTCTCTATTTTAGTATATTTCAAGAAACGATTTCTTCCAAATCACCAGCAAAAAGCGTTTTGGTGAATCATTCGAGAGAAATGGATCACTAGTACTTGCCAATAATGTATGTCTCATTATGAGTAATTGTCTTGACCAGATCTCTACCAAATGATCAGGCGAGATAACGTATGGCTTTTCGAGGAAGAGTGCATGAGACATCAACGGCTACATCTGATTAGTAATGAATGTCTCATTTTTAGCAATTTACACTACCCATCTGTATGTGTGACGTGTTCTGTGTGCGTGTGCATCGGTGTCGTGCTGTGTGTGTTGTCTTGGGTGCCCACAACACTGGGTAATGCACAAAGCATTCCCCTCCTGAAGGAAGAGTGACACGACGTGGCCACTCAGGAGTAACACACAAACAATCCCCCGCCACCCCACCACCACCCCCCCCGCATCCCCCACCCCGGAGCAACAGTGATGTGTGTGGCCACTTTCAGGTCACGCACAAAGCATTTCCCTCCTGGAGCAACAGTGACACCGGGCAGCCCCTTGGAGTAAGACACAAATCATTTCCTCACGGAGCACCAGTTGCACAAACTGAGTTTAATAATAATAATAATAATAATAATAATAATAATAATAATAATAATAATAATAATAATAATAAAACTAAACAAAAATAGGTAGATTTCCAGTGATTAGAAGGGGTAGCAAGCAGAAGAAGGCAGATTGCTAAGCAACTACAAATACGCACGCATACTGAGCCTAAGATCTTCAAGAGACTGGATTCAAGTAGTAATTTCCCATCCTACATGTCTTTCGGCAATTTGAAGAGTTTCTGTAGCTTAGACTTCCCGTTGTTTCTCTTTACAGACTTACACTCCTGTTTTAGGCTGGACTTCCCCTTCTCATTTCCTTTGTCTCTTCAGGTACTTTCAGCAGCCTTTCTACCGCCCTGCGTGATTTTCGTCCGCTCCGACTTTTCCATGGCTCCAGAGACCTCCCTTGTGGGAATGCACAGCTACCCGTGTCCTGTGAAGGGACACGGCACGAGGAGAGAAGAGGAGAGAAGAGAAAGAGAGAGCTGGCGAACACAGGAGAGAAAACAGAGAAACATGAGAGCAAGGCGAGCAACTCACCACCTGGAGTCATCCTCTTGGATCCAAGCTTCAGTTGTGGAGAAGACACCGTTCCTGACCAGAGAAACGAGCAGCCTCTGAAAATGGGACCTTTTCTCCCTCGTAAGCACAGCTGATCAGGAACCTTTGCTTACAAACCGAACCCTAATGGACGGGGCTTCCCGACCCGGACTCAGGTGGGGCGTGAGCAGAGTCCTCACCAAACCAGACACTTCTCTCACCGAGACTGGCGAGAGCTCGGCTCCCAGATGGAGGGCTCTTGCCTGGCATCCCCAACGGTCACAGGCTCGCTGCTCTCACGCACATTCCGTCGCATGAGGGCAGTAGACGCTGAGGCTTGACTTCTTTTTCCTTGCTACTAAACCCAGCCCAAGGGGAAAAAAACAAGTAAGTTACCATCTCAGTCGGCGACGTCTCGGAGGCTCCTCTCTTTGCCTCTCCCACACGGCGGGGATCCGCCCTCCACTCTCCTCCCATTACCCCTTGAGCATCCCAACCAAAATCTCCTTTTCTAACGGCACCCCACAGAGTCACTCTGCTCAAGAGACTCTGGCCCCTCCCCACCTTCATCCCCCCGAGCCCCGTCCCCAGCGAGGACGCCCACGGCCGCTGAGGAGGACGACAGCGAGTGCGGACGAGGAACTGGAAGCACTGACCTGGCAGCCAGGTCTGCAGAGGGCAGAGAGCGGAGGCCTGGTTCCGCCTCCTTGGAAAGAGGCCCAAGCGGCTCAGGCCCCCTCCTGCCGTGTTCCCCTCCGGCGAGAGCTCCGGCACCATTTCTCGCCAGAGCCGCTGCGAAAGCCGAGCCGGGGCCCTCGCTCCACAGCGCTCGACATGCTGTGGGTCGTGTTCTGTGCCCTTCTGTGTCATCGTATCGAAAAGCATTTTGGTGAATCATTCGAGGAGAGCTTTAGCGCTAGTACTTGTCGATAATTTAAGTCTCCTTAGGAGTAATTTTCTTGAACCAATCGCTACGAACTCACCAGGAGAGACGCTGGATTGCTGGAGTCTTTACCACTAGGGACTTGTAAAGAATGATTTTCTACCTTGAGTCATTTGCAAGAACCGATCTGTTCCAACGCACCAAGGGAGAATGCCTTAGCTTTTCTGCTGGATGATTCCGTGGGAAATTGATCAGAAGACGGCTGAGGAATGAATTGTCTCATTCCTAGTCATTTTCACGAACCGATTTTAGTCCAAATCTCCAGGAGCTAATTATGACTATAGTACGGAGGATGATTCCATGTGTAATTAATTGCTAACGTTGATCAGAAAGAACTGCCTCCTTTTTAGTAATTTCGACCAAATCGTCAACTGATATCTACCTGATCACAAGGAGCCAATCTGAAAGGCTTTTGGAGGATGAGTCCATTTGTCGTTGATTATTAGCATTGATCAGTTATAACTTTCTCTTTTTTAGCAATTTTCACGATAAATCTCTGCCAAATGCCGAAGAGAGAATAGACTTGCTTTTTGGTGGATGGTTCCATGAGAAAGACATCAGGATACCTGATTACGAAAGACGTTCTCATTTTGAGTAATTTTCGCAACCTGCTCTGTACCGTCTGACGAGAAGTGAATCCTCGGGGCTTTCAGGAAGATTTCCTCTCAAATTTATCTGTCGCACAGGTCGAAGATGAATTTCTCTATTTTAGTATATTTCAAGAAACGATTTCTTCCAAATCACCAGCAAAAAGCGTTTTGGTGAATCATTCGAGCGAAATGGATCACTAGTACTTGCCAATAATGTATGTCTCATTATGAGTAATTGTCTTGACCAGATCTCTACCAAATGATCAGGCGAGATAACGTATGGCTTTTCGAGGAAGAGTGCATGAGACATCAACGGCTATATCTGATTAGTAATGAATGTCTCATTTTTAGCAATTTACACTACCCATCTGTATGTGTGACGTGTTCTGTGTGCGTGTGCATCGGTGTCGTGCTGTGTGTGTTGTCTTGGGTGCCCACAACACTGGGTAATGCACAAAGCATTCCCCTCCTGAAGGAAGAGTGACACGACGTGGCCACTCAGGAGTAACACACAAACAATCCCCCGCCACCCCACCACCACCCCCCCCGCATCCCCCACCCCGGAGCAACAGTGATGTGTGTGGCCACTTTCAGGTCACGCACAAAGCATTTCCCTCCTGGAGCAACAGTGACACCGGGCAGCCCCTTGGAGTAAGACACAAATCATTTCCTCACGGAGCACCAGTTGCACAAACTGAGTTTAATAATAATAATAATAATAATAATAATAATAATAATAATAATAATAATAATAATAATAATAATAATAAAACTAAACAAAAATAGATAGGTAGATTTCCAGTGATTAGAAGGGGTAGCAAGCAGAAAAAGGCAGATTGCTAAGCAACTACAAATACGCACGCATACTGAGCCTAAGATCTTCAAGAGACTGGATTCAAGAAGTAATTTCCCATCCTACATGTCTTTCGGCAACTTGAAGAGTTTCTGTAGCTTAGACTTCCCGTTGTTTCTCTTTACAGACTTACACTCCTGTTTTAGGCTGGACTTCCCCTTCTCATTTCCTTTGTCTCTTCAGGTACTTTCAGCAGCCTTTCTACCGCCCTGCGTGATTTTCGTCCGCTCCGACTTTTCCATGGCTCCCGAGACCTCCCTTGTGGGAATGCACAGCTACCCGTGTCCTGTGAAGGGACACGGCACGAGGAGAGAAGAGGAGAGAAGAGAAAGAGAGAGCTGGCGAACACAGGAGAGAAAACAGAGAAACATGAGAGCAAGGCGAGCAACTCACCACCTGGAGTCATCCTCTTGGATCCAAGCTTCAGTTGTGGAGAAGACACCGTTCCTGACCAGAGAAACGAGCAGCCTCTGAAAATGGGACCTTTTCTCCCTCGTAAGCACAGCTGATCAGGAACCTTTGCTTACAAACCGAACCCTAATGGACGGGGCTTCCCGACCCGGACTCAGGTGGGGCGTGAGCAGAGTCCTCACCAAACCAGACACTTCTCTCACCGAGACTGGCGAGAGCTCGGCTCCCAGATGGAGGGCTCTTGCCTGGCATCCCCAACGGTCACAGGCTCGCTGCTCTCACGCACATTCCGTCGCATGAGGGCAGTAGACGCTGAGGCTTGACTTCTTTTTCCTTGCTACTAAACCCAGCCCAAGGGGAAAAAAACAAGTAAGTTACCATCTCAGTCGGCGACGTCTCGGAGGCTCCTCTCTTTGCCTCTCCCACACGGCGGGGATCCGCCCTCCACTCTCCTCCCATTACCCCTTGAGCATCCCAACCAAAATCTCCTTTTCTAACGGCACCCCACAGAGTCACTCTGCTCAAGAGACTCTGGCCCCTCCCCACCTTCATCCCCCCGAGCCCCGTCCCCAGCGAGGACGCCCACGGCCGCTGAGGAGGACGACAGCGAGTGCGGACGAGGAACTGGAAGCACTGACCTGGCAGCCAGGTCTGCAGAGGGCAGAGAGCGGAGGCCTGGTTCCGCCTCCTTGGAAAGAGGCCCAAGCGGCTCAGGCCCCCTCCTGCCGTGTTCCCCTCCGGCGAGAGCTCCGGCACCATTCCTCGCCAGAGCCGCTGCGAAAGCCGAGCCGGGGCCCTCGCTCCACAGCGCTCGACATGCTGTGGGTCGTGTTCTGTGCCCTTCTGTGTCATCGTATCGAAAAGCATTTTGGTGAATCATTCGAGGAGAGCTTTAGCGCTAGTACTTGTCGATAATTTAAGTCTCCTTAGGAGTAATTTTCTTGAACCAATCGCTACGAACTCACCAGGAGAGACGCTGGATTGCTGGAGTCTTTACCACTAGGGACTTGTAAAGAATGATTTTCTACCTTGAGTCATTTGCAAGAACCGATCTGTTCCAACGCACCAAGGGAGAATGCCTTAGCTTTTCTGCTGGATGATTCCGTGGGAAATTGATCAGAAGACGGCTGAGGAATGAATTGTCTCATTCCTAGTCATTTTCACGAACCGATTTTAGTCCAAATCTCCAGGAGCTAATTATGACTATAGTACGGAGGATGATTCCATGTGTAATTAATTGCTAACGTTGATCAGAAAGAACTGCCTCCTTTTTAGTAATTTCGACCAAATCGTCAACTGATATCTACCTGATCACAAGGAGCCAATTTGAAAGGCTTTTGGAGGATGAGTCCATTTGTCGTTGATTATTAGCATTGATCAGTTATAACTTTCTCTTTTTTAGCAATTTTCACGATAAATCTCTGCCAAATGCCGAAGAGAGAATAGACTTGCTTTTTGGTGGATGGTTCCATGAGAAAGACATCAGGATACCTGATTACGAAAGACGTTCTCATTTTGAGTAATTTTCGCAACCTGCTCTGTACCGTCTGACGAGAAGTGAATCCTCGGGGCTTTCAGGAAGATTTCCTCTCAAATTTATCTGTTGCACAGGTCGAAGATGAATTTCTCTATTTTAGTATATTTCAAGAAACGATTTCTTCCAAATCACCAGCAAAAAGCGTTTTGGTGAATCATTCGAGAGAAATGGATCACTAGTACTTGCCAATAATGTATGTCTCATTATGAGTAATTGTCTTGACCAGATCTCTACCAAATGATCAGGCGAGATAACGTATGGCTTTTCGAGGAAGAGTGCATGAGACATCAACGGCTACATCTGATTAGTAATGAATGTCTCATTTTTAGCAATTTACACTACCCATCTGTATGTGTGACGTGTTCTGTGTGCGTGTGCATCGGTGTCGTGCTGTGTGTGTTGTCTTGGGTGCCCACAACACTGGGTAATGCACAAAGCATTCCCCTCCTGAAGGAAGAGTGACACGACGTGGCCACTCAGGAGTAACACACAAACAATCCCCCGCCACCCCACCACCACCCCCCCCGCATCCCCCACCCCGGAGCAACAGTGATGTGTGTGGCCACTTTCAGGTCACGCACAAAGCATTTCCCTCCTGGAGCAACAGTGACACCGGGCAGCCCCTTGGAGTAAGACACAAATCATTTCCTCACGGAGCACCAGTTGCACAAACTGAGTTTAATAATAATAATAATAATAATAATAATAATAATAATAATAATAATAATAATAATAAAACTAAACAAAAATAGGTAGATTTCCAGTGATTAGAAGGGGTAGCAAGCAGAAGAAGGCAGATTGCTAAGCAACTACAAATACGCACGCATACTGAGCCTAAGATCTTCAAGAGACTGGATTCAAGTAGTAATTTCCCATCCTACATGTCTTTCGGCAATTTGAAGAGTTTCTGTAGCTTAGACTTCCCGTTGTTTCTCTTTACAGACTTATACTCCTGTTTTAGGCTGGACTTCCCCTTCTCATTTCCTTTGTCTCTTCAGGTACTTTCAGCAGCCTTTCTACCGCCCTGCGTGATTTTCGTCCGCTCCGACTTTTCCATGGCTCCAGAGACCTCCCTTGTGGGAATGCACAGCTACCCGTGTCCTGTGAAGGGACACGGCACGAGGAGAGAAGAGGAGAGAAGAGAAAGAGAGAGCTGGCGAACACAGGAGAGAAAACAGAGAAACATGAGAGCAAGGCGAGCAACTCACCACCTGGAGTCATCCTCTTGGATCCAACCTTCAGTTGTGGAGAAGACACCGTTCCTGACCAGAGAAACGAGCAGCCTCTGAAAATGGGACCTTTTCTCCCTCGTAAGCACAGCTGATCAGGAACCTTTGCTTACAAACCGAACCCTAATGGACGGGGCTTCCCGACCCGGACTCAGGTGGGGCGTGAGCAGAGTCCTCACCAAACCAGACACTTCTCTCACCGACACTGGCGAGAGCTCGGCTCCCAGATGGAGGGCTCTTGCCTGGCATCCCCAACGGTCACAGGCTCGCTGCTCTCACGCACATTCCGTCGCATGAGGGCAGTAGACGCTGAGGCTTGACTTCTTTTTCCTTGCTAATAAACCCAGCCCAAGGGGAAAAAAACAAGTAAGTTACCATCTCAGTCGGCGACGTCTCGGAGGCTCCTCTCTTTGCCTCTCCCACACGGCGGGGAGCCGCCCTCCACTCTCCTCCCATTACCCCTTGAGCATCCCAACCAAAATCTCCTTTTCTAACGGCACCCCACAGAGTCACTCTGCTCAAGAGACTCTGGCCCCTCCCCACCTTCATCCCCCCGAGCTCCGTCCCCAGCGAGGACGCCCACGGCCGCTGAGGAGGACGACAGCGAGTGCGGACGAGGAACTGGAAGCACTGACCTGGCAGCCAGGTCTGCAGAGGGCAGAGAGCGGAGGCCTGGTTCCGCCTCCTTGGAAAGAGGCCCAAGCGGCTCAGGCCCCCTCCTGCCGTGTTCCCCTCCGGCGAGAGCTCCGGCACCATTCCTCGCCAGAGCCGCTGCGAAAGCCGAGCCGGGGCCCTCGCTCCACAGCGCTCGACATGCTGTGGGTCGTGTTCTGTGCCCTTCTGTGTCATCGTATCGAAAAGCATTTTGGTGAATCATTCGAGGAGAGCTTTAGCGCTAGTACTTGTCGATAATTTAAGTCTCCTTAGGAGTAATTTTCTTGAACCAATCGCTACGAACTCACCAGGAGAGACGCTGGATTGCTGGAGTCTTTACCACTAGGGACTTGTAAAGAATGATTTTCTACCTTGAGTCATTTGCAAGAACCGATCTGTTCCAACGCACCAAGGGAGAATGCCTTAGCTTTTCTGCTGGATGATTCCGTGGGAAATTGATCAGAAGACGGCTGAGGAATGAATTGTCTCATTCCTAGTCATTTTCACGAACCGATTTTAGTCCAAATCTCCAGGAGCTAATTATGACTATAGTACGGAGGATGATTCCATGTGTAATTAATTGCTAACGTTGATCAGAAAGAACTGCCTCCTTTTTAGTAATTTCGACCAAATCGTCAACTGATATCTACCTGATCACAAGGAGCCAATCTGAAAGGCTTTTGGAGGATGAGTCCATTTGTCGTTGATTATTAGCATTGATCAGTTATAACTTTCTCTTTTTTAGCAATTTTCACGATAAATCTCTGCCAAATGCCGAAGAGAGAATAGACTTGCTTTTTGGTGGATGGTTCCATGAGAAAGACATCAGGATACCTGATTACGAAAGACGTTCTCATTTTGAGTAATTTTCGCAACCTGCTCTGTACCGTCTGACGAGAAGTGAATCCTCGGGGCTTTCAGGAAGATTCCCTCTCAAATTTATCTGTCGCACAGGTCGAAGATGAATTTCTCTATTTTAGTATATTTCAAGAAACGATTTCTTCCAAATCACCAGCAAAAAGCGTTTTGGTGAATCATTCGAGAGAAATGGATCACTAGTACTTGTCAATAATGTATGTCTCATTATGAGTAATTGTCTTGACCAGATCTCTACCAAATGATCAGGCGAGATAACGTATGGCTTTTCGAGGAAGAGTGCATGAGACATCAACGGCTACATCTGATTAGTAATGAATGTCTCATTTTTAGCAATTTACACTACCCATCTGTATGTGTGACGTGTTCTGTGTGCGTGTGCATCGGTTTCGTGCTGTGTGTGTTGTCTTGGGTGGCCACAACACTGGGTAATGCACGAAGCATTCCCCTCCTGAAGGAAGAGTGACACGACGTGGCCACTCAGGAGTAACACACAAACAATCCCCCGCCTCCCCCACCACCCCCCCCCCCGCATCCCCCACCCCGGAGCAACAGTGATGTGTGTGGCCACTTTCAGGTCACGCACAAAGCATTTCCCTCCTGGAGCAACAGTGACACCGGGCAGCCCCTTGGAGTAAGACACAAATCATTTCCTCACGGAGCACCAGTTGCACAAACTGAGTTTAATAATAATAATAATAATAATAATAATAATAATAATAATAATAATAATAATAATAATAAAACTAAACAAAAATAGATAGGTAGATTTCCAGTGATTAGAAGGGGTAGCAAGCAGAAAAAGGCAGATTGCTAAGCAACTACAAATACGCACGCATACTGAGCCTAAGATCTTCAAGAGGCTGGATTCAAGAAGTAATTTCCCATCCTACATGTCTTTCGGCAACTTGAAGAGTTTCTGTAGCTTAGACTTCCCGTTGTTTCTCTTTACAGACTTACACTCCTGTTTTAGGCTGGACTTCCCCTTCTCATTTCCTTTGTCTCTTCAGGTACTTTCAGCAGCCTTTCTACCGCCCTGCGTGATTTTCGTCCGCTCCGACTTTTCCATGGCTCCCGAGACCTCCCTTGTGGGAATGCACAGCTACCCGTGTCCTGTGAAGGGACACGGCACGAGGAGAGAAGAGGAGAGAAGAGAAAGAGAGAGCTGGCGAACACAGGAGAGAAAACAGAGAAACATGAGAGCAAGGCGAGCAACTCACCACCTGGAGTCATCCTCTTGGATCCAAGCTTCAGTTGTGGAGAAGACACCGTTCCTGACCAGAGAAACGAGCAGCCTCTGAAAATGGGACCTTTTCTCCCTCGTAAGCACAGCTGATCAGGAACCTTTGCTTACAAACAGAACCCTAATGGACGGGGCTTCCCGACCCGGACTCAGGTGGGGCGTGAGCAGAGTCCTCACCAAACCAGACACTTCTCTCACCGAGACTGGCGAGAGCTCGGCTCCCAGATGGAGGGCTCTTGCCTGGCATCCCCAACGGTCACAGGCTCGCTGCTCTCACGCACATTCCGTCGCATGAGGGCAGTAGACGCTGAGGCTTGACTTCTTTTTCCTTGCTACTAAACCCAGCCCAAGGGGAAAAAAACAAGTAAGTTACCATCTCAGTCGGCGACGTCTCGGAGGCTCCTCTCTTTGCCTCTCCCACACGGCGGGGATCCGCCCTCCACTCTCCTCCCATTACCCCTTGGCATCCCAACCAAAATCTCCTTTTCTAACGGCACCCCACAGAGTCACTCTGCTCAAGAGACTCTGGCCCCTCCCCACCTTCATCCCCCCGAGCCCCGTCCCCAGCGAGGACGCCCACGGCCGCTGAGGAGGACGACAGCGAGTGCGGACGAGGAACTGGAAGCACTGACCTGGCAGCCAGGTCTGCAGAGGGCAGAGAGCGGAGGCCTGGTTCCGCCTCCTTGGAAAGAGGCCCAAGCGGCTCAGGCCCCCTCCTGCCGTGTTCCCCTCCGGCGAGAGCTCCGGCACCATTCCTCGCCAGAGCCGCTGCGAAAGCCGAGCCGGGGCCCTCGCTCCACAGCGCTCGACATGCTGTGGGTCGTGTTCTGTGCCCTTCTGTGTCATCGTATCGAAAAGCATTTTGGTGAATCATTCGAGGAGAGCTTTAGCGCTAGTACTTGTCGATAATTTAAGTCTCCTTAGGAGTAATTTTCTTGAACCAATCGCTACGAACTCACCAGGAGAGACGCTGGATTGCTGGAGTCTTTACCACTAGGGACTTGTAAAGAATGATTTTCTACCTTGAGTCATTTGCAAGAACCGATCTGTTCCAACGCACCAAGGGAGAATGCCTTAGCTTTTCTGCTGGATGAATCCGTGGGAAATTGATCAGAAGACGGCTGAGGAATGAATTGTCTCATTCCGAGTCATTTTCACGAACCGATTTTAGTCCAAATCTCCAGGAGCTAATTATGACTATAGTACGGAGGATGATTCCATGTGTAATTAATTGCTAACGTTGATCAGAAAGAACTGCCTCCTTTTTAGTAATTTCGACCAAATCGTCAACTGATATCTACCTGATCACAAGGAGCCAATCTGAAAGGCTTTTGGAGGATGAGTCCATTTGTCGTTGATTATTAGCATTGATCAGTTATAACTTTCTCTTTTTTAGCTATTTTCACGATAAATCTCTGCCAAATGCCGAAGAGAGAATAGACTTGCTTTTTGGTGGATGGTTCCATGAGAAAGACATCAGGATACCTGATTACGAAAGACGTTCTCATTTTGAGTAATTTTCGCAACCTGCTCTGTACCGTCTGACGAGAAGTGAATCCTCGGGGCTTTCAGGAAGATTCCCTCTCAAATTTATCTGTCGCACAGGTCGAAGATGAATTTCTCTATTTTAGTATATTTCAAGAAACGATTTCTTCCAAATCACCAGCAAAAAGCGTTTTGGTGAATCATTCGAGAGAAATGGATCACTAGTACTTGTCAATAATGTATGTCTCATTATGAGTAATTGTCTTGACCAGATCTCTACCAAATGATCAGGCGAGATAACGTATGGCTTTTCGAGGAAGAGTGCATGAGACATCAACGGCTACATCTGATTAGTAATGAATGTCTCATTTTTAGCAATTTACACTACCCATCTGTATGTGTGACGTGTTCTGTGTGCGTGTGCATCGGTTTCGTGCTGTGTGTGTTGTCTTGGGTGGCCACAACACTGGGTAATGCACGAAGCATTCCCCTCCTGAAGGAAGAGTGACACGACGTGGCCACTCAGGAGTAACACACAAACAATCCCCCGCCTCCCCCACCACCCCCCCCCCCCGCATCCCCCACCCCGGAGCAACAGTGATGTGTGTGGCCACTTTCAGGTCATGCACAAAGCATTTCCCTCCTGGAGCAACAGTGACACCGGGCAGCCCCTTGGAGTAAGACACAAATAATTTCCTCACGGAGCACCAGTTGCACAAACTGAGTTTAATAATAATAATAATAATAATAATAATAATAATAATAATAAAACTAAACAAAAATAGATAGGTAGATTTCCAGTGATTAGAAGGGGTAGCAAGCAGAAGAAGGCAGATTGCTAAGCAACTACAAATACGCACGCATACTGAGCCTAAGATCTTCAAGAGACTGGATTCAAGAAGTAATTTCCCATCCTACATGTCTTTCGGCAACTTGAAGAGTTTCTGTAGCTTAGACTTCCCGTTGTTTCTCTTTACAGACTTACACTCCTGTTTTAGGCTGGACTTCCCCTTCTCATTTCCTTTGTCTCTTCAGGTACTTTCAGCAGCCTTTCTACCGCCCTGCGTGATTTTCGTCCGCTCCGACTTTTCCATGGCTCCCGAGACCTCCCTTGTGGGAATGCACAGCTACCCGTGTCCTGTGAAGGGACACGGCACGAGGAGAGAAGAGGAGAGAAGAGAAAGAGAGAGCTGGCGAACACAGGAGAGAAAACAGAGAAACATGAGAGCAAGGCGAGCAACTCACCACCTGGAGTCATCCTCTTGGATCCAAGCTTCAGTTGTGGAGAAGACACCGTTCCTGACCAGAGAAACGAGCAGCCTCTGAAAATGGGACCTTTTCTCCCTCGTAAGCACAGCTGATCAGGAACCTTTGCTTACAAACCGAACCCTAATGGACGGGGCTTCCCGACCCGGACTCAGGTGGGGCGTGAGCAGAGTCCTCACCAAACCAGACACTTCTCTCACCGAGACTGGCGAGAGCTCGGCTCCCAGATGGAGGGCTCTTGCCTGGCATCCCCAACGGTCACAGGCTCGCTGCTCTCACGCACATTCCGTCGCATGAGGGCAGTAGACGCTGAGGCTTGACTTCTTTTTCCTTGCTACTAAACCCAGCCCAAGGGGAAAAAAACAAGTAAGTTACCATCTCAGTCGGCGACGTCTCGGAGGCTCCTCTCTTTGCCTCTCCCACACGGCGGGGAGCCGCCCTCCACTCTCCTCCCATTACCCCTTGAGCATCCCAACCAAAATCTCCTTTTCTAACGGCACCCCACAGAGTCACTCTGCTCAAGAGACTCTGGCCCCTCCCCACCTTCATCCCCCCGAGCCCCGTCCCCAGCGAGGACGCCCACGGCCGCTGAGGAGGACGACAGCGAGTGCGGACGAGGAACTGGAAGCACTGACCTGGCAGCCAGGTCTGCAGAGGGCAGAGAGCGGAGGCCTGGTTCCGCCTCCTTGGAAAGAGGCCCAAGCGGCTCAGGCCCCCTCCTGCCGTGTTCCCCTCCGGCGAGAGCTCCGGCACCATTCCTCGCCAGAGCCGCTGCGAAAGCCGAGCCGGGGCCCTCGCTCCACAGCGCTCGACATGCTGTGGGTCGTGTTCTGTGCCCTTCTGTGTCATCGTATCGAAAAGCATTTTGGTGAATCATTCGAGGAGAGCTTTAGCGCTAGTACTTGTCGATAATTTAAGTCTCCTTAGGAGTAATTTTCTTGAACCAATCGCTACGAACTCACCAGGAGAGACGCTGGATTGCTGGAGTCTTTACCACTAGGGACTTGTAAAGAATGATTTTCTACCTTGAGTCATTTGCAAGAACCGATCTGTTCCAACGCACCAAGGGAGAATGCCTTAGCTTTTCTGCTGGATGATTCCGTGGGAAATTGATCAGAAGACGGCTGAGGAATGAATTGTCTCATTCCTAGTCATTTTCACGAACCGATTTTAGTCCAAATCTCCAGGAGCTAATTATGACTATAGTACGGAGGATGATTCCATGTGTAATTAATTGCTAACGTTGATCAGAAAGAACTGCCTCCTTTTTAGTAATTTCGACCAAATCGTCAACTGATATCTACCTGATCACAAGGAGCCAATCTGAAAGGCTTTTGGAGGATGAGTCCATTTGTCGTTGATTATTAGCATTGATCAGTTATTACTTTCTCTTTTTTAGCTATTTTCACGATAAATCTCTGCCAAATGCCGAAGAGAGAATAGACTTGCTTTTTGGTGGATGGTTCCATGAGAAAGACATCAGGATACCTGATTACGAAAGACGTTCTCATTTTGAGTAATTTTCGCAACCTGCTCTGTACCGTCTGACGAGAAGTGAATCCTCGGGGCTTTCAGGAAGATTTCCTCTCAAATTTATCTGTCGCACAGGTCGAAGATGAATTTCTCTATTTTAGTATATTTCAAGAAACGATTTCTTCCAAATCACCAGCAAAAAGCGTTTTGGTGAATCATTCGAGAGAAATGGATCACTAGTACTTGTCAATAATGTATGTCTCATTATGAGTAATTGTCTTGACCAGATCTCTACCAAATGATCAGGCGAGATAACGTATGGCTTTTCGAGGAAGAGTGCATGAGACATCAACGGCTACATCTGATTAGTAATGAATGTCTCATTTTTAGCAATTTACACTACCCATCTGTATGTGTGACGTGTTCTGTGTGCGTGTGCATCGGTTTCGTGCTGTGTGTGTTGTCTTGGGTGGCCACAACACTGGGTAATGCACGAAGCATTCCCCTCCTGAAGGAAGAGTGACACGACGTGGCCACTCAGGAGTAACACACAAACAATCCCCCGCCTCCCCCACCACCCCCCCCCCCGCATCCCCCACCCCGGAGCAACAGTGATGTGTGTGGCCACTTTCAGGTCATGCACAAAGCATTTCCCTCCTGGAGCAACAGTGACACCGGGCAGCCCCTTGGAGTAAGACACAAATCATTTCCTCACGGAGCACCAGTTGCACAAACTGAGTTTATTAATAATAATAATAATAATAATAATAATAATAATAATAATAATAATAATAAAACTAAACAAAAATAGATAGGTAGATTTCCAGTGATTAGAAGGGGTAGCAAGCAGAAAAAGGCAGATTGCTAAGCAACTACAAATACGCACGCATACTGAGCCTAAGATCTTCAAGAGACTGGATTCAAGAAGTAATTTCCCATCCTACATGTCTTTCGGCAACTTGAAGAGTTTCTGTAGCTTAGACTTCCCGTTGTTTCTCTTTACAGACTTACACTCCTGTTTTAGGCTGGACTTCCCCTTCTCATTTCCTTTGTCTCTTCAGGTACTTTCAGCAGCCTTTCTACCGCCCTGCGTGATTTTCGTCCGCTCCGACTTTTCCATGGCTCCCGAGACCTCCCTTGTGGGAATGCACAGCTACCCGTGTCCTGTGAAGGGACACGGCACGAGGAGAGAAGAGGAGAGAAGAGAAAGAGAGAGCTGGCGAACACAGGAGAGAAAACAGAGAAACATGAGAGCAAGGCGAGCAACTCACCACCTGGAGTCATCCTCTTGGATCCAACCTTCAGTTGTGGAGAAGACACCGTTCCTGACCAGAGAAACGAGCAGCCTCTGAAAATGGGACCTTTTCTCCCTCGTAAGCACAGCTGATCAGGAACCTTTGCTTACAAACCGAACCCTAATGGACGGGGCTTCCCGACCCGGACTCAGGTGGGGCGTGAGCAGAATCCTCACCAAACCAGACACTTCTCTCACCGAGACTGGCGAGAGCTCGGCTCCCAGATGGAGGGCTCTTGCCTGGCATCCCCAACGGTCACAGGCTCGCTGCTCTCACGCACATTCCGTCGCATGAGGGCAGTAGACGCTGAGGCTTGACTTCTTTTTCCTTGCTACTAAACCCAGCCCAAGGGGAAAAAAACAAGTAAGTTACCATCTCAGTCGGCGACGTCTCGGAGGCTCCTCTCTTTGCCTCTCCCACACGGCGGGGATCCGCCCTCCACTCTCCTCCCATTACCCCTTGAGCATCCCAACCAAAATCTCCTTTTCTAACGGCACCCCACAGAGTCACTCTGCTCAAGAGACTCTGGCCCCTCCCCACCTTCATCCCCCCGAGCCCCGTCCCCAGCGAGGACGCCCACGGCCGCTGAGGAGGACGACAGCGAGTGCGGACGAGGAACTGGAAGCACTGACCTGGCAGCCAGGTCTGCAGAGGGCAGAGAGCGGAGGCCTGGTTCCGCCTCCTTGGAAAAAGGCCCAAGCGGCTCAGGCCCCCTCCTGCCGTGTTCCCCTCCGGCGAGAGCTCCGGCACCATTCCTCGCCAGAGCCGCTGCGAAAGCCGAGCCGGGGCCCTCGCTCCACAGCGCTCGACATGCTGTGGGTCGTGTTCTGTGCCCTTCTGTGTCATCGTATCGAAAAGCATTTTGGTGAGCTTTAGCGCTAGTACTTGTCGATAATTTAAGTCTCCTTAGGAGTAATTTTCTTGAACCAATCGCTACGAACTCACCAGGAGAGACGCTGGATTGCTGGAGTCTTTACCACTAGGGACTTGTAAAGAATGATTTTCTACCTTGAGTCATTTGCAAGAACCGATCTGTTCCAACGCACCAAGGGAGAATGCCTTAGCTTTTCTGCTGGATGATTCCGTGGGAAATTGATCAGAAGACGGCTGAGGAATGAATTGTCTCATTCCTAGTCATTTTCACGAACCGATTTTAGTCCAAATCTCCAGGAGCTAATTATGACTATAGTACGGAGGATGATTCCATGTGTAATTAATTGCTAACGTTGATCAGAAAGAACTGCCTCCTTTTTAGTAATTTCGACCAAATCGTCAACTGATATCTACCTGATCACAAGGAGCCAATCTGAAAGGCTTTTGGAGGATGAGTCCATTTGTCGTTGATTATTAGCATTGATCAGTTATAACTTTCTCTTTTTTAGCAATTTTCACGATAAATCTCTGCCAAATGCCGAAGAGAGAATAGACTTGCTTTTTGGTGGATGGTTCCATGAGAAAGACATCAGGATACCTGATTACGAAAGACGTTCTCATTTTGAGTAATTTTCGCAACCTGCTCTGTACCGTCTGACGAGAAGTGAATCCTCGGGGCTTTCAGGAAGATTTCCTCTCAAATTTATCTGTCGCACAGGTCGAAGATGAATTTCTCTATTTTAGTATATTTCAAGAAACGATTTCTTCCAAATCACCAGCAAAAAGCGTTTTGGTGAATCATTCGAGAGAAATGGATCACTAGTACTTGTCAATAATGTATGTCTCATTATGAGTAATTGTCTTGACCAGATCTCTACCAAATGATCAGGCGAGATAACGTATGGCTTTTCGAGGAAGAGTGCATGAGACATCAACGGCTACATCTGATTAGTAATGAATGTCTCATTTTTAGCAATTTACACTACCCATCTGTATGTGTGACGTGTTCTGTGTGCGTGTGCATCGGTGTCGTGCTGTGTGTGTTGTCTTGGGTGGCCACAACACTGGGTAATGCACAAAGCATTCCCCTCCTGAAGGAAGAGTGACACGACGTGGCCACTCAGGAGTAACACACAAACAATCCCCCGCCTCCCCCACCACCCCCCCCCCGCATCCCCCACCCCGGAGCAACAGTGATGTGTGTGGCCACTTTCAGGTCACGCACAAAGCATTTCCCTCCTGGAGCAACAGTGACACCGGGCAGCCCCTTGGAGTAAGACACAAATCATTTCCTCACGGAGCACCAGTTGCACAAACTGAGTTTAATAATAATAATAATAATAATAATAATAATAATAATAATAATAATAATAATAATAATAAAACTAAACAAAAATAGATAGGTAGATTTCCAGTGATTAGAAGGGGTAGCAAGCAGAAAAAGGCAGATTGCTAAGCAACTACAAATACGCACGCATACTGAGCCTAAGATCTTCAAGAGGCTGGATTCAAGAAGTAATTTCCCATCCTACATGTCTTTCGGCAACTTGAAGAGTTTCTGTAGCTTAGACTTCCCGTTGTTTCTCTTTACAGACTTACACTCCTGTTTTAGGCTGGACTTCCCCTTCTCATTTCCTTTGTCTCTTCAGGTACTTTCAGCAGCCTTTCTACCGCCCTGCGTGATTTTCGTCCGCTCCGACTTTTCCATGGCTCCCGAGACCTCCCTTGTGGGAATGCACAGCTACCCGTGTCCTGTGAAGGGACACGGCACGAGGAGAGAAGAGGAGAGAAGAGAAAGAGAGAGCTGGCGAACACAGGAGAGAAAACAGAGAAACATGAGAGCAAGGCGAGCAACTCACCACCTGGAGTCATCCTCTTGGATCCAAGCTTCAGTTGTGGAGAAGACACCGTTCCTGACCAGAGAAACGAGCAGCCTCTGAAAATGGGACCTTTTCTCCCTCGTAAGCACAGCTGATCAGGAACCTTTGCTTACAAACCGAACCCTAATGGACGGGGCTTCCCGACCCGGACTCAGGTGGGGCGTGAGCAGAGTCCTCACCAAACCAGACACTTCTCTCACCGAGACTGGCGAGAGCTCGGCTCCCAGATGGAGGGCTCTTGCCTGGCATCCCCAACGGTCACAGGCTCGCTGCTCTCACGCACATTCCGTCGCATGAGGGCAGTAGACGCTGAGGCTTGACTTCTTTTTCCTTGCTACTAAACCCAGCCCAAGGGGAAAAAAACAAGTAAGTTACCATCTCAGTCGGCGACGTCTCGGAGGCTCCTCTCTTTGCCTCTCCCACACGGCGGGGATCCGCCCTCCACTCTCCTCCCATTACCCCTTGAGCATCCCAACCAAAATCTCCTTTTCTAACGGCACCCCACAGAGTCACTCTGCTCAAGAGACTCTGGCCCCTCCCCACCTTCATCCCCCCGAGCCCCGTCCCCAGCGAGGACGCCCACGGCCGCTGAGGAGGACGACAGCGAGTGCGGACGAGGAACTGGAAGCACTGACCTGGCAGCCAGGTCTGCAGAGGGCAGAGAGCGGAGGCCTGGTTCCGCCTCCTTGGAAAGAGGCCCAAGCGGCTCAGGCCCCCTCCTGCCGTGTTCCCCTCCGGCGAGAGCTCCGGCACCATTCCTCGCCAGAGCCGCTGCGAAAGCCGAGCCGGGGCCCTCGCTCCACAGCGCTCGACATGCTGTGGGTCGTGTTCTGTGCCCTTCTGTGTCATCGTATCGAAAAGCATTTTGGTGAATCATTCGAGGAGAGCTTTAGCGCTAGTACTTGTCGATAATTTAAGTCTCCTTAGGAGTAATTTTCTTGAACCAATCGCTACGAACTCACCAGGAGAGACGCTGGATTGCTGGAGTCTTTACCACTAGGGACTTGTAAAGAATGATTTTCTACCTTGAGTCATTTGCAAGAACCGATCTGTTCCAACGCACCAAGGGAGAATGCCTTAGCTTTTCTGCTGGATGAATCCGTGGGAAATTGATCAGAAGACGGCTGAGGAATGAATTGTCTCATTCCTAGTCATTTTCACGAACCGATTTTAGTCCAAATCTCCAGGAGCTAATTATGACTATAGTACGGAGGATGATTCCATGTGTAATTAATTGCTAACGTTGATCAGAAAGAACTGCCTCCTTTTTAGTAATTTCGACCAAATCGTCAACTGATATCTACCTGATCACAAGGAGCCAATCTGAAAGGCTTTTGGAGGATGAGTCCATTTGTCGTTGATTATTAGCATTGATCAGTTATAACTTTCTCTTTTTTAGCTATTTTCACGATAAATCTCTGCCAAATGCCGAAGAGAGAATAGACTTGCTTTTTGGTGGATGGTTCCATGAGAAAGACATCAGGATACCTGATTACGAAAGACGTTCTCATTTTGAGTAATTTTCGCAACCTGCTCTGTACCGTCTGACGAGAAGTGAATCCTCGGGGCTTTCAGGAAGATTTCCTCTCAAATTTATCTGTCGCACAGGTCGAAGATGAATTTCTCTATTTTAGTATATTTCAAGAAACGATTTCTTCCAAATCACCAGCAAAAAGCGTTTTGGTGAATCATTCGAGAGAAATGGATCACTAGTACTTGTCAATAATGTATGTCTCATTATGAGTAATTGTCTTGACCAGATCTCTACCAAATGATCAGGCGAGATAACGTATGGCTTTTCGAGGAAGAGTGCATGAGACATCAACGGCTACATCTGATTAGTAATGAATGTCTCATTTTTAGCAATTTACACTACCCATCTGTATGTGTGACGTGTTCTGTGTGCGTGTGCATCGGTTTCGTGCTGTGTGTGTTGTCTTGGGTGGCCACAACACTGGGTAATGCACGAAGCATTCCCCTCCTGAAGGAAGAGTGACACGACGTGGCCACTCAGGAGTAACACACAAACAATCCCCCGCCTCCCCCACCACCCCCCCCCCGCATCCCCCACCCCGGAGCAACAGTGATGTGTGTGGCCACTTTCAGGTCATGCACAAAGCATTTCCCTCCTGGAGCAACAGTGACACCGGGCAGCCCCTTGGAGTAAGACACAAATAATTTCCTCACGGAGCACCAGTTGCACAAACTGAGTTTAATAATAATAATAATAATAATAATAATAATAATAATAAAACTAAACAAAAATAGATAGGTAGATTTCCAGTGATTAGAAGGGGTAGCAAGCAGAAGAAGGCAGATTGCTAAGCAACTACAAATACGCACGCATACTGAGCCTAAGATCTTCAAGAGACTGGATTCAAGAAGTAATTTCCCATCCTACATGTCTTTCGGCAACTTGAAGAGTTTCTGTAGCTTAGACTTCCCGTTGTTTCTCTTTACAGACTTACACTCCTGTTTTAGGCTGGACTTCCCCTTCTCATTTCCTTTGTCTCTTCAGGTACTTTCAGCAGCCTTTCTACCGCCCTGCGTGATTTTCGTCCGCTCCGACTTTTCCATGGCTCCCGAGACCTCCCTTGTGGGAATGCACAGCTACCCGTGTCCTGTGAAGGGACACGGCACGAGGAGAGAAGAGGAGAGAAGAGAAAGAGAGAGCTGGCGAACACAGGAGAGAAAACAGAGAAACATGAGAGCAAGGCGAGCAACTCACCACCTGGAGTCATCCTCTTGGATCCAAGCTTCAGTTGTGGAGAAGACACCGTTCCTGACCAGAGAAACGAGCAGCCTCTGAAAATGGGACCTTTTCTCCCTCGTAAGCACAGCTGATCAGGAACCTTTGCTTACAAACCGAACCCTAATGGACGGGGCTTCCCGACCCGGACTCAGGTGGGGCGTGAGCAGAGTCCTCACCAAACCAGACACTTCTCTCACCGAGACTGGCGAGAGCTCGGCTCCCAGATGGAGGGCTCTTGCCTGGCATCCCCAACGGTCACAGGCTCGCTGCTCTCACGCACATTCCGTCGCATGAGGGCAGTAGACGCTGAGGCTTGACTTCTTTTTCCTTGCTACTAAACCCAGCCCAAGGGGAAAAAAACAAGTAAGTTACCATCTCAGTCGGCGACGTCTCGGAGGCTCCTCTCTTTGCCTCTCCCACACGGCGGGGATCCGCCCTCCACTCTCCTCCCATTACCCCTTGAGCATCCCAACCAAAATCTCCTTTTCTAACGGCACCCCACAGAGTCACTCTGCTCAAGAGACTCTGGCCCCTCCCCACCTTCATCCCCCCGAGCCCCGTCCCCAGCGAGGACGCCCACGGCCGCTGAGGAGGACGACAGCGAGTGCGGACGAGGAACTGGAAGCACTGACCTGGCAGCCAGGTCTGCAGAGGGCAGAGAGCGGAGGCCTGGTTCCGCCTCCTTGGAAAGAGGCCCAAGCGGCTCAGGCCCCCTCCTGCCGTGTTCCCCTCCGGCGAGAGCTCCGGCACCATTCCTCGCCAGAGCCGCTGCGAAAGCCGAGCCGGGGCCCTCGCTCCACAGCGCTCGACATGCTGTGGGTCGTGTTCTGTGCCCTTCTGTGTCATCGTATCGAAAAGCATTTTGGTGAATCATTCGAGGAGAGCTTTAGCGCTAGTACTTGTCGATAATTTAAGTCTCCTTAGGAGTAATTTTCTTGAACCAATCGCTACGAACTCACCAGGAGAGACGCTGGATTGCTGGAGTCTTTACCAATAGGGACTTGTAAAGAATGATTTTCTACCTTGAGTCATTTGCAAGAACCGATCTGTTCCAACGCACCAAGGGAGAATGCCTTAGCTTTTCTGCTGGATGAATCCGTGGGAAATTGATCAGAAGACGGCTGAGGAATGAATTGTCTCATTCCTAGTCATTTTCACGAACCGATTTTAGTCCAAATCTCCAGGAGCTAATTATGACTATAGTACGGAGGATGATTCCATGTGTAATTAATTGCTAACGTTGATCAGAAAGAACTGCCTCCTTTTTAGTAATTTCGACCAAATCGTCAACTGATATCTACCTGATCACAAGGTGCCAATCTGAAAGGCTTTTGGAGGATGAGTCCATTTGTCGTTGATTATTAGCATTGATCAGTTATTACTTTCTCTTTTTTAGCTATTTTCACGATAAATCTCTGCCAAATGCCGAAGAGAGAATAGACTTGCTTTTTGGTGGATGGTTCCATGAGAAAGACATCAGGATACCTGATTACGAAAGACGTTCTCATTTTGAGTAATTTTCGCAACCTGCTCTGTACCGTCTGACGAGAAGTGAATCCTCGGGGCTTTCAGGAAGATTTCCTCTCAAATTTATCTGTCGCACAGGTCGAAGATGAATTTCTCTATTTTAGTATATTTCAAGAAACGATTTCTTCCAAATCACCAGCAAAAAGCGTTTTGGTGAATCATTCGAGAGAAATGGATCACTAGTACTTGTCAATAATGTATGTCTCATTATGAGTAATTGTCTTGACCAGATCTCTACCAAATGATCAGGCGAGATAACGTATGGCTTTTCGAGGAAGAGTGCATGAGACATCAACGGCTACATCTGATTAGTAATGAATGTCTCATTTTTAGCAATTTACACTACCCATCTGTATGTGTGACGTGTTCTGTGTGCGTGTGCATCGGTTTCGTGCTGTGTGTGTTGTCTTGGGTGGCCACAACACTGGGTAATGCACGAAGCATTCCCCTCCTGAAGGAAGAGTGACACGACGTGGCCACTCAGGAGTAACACACAAACAATCCCCCGCCTCCCCCACCACCCCCCCCCCGCATCCCCCACCCCGGAGCAACAGTGATGTGTGTGGCCACTTTCAGGTCATGCACAAAGCATTTCCCTCCTGGAGCAACAGTGACACCGGGCAGCCCCTTGGAGTAAGACACAAATCATTTCCTCACGGAGCACCAGTTGCACAAACTGAGTTTATTAATAATAATAATAATAATAATAATAATAATAATAATAATAATAATAATAAAACTAAACAAAAATAGATAGGTAGATTTCCAGTGATTAGAAGGGGTAGCAAGCAGAAAAAGGCAGATTGCTAAGCAACTACAAATACGCACGCATACTGAGCCTAAGATCTTCAAGAGACTGGATTCAAGAAGTAATTTCCCATCCTACATGTCTTTCGGCAACTTGAAGAGTTTCTGTAGCTTAGACTTCCCGTTGTTTCTCTTTACAGACTTACACTCCTGTTTTAGGCTGGACTTCCCCTTCTCATTTCCTTTGTCTCTTCAGGTACTTTCAGCAGCCTTTCTACCGCCCTGCGTGATTTTCGTCCGCTCCGACTTTTCCATGGCTCCCGAGACCTCCCTTGTGGGAATGCACAGCTACCCGTGTCCTGTGAAGGGACACGGCACGAGGAGAGAAGAGGAGAGAAGAGAAAGAGAGAGCTGGCGAACACAGGAGAGAAAACAGAGAAACATGAGAGCAAGGCGAGCAACTCACCACCTGGAGTCATCCTCTTGGATCCAACCTTCAGTTGTGGAGAAGACACCGTTCCTGACCAGAGAAACGAGCAGCCTCTGAAAATGGGACCTTTTCTCCCTCGTAAGCACAGCTGATCAGGAACCTTTGCTTACAAACCGAACCCTAATGGACGGGGCTTCCCGACCCGGACTCAGGTGGGGCGTGAGCAGAGTCCTCACCAAACCAGACACTTCTCTCACCGAGACTGGCGAGAGCTCGGCTCCCAGATGGAGGGCTCTTGCCTGGCATCCCCAACGGTCACAGGCTCGCTGCTCTCACGCACATTCCGTCGCATGAGGGCAGTAGACGCTGAGGCTTGACTTCTTTTTCCTTGCTACTAAACCCAGCCCAAGGGGAAAAAAACAAGTAAGTTACCATCTCAGTCGGCGACGTCTCGGAGGCTCCTCTCTTTGCCTCTCCCACACGGCGGGGATCCGCCCTCCACTCTCCTCCCATTACCCCTTGAGCATCCCAACCAAAATCTCCTTTTCTAACGGCACCCCACAGAGTCACTCTGCTCAAGAGACTCTGGCCCCTCCCCACCTTCATCCCCCCGAGCCCCGTCCCCAGCGAGGACGCCCACGGCCGCTGAGGAGGACGACAGCGAGTGCGGACGAGGAACTGGAAGCACTGACCTGGCAGCCAGGTCTGCAGAGGGCAGAGAGCGGAGGCCTGGTTCCGCCTCCTTGGAAAGAGGCCCAAGCGGCTCAGGCCCCCTCCTGCCGTGTTCCCCTCCAGCGAGAGCTCCGGCACCATTCCTCGCCAGAGCCGCTGCGAAAGCCGAGCCGGGGCCCTCGCTCCACAGCGCTCCACATGCTGTGGGTCGTGTTCTGTGCCCTTCTGTGTCATCGTATCGAAAAGCATTTTGGTGAGCTTTAGCGCTAGTACTTGTCGATAATTTAAGTCTCCTTAGGAGTAATTTTCTTGAACCAATCGCTACGAACTCACCAGGAGAGACGCTGGATTGCTGGAGTCTTTACCACTAGGGACTTGTAAAGAATGATTTTCTACCTTGAGTCATTTGCAAGAACCGATCTGTTCCAACGCACCAAGGGAGAATGCCTTAGCTTTTCTGCTGGATGATTCCGTGGGAAATTGATCAGAAGACGGCTGAGGAATGAATTGTCTCATTCCTAGTCATTTTCACGAACCGATTTTAGTCCAAATCTCCAGGAGCTAATTATGACTATAGTACGGAGGATGATTCCATGTGTAATTAATTGCTAACGTTGATCAGAAAGAACTGCCTCCTTTTTAGTAATTTCGACCAAATCGTCAACTGATATCTACCTGATCACAAGGAGCCAATCTGAAAGGCTTTTGGAGGATGAGTCCATTTGTCGTTGATTATTAGCATTGATCAGTTATAACTTTCTCTTTTTTAGCAATTTTCACGATAAATCTCTGCCAAATGCCGAAGAGAGAATAGACTTGCTTTTTGGTGGATGGTTCCATGAGAAAGACATCAGGATACCTGATTACGAAAGACGTTCTCATTTTGAGTAATTTTCGCAACCTGCTCTGTACCGTCTGACGAGAAGTGAATCCTCGGGGCTTTCAGGAAGATTTCCTCTCAAATTTATCTGTCGCACAGGTCGAAGATGAATTTCTCTATTTTAGTATATTTCAAGAAACGATTTCTTCCAAATCACCAGCAAAAAGCGTTTTGGTGAATCATTCGAGAGAAATGGATCACTAGTACTTGTCAATAATGTATGTCTCATTATGAGTAATTGTCTTGACCAGATCTCTACCAAATGATCAGGCGAGATAACGTATGGCTTTTCGAGGAAGAGTGCATGAGACATCAACGGCTACATCTGATTAGTAATGAATGTCTCATTTTTAGCAATTTACACTACCCATCTGTATGTGTGACGTGTTCTGTGTGCGTGTGCATCGGTGTCGTGCTGTGTGTGTTGTCTTGGGTGGCCACAACACTGGGTAATGCACAAAGCATTCCCCTCCTGAAGGAAGAGTGACACGACGTGGCCACTCAGGAGTAACACACAAACAATCCCCCGCCTCCCCCACCACCCCCCCCCGCATCCCCCACCCCGGAGCAACAGTGATGTGTGTGGCCACTTTCAGGTCACGCACAAAGCATTTCCCTCCTGGAGCAACAGTGACACCGGGCAGCCCCTTGGAGTAAGACACAAATCATTTCCTCACGGAGCACCAGTTGCACAAACTGAGTTTAATAATAATAATAATAATAATAATAATAATAATAATAATAATAATAATAATAATAAAACTAAACAAAAATAGATAGGTAGATTTCCAGTGATTAGAAGGGGTAGCAAGCAGAAAAAGGCAGATTGCTAAGCAACTACAAATACGCACGCATACTGAGCCTAAGATCTTCAAGAGGCTGGATTCAAGAAGTAATTTCCCATCCTACATGTCTTTCGGCAACTTGAAGAGTTTCTGTAGCTTAGACTTCCCGTTGTTTCTCTTTACAGACTTACACTCCTGTTTTAGGCTGGACTTCCCCTTCTCATTTCCTTTGTCTCTTCAGGTACTTTCAGCAGCCTTTCTACCGCCCTGCGTGATTTTCGTCCGCTCCGACTTTTCCATGGCTCCCGAGACCTCCCTTGTGGGAATGCACAGCTACCCGTGTCCTGTGAAGGGACACGGCACGAGGAGAGAAGAGGAGAGAAGAGAAAGAGAGAGCTGGCGAACACAGGAGAGAAAACAGAGAAACATGAGAGCAAGGCGAGCAACTCACCACCTGGAGTCATCCTCTTGGATCCAACCTTCAGTTGTGGAGAAGACACCGTTCCTGACCAGAGAAACGAGCAGCCTCTGAAAATGGGACCTTTTCTCCCTCGTAAGCACAGCTGATCAGGAACCTTTGCTTACAAACCGAACCCTAATGGACGGGGCTTCCCGACCCGGACTCAGGTGGGGCGTGAGCAGAGTCCTCACCAAACCAGACACTTCTCTCACCGAGACTGGCGAGAGCTCGGCTCCCAGATGGAGGGCTCTTGCCTGGCATCCCCAACGGTCACAGGCTCGCTGCTCTCACGCACATTCCGTCGCATGAGGGCAGTAGACGCTGAGGCTTGACTTCTTTTTCCTTGCTACTAAACCCAGCCCAAGGGGAAAAAAACAAGTAAGTTACCATCTCAGTCGGCGACGTCTCGGAGGCTCCTCTCTTTGCCTCTCCCACACGGCGGGGATCCGCCCTCCACTCTCCTCCCATTACCCCTTGAGCATCCCAACCAAAATCTCCTTTTCTAACGGCACCCCACAGAGTCACTCTGCTCAAGAGACTCTGGCCCCTCCCCACCTTCATCCCCCCGAGCCCCGTCCCCAGCGAGGACGCCCACGGCCGCTGAGGAGGACGACAGCGAGTGCGGACGAGGAACTGGAAGCACTGACCTGGCAGCCAGGTCTGCAGAGGGCAGAGAGCGGAGGCCTGGTTCCGCCTCCTTGGAAAGAGGCCCAAGCGGCTCAGGCCCCCTCCTGCCGTGTTCCCCTCCGGCGAGAGCTCCGGCACCATTCCTCGCCAGAGCCGCTGCGAAAGCCGAGCCGGGGCCCTCGCTCCACAGCGCTCCACATGCTGTGGGTCGTGTTCTGTGCCCTTCTGTGTCATCGTATCGAAAAGCATTTTGGTGAATCATTCGAGGAGAGCTTTAGCGCTAGTACTTGTCGATAATTTAAGTCTCCTTAGGAGTAATTTTCTTGAACCAATCGCTACGAACTCACCAGGAGAGACGCTGGATTGCTGGAGTCTTTACCACTAGGGACTTGTAAAGAATGATTTTCTACCTTGAGTCATTTGCAAGAACCGATCTGTTCCAACGCACCAAGGGAGAATGCCTTAGCTTTTCTGCTGGATGATTCCGTGGGAAATTGATCAGAAGACGGCTGAGGAATGAATTGTCTCATTCCGAGTCATTTTCACGAACCGATTTTAGTCCAAATCTCCAGGAGCTAATTATGACTATAGTACGGAGGATGATTCCATGTGTAATTAATTGCTAACGTTGATCAGAAAGAACTGCCTCCTTTTTAGTAATTTCGACCAAATCGTCAACTGATATCTACCTGATCACAAGGAGCCAATCTGAAAGGCTTTTGGAGGATGAGTCCATTTGTCGTTGATTATTAGCATTGATCAGTTATAACTTTCTCTTTTTTAGCAATTTTCACGATAAATCTCTGCCAAATGCCGAAGAGAGAATAGACTTGCTTTTTGGTGGATGGTTCCATGAGAAAGACATCAGGATACCTGATTACGAAAGACGTTCTCATTTTGAGTAATTTTCGCAACCTGCTCTGTACCGTCTGACGAGAAGTGAATCCTCGGGGCTTTCAGGAAGATTTCCTCTCAAATTTATCTGTCGCACAGGTCGAAGATGAATTTCTCTATTTTAGTATATTTCAAGAAACGATTTCTTCCAAATCACCAGCAAAAAGCGTTTTGGTGAATCATTCGAGAGAAATGGATCACTAGTACTTGTCAATAATGTATGTCTCATTATGAGTAATTGTCTTGACCAGATCTCTACCAAATGATCAGGCGAGATAACGTATGGCTTTTCGAGGAAGAGTGCATGAGACATCAACGGCTACATCTGATTAGTAATGAATGTCTCATTTTTAGCAATTTACACTACCCATCTGTATGTGTGACGTGTTCTGTGTGCGTGTGCATCGGTGTCGTGCTGTGTGTGTTGTCTTGGGTGGCCACAACACTGGGTAATGCACAAAGCATTCCCCTCCTGAAGGAAGAGTGACACGACGTGGCCACTCAGGAGTAACACACAAACAATCCCCCGCCTCCCCCACCACCCCCCCCCGCATCCCCCACCCCGGAGCAACAGTGATGTGTGTGGCCACTTTCAGGTCACGCACAAAGCATTTCCCTCCTGGAGCAACAGTGACACCGGGCAGCCCCTTGGAGTAAGACACAAATCATTTCCTCACGGAGCACCAGTTGCACAAACTGAGTTTAATAATAATAATAATAATAATAATAATAATAATAATAAAACTAAACAAAAATAGATAGGTAGATTTCCAGTGATTAGAAGGGGTAGCAAGCAGAAAAAGGCAGATTGCTAAGCAACTACAAATACGCACGCATACTGAGCCTAAGATCTTCAAGAGGCTGGATTCAAGAAGTAATTTCCCATCCTACATGTCTTTCGGCAACTTGAAGAGTTTCTGTAGCTTAGACTTCCCGTTGTTTCTCTTTACAGACTTACACTCCTGTTTTAGGCTGGACTTCCCCTTCTCATTTCCTTTGTCTCTTCAGGTACTTTCAGCAGCCTTTCTACCGCCCTGCGTGATTTTCGTCCGCTCCGACTTTTCCATGGCTCCCGAGACCTCCCTTGTGGGAATGCACAGCTACCCGTGTCCTGTGAAGGGACACGGCACGAGGAGAGAAGAGGAGAGAAGAGAAAGAGAGAGCTGGCGAACACAGGAGAGAAAACAGAGAAACATGAGAGCAAGGCGAGCAACTCACCACCTGGAGTCATCCTCTTGGATCCAACCTTCAGTTGTGGAGAAGACACCGTTCCTGACCAGAGAAACGAGCAGCCTCTGAAAATGGGACCTTTTCTCCCTCGTAAGCACAGCTGATCAGGAACCTTTGCTTACAAACCGAACCCTAATGGACGGGGCTTCCCGACCCGGACTCAGGTGGGGCGTGAGCAGAGTCCTCACCAAACCAGACACTTCTCTCACCGAGACTGGCGAGAGCTCGGCTCCCAGATGGAGGGCTCTTGCCTGGCATCCCCAACGGTCACAGGCTCGCTGCTCTCACGCACATTCCGTCGCATGAGGGCAGTAGACGCTGAGGCTTGACTTCTTTTTCCTTGCTACTAAACCCAGCCCAAGGGGAAAAAAACAAGTAAGTTACCATCTCAGTCGGCGACGTCTCGGAGGCTCCTCTCTTTGCCTCTCCCACACGGCGGGGATCCGCCCTCCACTCTCCTCCCATTACCCCTTGAGCATCCCAACCAAAATCTCCTTTTCTAACGGCACCCCACAGAGTCACTCTGCTCAAGAGACTCTGGCCCCTCCCCACCTTCATCCCCCCGAGCCCCGTCCCCAGCGAGGACGCCCACGGCCGCTGAGGAGGACGACAGCGAGTGCGGACGAGGAACTGGAAGCACTGACCTGGCAGCCAGGTCTGCAGAGGGCAGAGAGCGGAGGCCTGGTTCCGCCTCCTTGGAAAGAGGCCCAAGCGGCTCAGGCCCCCTCCTGCCGTGTTCCCCTCCGGCGAGAGCTCCGGCACCATTCCTCGCCAGAGCCGCTGCGAAAGCCGAGCCGGGGCCCTCGCTCCACAGCGCTCCACATGCTGTGGGTCGTGTTCTGTGCCCTTCTGTGTCATCGTATCGAAAAGCATTTTGGTGAATCATTCGAGGAGAGCTTTAGCGCTAGTACTTGTCGATAATTTAAGTCTCCTTAGGAGTAATTTTCTTGAACCAATCGCTACGAACTCACCAGGAGAGACGCTGGATTGCTGGAGTCTTTACCACTAGGGACTTGTAAAGAATGATTTTCTACCTTGAGTCATTTGCAAGAACCGATCTGTTCCAACGCACCAAGGGAGAATGCCTTAGCTTTTCTGCTGGATGATTCCGTGGGAAATTGATCAGAAGACGGCTGAGGAATGAATTGTCTCATTCCGAGTCATTTTCACGAACCGATTTTAGTCCAAATCTCCAGGAGCTAATTATGACTATAGTACGGAGGATGATTCCATGTGTAATTAATTGCTAACGTTGATCAGAAAGAACTGCCTCCTTTTTAGTAATTTCGACCAAATCGTCAACTGATATCTACCTGATCACAAGGAGCCAATCTGAAAGGCTTTTGGAGGATGAGTCCATTTGTCGTTGATTATTAGCATTGATCAGTTATAACTTTCTCTTTTTTAGCAATTTTCACGATAAATCTCTGCCAAATGCCGAAGAGAGAATAGACTTGCTTTTTGGTGGATGGTTCCATGAGAAAGACATCAGGATACCTGATTACGAAAGACGTTCTCATTTTGAGTAATTTTCGCAACCTGCTCTGTACCGTCTGACGAGAAGTGAATCCTCGGGGCTTTCAGGAAGATTTCCTCTCAAATTTATCTGTCGCACAGGTCGAAGATGAATTTCTCTATTTTAGTATATTTCAAGAAACGATTTCTTCCAAATCACCAGCAAAAAGCGTTTTGGTGAATCATTCGAGAGAAATGGATCACTAGTACTTGTCAATAATGTATGTCTCATTATGAGTAATTGTCTTGACCAGATCTCTACCAAATGATCAGGCGAGATAACGTATGGCTTTTCGAGGAAGAGTGCATGAGACATCAACGGCTACATCTGATTAGTAATGAATGTCTCATTTTTAGCAATTTACACTACCCATCTGTATGTGTGACGTGTTCTGTGTGCGTGTGCATCGGTGTCGTGCTGTGTGTGTTGTCTTGGGTGGCCACAACACTGGGTAATGCACAAAGCATTCCCCTCCTGAAGGAAGAGTGACACGACGTGGCCACTCAGGAGTAACACACAAACAATCCCCCGCCTCCCCCACCACCCCCCCCCGCATCCCCCACCCCGGAGCAACAGTGATGTGTGTGGCCACTTTCAGGTCACGCACAAAGCATTTCCCTCCTGGAGCAACAGTGACACCGGGCAGCCCCTTGGAGTAAGACACAAATCATTTCCTCACGGAGCACCAGTTGCACAAACTGAGTTTAATAATAATAATAATAATAATAATAATAATAATAATAAAACTAAACAAAAATAGATAGGTAGATTTCCAGTGATTAGAAGGGGTAGCAAGCAGAAAAAGGCAGATTGCTAAGCAACTACAAATACGCACGCATACTGAGCCTAAGATCTTCAAGAGGCTGGATTCAAGAAGTAATTTCCCATCCTACATGTCTTTCGGCAACTTGAAGAGTTTCTGTAGCTTAGACTTCCCGTTGTTTCTCTTTACAGACTTACACTCCTGTTTTAGGCTGGACTTCCCCTTCTCATTTCCTTTGTCTCTTCAGGTACTTTCAGCAGCCTTTCTACCGCCCTGCGTGATTTTCGTCCGCTCCGACTTTTCCATGGCTCCCGAGACCTCCCTTGTGGGAATGCACAGCTACCCGTGTCCTGTGAAGGGACACGGCACGAGGAGAGAAGAGGAGAGAAGAGAAAGAGAGAGCTGGCGAACACAGGAGAGAAAACAGAGAAACATGAGAGCAAGGCGAGCAACTCACCACCTGGAGTCATCCTCTTGGATCCAACCTTCAGTTGTGGAGAAGACACCGTTCCTGACCAGAGAAACGAGCAGCCTCTGAAAATGGGACCTTTTCTCCCTCGTAAGCACAGCTGATCAGGAACCTTTGCTTACAAACCGAACCCTAATGGACGGGGCTTCCCGACCCGGACTCAGGTGGGGCGTGAGCAGAGTCCTCACCAAACCAGACACTTCTCTCACCGAGACTGGCGAGAGCTCGGCTCCCAGATGGAGGGCTCTTGCCTGGCATCCCCAACGGTCACAGGCTCGCTGCTCTCACGCACATTCCGTCGCATGAGGGCAGTAGACGCTGAGGCTTGACTTCTTTTTCCTTGCTACTAAACCCAGCCCAAGGGGAAAAAAACAAGTAAGTTACCATCTCAGTCGGCGACGTCTCGGAGGCTCCTCTCTTTGCCTCTCCCACACGGCGGGGATCCGCCCTCCACTCTCCTCCCATTACCCCTTGAGCATCCCAACCAAAATCTCCTTTTCTAACGGCACCCCACAGAGTCACTCTGCTCAAGAGACTCTGGCCCCTCCCCACCTTCATCCCCCCGAGCCCCGTCCCCAGCGAGGACGCCCACGGCCGCTGAGGAGGACGACAGCGAGTGCGGACGAGGAACTGGAAGCACTGACCTGGCAGCCAGGTCTGCAGAGGGCAGAGAGCGGAGGCCTGGTTCCGCCTCCTTGGAAAGAGGCCCAAGCGGCTCAGGCCCCCTCCTGCCGTGTTCCCCTCCGGCGAGAGCTCCGGCACCATTCCTCGCCAGAGCCGCTGCGAAAGCCGAGCCGGGGCCCTCGCTCCACAGCGCTCGACATGCTGTGGGTCGTGTTCTGTGCCCTTCTGTGTCATCGTATCGAAAAGCATTTTGGTGAATCATTCGAGGAGAGCTTTAGCGCTAGTACTTGTCGATAATTTAAGTCTCCTTAGGAGTAATTTTCTTGAACCAATCGCTACGAACTCACCAGGAGAGACGCTGGATTGCTGGAGTCTTTACCACTAGGGACTTGTAAAGAATGATTTTCTACCTTGAGTCATTTGCAAGAACCGATCTGTTCCAACGCACCAAGGGAGAATGCCTTAGCTTTTCTGCTGGATGATTCCGTGGGAAATTGATCAGAAGACGGCTGAGGAATGAATTGTCTCATTCCTAGTCATTTTCACGAACCGATTTTAGTCCAAATCTCCAGGAGCTAATTATGACTATAGTACGGAGGATGATTCCATGTGTAATTAATTGCTAACGTTGATCAGAAAGAACTGCCTCCTTTTTAGTAATTTCGACCAAATCGTCAACTGATATCTACCTGATCACAAGGAGCCAATCTGAAAGGCTTTTGGAGGATGAGTCCATTTGTTGTTGATTATTAGCATTGATCAGTTATAACTTTCTCTTTTTTAGCAATTTTCACGATAAATCTCTGCCAAATGCCGAAGAGAGAATAGACTTGCTTTTTGGTGGATGGTTCCATGAGAAAGACATCAGGATACCTGATTACGAAAGACGTTCTCATTTTGAGTAATTTTCGCAACCTGCTCTGTACCGTCTGACGAGAAGTGAATCCTCGGGGCTTTCAGGAAGATTTCCTCTCAAATTTATCTGTCGCACAGGTCGAAGATGAATTTCTCTATTTTAGTATATTTCAAGAAACGATTTCTTCCAAATCACCAGCAAAAAGCGTTTTGGTGAATCATTCGAGAGAAATGGATCACTAGTACTTGTCAATAATGTATGTCTCATTATGAGTAATTGTCTTGACCAGATCTCTACCAAATGATCAGGCGAGATAACGTATGGCTTTTCGAGGAAGAGTGCATGAGACATCAACGGCTACATCTGATTAGTAATGAATGTCTCATTTTTAGCAATTTACACTACCCATCTGTATGTGTGACGTGTTCTGTGTGCGTGTGCATCGGTGTCGTGCTGTGTGTGTTGTCTTGGGTGGCCACAACACTGGGTAATGCACAAAGCATTCCCCTCCTGAAGGAAGAGTGACACGACGTGGCCACTCAGGAGTAACACACAAACAATCCCCCGCCACCCCACCACCACCCCCCCCGCATCCCCCACCCCGGAGCAACAGTGATGTGTGTGGCCACTTTCAGGTCACGCACAAAGCATTTCCCTCCTGGAGCAACAGTGACACCGGGCAGCCCCTTGGAGTAAGACACAAATCATTTCCTCACGGAGCACCAGTTGCACAAACTGAGTTTAATAATAATAATAATAATAATAATAATAATTAATAATAATAATAATAATAATAATAAAACTAAACAAAAATAGATAGGTAGATTTCCAGTGATTAGAAGGGGTAGCAAGCAGAAAAAGGCAGATTGCTAAGCAACTACAAATACGCACGCATACTGAGCCTAAGATCTTCAAGAGACTGGATTCAAGAAGTAATTTCCCATCCTACATGTCTTTCGGCAACTTGAAGAGTTTCTGTAGCTTAGACTTCCCGTTGTTTCTCTTTACAGACTTACACTCCTGTTTTAGGCTGGACTTCCCCTTCTCATTTCCTTTGTCTCTTCAGGTACTTTCAGCAGCCTTTCTACCGCCCTGCGTGATTTTCGTCCGCTCCGACTTTTCCATGGCTCCCGAGACCTCCCTTGTGGGAATGCACAGCTACCCGTGTCCTGTGAAGGGACACGGCACGAGGAGAGAAGAGGAGAGAAGAGAAAGAGAGAGCTGGCGAACACAGGAGAGAAAACAGAGAAACATGAGAGCAAGGCGAGCAACTCACCACCTGGAGTCATCCTCTTGGATCCAAGCTTCAGTTGTGGAGAAGACACCGTTCCTGACCAGAGAAACGAGCAGCCTCTGAAAATGGGACCTTTTCTCCCTCGTAAGCACAGCTGATCAGGAACCTTTGCTTACAAACCGAACCCTAATGGACGGGGCTTCCCGACCCGGACTCAGGTGGGGCGTGAGCAGAGTCCTCACCAAACCAGACACTTCTCTCACCGAGACTGGCGAGAGCTCGGCTCCCAGATGGAGGGCTCTTGCCTGGCATCCCCAACGGTCACAGGCTCGCTGCTCTCACGCACATTCCGTCGCATGAGGGCAGTAGACGCTGAGGCTTGACTTCTTTTTCCTTGCTACTAAACCCAGCCCAAGGGGAAAAAAACAAGTAAGTTACCATCTCAGTCGGCGACGTCTCGGAGGCTCCTCTCTTTGCCTCTCCCACACGGCGGGGATCCGCCCTCCACTCTCCTCCCATTACCCCTTGAGCATCCCAACCAAAATCTCCTTTTCTAACGGCACCCCACAGAGTCACTCTGCTCAAGAGACTCTGGCCCCTCCCCACCTTCATCCCCCCGAGCCCCGTCCCCAGCGAGGACGCCCACGGCCGCTGAGGAGGACGACAGCGAGTGCGGACGAGGAACTGGAAGCACTGACCTGGCAGCCAGGTCTGCAGAGGGCAGAGAGCGGAGGCCTGGTTCCGCCTCCTTGGAAAGAGGCCCAAGCGGCTCAGGCCCCCTCCTGCCGTGTTCCCCTCCGGCGAGAGCTCCGGCACCATTCCTCGCCAGAGCCGCTGCGAAAGCCGAGCCGGGGCCCTCGCTCCACAGCGCTCGACATGCTGTGGGTCGTGTTCTGTGCCCTTCTGTGTCATCGTATCGAAAAGCATTTTGGTGAATCATTCGAGGAGAGCTTTAGCGCTAGTACTTGTCGATAATTTAAGTCTCCTTAGGAGTAATTTTCTTGAACCAATCGCTACGAACTCACCAGGAGAGACGCTGGATTGCTGGAGTCTTTACCACTAGGGACTTGTAAAGAATGATTTTCTACCTTGAGTCATTTGCAAGAACCGATCTGTTCCAACGCACCAAGGGAGAATGCCTTAGCTTTTCTGCTGGATGATTCCGTGGGAAATTGATCAGAAGACGGCTGAGGAATGAATTGTCTCATTCCTAGTCATTTTCACGAACCGATTTTAGTCCAAATCTCCAGGAGCTAATTATGACTATAGTACGGAGGATGATTCCATGTGTAATTAATTGCTAACGTTGATCAGAAAGAACTGCCTCCTTTTTAGTAATTTCGACCAAATCGTCAACTGATATCTACCTGATCACAAGGAGCCAATCTGAAAGGCTTTTGGAGGATGAGTCCATTTGTCGTTGATTATTAGCATTGATCAGTTATAACTTTCTCTTTTTTAGCTATTTTCACGATAAATCTCTGCCAAATGCCGAAGAGAGAATAGACTTGCTTTTTGGTGGATGGTTCCATGAGAAAGACATCAGGATACCTGATTACGAAAGACGTTCTCATTTTGAGTAATTTTCGCAACCTGCTCTGTACCGTCTGACGAGAAGTGAATCCTCGGGGCTTTCAGGAAGATTCCCTCTCAAATTTATCTGTCGCACAGGTCGAAGATGAATTTCTCTATTTTAGTATATTTCAAGAAACGATTTCTTCCAAATCACCAGCAAAAAGCGTTTTGGTGAATCATTCGAGAGAAATGGATCACTAGTACTTGTCAATAATGTATGTCTCATTATGAGTAATTGTCTTGACCAGATCTCTACCAAATGATCAGGCGAGATAACGTATGGCTTTTCGAGGAAGAGTGCATGAGACATCAACGGCTACATCTGATTAGTAATGAATGTCTCATTTTTAGCAATTTACACTACCCATCTGTATGTGTGACGTGTTCTGTGTGCGTGTGCATCGGTGTCGTGCTGTGTGTGTTGTCTTGGGTGGCCACAACACTGGGTAATGCACAAAGCATTCCCCTCCTGAAGGAAGAGTGACACGACGTGGCCACTCAGGAGTAACACACAAACAATCCCCCGCCTCCCCCACCACCCCCCCCCGCATCCCCCACCCCGGAGCAACAGTGATGTGTGTGGCCACTTTCAGGTCACGCACAAAGCATTTCCCTCCTGGAGCAACAGTGACACCGGGCAGCCCCTTGGAGTAAGACACAAATCATTTCCTCACGGAGCACCAGTTGCACAAACTGAGTTTAATAATAATAATAATAATAATAATAATAATAATAATTAATAATAATAATAATAATAATAAAACTAAACAAAAATAGATAGGTAGATTTCCAGTGATTAGAAGGGGTAGCAAGCAGAAAAAGGCAGATTGCTAAGCAACTACAAATACGCACGCATACTGAGCCTAAGATCTTCAAGAGACTGGATTCAAGAAGTAATTTCCCATCCTACATGTCTTTCGGCAACTTGAAGAGTTTCTGTAGCTTAGACTTCCCGTTGTTTCTCTTTACAGACTTACACTCCTGTTTTAGGCTGGACTTCCCCTTCTCATTTCCTTTGTCTCTTCAGGTACTTTCAGCAGCCTTTCTACCGCCCTGCGTGATTTTCGTCCGCTCCGACTTTTCCATGGCTCCCGAGACCTCCCTTGTGGGAATGCACAGCTACCCGTGTCCTGTGAAGGGACACGGCACGAGGAGAGAAGAGGAGAGAAGAGAAAGAGAGAGCTGGCGAACACAGGAGAGAAAACAGAGAAACATGAGAGCAAGGCGAGCAACTCACCACCTGGAGTCATCCTCTTGGATCCAAGCTTCAGTTGTGGAGAAGACACCGTTCCTGACCAGAGAAACGAGCAGCCTCTGAAAATGGGACCTTTTCTCCCTCGTAAGCACAGCTGATCAGGAACCTTTGCTTACAAACCGAACCCTAATGGACGGGGCTTCCCGACCCGGACTCAGGTGGGGCGTGAGCAGAGTCCTCACCAAACCAGACACTTCTCTCACCGAGACTGGCGAGAGCTCGGCTCCCAGATGGAGGGCTCTTGCCTGGCATCCCCAACGGTCACAGGCTCGCTGCTCTCACGCACATTCCGTCGCATGAGGGCAGTAGACGCTGAGGCTTGACTTCTTTTTCCTTGCTACTAAACCCAGCCCAAGGGGAAAAAAACAAGTAAGTTACCATCTCAGTCGGCGACGTCTCGGAGGCTCCTCTCTTTGCCTCTCCCACACGGCGGGGATCCGCCCTCCACTCTCCTCCCATTACCCCTTGAGCATCCCAACCAAAATCTCCTTTTCTAACGGCACCCCACAGAGTCACTCTGCTCAAGAGACTCTGGCCCCTCCCCACCTTCATCCCCCCGAGCCCCGTCCCCAGCGAGGACGCCCACGGCCGCTGAGGAGGACGACAGCGAGTGCGGACGAGGAACTGGAAGCACTGACCTGGCAGCCAGGTCTGCAGAGGGCAGAGAGCGGAGGCCTGGTTCCGCCTCCTTGGAAAGAGGCCCAAGCGGCTCAGGCCCCCTCCTGCCGTGTTCCCCTCCGGCGAGAGCTCCGGCACCATTCCTCGCCAGAGCCGCTGCGAAAGCCGAGCCGGGGCCCTCGCTCCACAGCGCTCGACATGCTGTGGGTCGTGTTCTGTGCCCTTCTGTGTCATCGTATCGAAAAGCATTTTGGTGAATCATTCGAGGAGAGCTTTAGCGCTAGTACTTGTCGATAATTTAAGTCTCCTTAGGAGTAATTTTCTTGAACCAATCGCTACGAACTCACCAGGAGAGACGCTGGATTGCTGGAGTCTTTACCACTAGGGACTTGTAAAGAATGATTTTCTACCTTGAGTCATTTGCAAGAACCGATCTGTTCCAACGCACCAAGGGAGAATGCCTTAGCTTTTCTGCTGGATGATTCCGTGGGAAATTGATCAGAAGACGGCTGAGGAATGAATTGTCTCATTCCTAGTCATTTTCACGAACCGATTTTAGTCCAAATCTCCAGGAGCTAATTATGACTATAGTACGGAGGATGATTCCATGTGTAATTAATTGCTAACGTTGATCAGAAAGAACTGCCTCCTTTTTAGTAATTTCGACCAAATCGTCAACTGATATCTACCTGATCACAAGGAGCCAATCTGAAAGGCTTTTGGAGGATGAGTCCATTTGTCGTTGATTATTAGCATTGATCAGTTATAACTTTCTCTTTTTTAGCAATTTTCACGATAAATCTCTGCCAAATGCCGAAGAGAGAATAGACTTGCTTTTTGGTGGATGGTTCCATGAGAAAGACATCAGGATACCTGATTACGAAAGACGTTCTCATTTTGAGTAATTTTCGCAACCTGCTCTGTACCGTCTGACGAGAAGTGAATCCTCGGGGCTTTCAGGAAGATTTCCTCTCAAATTTATCTGTCGCACAGGTCGAAGATGAATTTCTCTATTTTAGTATATTTCAAGAAACGATTTCTTCCAAATCACCAGCAAAAAGCGTTTTGGTGAATCATTCGAGAGAAATGGATCACTAGTACTTGTCAATAATGTATGTCTCATTATGAGTAATTGTCTTGACCAGATCTCTACCAAATGATCAGGCGAGATAACGTATGGCTTTTCGAGGAAGAGTGCATGAGACATCAACGGCTACATCTGATTAGTAATGAATGTCTCATTTTTAGCAATTTACACTACCCATCTGTATGTGTGACGTGTTCTGTGTGCGTGTGCATCGGTGTCGTGCTGTGTGTGTTGTCTTGGGTGGCCACAACACTGGGTAATGCACAAAGCATTCCCCTCCTGAAGGAAGAGTGACACGACGTGGCCACTCAGGAGTAACACACAAACAATCCCCCGCCTCCCCCACCACCCCCCCCCGCATCCCCCACCCCGGAGCAACAGTGATGTGTGTGGCCACTTTCAGGTCACGCACAAAGCATTTCCCTCCTGGAGCAACAGTGACACCGGGCAGCCCCTTGGAGTAAGACACAAATCATTTCCTCACGGAGCACCAGTTGCACAAACTGAGTTTAATAATAATAATAATAATAATAATAATAATAATAATAATAATAATAATAATAATAATAATAAAACTAAACAAAAATAGGTAGATTTCCAGTGATTAGAAGGGGTAGCAAGCAGAAGAAGGCAGATTGCTAAGCAACTACAAATACGCACGCATACTGAGCCTAAGATCTTCAAGAGACTGGATTCAAGAAGTAATTTCCCATCCTACATGTCTTTCGGCAACTTGAAGAGTTTCTGTAGCTTAGACTTCCCGTTGTTTCTCTTTACAGACTTACACTCCTGTTTTAGGCTGGACTTCCCCTTCTCATTTCCTTTGTCTCTTCAGGTACTTTCAGCAGCCTTTCTACCGCCCTGCGTGATTTTCGTCCGCTCCGACTTTTCCATGGCTCCCGAGACCTCCCTTGTGGGAATGCACAGCTACCCGTGTCCTGTGAAGGGACACGGCACGAGGAGAGAAGAGGAGAGAAGAGAAAGAGAGAGCTGGCGAACACAGGAGAGAAAACAGAGAAACATGAGAGCAAGGCGAGCAACTCACCACCTGGAGTCATCCTCTTGGATCCAAGCTTCAGTTGTGGAGAAGACACCGTTCCTGACCAGAGAAACGAGCAGCCTCTGAAAATGGGACCTTTTCTCCCTCGTAAGCACAGCTGATCAGGAACCTTTGCTTACAAACCGAACCCTAATGGACGGGGCTTCCCGACCCGGACTCAGGTGGGGCGTGAGCAGAGTCCTCACCAAACCAGACACTTCTCTCACCGAGACTGGCGAGAGCTCGGCTCCCAGATGGAGGGCTCTTGCCTGGCATCCCCAACGGTCACAGGCTCGCTGCTCTCACGCACATTCCGTCGCATGAGGGCAGTAGACGCTGAGGCTTGACTTCTTTTTCCTTGCTACTAAACCCAGCCCAAGGGGAAAAAAACAAGTAAGTTACCATCTCAGTCGGCGACGTCTCGGAGGCTCCTCTCTTTGCCTCTCCCACACGGCGGGGATCCGCCCTCCACTCTCCTCCCATTACCCCTTGAGCATCCCAACCAAAATCTCCTTTTCTAACGGCACCCCACAGAGTCACTCTGCTCAAGAGACTCTGGCCCCTCCCCACCTTCATCCCCCCGAGCCCCGTCCCCAGCGAGGACGCCCACGGCCGCTGAGGAGGACGACAGCGAGTGCGGACGAGGAACTGGAAGCACTGACCTGGCAGCCAGGTCTGCAGAGGGCAGAGAGCGGAGGCCTGGTTCCGCCTCCTTGGAAAGAGGCCCAAGCGGCTCAGGCCCCCTCCTGCCGTGTTCCCCTCCGGCGAGAGCTCCGGCACCATTCCTCGCCAGAGCCGCTGCGAAAGCCGAGCCGGGGCCCTCGCTCCACAGCGCTCGACATGCTGTGGGTCGTGTTCTGTGCCCTTCTGTGTCATCGTATCGAAAAGCATTTTGGTGAATCATTCGAGGAGAGCTTTAGCGCTAGTACTTGTCGATAATTTAAGTCTCCTTAGGAGTAATTTTCTTGAACCAATCGCTACGAACTCACCAGGAGAGACGCTGGATTGCTGGAGTCTTTACCACTAGGGACTTGTAAAGAATGATTTTCTACCTTGAGTCATTTGCAAGAACCGATCTGTTCCAACGCACCAAGGGAGAATGCCTTAGCTTTTCTGCTGGATGATTCCGTGGGAAATTGATCAGAAGACGGCTGAGGAATGAATTGTCTCATTCCTAGTCATTTTCACGAACCGATTTTAGTCCAAATCTCCAGGAGCTAATTATGACTATAGTACGGAGGATGATTCCATGTGTAATTAATTGCTAACGTTGATCAGAAAGAACTGCCTCCTTTTTAGTAATTTCGACCAAATCGTCAACTGATATCTACCTGATCACAAGGAGCCAATCTGAAAGGCTTTTGGAGGATGAGTCCATTTGTCGTTGATTATTAGCATTGATCAGTTATAACTTTCTCTTTTTTAGCAATTTTCACGATAAATCTCTGCCAAATGCCGAAGAGAGAATAGACTTGCTTTTTGGTGGATGGTTCCATGAGAAAGACATCAGGATACCTGATTACGAAAGACGTTCTCATTTTGAGTAATTTTCGCAACCTGCTCTGTACCGTCTGACGAGAAGTGAATCCTCGGGGCTTTCAGGAAGATTCCCTCTCAAATTTATCTGTCGCACAGGTCGAAGATGAATTTCTCTATTTTAGTATATTTCAAGAAACGATTTCTTCCAAATCACCAGCAAAAAGCGTTTTGGTGAATCATTCGAGAGAAATGGATCACTAGTACTTGTCAATAATGTATGTCTCATTATGAGTAATTGTCTTGACCAGATCTCTACCAAATGATCAGGCGAGATAACGTATGGCTTTTCGAGGAAGAGTGCATGAGACATCAACGGCTACATCTGATTAGTAATGAATGTCTCATTTTTAGCAATTTACACTACCCATCTGTATGTGTGACGTGTTCTGTGTGCGTGTGCATCGGTTTCGTGCTGTGTGTGTTGTCTTGGGTGGCCACAACACTGGGTAATGCACGAAGCATTCCCCTCCTGAAGGAAGAGTGACACGACGTGGCCACTCAGGAGTAACACACAAACAATCCCCCGCCTCCCCCACCACCCCCCCCCCCGCATCCCCCACCCCGGAGCAACAGTGATGTGTGTGGCCACTTTCAGGTCATGCACAAAGCATTTCCCTCCTGGAGCAACAGTGACACCGGGCAGCCCCTTGGAGTAAGACACAAATAATTTCCTCACGGAGCACCAGTTGCACAAACTGAGTTTAATAATAATAATAATAATAATAATAATAATAATAATAATAATAATAATAATAATAATAATAATAATAAAACTAAACAAAAATAGGTAGATTTCCAGTGATTAGAAGGGGTAGCAAGCAGAAGAAGGCAGATTGCTAAGCAACTACAAATACGCACGCATACTGAGCCTAAGATCTTCAAGAGACTGGATTCAAGAAGTAATTTCCCATCCTACATGTCTTTCGGCAACTTGAAGAGTTTCTGTAGCTTAGACTTCCCGTTGTTTCTCTTTACAGACTTACACTCCTGTTTTAGGCTGGACTTCCCCTTCTCATTTCCTTTGTCTCTTCAGGTACTTTCAGCAGCCTTTCTACCGCCCTGCGTGATTTTCGTCCGCTCCGACTTTTCCATGGCTCCCGAGACCTCCCTTGTGGGAATGCACAGCTACCCGTGTCCTGTGAAGGGACACGGCACGAGGAGAGAAGAGGAGAGAAGAGAAAGAGAGAGCTGGCGAACACAGGAGAGAAAACAGAGAAACATGAGAGCAAGGCGAGCAACTCACCACCTGGAGTCATCCTCTTGGATCCAAGCTTCAGTTGTGGAGAAGACACCGTTCCTGACCAGAGAAACGAGCAGCCTCTGAAAATGGGACCTTTTCTCCCTCGTAAGCACAGCTGATCAGGAACCTTTGCTTACAAACCGAACCCTAATGGACGGGGCTTCCCGACCCGGACTCAGGTGGGGCGTGAGCAGAGTCCTCACCAAACCAGACACTTCTCTCACCGAGACTGGCGAGAGCTCGGCTCCCAGATGGAGGGCTCTTGCCTGGCATCCCCAACGGTCACAGGCTCGCTGCTCTCACGCACATTCCGTCGCATGAGGGCAGTAGACGCTGAGGCTTGACTTCTTTTTCCTTGCTACTAAACCCAGCCCAAGGGGAAAAAAACAAGTAAGTTACCATCTCAGTCGGCGACGTCTCGGAGGCTCCTCTCTTTGCCTCTCCCACACGGCGGGGATCCGCCCTCCACTCTCCTCCCATTACCCCTTGAGCATCCCAACCAAAATCTCCTTTTCTAACGGCACCCCACAGAGTCACTCTGCTCAAGAGACTCTGGCCCCTCCCCACCTTCATCCCCCCGAGCCCCGTCCCCAGCGAGGACGCCCACGGCCGCTGAGGAGGACGACAGCGAGTGCGGACGAGGAACTGGAAGCACTGACCTGGCAGCCAGGTCTGCAGAGGGCAGAGAGCGGAGGCCTGGTTCCGCCTCCTTGGAAAGAGGCCCAAGCGGCTCAGGCCCCCTCCTGCCGTGTTCCCCTCCGGCGAGAGCTCCGGCACCATTCCTCGCCAGAGCCGCTGCGAAAGCCGAGCCGGGGCCCTCGCTCCACAGCGCTCGACATGCTGTGGGTCGTGTTCTGTGCCCTTCTGTGTCATCGTATCGAAAAGCATTTTGGTGAATCATTCGAGGAGAGCTTTAGCGCTAGTACTTGTCGATAATTTAAGTCTCCTTAGGAGTAATTTTCTTGAACCAATCGCTACGAACTCACCAGGAGAGACGCTGGATTGCTGGAGTCTTTACCACTAGGGACTTGTAAAGAATGATTTTCTACCTTGAGTCATTTGCAAGAACCGATCTGTTCCAACGCACCAAGGGAGAATGCCTTAGCTTTTCTGCTGGATGATTCCGTGGGAAATTGATCAGAAGACGGCTGAGGAATGAATTGTCTCATTCCTAGTCATTTTCACGAACCGATTTTAGTCCAAATCTCCAGGAGCTAATTATGACTATAGTACGGAGGATGATTCCATGTGTAATTAATTGCTAACGTTGATCAGAAAGAACTGCCTCCTTTTTAGTAATTTCGACCAAATCGTCAACTGATATCTACCTGATCACAAGGAGCCAATCTGAAAGGCTTTTGGAGGATGAGTCCATTTGTCGTTGATTATTAGCATTGATCAGTTATAACTTTCTCTTTTTTAGCTATTTTCACGATAAATCTCTGCCAAATGCCGAAGAGAGAATAGACTTGCTTTTTGGTGGATGGTTCCATGAGAAAGACATCAGGATACCTGATTACGAAAGACGTTCTCATTTTGAGTAATTTTCGCAACCTGCTCTGTACCGTCTGACGAGAAGTGAATCCTCGGGGCTTTCAGGAAGATTCCCTCTCAAATTTATCTGTCGCACAGGTCGAAGATGAATTTCTCTATTTTAGTATATTTCAAGAAACGATTTCTTCCAAATCACCAGCAAAAAGCGTTTTGGTGAATCATTCGAGAGAAATGGATCACTAGTACTTGTCAATAATGTATGTCTCATTATGAGTAATTGTCTTGACCAGATCTCTACCAAATGATCAGGCGAGATAACGTATGGCTTTTCGAGGAAGAGTGCATGAGACATCAACGGCTACATCTGATTAGTAATGAATGTCTCATTTTTAGCAATTTACACTACCCATCTGTATGTGTGACGTGTTCTGTGTGCGTGTGCATCGGTTTCGTGCTGTGTGTGTTGTCTTGGGTGGCCACAACACTGGGTAATGCACGAAGCATTCCCCTCCTGAAGGAAGAGTGACACGACGTGGCCACTCAGGAGTAACACACAAACAATCCCCCGCCTCCCCCACCCCCCCCCCCCCCGCATCCCCCACCCCGGAGCAACAGTGATGTGTGTGGCCACTTTCAGGTCATGCACAAAGCATTTCCCTCCTGGAGCAACAGTGACACCGGGCAGCCCCTTGGAGTAAGACACAAATAATTTCCTCACGGAGCACCAGTTGCACAAACTGAGTTTAATAATAATAATAATAATAATAATAATAATAATAATAATAATAATAAAACTAAACAAAAATAGATAGGTAGATTTCCAGTGATTAGAAGGGGTAGCAAGCAGAAGAAGGCAGATTGCTAAGCAACTACAAATACGCACGCATACTGAGCCTAAGATCTTCAAGAGACTGGATTCAAGAAGTAATTTCCCATCCTACATGTCTTTCGGCAACTTGAAGAGTTTCTGTAGCTTAGACTTCCCGTTGTTTCTCTTTACAGACTTACACTCCTGTTTTAGGCTGGACTTCCCCTTCTCATTTCCTTTGTCTCTTCAGGTACTTTCAGCAGCCTTTCTACCGCCCTGCGTGATTTTCGTCCGCTCCGACTTTTCCATGGCTCCCGAGACCTCCCTTGTGGGAATGCACAGCTACCCGTGTCCTGTGAAGGGACACGGCACGAGGAGAGAAGAGGAGAGAAGAGAAAGAGAGAGCTGGCGAACACAGGAGAGAAAACAGAGAAACATGAGAGCAAGGCGAGCAACTCACCACCTGGAGTCATCCTCTTGGATCCAAGCTTCAGTTGTGGAGAAGACACCGTTCCTGACCAGAGAAACGAGCAGCCTCTGAAAATGGGACCTTTTCTCCCTCGTAAGCACAGCTGATCAGGAACCTTTGCTTACAAACCGAACCCTAATGGACGGGGCTTCCCGACCCGGACTCAGGTGGGGCGTGAGCAGAGTCCTCACCAAACCAGACACTTCTCTCACCGAGACTGGCGAGAGCTCGGCTCCCAGATGGAGGGCTCTTGCCTGGCATCCCCAACGGTCACAGGCTCGCTGCTCTCACGCACATTCCGTCGCATGAGGGCAGTAGACGCTGAGGCTTGACTTCTTTTTCCTTGCTACTAAACCCAGCCCAAGGGGAAAAAAACAAGTAAGTTACCATCTCAGTCGGCGACGTCTCGGAGGCTCCTCTCTTTGCCTCTCCCACACGGCGGGGAGCCGCCCTCCACTCTCCTCCCATTACCCCTTGAGCATCCCAACCAAAATCTCCTTTTCTAACGGCACCCCACAGAGTCACTCTGCTCAAGAGACTCTGGCCCCTCCCCACCTTCATCCCCCCGAGCCCCGTCCCCAGCGAGGACGCCCACGGCCGCTGAGGAGGACGACAGCGAGTGCGGACGAGGAACTGGAAGCACTGACCTGGCAGCCAGGTCTGCAGAGGGCAGAGAGCGGAGGCCTGGTTCCGCCTCCTTGGAAAGAGGCCCAAGCGGCTCAGGCCCCCTCCTGCCGTGTTCCCCTCCGGCGAGAGCTCCGGCACCATTCCTCGCCAGAGCCGCTGCGAAAGCCGAGCCGGGGCCCTCGCTCCACAGCGCTCGACATGCTGTGGGTCGTGTTCTGTGCCCTTCTGTGTCATCGTATCGAAAAGCATTTTGGTGAATCATTCGAGGAGAGCTTTAGCGCTAGTACTTGTCGATAATTTAAGTCTCCTTAGGAGTAATTTTCTTGAACCAATCGCTACGAACTCACCAGGAGAGACGCTGGATTGCTGGAGTCTTTACCACTAGGGACTTGTAAAGAATGATTTTCTACCTTGAGTCATTTGCAAGAACCGATCTCTTCCAACGCACCAAGGGAGAATGCCTTAGCTTTTCTGCTGGATGATTCCGTGGGAAATTGATCAGAAGACGGCTGAGGAATGAATTGTCTCATTCCTAGTCATTTTCACGAACCGATTTTAGTCCAAATCTCCAGGAGCTAATTATGACTATAGTACGGAGGATGATTCCATGTGTAATTAATTGCTAACGTTGATCAGAAAGAACTGCCTCCTTTTTAGTAATTTCGACCAAATCGTCAACTGATATCTACCTGATCACAAGGAGCCAATCTGAAAGGCTTTTGGAGGATGAGTCCATTTGTCGTTGATTATTAGCATTGATCAGTTATAACTTTCTCTTTTTTAGCTATTTTCACGATAAATCTCTGCCAAATGCCGAAGAGAGAATAGACTTGCTTTTTGGTGGATGGTTCCATGAGAAAGACATCAGGATACCTGATTACGAAAGACGTTCTCATTTTGAGTAATTTTCGCAACCTGCTCTGTACCGTCTGACGAGAAGTGAATCCTCGGGGCTTTCAGGAAGATTCCCTCTCAAATTTATCTGTCGCACAGGTCGAAGATGAATTTCTCTATTTTAGTATATTTCAAGAAACGATTTCTTCCAAATCACCAGCAAAAAGCGTTTTGGTGAATCATTCGAGAGAAATGGATCACTAGTACTTGTCAATAATGTATGTCTCATTATGAGTAATTGTCTTGACCAGATCTCTACCAAATGATCAGGCGAGATAACGTATGGCTTTTCGAGGAAGAGTGCATGAGACATCAACGGCTACATCTGATTAGTAATGAATGTCTCATTTTTAGCAATTTACACTACCCATCTGTATGTGTGACGTGTTCTGTGTGCGTGTGCATCGGTTTCGTGCTGTGTGTGTTGTCTTGGGTGGCCACAACACTGGGTAATGCACGAAGCATTCCCCTCCTGAAGGAAGAGTGACACGACGTGGCCACTCAGGAGTAACACACAAACAATCCCCCGCCTCCCCCACCCCCCCCCCCCCCGCATCCCCCACCCCGGAGCAACAGTGATGTGTGTGGCCACTTTCAGGTCATGCACAAAGCATTTCCCTCCTGGAGCAACAGTGACACCGGGCAGCCCCTTGGAGTAAGACACAAATAATTTCCTCACGGAGCACCAGTTGCACAAACTGAGTTTAATAATAATAATAATAATAATAATAATAATAATAATAATAATAATAATAATAAAACTAAACAAAAATAGATAGGTAGATTTCCAGTGATTAGAAGGGGTAGCAAGCAGAAGAAGGCAGATTGCTAAGCAACTACAAATACGCACGCATACTGAGCCTAAGATCTTCAAGAGACTGGATTCAAGAAGTAATTTCCCATCCTACATGTCTTTCGGCAACTTGAAGAGTTTCTGTAGCTTAGACTTCCCGTTGTTTCTCTTTACAGACTTACACTCCTGTTTTAGGCTGGACTTCCCCTTCTCATTTCCTTTGTCTCTTCAGGTACTTTCAGCAGCCTTTCTACCGCCCTGCGTGATTTTCGTCCGCTCCGACTTTTCCATGGCTCCCGAGACCTCCCTTGTGGGAATGCACAGCTACCCGTGTCCTGTGAAGGGACACGGCACGAGGAGAGAAGAGGAGAGAAGAGAAAGAGAGAGCTGGCGAACACAGGAGAGAAAACAGAGAAACATGAGAGCAAGGCGAGCAACTCACCACCTGGAGTCATCCTCTTGGATCCAAGCTTCAGTTGTGGAGAAGACACCGTTCCTGACCAGAGAAACGAGCAGCCTCTGAAAATGGGACCTTTTCTCCCTCGTAAGCACAGCTGATCAGGAACCTTTGCTTACAAACCGAACCCTAATGGACGGGGCTTCCCGACCCGGACTCAGGTGGGGCGTGAGCAGAGTCCTCACCAAACCAGACACTTCTCTCACCGAGACTGGCGAGAGCTCGGCTCCCAGATGGAGGGCTCTTGCCTGGCATCCCCAACGGTCACAGGCTCGCTGCTCTCACGCACATTCCGTCGCATGAGGGCAGTAGACGCTGAGGCTTGACTTCTTTTTCCTTGCTACTAAACCCAGCCCAAGGGGAAAAAAACAAGTAAGTTACCATCTCAGTCGGCGACGTCTCGGAGGCTCCTCTCTTTGCCTCTCCCACACGGCGGGGAGCCGCCCTCCACTCTCCTCCCATTACCCCTTGAGCATCCCAACCAAAATCTCCTTTTCTAACGGCACCCCACAGAGTCACTCTGCTCAAGAGACTCTGGCCCCTCCCCACCTTCATCCCCCCGAGCCCCGTCCCCAGCGAGGACGCCCACGGCCGCTGAGGAGGACGACAGCGAGTGCGGACGAGGAACTGGAAGCACTGACCTGGCAGCCAGGTCTGCAGAGGGCAGAGAGCGGAGGCCTGGTTCCGCCTCCTTGGAAAGAGGCCCAAGCGGCTCAGGCCCCCTCCTGCCGTGTTCCCCTCCGGCGAGAGCTCCGGCACCATTCCTCGCCAGAGCCGCTGCGAAAGCCGAGCCGGGGCCCTCGCTCCACAGCGCTCGACATGCTGTGGGTCGTGTTCTGTGCCCTTCTGTGTCATCGTATCGAAAAGCATTTTGGTGAATCATTCGAGGAGAGCTTTAGCGCTAGTACTTGTCGATAATTTAAGTCTCCTTAGGAGTAATTTTCTTGAACCAATCGCTACGAACTCACCAGGAGAGACGCTGGATTGCTGGAGTCTTTACCACTAGGGACTTGTAAAGAATGATTTTCTACCTTGAGTCATTTGCAAGAACCGATCTCTTCCAACGCACCAAGGGAGAATGCCTTAGCTTTTCTGCTGGATGATTCCGTGGGAAATTGATCAGAAGACGGCTGAGGAATGAATTGTCTCATTCCTAGTCATTTTCACGAACCGATTTTAGTCCAAATCTCCAGGAGCTAATTATGACTATAGTACGGAGGATGATTCCATGTGTAATTAATTGCTAACGTTGATCAGAAAGAACTGCCTCCTTTTTAGTAATTTCGACCAAATCGTCAACTGATATCTACCTGATCACAAGGAGCCAATCTGAAAGGCTTTTGGAGGATGAGTCCATTTGTCGTTGATTATTAGCATTGATCAGTTATAACTTTCTCTTTTTTAGCTATTTTCACGATAAATCTCTGCCAAATGCCGAAGAGAGAATAGACTTGCTTTTTGGTGGATGGTTCCATGAGAAAGACATCAGGATACCTGATTACGAAAGACGTTCTCATTTTGAGTAATTTTCGCAACCTGCTCTGTACCGTCTGACGAGAAGTGAATCCTCGGGGCTTTCAGGAAGATTTCCTCTCAAATTTATCTGTCGCACAGGTCGAAGATGATTTTCTCTATTTTAGTATATTTCAAGAAACGATTTCTTCCAAATCACCAGCAAAAAGCGTTTTGGTGAATCATTCGAGAGAAATGGATCACTAGTACTTGTCAATAATGTATGTCTCATTATGAGTAATTGTCTTGACCAGATCTCTACCAAATGATCAGGCGAGATAACGTATGGCTTTTCGAGGAAGAGTGCATGAGACATCAACGGCTACATCTGATTAGTAATGAATGTCTCATTTTTAGCAATTTACACTACCCATCTGTATGTGTGACGTGTTCTGTGTGCGTGTGCATCGGTTTCGTGCTGTGTGTGTTGTCTTGGGTGGCCACAACACTGGGTAATGCACGAAGCATTCCCCTCCTGAAGGAAGAGTGACACGACGTGGCCACTCAGGAGTAACACACAAACAATCCCCCGCCTCCCCCACCCCCCCCCCCCCCGCATCCCCCACCCCGGAGCAACAGTGATGTGTGTGGCCACTTTCAGGTCATGCACAAAGCATTTCCCTCCTGGAGCAACAGTGACACCGGGCAGCCCCTTGGAGTAAGACACAAATCATTTCCTCACGGAGCACCAGTTGCACAAACTGAGTTTAATAATAATAATAATAATAATAATAATAATAATAATAATAATAATAATACTAAAACTAAACAAAAATAGATAGGTAGATTTCCAGTGATTAGAAGGGGTAGCAAGCAGAAGAAGGCAGATTGCTAAGCAACTACAAATACGCACGCATACTGAGCCTAAGATCTTCAAGAGACTGGATTCAAGAAGTAATTTCCCATCCTACATGTCTTTCGGCAACTTGAAGAGTTTCTGTAGCTTAGACTTCCCGTTGTTTCTCTTTACAGACTTACACTCCTGTTTTAGGCTGGACTTCCCCTTCTCATTTCCTTTGTCTCTTCAGGTACTTTCAGCAGCCTTTCTACCGCCCTGCGTGATTTTCGTCCGCTCCGACTTTTCCATGGCTCCCGAGACCTCCCTTGTGGGAATGCACAGCTACCCGTGTCCTGTGAAGGGACACGGCACGAGGAGAGAAGAGGAGAGAAGAGAAAGAGAGAGCTGGCGAACACAGGAGAGAAAACAGAGAAACATGAGAGCAAGGCGAGCAACTCACCACCTGGAGTCATCCTCTTGGATCCAAGCTTCAGTTGTGGAGAAGACACCGTTCCTGACCAGAGAAACGAGCAGCCTCTGAAAATGGGACCTTTTCTCCCTCGTAAGCACAGCTGATCAGGAACCTTTGCTTACAAACTGAACCCTAATGGACGGGGCTTCCCGACCCGGACTCAGGTGGGGCGTGAGCAGAGTCCTCACCAAACCAGACACTTCTCTCACCGAGACTGGCGAGAGCTCGGCTCCCAGATGGAGGGCTCTTGCCTGGCATCCCCAACGGTCACAGGCTCGCTGCTCTCACGCACATTCCGTCGCATGAGGGCAGTAGACGCTGAGGCTTGACTTCTTTTTCCTTGCTACTAAACCCAGCCCAAGGGGAAAAAAACAAGTAAGTTACCATCTCAGTCGGCGACGTCTCGGAGGCTCCTCTCTTTGCCTCTCCCACACGGCGGGGATCCGCCCTCCACTCTCCTCCCATTACCCCTTGAGCATCCCAACCAAAATCTCCTTTTCTAACGGCACCCCACAGAGTCACTCTGCTCAAGAGACTCTGGCCCCTCCCCACCTTCATCCCCCCGAGCCCCGTCCCCAGCGAGGACGCCCACGGCCGCTGAGGAGGACGACAGCGAGTGCGGACGAGGAACTGGAAGCACTGACCTGGCAGCCAGGTCTGCAGAGGGCAGAGAGCGGAGGCCTGGTTCCGCCTCCTTGGAAAGAGGCCCAAGCGGCTCAGGCCCCCTCCTGCCGTGTTCCCCTCCGGCGAGAGCTCCGGCACCATTCCTCGCCAGAGCCGCTGCGAAAGCCGAGCCGGGGCCCTCGCTCCACAGCGCTCCACATGCTGTGGGTCGTGTTCTGTGCCCTTCTGTGTCATCGTATCGAAAAGCATTTTGGTGAATCATTCGAGGAGAGCTTTAGCGCTAGTACTTGTCGATAATTTAAGTCTCCTTAGGAGTAATTTTCTTGAACCAATCGCTACGAACTCACCAGGAGAGACGCTGGATTGCTGGAGTCTTTACCACTAGGGACTTGTAAAGAATGATTTTCTACCTTGAGTCATTTGCAAGAACCGATCTCTTCCAACGCACCAAGGGAGAATGCCTTTGCTTTTCTGCTGGATGATTCCGTGGGAAATTGATCAGAAGACGGCTGAGGAATGATTTGTCTCATTCCTAGTCATTTTCACGAACCGATTTTAGTCCAAATCTCCAGGAGCTAATTATGACTATAGTACGGAGGATGATTCCATGTGTAATTAATTGCTAACGTTGATCAGAAAGAACTGCCTCCTTTTTAGTAATTTCGACCAAATCGTCAACTGATATCTACCTGATCACAAGGAGCCAATCTGAAAGGCTTTTGGAGGATGAGTCCATTTGTCGTTGATTATTAGCATTGATCAGTTATAACTTTCTCTTTTTTAGCAATTTTCACGATAAATCTCTGCCAAATGCCGAAGAGAGAATAGACTTGCTTTTTGGTGGATGGTTCCATGAGAAAGACATCAGGATACCTGATTACGAAAGACGTTCTCATTTTGAGTAATTTTCGCAACCTGCTCTGTACCGTCTGACGAGAAGTGAATCCTCGGGGCTTTCAGGAAGATTCCCTCTCAAATTTATCTGTCGCACAGGTCGAAGATGAATTTCTCTATTTTAGTATATTTCAAGAAACGATTTCTTCCAAATCACCAGCAAAAAGCGTTTTGGTGAATCATTCGAGAGAAATGGATCACTAGTACTTGTCAATAATGTATGTCTCATTATGAGTAATTGTCTTGACCAGATCTCTACCAAATGATCAGGCGAGATAACGTATGGCTTTTCGAGGAAGAGTGCATGAGACATCAACGGCTACATCTGATTAGTAATGAATGTCTCATTTTTAGCAATTTACACTACCCATCTGTATGTGTGACGTGTTCTGTGTGCGTGTGCATCAGTGTCGTGCTGTGTGTGTTGTCTTGGGTGGCCACAACACTGGGTAATGCACAAAGCATTCCCCTCCTGAAGGAAGAGTGACACGACATGGCCACTCAGGAGTAACACACAAACAATCCCCCGCCTCCCCCACCACCCCCCCCCGCATCCCCCACCCCGGAGCAACAGTGATGTGTGTGGCCACTTTCAGGTCATGCACAAAGCATTTCCCTCCTGGAGCAACAGTGACACCGGGCAGCCCCTTGGAGTAAGACACAAATCATTTCCTCACGGAGCACCAGTTGCACAAACTGAGTTTAATAATAATAATAATAATAATAATAATAATAATAATAATAAAACTAAACAAAAATAGATAGGTAGATTTCCAGTGATTAGAAGGGGTAGCAAACAGAAGAAGGCAGATTGCTAAGCAACTACAAATACGCACGCATACTGAGCCTAAGATCTTCAAGAGACTGGATTCAAGAAGTAATTTCCCATCCTACATGTCTTTCGGCAACTTGAAGAGTTTCTGTAGCTTAGACTTCCCGTTGTTTCTCTTTACAGACTACACTCCTGTTTTAGGCTGGACTTCCCCTTCTCATTTCCTTTGTCTCTTCAGGTACTTTCAGCAGCCTTTCTACCGCCCTGCGTGATTTTCGTCCGCTCCGACTTTTCCATGGCTCCCGAGACCTCCCTTGTGGGAATGCACAGCTACCCGTGTCCTGTGAAGGGACACGGCACGAGGAGAGAAGAGGAGAGAAGAGAAAGAGAGAGCTGGCGAACACAGGAGAGAAAACAGAGAAACATGAGAGCAAGGCGAGCAACTCACCACCTGGAGTCATCCTCTTGGATCCAAGCTTCAGTTGTGGAGAAGACACCGTTCCTGACCAGAGAAACGAGCAGCCTCTGAAAATGGGACCTTTTCTCCCTCGTAAGCACAGCTGATCAGGAACCTTTGCTTACAAACCGAACCCTAATGGACGGGGCTTCCCGACCCGGACTCAGGTGGGGCGTGAGCAGAGTCCTCACCAAACCAGACACTTCTCTCACCGAGACTGGCGAGAGCTCGGCTCCCAGATGGAGGGCTCTTGCCTGGCATCCCCAACGGTCACAGGCTCGCTGCTCTCACTCACATTCCGTCGCATGAGGGCAGTAGACGCTGAGGCTTGACTTCTTTTTCCTTGCTACTAAACCCAGCCCAAGGGGAAAAAAACAAGTAAGTTACCATCTCAGTCGGCGACGTCTCGGAGGCTCCTCTCTTTGCCTCTCCCACACGGCGGGGAGCCGCCCTCCACTCTCCTCCCATTACCCCTTGAGCATCCCAACCAAAATCTCCTTTTCTAACGGCACCCCACAGAGTCACTCTGCTCAAGAGACTCTGGCCCCTCCCCACCTTCATCCCCCCGAGCCCCGTCCCCAGCGAGGACGCCCACGGCCGCTGAGGAGGACGACAGCGAGTGCGGATGAGGAACTGGAAGCACTGACCTGGCAGCCAGGTCTGCAGAGGGCAGAGAGCGGAGGCCTGGTTCCGCCTCCTTGGAAAGAGGCCCAAGCGGCTCAGGCCCCCTCCTGCCGTGTTCCCCTCCGGCGAGAGCTCCGGCACCATTCCTCGCCAGAGCCGCTGCGAAAGCCGAGCCGGGGCCCTCGCTCCACAGCGCTCGACATGCTGTGGGTCGTGTTCTGTGCCCTTCTGTGTCATCGTATCGAAAAGCATTTTGGTGAATCATTCGAGGAGAGCTTTAGCGCTAGTACTTGTCGATAATTTAAGTCTCCTTAGGAGTAATTTTCTTGAACCAATCGCTACGAACTCACCAGGAGAGACGCTGGATTGCTGGAGTCTTTACCACTAGGGACTTGTAAAGAATGATTTTCTACCTTGAGTCATTTGCAAGAACCGATCTCTTCCAACGCACCAAGGGAGAATGCCTTTGCTTTTCTGCTGGATGATTCCGTGGGAAATTGATCAGAAGACGGCTGAGGAATGAATTGTCTCATTCCTAGTCATTTTCACGAACCGATTTTAGTCCAAATCTCCAGGAGCTAATTATGACTATAGTACGGAGGATGATTCCATGTGTAATTAATTGCTAACGTTGATCAGAAAGAACTGCCTCCTTTTTAGTAATTTCAACCAAATCGTCAACTGATATCTACCTGATCACAAGGAGCCAATCTGAAAGGCTTTTGGAGGATGAGTCCATTTGTCGTTGATTATTAGCATTGATCAGTTATAACTTTCTCTTTTTTAGCAATTTTCAAGATAAATCTCTGTCAAATGGCGAAGAGAGAATAGACTTGCTTTTTGGTGGATGGTTCCATGAGAAAGACATCAGGATACCTGATTACGAAAGACGTTCTCATTTTGAGTAATTTTCGCAACCTGCTCTGTACCGTCTGACGAGAAGTGAATCCTCGGGGCTTTCAGGAAGATTTCCTCTCAAATTTATCTGTCGCACAGGTCGAAGATGAATTTCTCTATTTTAGTATATTTCAAGAAACGATTTCTTCCAAATCACCAGCAAAAAGCGTTTTGGTGAATCATTCGAGAGAAATGGATCACTAGTACTTGTCAATAATGTATGTCTCATTATGAGTAATTGTCTTGACCAGATCTCTACCAAATGATCAGGCGAGATAACGTATGGCTTTTCGAGGAAGAGTGCATGAGACATCAACGGCTACATCTGATTAGTAATGAATGTCTCATTTTTAGCAATTTACACTACCCATCTGTATGTGTGACGTGTTCTGTGTGCGTGTGCATCGGTGTCGTGCTGTGTGTGTTGTCTTGGGTGGCCACAACACTGGGTAATGCACAAAGCATTCCCCTCCTGAAGGAAGAGTGACACGACGTGGCCACTCAGGAGTAACACACAAACAATCCCCCGCCTCCCCCACCACCCCCCCCCCGCATCCCCCACCCCGGAGCAACAGTGATGTGTGTGGCCACTTTCAGGTCACGCACAAAGCATTTCCCTCCTGGAGCAACAGTGACACCGGGCAGCCCCTTGGAGTAAGACACAAATCATTTCCTCACGGAGCACCAGTTGCACAAACTGAGTTTAATAATAATAATAATAATAAAACTAAACAAAAATAGATAGGTAGATTTCCAGTGATTAGAAGGGGTAGCAAACAGAAGAAGGCAGATTGCTAAGCAACTACAAATACGCACGCATACTGAGCCTAAGATCTTCAAGAGACTGGATTCAAGAAGTAATTTCCCATCCTACATGTCTTTCGGCAACTTGAAGAGTTTCTGTAGCTTAGACTTCCCGTTGTTTCTCTTTACAGACTACACTCCTGTTTTAGGCTGGACTTCCCCTTCTCATTTCCTTTGTCTCTTCAGGTACTTTCAGCAGCCTTTCTACCGCCCTGCGTGATTTTCGTCCGCTCCGACTTTTCCATGGCTCCCGAGACCTCCCTTGTGGGAATGCACAGCTACCCGTGTCCTGTGAAGGGACACGGCACGAGGAGAGAAGAGGAGAGAAGAGAAAGAGAGAGCTGGCGAACACAGGAGAGAAAACAGAGAAACATGAGAGCAAGGCGAGCAACTCACCACCTGGAGTCATCCTCTTGGATCCAAGCTTCAGTTGTGGAGAAGACACCGTTCCTGACCAGAGAAACGAGCAGCCTCTGAAAATGGGACCTTTTCTCCCTCGTAAGCACAGCTGATCAGGAACCTTTGCTTACAAACCGAACCCTAATGGACGGGGCTTCCCGACCCGGACTCAGGTGGGGCGTGAGCAGAGTCCTCACCAAACCAGACACTTCTCTCACCGAGACTGGCGAGAGCTCGGCTCCCAGATGGAGGGCTCTTGCCTGGCATCCCCAACGGTCACAGGCTCGCTGCTCTCACTCACATTCCGTCGCATGAGGGCAGTAGACGCTGAGGCTTGACTTCTTTTTCCTTGCTACTAAACCCAGCCCAAGGGGAAAAAAACAAGTAAGTTACCATCTCAGTCGGCGACGTCTCGGAGGCTCCTCTCTTTGCCTCTCCCACACGGCGGGGAGACGCCCTCCACTCTCCTCCCATTACCCCTTGAGCATCCCAACCAAAATCTCCTTTTCTAACGGCACCCCACAGAGTCACTCTGCTCAAGAGACTCTGGCCCCTCCCCTCCTTCATCCCCCCAAGCCCCGTCCCCAGCGAGGACGCCCACGGCCGCTGAGGAGGACGACAGCGAGTGCGGACGAGGAACTGGAAGCACTGACCTGGCAGCCAGGTCTGCAGAGGGCAGAGAGCGGAGGCCTGGTTCCGCCTCCTTGGAAAGAGGCCCAAGCGGCTCAGGCCCCCTCCTGCCGTGTTCCCCTCCGGCGAGAGCTCCGGCACCATTCCTCGCCAGAGCCGCTGCGAAAGCCGAGCCGGGGCCCTCGCTCCACAGCGCTCGACATGTTGTGGGTCGTGTTCTGTGCCCTTCTGTGTCATCGTATCGAAAAGCATTTTGGTGAATCATTCGAGGAGAGCTTTAGCGCTAGTACTTGTCGATAATTTAAGTCTCCTTAGGAGTAATTTTCTTGAACCAATCGCTACGAACTCACCAGGAGAGACGCTGGATTGCTGGAGTCTTTACCACTAGGGACTTGTAAAGAATGATTTTCTACCTTGAGTCATTTGCAAGAACCGATCTCTTCCAACGCACCAAGGGAGAATGCCTTTGCTTTTCTGCTGGATGATTCCGTGGGAAATTGATCAGAAGACGGCTGAGGAATGAATTGTCTCATTCCGAGTCATTTTCACGAACCGATTTTAGTCCAAATCTCCAGGAGCTAATTATGACTATAGTACGGAGGATGATTCCATGTGTAATTAATTGCTAACGTTGATCAGAAAGAACTGCCTCCTTTTTAGTAATTTCGACCAAATCGTCAACTGATATCTACCTGATCACAAGGAGCCAATCTGAAAGGCTTTTGGAGGATGAGTCCATTTGTCGTTGATTATTAGCATTGATCAGTTATAACTTTCTCTTTTTTAGCAATTTTCACGATAAATCTCTGCCAAATGCCGAAGAGAGAATAGACTTGCTTTTTGGTGGATGGTTCCATGAGAAAGACATCAGGATACCTGATTACGAAAGACGTTCTCATTTTGAGTAATTTTCGCAACCTGCTCTGTACCGTCTGACGAGAAGTGAATCCTCGGGGCTTTCAGGAAGATTCCCTCTCAAATTTATCTGTCGCACAGGTCGAAGATGAATTTCTCTATTTTAGTATATTTCAAGAAACGATTTCTTCCAAATCACCAGCAAAAAGCGTTTTGGTGAATCATTCGAGAGAAATGGATCACTAGTACTTGTCAATAATGTATGTCTCATTATGAGTAATTGTCTTGACCAGATCTCTACCAAATGATCAGGCGAGATAACGTATGGCTTTTCGAGGAAGAGTGCATGAGACATCAACGGCTACATCTGATTAGTAATGAATGTCTCATTTTTAGCAATTTACACTCCCCATCTGTATGTGTGACGTGTTCTGTGTGCGTGTGCATCGGTGTCGTGCTGTGTGTGTTGTCTTGGGTGGCCACAACACTGGGTAATGCACAAAGCATTCCCCTCCTGAAGGAAGAGTGACACGACGTGGCCACTCAGGAGTAACACACAAACAATCCCCCGCCTCCCCCACCACCCCCCCCCCGCATCCCCCACCCCGGAGCAACAGTGATGTGTGTGGCCACTTTCAGGTCATGCACAAAGCATTTCCCTCCTGGAGCAACAGTGACACCGGGCAGCCCCTTGGAGTAAGACACAAATCATTTCCTCACGGAGCACCAGTTGCACAAACTGAGTTTATTAATAATAATAATAATAATAATAATAATAATAATAATAATAATAATAATAATAATAAAACTAAACAAAAATAGATAGGTAGATTTCCAGTGATTAGAAGGGGTAGCAAACAGAAGAAGGCAGATTGCTAAGCAACTACAAATACGCACGCATACTGAGCCTAAGATCTTCAAGAGACTGGATTCAAGAAGTAATTTCCCATCCTACATGTCTTTCGGCAACTTGAAGAGTTTCTGTAGCTTAGACTTCCCGTTGTTTCTCTTTACAGACTACACTCCTGTTTTAGGCTGGACTTCCCCTTCTCATTTCCTTTGTCTCTTCAGGTACTTTCAGCAGCCTTTCTACCGCCCTGCGTGATTTTCGTCCGCTCCGACTTTTCCATGGCTCCCGAGACCTCCCTTGTGGGAATGCACAGCTACCCGTGTCCTGTGAAGGGACACGGCATGAGGAGAGAAGAGGAGAGAAGAGAAAGAGAGAGCTGGCGAACACAGGAGAGAAAACAGAGAAACATGAGAGCAAGGCGAGCAACTCACCACCTGGAGTCATCCTCTTGGATCCAAGCTTCAGTTGTGGAGAAGACACCGTTCCTGACCAGAGAAACGAGCAGCCTCTGAAAATGGGACCTTTTCTCCCTCGTAAGCACAGCTGATCAGGAACCTTTGCTTACAAACCGAACCCTAATGGACGGGGCTTCCCGACCCGGACTCAGGTGGGGCGTGAGCAGAGTCCTCACCAAACCAGACACTTCTCTCACCGAGACTGGCGAGAGCTCGGCTCCCAGATGGAGGGCTCTTGCCTGGCATCCCCAACGGTCACAGGCTCGCTGCTCTCACTCACATTCCGTCGCATGAGGGCAGTAGACGCTGAGGCTTGACTTCTTTTTCCTTGCTACTAAACCCAGCCCAAGGGGAAAAAAACAAGTAAGTTACCATCTCAGTCGGCGACGTCTCGGAGGCTCCTCTCTTTGCCTCTCCCACACGGCAGGGAGCCGCCCTCCACTCTCCTCCCATTACCCCTTGAGCATCCCAACCAAAATCTCCTTTTCTAACGGCACCCCACAGAGTCACTCTGCTCAAGAGACTCTGGCCCCTCCCCACCTTCATCCCCCCGAGCCCCGTCCCCAGCGAGGACGCCCACGGCCGCTGAGGAGGACGACAGCGAGTGCGGACGAGGAACTGGAAGCACTGACCTGGCAGCCAGGTCTGCAGAGGGCAGAGAGCGGAGGCCTGGTTCCGCCTCCTTGGAAAGAGGCCCAAGCGGCTCAGGCCCCCTCCTGCCGTGTTCCCCTCCGGCGAGAGCTCCGGCACCATTCCTCGCCAGAGCCGCTGCGAAAGCCGAGCCGGGGCCCTCGCTCCACAGCGCTCCACATGCTGTGGGTCGTGTTCTGTGCCCTTCTGTGTCATCGTATCGAAAAGCATTTTGGTGAATCATTCGAGGAGAGCTTTAGCGCTAGTACTTGTCGATAATTTAAGTCTCCTAAGGAGTAATTTTCTTGAACCAATCGCTACGAACTCACCAGGAGAGACGCTGGATTGCTGGAGTCTTTACCACTAGGGACTTGTAAAGAATGATTTTCTACCTTGAGTCATTTGCAAGAACCGATCTGTTCCAACGCACCAAGGGAGAATGCCTTTGCTTTTCTGCTGGATGATTCCGTGGGAAATTGATCAGAAGACGGCTGAGGAATGATTTGTCTCATTCCTAGTCATTTTCACGAACCGATTTTAGTCCAAATCTCCAGGAGCTAATTATGACTATAGTACGGAGGATGATTCCATGTGTAATTAATTGCTAACGTTGATCAGAAAGAACTGCCTCCTTTTTAGTAATTTCGACCAAATCGTCAACTGATATCTACCTGATCACAAGGAGCCAATCTGAAAGGCTTTTGGAGGATGAGTCCATTTGTCGTTGATTATTAGCATTGATCAGTTATAACTTTCTCTTTTTTAGCAATTTTCACGATAAATCTCTGCCAAATGGCGAAGAGAGAATAGACTTGCTTTTTGGTGGATGGTTCCATGAGAAAGACATCAGGATACCTGATTACGAATGACGTTCTCATTTTGAGTAATTTTCGCAACCTGCTCTGTACCGTCTGACGAGAAGTGAATCCTCGGGGCTTTCAGGAAGATTTCCTCTCAAATTTATCTGTCGCACAGGTCGAAGATGAATTTCTCTATTTTAGTATATTTCAAGAAACGATTTCTTCCAAATCACCAGCAAAAAGCGTTTTGGTGAATCATTCGAGAGAAATGGATCACTAGTACTTGTCAATAATGTATGTCTCATTATGAGTAATTGTCTTGACCAGATCTCTACCAAATGATCAGGCGAGATAACGTATGGCTTTTCGAGGAAGAGTGCATGAGACATCAACGGCTACATCTGATTAGTAATGAATGTCTCATTTTTAGCAATTTACACTCCCCATCTGTATGTGTGACGTGTTCTGTGTGCGTGTGCATCGGTGTCGTGCTGTGTGTGTTGTCTTGGGTGGCCACAACACTGGGTAATGCACAAAGCATTCCCCTCCTGAGGAAGAGTGACACGACGTGGCCACTCAGGAGTAACACACAAACAATCCCCCGCCCCACCCACCCCCCCCCGCATCCCCCACCCCGGAGCAACAGTGATGTGTGTGGCCACTTTCAGGTCACGCACAAAGCATTTCCCTCCTGGAGCAACAGTGACACCGGGCAGCCCCTTGGAGTAAGACACAAATCATTTCCTCACGGAGCACCAGTTGCACAAACTGAGTTTATTAATAATAATAATAATAATAAAACTAAACAAAAATAGATAGGTAGATTTCCAGTGATTAGAAGGGGTAGCAAACAGAAGAAGGCAGATTGCTAAGCAACTACAAATACGCACGCATACTGAGCCTAAGATCTTCAAGAGACTGGATTCAAGAAGTAATTTCCCATCCTACATGTCTTTCGGCAACTTGAAGAGTTTCTGTAGCTTAGACTTCCCGTTGTTTCTCTTTACAGACTACACTCCTGTTTTAGGCTGGACTTCCCCTTCTCATTTCCTTTGTCTCTTCAGGTACTTTCAGCAGCCTTTCTACCGCCCTGCGTGATTTTCGTCCGCTCCGACTTTTCCATGGCTCCCGAGACCTCCCTTGTGGGAATGCACAGCTACCCGTGTCCTGTGAAGGGACACGGCACGAGGAGAGAAGAGGAGAGAAGAGAAAGAGAGAGCTGGCGAACACAGGAGAGAAAACAGAGAAACATGAGAGCAAGGCGAGCAACTCACCACCTGGAGTCATCCTCTTGGATCCAAGCTTCAGTTGTGGAGAAGACACCGTTCCTGACCAGAGAAACGAGCAGCCTCTGAAAATGGGACCTTTTCTCCCTCGTAAGCACAGCTGATCAGGAACCTTTGCTTACAAACCGAACCCTAATGGACGGGGCTTCCCGACCCGGACTCAGGTGGGGCGTGAGCAGAGTCCTCACCAAACCAGACACTTCTCTCACCGAGACTGGCGAGAGCTCGGCTCCCAGATGGAGGGCTCTTGCCTGGCATCCCCAACGGTCACAGGCTCGCTGCTCTCACTCACATTCCGTCGCATGAGGGCAGTAGACGCTGAGGCTTGACTTCTTTTTCCTTGCTACTAAACCCAGCCCAAGGGGAAAAAAACAAGTAAGTTACCATCTCAGTCGGCGACGTCTCGGAGGCTCCTCTCTTTGCCTCTCCCACACGGCGGGGAGCCGCCCTCCACTCTCCTCCCATTACCCCTTGAGCATCCCAACCAAAATCTCCTTTTCTAACGGCACCCCACAGAGTCACTCTGCTCAAGAGACTCTGGCCCCTCCCCACCTTCATCCCCCCGAGCCCCGTCCCCAGCGAGGACGCCCACGGCCGCTGAGGAGGACGACAGCGAGTGCGGACGAGGAACTGGAAGCACTGACCTGGCAGCCAGGTCTGCAGAGGGCAGAGAGCGGAGGCCTGGTTCCGCCTCCTTGGAAAGAGGCCCAAGCGGCTCAGGCCCCCTCCTGCCGTGTTCCCCTCCGGCGAGAGCTCCGGCACCATTCCTCGCCAGAGCCGCTGCGAAAGCCGAGCCGGGGCCCTCGCTCCACAGCGCTCCACATGCTGTGGGTCGTGTTCTGTGCCCTTCTGTGTCATCGTATCGAAAAGCATTTTGGTGAATCATTCGAGGAGAGCTTTAGCGCTAGTACTTGTCGATAATTTAAGTCTCCTTAGGAGTAATTTTCTTGAACCAATCGCTACGAACTCACCAGGAGAGACGCTGGATTGCTGGAGTCTTTACCACTAGGGACTTGTAAAGAATGATTTTCTACCTTGAGTCATTTGCAAGAACCGATCTGTTCCAACGCACCAAGGGAGAATGCCTTTGCTTTTCTGCTGGATGATTCCGTGGGAAATTGATCAGAAGACGGCTGAGGAATGAATTGTCTCATTCCTAGTCATTTTCACGAACCGATTTTAGTCCAAATCTCCAGGAGCTAATTATGACTATAGTACGGAGGATGATTCCATGTGTAATTAATTGCTAACGTTGATCAGAAAGAACTGCCTCCTTTTTAGTAATTTCGACCAAATCGTCAACTGATATCTACCTGATCACAAGGAGCCAATCTGAAAGGCTTTTGGAGGATGAGTCCATTTGTCGTTGATTATTAGCATTGATCAGTTATAACTTTCTCTTTTTTAGCAATTTTCAAGATAAATCTCTGCCAAATGGCGAAGAGAGAATAGACTTGCTTTTTGGTGGATGGTTCCATGAGAAAGACATCAGGATACCTGATTACGAAAGACGTTCTCATTTTGAGTAATTTTCGCAACCTGCTCTGTACCGTCTGACGAGAAGTGAATCCTCGGGGCTTTCAGGAAGATTTTCTCTCAAAGTTATCTGTCGCACAGGTCGAAGATGAATTTCTCTATTTTAGTATATTTCAAGAAACGATTTCTTCCAAATCACCAGCAAAAAGCGTTTTGGTGAATCATTCGAGAGAAATGGATCACTAGTACTTGTCAATAATGTATGTCTCATTATGAGTAATTGTCTTGACCAGATCTCTACCAAATGATCAGGCGAGATAACGTATGGCTTTTCGAGGAAGAGTGCATGAGACATCAACGGCTACATCTGATTAGTAATGAATGTCTCATTTTTAGCAATTTACACTACCCATCTGTATGTGTGACGTGTTCTGTGTGCGTGTGCATCGGTGTCGTGCTGTGTGTGTTGTCTTGGGTGGCCACAACACTGGGTAATGCACAAAGCATTCCCCTCCTGAAGGAAGAGTGACACGACGTGGCCGCTCAGGAGTAACACACAAACAATCCCCCGCCTCCCCCACCACCACCCCCCCCGCATCCCCCACCCCGGAGCAACAGTGATGTGTGTGGCCACTTTCAGGTCACGCACAAAGCATTTCCCTCCTGGAGCAACAGTGACACCGGGCAGCCCCTTGGAGTAAGACACAAATCATTTCCTCACGGAGCACCAGTTGCACAAACTGAGTTTAATAATAATAATAATAATAAAACTAAACAAAAATAGATAGGTAGATTTCCAGTGATTAGAAGGGGTAGCAAACAGAAGAAGGCAGATTGCTAAGCAACTACAAATACGCATGCATACTGAGCCTAAGATCTTCAAGAGACTGGATTCAAGAAGTAATTTCCCATCCTACATGTCTTTCGGCAACTTGAAGAGTTTCTGTAGCTTAGACTTCCCGTTGTTTCTCTTTACAGACTACACTCCTGTTTTAGGCTGGACTTCCCCTTCTCATTTCCTTTGTCTCTTCAGGTACTTTCAGCAGCCTTTCTACCGCCCTGCGTGATTTTCGTCCGCTCCGACTTTTCCATGGCTCCCGAGACCTCCCTTGTGGGAATGCACAGCTACCCGTGTCCTGTGAAGGGACACGGCACGAGGAGAGAAGAGGAGAGAAGAGAAAGAGAGAGCTGGCGAACACAGGAGAGAAAACAGAGAAACATGAGAGCAAGGCGAGCAACTCACCACCTGGAGTCATCCTCTTGGATCCAAGCTTCAGTTGTGGAGAAGACACCGTTCCTGACCAGAGAAACGAGCAGCCTCTGAAAATGGGACCTTTTCTCCCTCGTAAGCACAGCTGATCAGGAACCTTTGCTTACAAACCGAACCCTAATGGACGGGGCTTCCCGACCCGGACTCAGGTGGGGCGTGAGCAGAGTCCTCACCAAACCAGACACTTCTCTCACCGAGACTGGCGAGAGCTCGGCTCCCAGATGGAGGGCTCTTGCCTGGCATCCCCAACGGTCACAGGCTCGCTGCTCTCACTCACATTCCGTCGCATGAGGGCAGTAGACGCTGAGGCTTGACTTCTTTTTCCTTGCTACTAAACCCAGCCCAAGGGGAAAAAAACAAGTAAGTTACCATCTCAGTCGGCGACGTCTCGGAGGCTCCTCTCTTTGCCTCTCCCACACGGCGGGGAGCCGCCCTCCACTCTCCTCCCATTACCCCTTGAGCATCCCAACCAAAATCTCCTTTTCTAACGGCACCCCACAGAGTCACTCTGCTCAAGAGACTCTGGCCCCTCCCCACCTTCATCCCCCCGAGCCCCGTCCCCAGCGAGGACGCCCACGGCCGCTGAGGAGGACGACAGCGAGTGCGGACGAGGAACTGGAAGCACTGACCTGGCAGCCAGGTCTGCAGAGGGCAGAGAGCGGAGGCCTGGTTCCGCCTCCTTGGAAAGAGGCCCAAGCGGCTCAGGCCCCCTCCTGCCGTGTTCCCCTCCGGCGAGAGCTCCGGCACCATTCCTCGCCAGAGCCGCTGCGAAAGCCAAGCCGGGGCCCTCGCTCCACAGCGCTCCACATGCTGTGGGTCGTGTTCTGTGCCCTTCTGTGTCATCGTATCGAAAAGCAGTTTGGTGAATCATTCGAGGAGAGCTTTAGCGCTAGTACTTGTCGATAATTTAAGTCTCCTTAGGAGTAATTTTCTTGAACCAATTGCTACGAACTCACCAGGAGAGACGCTGGATTGCTGGAGTCTTTACCACTAGGGACTTGTAAAGAATGATTTTCTACCTTGAGTCATTTGCAAGAACCGATCTCTTCCAACGCACCAAGGGAGAATGCCTTTGCTTTTCTGCTGGATGATTCCGTGGGAAATTGATCAGAAGACGGCTGAGGAATGAATTGTCTCATTCCTAGTCATTTTCACGAACCGATTTTAGTCCAAATCTCCAGGAGCTAATTATGACTATAGTACGGAGGATGATTCCATGTGTAATTAATTGCTAACGTTGATCAGAAAGAACTGCCTCCTTTTTAGTAATTTCGACCAAATCGTCAACTGATATCTACCTGATCACAAGGAGCCAATCTGAAAGGCTTTTGGAGGATGAGTCCATTTGTCGTTGATTATTAGCATTGATCAGTTATAACTTTCTCTTTTTTAGCAATTTTCACGATAAATCTCTGCCAAATGCCGAAGAGAGAATAGACTTGCTTTTTGGTGGATGGTTCCATGAGAAAGACATCAGGATACCTGATTACGAAAGACGTTCTCATTTTGAGTAATTTTCGCAACCTGCTCTGTACCGTCTGACGAGAAGTGAATCCTCGGGGCTTTCAGGAAGATTTCCTCTCAAATTTATCTGTCGCACAGGTCGAAGATGAATTTCTCTATTTTAGTATATTTCAAGAAACGATTTCTTCCAAATCACCAGCAAAAAGCGTTTTGGTGAATCATTCGAGAGAAATGGATCACTAGTACTTGTCAATAATGTATGTCTCATTATGAGTAATTGTCTTGACCAGATCTCTACCAAATGATCAGGCGAGATAACGTATGGCTTTTCGAGGAAGAGTGCATGAGACATCAACGGCTACATCTGATTAGTAATGAATGTCTCATTTTTAGCAATTTACACTACCCATCTGTATGTGTGACGTGTTCTGTGTGCGTGTGCATCGGTGTCGTGCTGTGTGTGTTGTCTTGGGTGGCCACAACACTGGGTAATGCACAAAGCATTCCCCTCCTGAAGGAAGAGTGACACGACGTGGCCACTCAGGAGTAACACACAAACAATCCCCCGCCTCCCCCACCACCACCCCCCCCCGCATCCCCCACCCCGGAGCAACAGTGATGTGTGTGGCCACTTTCAGGTCACGCACAAAGCATTTCCCTCCTGGAGCAACAGTGACACCGGGCAGCCCCTTGGAGTAAGACACAAATCATTTCCTCACGGAGCACCAGTTGCACAAACTGAGTTTAATAATAATAATAATAATAAAACTAAACAAAAATAGATAGGTAGATTTCCAGTGATTAGAAGGGGTAGCAAACAGAAGAAGGCAGATTGCTAAGCAACTACAAATACGCACGCATACTGAGCCTAAGATCTTCAAGAGACTGGATTCAAGAAGTAATTTCCCATCCTACATGTCTTTCGGCAACTTGAAGAGTTTCTGTAGCTTAGACTTCCCGTTGTTTCTCTTTACAGACTACACTCCTGTTTTAGGCTGGACTTCCCCTTCTCATTTCCTTTGTCTCTTCAGGTACTTTCAGCAGCCTTTCTACCGCCCTGCGTGATTTTCGTCCGCTCCGACTTTTCCATGGCTCCCGAGACCTCCCTTGTGGGAATGCACAGCTACCCGTGTCCTGTGAAGGGACACGGCACGAGGAGAGAAGAGGAGAGAAGAGAAAGAGAGAGCTGGCGAACACAGGAGAGAAAACAGAGAAACATGAGAGCAAGGCGAGCAACTCACCACCTGGAGTCATCCTCTTGGATCCAAGCTTCAGTTGTGGAGAAGACACCGTTCCTGACCAGAGAAACGAGCAGCCTCTGAAAATGGGACCTTTTCTCCCTCGTAAGCACAGCTGATCAGGAACCTTTGCTTACAAACCGAACCCTAATGGACGGGGCTTCCCGACCCGGACTCAGGTGGGGCGTGAGCAGAGTCCTCACCAAACCAGACACTTCTCTCACCGAGACTGGCGAGAGCTCGGCTCCCAGATGGAGGGCTCTTGCCTGGCATCCCCAACGGTCACAGGCTCGCTGCTCTCACTCACATTCCGTCGCATGAGGGCAGTAGACGCTGAGGCTTGACTTCTTTTTCCTTGCTACTAAACCCAGCCCAAGGGGAAAAAAACAAGTAAGTTACCATCTCAGTCGGCGACGTCTCGGAGGCTCCTCTCTTTGCCTCTCCCACACGGCGGGGAGCCGCCCTCCACTCTCCTCCCATTACCCCTTGAGCATCCCAACCAAAATCTCCTTTTCTAACGGCACCCCACAGAGTCACTCTGCTCAAGAGACTCTGGCCCCTCCCCACCTTCATCCCCCCGAGCCCCGTCCCCAGCGAGGACGCCCACGGCCGCTGAGGAGGACGACAGCGAGTGCGGACGAGGAACTGGAAGCACTGACCTGGCAGCCAGGTCTGCAGAGGGCAGAGAGCGGAGGCCTGGTTCCGCCTCCTTGGAAAGAGGCCCAAGCGGCTCAGGCCCCCTCCTGCCGTGTTCCCCTCCGGCGAGAGCTCCGGCACCATTCCTCGCCAGAGCCGCTGCGAAAGCCGAGCCGGGGCCCTCGCTCCACAGCGCTCCACATGCTGTGGGTCGTGTTCTGTGCCCTTCTGTGTCATCGTATCGAAAAGCATTTTGGTGAATCATTCGAGGAGAACTTTAGCGCTAGTACTTGTCGATAATTTAAGTCTCCTTAGGAGTAATTTTCTTGAACCAATCGCTACGAACTCACCAGGAGAGACGCTGGATTGCTGGAGTCTTTACCACTAGGGACTTGTAAAGAATGATTTTCTACCTTGAGTCATTTGCAAGAACCGATCTGTTCCAACGCACCAAGGGAGAATGCCTTTGCTTTTCTGCTGGATGATTCCGTGGGAAATTGATCAGAAGACGGCTGAGGAATGATTTGTCTCATTCCTAGTCATTTTCACGAACCGATTTTAGTCCAAATCTCCAGGAGCTAATTATGACTATAGTACGGAGGATGATTCCATGTGTAATTAATTGCTAACGTTGATCAGAAAGAACTGCCTCCTTTTTAGTAATTTCGACCAAATCGTCAACTGATATCTACCTGATCACAAGGAGCCAATCTGAAAGGCTTTTGGAGGATGAGTCCATTTGTCGTTGATTATTAGCATTGATCAGTTATAACTTTCTCTTTTTTAGCAATTTTCACGATAAATCTCTGCCAAATGCCGAAGAGAGAATAGACTTGCTTTTTGGTGGATGGTTCCATGAGAAAGACATCAGGATACCTGATTACGAAAGACGTTCTCATTTTGAGTAATTTTCGCAACCTGCTCTGTACCGTCTGACGAGAAGTGAATCCTCGGGGCTTTCAGGAAGATTTCCTCTCAAATTTATCTGTCACACAGGTCGAAGATGAATTTCTCTATTTTAGTATATTTCAAGAAACGATTTCTTCCAAATCACCAGCAAAAAGCGTTTTGGTGAATCATTCGAGAGAAATGGATCACTAGTACTTGTCAATAATGTATGTCTCATTATGAGTAATTGTCTTGACCAGATCTCTACCAAATGATCAGGCGAGATAACGTATGGCTTTTCGAGGAAGAGTGCATGAGACATCAACGGCTACATCTGATTAGTAATGAATGTCTCATTTTTAGCAATTTACACTACCCATCTGTATGTGTGACGTGTTCTGTGTGCGTGTGCATCGGTGTCGTGCTGTGTGTGTTGTCTTGGGTGGCCACAACACTGGGTAATGCACAAAGCATTCCCCTCCTGAAGGAAGAGTGACACGACGTGGCCACTCAGGAGTAACACACAAACAATCCCCCGCCTCCCCCACCACCCCCCCCCCCCCCCGCATCCCCCACCCCGGAGCAACAGTGATGTGTGTGGCCACTTTCAGGTCACGCACAAAGCATTTCCCTCCTGGAGTAACAGTGACACCGGGCAGCCCCTTGGAGTAAGACACAAATCATTTCCTCACGGAGCACCAGTTGCACAAACTGAGTTTAATAATAATAATAATAATAAAACTAAACAAAAATAGATAGGTAGATTTCCAGTGATTAGAAGGGGTAGCAAACAGAAGAAGGCAGATTGCTAAGCAACTACAAATACGCACGCATACTGAGCCTAAGATCTTCAAGAGACTGGATTCAAGAAGTAATTTCCCATCCTACATGTCTTTCGGCAACTTGAAGAGTTTCTGTAGCTTAGACTTCCCGTTGTTTCTCTTTACAGACTACACTCCTGTTTTAGGCTGGACTTCCCCTTCTCATTTCCTTTGTCTCTTCAGGTACTTTCAGCAGCCTTTCTACCGCCCTGCGTGATTTTCGTCCGCTCCGACTTTTCCATGGCTCCCGAGACCTCCCTTGTGGGAATGCACAGCTACCCGTGTCCTGTGAAGGGACACGGCACGAGGAGAGAAGAGGAGAGAAGAGAAAGAGAGAGCTGGCGAACACAGGAGAGAAAACAGAGAAACATGAGAGCAAGGCGAGCAACTCACCACCTGGAGTCATCCTCTTGGATCCAAGCTTCAGTTGTGGAGAAGACACCGTTCCTGACCAGAGAAACGAGCAGCCTCTGAAAATGGGACCTTTTCTCCCTCGTAAGCACAGCTGATCAGGAACCTTTGCTTACAAACCGAACCCTAATGGACGGGGCTTCCCGACCCGGACTCAGGTGGGGCGTGAGCAGAGTCCTCACCAAACCAGACACTTCTCTCACCGAGACTGGCGAGAGCTCGGCTCCCAGATGGAGGGCTCTTGCCTGGCATCCCCAACGGTCACAGGCTCGCTGCTCTCACTCACATTCCGTCGCATGAGGGCAGTAGACGCTGAGGCTTGACTTCTTTTTCCTTGCTACTAAACCCAGCCCAAGGGGAAAAAAACAAGTAAGTTACCATCTCAGTCGGCGACGTCTCGGAGGCTCCTCTCTTTGCCTCTCCCACACGGCGGGGAGCCGCCCTCCACTCTCCTCCCATTACCCCTTGAGCATCCCAACCAAAATCTCCTTTTCTAACGGCACCCCACAGAGTCACTCTGCTCAAGAGACTCTGGCCCCTCCCCACCTTCATCCCCCCGAGCCCCGTCCCCAGCGAGGACGCCCACGGCCGCTGAGGAGGACGACAGCGAGTGCGGACGAGGAACTGGAAGCACTGACCTGGCAGCCAGGTCTGCAGAGGGCAGAGAGCGGAGGCCTGGTTCCGCCTCCTTGGAAAGAGGCCCAAGCGGCTCAGGCCCCCTCCTGCCGTGTTCCCCTCCGGCGAGAGCTCCGGCACCATTCCTCGCCAGAGCCGCTGCGAAAGCCGAGCCGGGGCCCTCGCTCCACAGCGCTCCACATGCTGTGGGTCGTGTTCTGTGCCCTTCTGTGTCATCGTATCGAAAAGCATTTTGGTGAATCATTTGAGGAGAGCTTTAGCGCTAGTACTTGTCGATAATTTAAGTCTCCTTAGGAGTAATTTTCTTGAACCAATCGCGACGAACTCACCAGGAGAGACGCTGGATTGCTGGAGTCTTTACCACTAGGGACTTGTAAAGAATGATTTTCTACCTTGAGTCATTTGCAAGAACCGATCTGTTCCAACGCACCAAGGGAGAATGCCTTTGCTTTTCTGCTGGATGATTCCGTGGGAAATTGATCAGAAGACGGCTGAGGAATGATTTGTCTCATTCCTAGTCATTTTCACGAACCGATTTTAGTCCAAATCTCCAGGAGCTAATTATGACTATAGTACGGAGGATGATTCCATGTGTAATTAATTGCTAACGTTGATCAGAAAGAACTGCCTCCTTTTTAGTAATTTCGACCAAATCGTCAACTGATATCTACCTGATCACAAGGAGCCAATCTGAAAGGCTTTTGGAGGATGAGTCCATTTGTCGTTGATTATTAGCATTGATCAGTTATAACTTTCTCTTTTTTAGCAATTTTCACGATAAATCTCTGCCAAATGGCGAAGAGAGAATAGACTTGCTTTTTGGTGGATGGTTCCATGAGAAAGACATCAGGATACCTGATTACGAAAGACGTTCTCATTTTGAGTAATTTTCGCAACCTGCTCTGTACCGTCTGACGAGAAGTGAATCCTCGGGGCTTTCAGGAAGATTCCCTCTCAAATTTATCTGTCGCACAGGTCGAAGATGAATTTCTCTATTTTAGTATATTTCAAGAAACGATTTCTTCCAAATCACCAGCAAAAAGCGTTTTGGTGAATCATTCGAGAGAAATGGATCACTAGTACTTGTCAATAATGTATGTCTCATTATGAGTAATTGTCTTGACCAGATCTCTACCAAATGATCAGGCGAGATAACGTATGGCTTTTCGAGGAAGAGTGCATGAGACATCAACGGCTACATCTGATTAGTAATGAATGTCTCATTTTTAGCAATTTACACTACCCATCTGTATGTGTGACGTGTTCTGTGTGCGTGTGCATCGGTGTCGTGCTGTGTGTGTTGTCTTGGGTGGCCACAACACTGGGTAATGCACAAAGCATTCCCCTCCTGAAGGAAGAGTGACACGACGTGGCCACTCAGGAGTAACACACAAACAATCCCCCGCCTCCCCCACCACCACCCCCCCCCGCATCCCCCACCCCGGAGCAACAGTGATGTGTGTGGCCACTTTCAGGTCACGCACAAAGCATTTCCCTCCTGGAGCAACAGTGACACCGGGCAGCCCCTTGGAGTAAGACACAAATCATTTCCTCACGGAGCACCAGTTGCACAAACTGAGTTTAATAATAATAATAATAATAAAACTAAACAAAAATAGATAGGTAGATTTCCAGTGATTAGAAGGGGTAGCAAACAGAAGAAGGCAGATTGCTAAGCAACTACAAATACGCACGCATACTGAGCCTAAGATCTTCAAGAGACTGGATTCAAGAAGTAATTTCCCATCCTACATGTCTTTCGGCAACTTGAAGAGTTTCTGTAGCTTAGACTTCCCGTTGTTTCTCTTTACAGACTACACTCCTGTTTTAGGCTGGACTTCCCCTTCTCATTTCCTTTGTCTCTTCAGGTACTTTCAGCAGCCTTTCTACCGCCCTGCGTGATTTTCGTCCGCTCCGACTTTTCCATGGCTCCCGAGACCTCCCTTGTGGGAATGCACAGCTACCCGTGTCCTGTGAAGGGACACGGCACGAGGAGAGAAGAGGAGAGAAGAGAAAGAGAGAGCTGGCGAACACAGGAGAGAAAACAGAGAAACATGAGAGCAAGGCGAGCAACTCACCACCTGGAGTCATCCTCTTGGATCCAAGCTTCAGTTGTGGAGAAGACACCGTTCCTGACCAGAGAAACGAGCAGCCTCTGAAAATGGGACCTTTTCTCCCTCGTAAGCACAGCTGATCAGGAACCTTTGCTTACAAACCGAACCCTAATGGACGGGGCTTCCCGACCCGGACTCAGGTGGGGCGTGAGCAGAGTCCTCACCAAACCAGACACTTCTCTCACCGAGACTGGCGAGAGCTCGGCTCCCAGATGGAGGGCTCTTGCCTGGCATCCCCAACGGTCACAGGCTCGCTGCTCTCACTCACATTCCGTCGCATGAGGGCAGTAGACGCTGAGGCTTGACTTCTTTTTCCTTGCTACTAAACCCAGCCCAAGGGGAAAAAAACAAGTAAGTTACCATCTCAGTCGGCGACGTCTCGGAGGCTCCTCTCTTTGCCTCTCCCACACGGCGGGGAGCCGCCCTCCACTCTCCTCCCATTACCCCTTGAGCATCCCAACCAAAATCTCCTTTTCTAACGGCACCCCACAGAGTCACTCTGCTCAAGAGACTCTGGCCCCTCCCCACCTTCATCCCCCCGAGCCCCGTCCCCAGCGAGGACGCCCACGGCCGCTGAGGAGGACGACAGCGAGTGCGGACGAGGAACTGGAAGCACTGACCTGGCAGCCAGGTCTGCAGAGGGCAGAGAGCGGAGGCCTGGTTCCGCCTCCTTGGAAAGAGGCCCAAGCGGCTCAGGCCCCCTCCTGCCGTGTTCCCCTCCGGCGAGAGCTCCGGCACCATTCCTCGCCAGAGCCGCTGCGAAAGCCAAGCCGGGGCCCTCGCTCCACAGCGCTCCACATGCTGTGGGTCGTGTTCTGTGCCCTTCTGTGTCATCGTATCGAAAAGCAGTTTGGTGAATCATTCGAGGAGAGCTTTAGCGCTAGTACTTGTCGATAATTTAAGTCTCCTTAGGAGTAATTTTCTTGAACCAATTGCTACGAACTCACCAGGAGAGACGCTGGATTGCTGGAGTCTTTACCACTAGGGACTTGTAAAGAATGATTTTCTACCTTGAGTCATTTGCAAGAACCGATCTCTTCCAACGCACCAAGGGAGAATGCCTTTGCTTTTCTGCTGGATGATTCCGTGGGAAATTGATCAGAAGACGGCTGAGGAATGAATTGTCTCATTCCTAGTCATTTTCACGAACCGATTTTAGTCCAAATCTCCAGGAGCTAATTATGACTATAGTACGGAGGATGATTCCATGTGTAATTAATTGCTAACGTTGATCAGAAAGAACTGCCTCCTTTTTAGTAATTTCGACCAAATCGTCAACTGATATCTACCTGATCACAAGGAGCCAATCTGAAAGGCTTTTGGAGGATGAGTCCATTTGTCGTTGATTATTAGCATTGATCAGTTATAACTTTCTCTTTTTTAGCAATTTTCACGATAAATCTCTGCCAAATGGCGAAGAGAGAATAGACTTGCTTTTTGGTGGATGGTTCCATGAGAAAGACATCAGGATACCTGATTACGAAAGACGTTCTCATTTTGAGTAATTTTCGCAACCTGCTCTGTACCGTCTGACGAGAAGTGAATCCTCGGGGCTTTCAGGAAGATTTCCTCTCAAATTTATCTGTCGCACAGGTCGAAGATGAATTTCTCTATTTTAGTATATTTCAAGAAACGATTTCTTCCAAATCACCAGCAAAAAGCGTTTTGGTGAATCATTCGAGAGAAATGGATCACTAGTACTTGTCAATAATGTATGTCTCATTATGAGTAATTGTCTTGACCAGATCTCTACCAAATGATCAGGCGAGATAACGTATGGCTTTTCGAGGAAGAGTGCATGAGACATCAACGGCTACATCTGATTAGTAATGAATGTCTCATTTTTAGCAATTTACACTACCCATCTGTATGTGTGACGTGTTCTGTGTGCGTGTGCATCGGTGTCGTGCTGTGTGTGTTGTCTTGGGTGGCCACAACACTGGGTAATGCACAAAGCATTCCCCTCCTGAAGGAAGAGTGACACGACGTGGCCACTCAGGAGTAACACACAAACAATCCCCCGCCTCCCCCACCACCCCCCCCCCCCCGCATCCCCCACCCCGGAGCAACAGTGATGTGTGTGGCCACTTTCAGGTCACGCACAAAGCATTTCCCTCCTGGAGCAACAGTGACACCGGGCAGCCCCTTGGAGTAAGACACAAATCATTTCCTCACGGAGCACCAGTTGCACAAACTGAGTTTAATAATAATAATAATAATAAAACTAAACAAAAATAGATAGGTAGATTTCCAGTGATTAGAAGGGGTAGCAAACAGAAGAAGGCAGATTGCTAAGCAACTACAAATACGCACGCATACTGAGCCTAAGATCTTCAAGAGACTGGATTCAAGAAGTAATTTCCCATCCTACATGTCTTTCGGCAACTTGAAGAGTTTCTGTAGCTTAGACTTCCCGTTGTTTCTCTTTACAGACTACACTCCTGTTTTAGGCTGGACTTCCCCTTCTCATTTCCTTTGTCTCTTCAGGTACTTTCAGCAGCCTTTCTACCGCCCTGCGTGATTTTCGTCCGCTCCGACTTTTCCATGGCTCCCGAGACCTCCCTTGTGGGAATGCACAGCTACCCGTGTCCTGTGAAGGGACACGGCACGAGGAGAGAAGAGGAGAGAAGAGAAAGAGAGAGCTGGCGAACACAGGAGAGAAAACAGAGAAACATGAGAGCAAGGCGAGCAACTCACCACCTGGAGTCATCCTCTTGGATCCAAGCTTCAGTTGTGGAGAAGACACCGTTCCTGACCAGAGAAACGAGCAGCCTCTGAAAATGGGACCTTTTCTCCCTCGTAAGCACAGCTGATCAGGAACCTTTGCTTACAAACCGAACCCTAATGGACGGGGCTTCCCGACCCGGACTCAGGTGGGGCGTGAGCAGAGTCCTCACCAAACCAGACACTTCTCTCACCGAGACTGGCGAGAGCTCGGCTCCCAGATGGAGGGCTCTTGCCTGGCATCCCCAACGGTCACAGGCTCGCTGCTCTCACTCACATTCCGTCGCATGAGGGCAGTAGACGCTGAGGCTTGACTTCTTTTTCCTTGCTACTAAACCCAGCCCAAGGGGAAAAAAACAAGTAAGTTACCATCTCAGTCGGCGACGTCTCGGAGGCTCCTCTCTTTGCCTCTCCCACACGGCGGGGAGCCGCCCTCCACTCTCCTCCCATTACCCCTTGAGCATCCCAACCAAAATCTCCTTTTCTAACGGCACCCCACAGAGTCACTCTGCTCAAGAGACTCTGGCCCCTCCCCACCTTCATCCCCCCGAGCCCCGTCCCCAGCGAGGACGCCCACGGCCGCTGAGGAGGACGACAGCGAGTGCGGACGAGGAACTGGAAGCACTGACCTGGCAGCCAGGTCTGCAGAGGGCAGAGAGCGGAGGCCTGGTTCCGCCTCCTTGGAAAGAGGCCCAAGCGGCTCAGGCCCCCTCCTGCCGTGTTCCCCTCCGGCGAGAGCTCCGGCACCATTCCTCGCCAGAGCCGCTGCGAAAGCCGAGCCGGGGCCCTCGCTCCACAGCGCTCCACATGCTGTGGGTCGTGTTCTGTGCCCTTCTGTGTCATCGTATCGAAAAGCATTTTGGTGAATCATTCGAGGAGAACTTTAGCGCTAGTACTTGTCGATAATTTAAGTCTCCTTAGGAGTAATTTTCTTGAACCAATCGCTACGAACTCACCAGGAGAGACGCTGGATTGCTGGAGTCTTTACCACTAGGGACTTGTAAAGAATGATTTTCTACCTTGAGTCATTTGCAAGAACCGATCTGTTCCAACGCACCAAGGGAGAATGCCTTTGCTTTTCTGCTGGATGATTCCGTGGGAAATTGATCAGAAGACGGCTGAGGAATGATTTGTCTCATTCCTAGTCATTTTCACGAACCGATTTTAGTCCAAATCTCCAGGAGCTAATTATGACTATAGTACGGAGGATGATTCCATGTGTAATTAATTGCTAACGTTGATCAGAAAGAACTGCCTCCTTTTTAGTAATTTCGACCAAATCGTCAACTGATATCTACCTGATCACAAGGAGCCAATCTGAAAGGCTTTTGGAGGATGAGTCCATTTGTCGTTGATTATTAGCATTGATCAGTTATAACTTTCTCTTTTTTAGCAATTTTCACGATAAATCTCTGCCAAATGCCGAAGAGAGAATAGACTTGCTTTTTGGTGGATGGTTCCATGAGAAAGACATCAGGATACCTGATTACGAAAGACGTTCTCATTTTGAGTAATTTTCGCAACCTGCTCTGTACCGTCTGACGAGAAGTGAATCCTCGGGGCTTTCAGGAAGATTTCCTCTCAAATTTATCTGTCACACAGGTCGAAGATGAATTTCTCTATTTTAGTATATTTCAAGAAACGATTTCTTCCAAATCACCAGCAAAAAGCGTTTTGGTGAATCATTCGAGAGAAATGGATCACTAGTACTTGTCAATAATGTATGTCTCATTATGAGTAATTGTCTTGACCAGATCTCTACCAAATGATCAGGCGAGATAACGTATGGCTTTTCGAGGAAGAGTGCATGAGACATCAACGGCTACATCTGATTAGGAATGAATGTCTCATTTTTAGCAATTTACACTACCCATCTGTATGTGTGACGTGTTCTGTGTGCGTGTGCATCGGTGTCGTGCTGTGTGTGTTGTCTTGGGTGGCCACAACACTGGGTAATGCACAAAGCATTCCCCTCCTGAAGGAAGAGTGACACGACGTGGCCACTCAGGAGTAACACACAAACAATCCCCCGCCTCCCCCACCACCCCCCCCCCCCCCGCATCCCCCACCCCGGAGCAACAGTGATGTGTGTGGCCACTTTCAGGTCACGCACAAAGCATTTCCCTCCTGGAGTAACAGTGACACCGGGCAGCCCCTTGGAGTAAGACACAAATCATTTCCTCACGGAGCACCAGTTGCACAAACTGAGTTTAATAATAATAATAATAATAAAACTAAACAAAAATAGATAGGTAGATTTCCAGTGATTAGAAGGGGTAGCAAACAGAAGAAGGCAGATTGCTAAGCAACTACAAATACGCACGCATACTGAGCCTAAGATCTTCAAGAGACTGGATTCAAGAAGTAATTTCCCATCCTACATGTCTTTCGGCAACTTGAAGAGTTTCTGTAGCTTAGACTTCCCGTTGTTTCTCTTTACAGACTACACTCCTGTTTTAGGCTGGACTTCCCCTTCTCATTTCCTTTGTCTCTTCAGGTACTTTCAGCAGCCTTTCTACCGCCCTGCGTGATTTTCGTCCGCTCCGACTTTTCCATGGCTCCCGAGACCTCCCTTGTGGGAATGCACAGCTACCCGTGTCCTGTGAAGGGACACGGCACGAGGAGAGAAGAGGAGAGAAGAGAAAGAGAGAGCTGGCGAACACAGGAGAGAAAACAGAGAAACATGAGAGCAAGGCGAGCAACTCACCACCTGGAGTCATCCTCTTGGATCCAAGCTTCAGTTGTGGAGAAGACACCGTTCCTGACCAGAGAAACGAGCAGCCTCTGAAAATGGGACCTTTTCTCCCTCGTAAGCACAGCTGATCAGGAACCTTTGCTTACAAACCGAACCCTAATGGACGGGGCTTCCCGACCCGGACTCAGGTGGGGCGTGAGCAGAGTCCTCACCAAACCAGACACTTCTCTCACCGAGACTGGCGAGAGCTCGGCTCCCAGATGGAGGGCTCTTGCCTGGCATCCCCAACGGTCACAGGCTCGCTGCTCTCACTCACATTCCGTCGCATGAGGGCAGTAGACGCTGAGGCTTGACTTCTTTTTCCTTGCTACTAAACCCAGCCCAAGGGGAAAAAAACAAGTAAGTTACCATCTCAGTCTCGGAGGCTCCTCTCTTTGCCTCTCCCACACGGCGGGGATCCGCCCTCCACTCTCCTCCCATTACCCCTTGAGCATCCCAACCAAAATCTCCTTTTCTAACGGCACCCCACAGAGTCACTCTGCTCAAGAGACTCTGGCCCCTCCCCACCTTCATCCCCCCGAGCCCCGTCCCCAGCGAGGACGCCCACGGCCGCTGAGGAGGACGACAGCGGGTGCGGACGAGGAACTGGAAGCACTGACCTGGCAGCCAGGTCTGCAGAGGGCAGAGAGCGGAGGCCTGGTTCCGCCTCCTTGGAAAGAGGCCCAAGCGGCTCAGGCCCCCTCCTGCCGTGTTCCCCTCCGGCGAGAGCTCCGGCACCATTCCTCGCCAGAGCCGCTGCGAAAGCCGAGCCGGGGCCCTCGCTCCACAGCGCTCGACATGCTGTGGGTCGTGTTCTGTGCCCTTCTGTGTCATCGTATCGAAAAGCATTTTGGTGAATCATTCGAGGAGAGCTTTAGCGCTAGTACTTGTCGATAATTTAAGTCTCCTTAGGAGTAATTTTCTTGAACCAATCGCTACGAACTCACCAGGAGAGACGCTGGATTGCTGGAGTCTTTACCACTAGGGACTTGTAAAGAATGATTTTCTACCTTGAGTCATTTGCAAGAACCGATCTGTTCCAACGCACCAAGGGAGAATGCCTTTGCTTTTCTGCTGGATGATTCCGTGGGAAATTGATCAGAAGACGGCTGAGGAATGATTTGTCTCATTCCTAGTCATTTTCACGAACCGATTTTAGTCCAAATCTCCAGGAGCTAATTATGACTATAGTACGGAGGATGATTCCATGTGTAATTAATTGCTAACGTTGATCAGAAAGAACTGCCTCCTTTTTAGTAATTTCGACCAAATCGTCAACTGATATCTACCTGATCACAAGGAGCCAATCTGAAAGGCTTTTGGAGGATGAGTCCATTTGTCGTTGATTATTAGCATTGATCAGTTATAACTTTCTCTTTTTTAGCAATTTTCACGATAAATCTCTGCCAAATGCCGAAGAGAGAATAGACTTGCTTTTTGGTGGATGGTTCCATGAGAAAGACATCAGGATACCTGATTACGAAAGACGTTCTCATTTTGAGTAATTTTCGCAACCTGCTCTGTACCGTCTGACGAGAAGTGAATCCTCGGGGCTTTCAGGAAGATTTCCTCTCAAATTTATCTGTCGCACAGGTCGAAGATGAATTTCTCTATTTTAGTATATTTCAAGAAACGATTTCTTCCAAATCACCAGCAAAAAGCGTTTTGGTGAATCATTCGAGAGAAATGGATCACTAGTACTTGTCAATAATGTATGTCTCATTATGAGTAATTGTCTTGACCAGATCTCTACCAAATGATCAGGCGAGATAACGTATGGCTTTTCGAGGAAGAGTGCATGAGACATCAACGGCTACATCTGATTAGTAATGAATGTCTCATTTTTAGCAATTTACACTACCCATCTGTATGTGTGACGTGTTCTGTGTGCGTGTGCATCGGTGTCGTGCTGTGTGTGTTGTCTTGGGTGGCCACAACACTGGGTAATGCACAAAGCATTCCCCTCCTGAAGGAAGAGTGACACGACGTGGCCACTCAGGAGTAACACACAAACAATCCCCCGCCTCCCCCACCACCCTCCCCCCCGCATCCCCCACCCCGGAGCAACAGTGATGTGTGTGGCCACTTTCAGGTCACGCACAAAGCATTTCCCTCCTGGAGCAACAGTGACACCGGGCAGCCCCTTGGAGTAAGACACAAATCATTTCCTCACGGAGCACCAGTTGCACAAACTGAGTTTAATAATAATAATAATAATAAAACTAAACAAAAATAGATAGGTAGATTTCCAGTGATTAGAAGGGGTAGCAAACAGAAGAAGGCAGATTGCTAAGCAACTACAAATACGCACGCATACTGAGCCTAAGATCTTCAAGAGACTGGATTCAAGAAGTAATTTCCCATCCTACATGTCTTTCGGCAACTTGAAGAGTTTCTGTAGCTTAGACTTCCCGTTGTTTCTCTTTACAGACTACACTCCTGTTTTAGGCTGGACTTCCCCTTCTCATTTCCTTTGTCTCTTCAGGTACTTTCAGCAGCCTTTCTACCGCCCTGCGTGATTTTCGTCCGCTCCGACTTTTCCATGGCTCCCGAGACCTCCCTTGTGGGAATGCACAGCTACCCGTGTCCTGTGAAGGGACACGGCACGAGGAGAGAAGAGGAGAGAAGAGAAAGAGAGAGCTGGCGAACACAGGAGAGAAAACAGAGAAACATGAGAGCAAGGCGAGCAACTCACCACCTGGAGTCATCCTCTTGGATCCAAGCTTCAGTTGTGGAGAAGACACCGTTCCTGACCAGAGAAACGAGCAGCCTCTGAAAATGGGACCTTTTCTCCCTCGTAAGCACAGCTGATCAGGAACCTTTGCTTACAAACCGAACCCTAATGGACGGGGCTTCCCGACCCGGACTCAGGTGGGGCGTGAGCAGAGTCCTCACCAAACCAGACACTTCTCTCACCGAGACTGGCGAGAGCTCGGCTCCCAGATGGAGGGCTCTTGCCTGGCATCCCCAACGGTCACAGGCTCGCTGCTCTCACTCACATTCCGTCGCATGAGGGCAGTAGACGCTGAGGCTTGACTTCTTTTTCCTTGCTACTAAACCCAGCCCAAGGGGAAAAAAACAAGTAAGTTACCATCTCAGTCGGCGACGTCTCGGAGGCTCCTCTCTTTGCCTCTCCCACACGGCGGGGAGCCGCCCTCCACTCTCCTCCCATTACCCCTTGAGCATCCCAACCAAAATCTCCTTTTCTAACGGCACCCCACAGAGTCACTCTGCTCAAGAGACTCTGGCCCCTCCCCACCTTCATCCCCCCGAGCCCCGTCCCCAGCGAGGACGCCCACGGCCGCTGAGGAGGACGACAGCGAGTGCGGACGAGGAACTGGAAGCACCGACCTGGCAGCCAGGTCTGCAGAGGGCAGAGAGCGGAGGCCTGGTTCCGCCTCCTTGGAAAGAGGCCCAAGCGGCTCAGGCCCCCTCCTGCCGTGTTCCCCTCCGGCGAGAGCTCCGGCACCATTCCTCGCCAGAGCCGCTGCGAAAGCCGAGCCGGGGCCCTCGCTCCACAGCGCTCCACATGCTGTGGGTCGTGTTCTGTGCCCTTCTGTGTCATCGTATCGAAAAGCATTTTGGTGAATCATTCGAGGAGAGCTTTAGCGCTAGTACTTGTCGATAATTTAAGTCTCCTTAGGAGTAATTTTCTTGAACCAATCGCTACGAACTCACCAGGAGAGACGCTGGATTGCTGGAGTCTTTACCACTAGGGACTTGTAAAGAATGATTTTCTACCTTGAGTCATTTGCAAGAACCGATCTCTTCCAACGCACCAAGGGAGAATGCCTTTGCTTTTCTGCTGGATGATTCCGTGGGAAATTGATCAGAAGACGGCTGAGGAATGAATTGTCTCATTCCTAGTCATTTTCACGAACCGATTTTAGTCCAAATCTCCAGGAGCTAATTATGACTATAGTACGGAGGATGATTCCATGTGTAATTAATTGCTAACGTTGATCAGAAAGAACTGCCTCCTTTTTAGTAATTTCGACCAAATCGTCAACTGATATCTACCTGATCACAAGGAGCCAATCTGAAAGGCTTTTGGAGGATGAGTCCATTTGTCGTTGATTATTAGCATTGATCAGTTATAACTTTCTCTTTTTTAGCAATTTTCACGATAAATCTCTGCCAAATGCCGAAGAGAGAATAGACTTGCTTTTTGGTGGATGGTTCCATGAGAAAGACATCAGGATACCTGATTACGAAAGACGTTCTCATTTTGAGTAATTTTCGCAACCTGCTCTGTACCGTCTGACGAGAAGTGAATCCTCGGGGCTTTCAGGAAGATTCCCTCTCAAATTTATCTGTCGCACAGGTCGAAGATGAATTTCTCTATTTTAGTATATTTCAAGAAACGATTTCTTCCAAATCACCAGCAAAAAGCGTTTTGGTGAATCATTCGAGAGAAATGGATCACTAGTACTTGTCAATAATGTATGTCTCATTATGAGTAATTGTCTTGACCAGATCTCTACCAAATGATCAGGCGAGATAACGTATGGCTTTTCGAGGAAGAGTGCATGAGACATCAACGGCTACATCTGATTAGTAATGAATGTCTCATTTTTAGCAATTTACACTACCCATCTGTATGTGTGACGTGTTCTGTGTGCGTGTGCATCGGTGTCGTGCTGTGTGTGTTGTCTTGGGTGGCCACAACACTGGGTAATGCACAAAGCATTCCCCTCCTGAAGGAAGAGTGACACGACGTGGCCACTCAGGAGTAACACACAAACAATCCCCCGCCTCCCCCACCACCACCCCCCGCATCCCCCACCCCGGAGCAACAGTGATGTGTGTGGCCACTTTCAGGTCATGCACAAAGCATTTCCCTCCTGGAGCAACAGTGACACCGGGCAGCCCCTTGGAGTAAGACACAAATCATTTCCTCACGGAGCACCAGTTGCACAAACTGAGTTTAATAATAATAATAATAATAATAATAATAATAATAATAATAATAATAATAATAATAAAACTAAACAAAAATAGATAGGTAGATTTCCAGTGATTAGAAGGGGTAGCAAACAGAAGAAGGCAGATTGCTAAGCAACTACAAATACGCACGCATACTGAGCCTAAGATCTTCAAGAGACTGGATTCAAGAAGTAATTTCCCATCCTACATGTCTTTCGGCAACTTGAAGAGTTTCTGTAGCTTAGACTTCCCGTTGTTTCTCTTTACAGACTACACTCCTGTTTTAGGCTGGACTTCCCCTTCTCATTTCCTTTGTCTCTTCAGGTACTTTCAGCAGCCTTTCTACCGCCCTGCGTGATTTTCGTCCGCTCCGACTTTTCCATGGCTCCCGAGACCTCCCTTGTGGGAATGCACAGCTACCCGTGTCCTGTGAAGGGACACGGCACGAGGAGAGAAGAGGAGAGAAGAGAAAGAGAGAGCTGGCGAACACAGGAGAGAAAACAGAGAAACATGAGAGCAAGGCGAGCAACTCACCACCTGGAGTCATCCTCTTGGATCCAAGCTTCAGTTGTGGAGAAGACACCGTTCCTGACCAGAGAAACGAGCAGCCTCTGAAAATGGGACCTTTTCTCCCTCGTAAGCACAGCTGATCAGGAACCTTTGCTTACAAACCGAACCCTAATGGACGGGGCTTCCCGACCCGGACTCAGGTGGGGCGTGAGCAGAGTCCTCACCAAACCAGACACTTCTCTCACCGAGACTGGCGAGAGCTCGGCTCCCAGATGGAGGGCTCTTGCCTGGCATCCCCAACGGTCACAGGCTCGCTGCTCTCACTCACATTCCGTCGCATGAGGGCAGTAGACGCTGAGGCTTGACTTCTTTTTCCTTGCTACTAAACCCAGCCCAAGGGGAAAAAAACAAGTAAGTTACCATCTCAGTCGGCGACGTCTCGGAGGCTCCTCTCTTTGCCTCTCCCACACGGCGGGGAGCCGCCCTCCACTCTCCTCCCATTACCCCTTGAGCATCCCAACCAAAATCTCCTTTTCTAACGGCACCCCACAGAGTCACTCTGCTCAAGAGACTCTGGCCCCTCCCCACCTTCATCCCCCCGAGCCCCGTCCCCAGCGAGGACGCCCACGGCCGCTGAGGAGGACGACAGCGAGTGCGGACGAGGAACTGGAAGCACTGACCTGGCAGCCAGGTCTGCAGAGGGCAGAGAGCGGAGGCCTGGTTCCGCCTCCTTGGAAAGAGGCCCAAGCGGCTCAGGCCCCCTCCTGCCGTGTTCCCCTCCGGCGAGAGCTCCGGCACCATTCCTCGCCAGAGCCGCTGCGAAAGCCGAGCCGGGGCCCTCGCTCCACAGCGCTCGACATGCTGTGGGTCGTGTTCTGTGCCCTTCTGTGTCATCGTATCGAAAAGCATTTTGGTGAATCATTCGAGGAGAGCTTTAGCGCTAGTACTTGTCGATAATTTAAGTCTCCTTAGGAGTAATTTTCTTGAACCAATCGCTACGAACTCACCAGGAGAGACGCTGGATTGCTGGAGTCTTTACCACTAGGGACTTGTAAAGAATGATTTTCTACCTTGAGTCATTTGCAAGAACCGATCTGTTCCAACGCACCAAGGGAGAATGCCTTTGCTTTTCTGCTGGATGATTCCGTGGGAAATTGATCAGAAGACGGCTGAGGAATGATTTGTCTCATTCCTAGTCATTTTCACGAACCGATTTTAGTCCAAATCTCCAGGAGCTAATTATGACTATAGTACGGAGGATGATTCCATGTGTAATTAATTGCTAACGTTGATCAGAAAGAACTGCCTCCTTTTTAGTAATTTCGACCAAATCGTCAACTGATATCTACCTGATCACAAGGAGCCAATCTGAAAGGCTTTTGGAGGATGAGTCCATTTGTCGTTGATTATTAGCATTGATCAGTTATAACTTGCTCTTTTTTAGCAATTTTCACGATAAATCTCTGCCAAATGCCGAAGAGAGAATAGACTTGCTTTTTGGTGGATGGTTCCATGAGAAAGACATCAGGATACCTGATTACGAAAGACGTTCTCATTTTGAGTAATTTTCGCAACCTGCTCTGTACCGTCTGACGAGAAGTGAATCCTCGGGGCTTTCAGGAAGATTCCCTCTCAAATTTATCTGTCGCACAGGTCGAAGATGAATTTCTCTATTTTAGTATATTTCAAGAAACGATTTCTTCCAAATCACCAGCAAAAAGCGTTTTGGTGAATCATTCGAGAGAAATGGATCACTAGTACTTGTCAATAATGTATGTCTCATTATGAGTAATTGTCTTGACCAGATCTCTACCAAATGATCAGGCGAGATAACGTATGGCTTTTCGAGGAAGAGTGCATGAGACATCAACGGCTACATCTGATTAGTAATGAATGTCTCATTTTTAGCAATTTACACTACCCATCTGTATGTGTGACGTGTTCTGTGTGCGTGTGCATCGGTGTCGTGCTGTGTGTGTTGTCTTGGGTGGCCACAACACTGGGTAATGCACAAAGCATTCCCCTCCTGAAGGAAGAGTGACACGACGTGGCCACTCAGGAGTAACACACAAACAATCCCCCGCCTCCCCCACCACCCCCCCCCCGCATCCCCCACCCCGGAGCAACAGTGATGTGTGTGGCCACTTTCAGGTCATGCACAAAGCATTTCCCTCCTGGAGCAACAGTGACACCGGGCAGCCCCTTGGAGTAAGACACAAATCATTTCCTCACGGAGCACCAGTTGCACAAACTGAGTTTAATAATAATAATAATAATAATAATAAAACTAAACAAAAATAGATAGGTAGATTTCCAGTGATTAGAAGGGGTAGCAAACAGAAGAAGGCAGATTGCTAAGCAACTACAAATACGCACGCATACTGAGCCTAAGATCTTCAAGAGACTGGATTCAAGAAGTAATTTCCCATCCTACATGTCTTTCGGCAACTTGAAGAGTTTCTGTAGCTTAGACTTCCCGTTGTTTCTCTTTACAGACTACACTCCTGTTTTAGGCTGGACTTCCCCTTCTCATTTCCTTTGTCTCTTCAGGTACTTTCAGCAGCCTTTCTACCGCCCTGCGTGATTTTCGTCCGCTCCGACTTTTCCATGGCTCCCGAGACCTCCCTTGTGGGAATGCACAGCTACCCGTGTCCTGTGAAGGGACACGGCACGAGGAGAGAAGAGGAGAGAAGAGAAAGAGAGAGCTGGCGAACACAGGAGAGAAAACAGAGAAACATGAGAGCAAGGCGAGCAACTCACCACCTGGAGTCATCCTCTTGGATCCAAGCTTCAGTTGTGGAGAAGACACCGTTCCTGACCAGAGAAACGAGCAGCCTCTGAAAATGGGACCTTTTCTCCCTCGTAAGCACAGCTGATCAGGAACCTTTGCTTACAAACCGAACCCTAATGGACGGGGCTTCCCGACCCGGACTCAGGTGGGGCGTGAGCAGAGTCCTCACCAAACCAGACACTTCTCTCACCGAGACTGGCGAGAGCTCGGCTCCCAGATGGAGGGCTCTTGCCTGGCATCCCCAACGGTCACAGGCTCGCTGCTCTCACTCACATTCCGTCGCATGAGGGCAGTAGACGCTGAGGCTTGACTTCTTTTTCCTTGCTACTAAACCCAGCCCAAGGGGAAAAAAACAAGTAAGTTACCATCTCAGTCGGCGACGTCTCGGAGGCTCCTCTCTTTGCCTCTCCCACACGGCGGGGAGCCGCCCTCCACTCTCCTCCCATTACCCCTTGAGCATCCCAACCAAAATCTCCTTTTCTAACGGCACCCCACAGAGTCACTCTGCTCAAGAGACTCTGGCCCCTCCCCACCTTCATCCCCCCGAGCCCCGTCCCCAGCGAGGACGCCCACGGCCGCTGAGGAGGACGACAGCGAGTGCGGACGAGGAACTGGAAGCACTGACCTGGCAGCCAGGTCTGCAGAGGGCAGAGAGCGGAGGCCTGGTTCCGCCTCCTTGGAAAGAGGCCCAAGCGGCTCAGGCCCCCTCCTGCCGTGTTCCCCTCCGGCGAGAGCTCCGGCACCATTCCTCGCCAGAGCCGCTGCGAAAGCCGAGCCGGGGCCCTCGCTCCACAGCGCTCCACATGCTGTGGGTCGTGTTCTGTGCCCTTCTGTGTCATCGTATCGAAAAGCATTTTGGTGAATCATTCGAGGAGAGCTTTAGCGCTAGTACTTGTCGATAATTTAAGTCTCCTTAGGAGTAATTTTCTTGAACCAATCGCTACGAACTCACCAGGAGAGACGCTGGATTGCTGGAGTCTTTACCACTAGGGACTTGTAAAGAATGATTTTCTACCTTGAGTCATTTGCAAGAACCGATCTCTTCCAACGCACCAAGGGAGAATGCCTTTGCTTTTCTGCTGGATGATTCCGTGGGAAATTGATCAGAAGACGGCTGAGGAATGAATTGTCTCATTCCGAGTCATTTTCACGAACCGATTTTAGTCCAAATCTCCAGGAGCTAATTATGACTATAGTACGGAGGATGATTCCATGTGTAATTAATTGCTAACGTTGATCAGAAAGAACTGCCTCCTTTTTAGTAATTTCGACCAAATTGTCAACTGATATCTACCTGATCACAAGGAGCCAATCTGAAAGGCTTTTGGAGGATGAGTCCATTTGTCGTTGATTATTAGCATTGATCAGTTATAACTTTCTCTTTTTTAGCAATTTTCACGATAAATCTCTGCCAAATGCCGAAGAGAGAATAGACTTGCTTTTTGGTGGATGGTTCCATGAGAAAGACATCAGGATACCTGATTACGAAAGACGTTCTCATTTTGAGTAATTTTCGCAACCTGCTCTGTACCGTCTGACGAGAAGTGAATCCTCGGGGCTTTCAGGAAGATTCCCTCTCAAATTTATCTGTCGCACAGGTCGAAGATGAATTTCTCTATTTTAGTATATTTCAAGAAACGATTTCTTCCAAATCACCAGCAAAAAGCGTTTTGGTGAATCATTCGAGAGAAATGGATCACTAGTACTTGTCAATAATGTATGTCTCATTATGAGTAATTGTCTTGACCAGATCTCTACCAAATGATCAGGCGAGATAACGTATGGCTTTTCGAGGAAGAGTGCATGAGACATCAACGGCTACATCTGATTAGTAATGAATGTCTCATTTTTAGCAATTTACACTCCCCATCTGTATGTGTGACGTGTTCTGTGTGCGTGTGCATCGGTGTCGTGCTGTGTGTGTTGTCTTGGGTGGCCACAACACTGGGTAATGCACAAAGCATTCCCCTCCTGAAGGAAGAGTGACACGACGTGGCCACTCAGGAGTAACACACAAACAATCCCCCGCCTCCCCCCGCATCCCCCACCCCGGAGCAACAGTGATGTGTGTGGCCACTTTCAGGTCATGCACAAAGCATTTCCCTCCTGGAGCAACAGTGACACCGGGCAGCCCCTTGGAGTAAGACACAAATCATTTCCTCACGGAGCACCAGTTGCACAAACTGAGTTTATTAATAATAATAATAATAATAATAAAACTAAACAAAAATAGATAGGTAGATTTCCAGTGATTAGAAGGGGTAGCAAACAGAAGAAGGCAGATTGCTAAGCAACTACAAATACGCACGCATACTGAGCCTAAGATCTTCAAGAGACTGGATTCAAGAAGTAATTTCCCATCCTACATGTCTTTCGGCAACTTGAAGAGTTTCTGTAGCTTAGACTTCCCGTTGTTTCTCTTTACAGACTACACTCCTGTTTTAGGCTGGACTTCCCCTTCTCATTTCCTTTGTCTCTTCAGGTACTTTCAGCAGCCTTTCTACCGCCCTGCGTGATTTTCGTCCGCTCCGACTTTTCCATGGCTCCCGAGACCTCCCTTGTGGGAATGCACAGCTACCCGTGTCCTGTGAAGGGACACGGCACGAGGAGAGAAGAGGAGAGAAGAGAAAGAGAGAGCTGGCGAACACAGGAGAGAAAACAGAGAAACATGAGAGCAAGGCGAGCAACTCACCACCTGGAGTCATCCTCTTGGATCCAAGCTTCAGTTGTGGAGAAGACACCGTTCCTGACCAGAGAAACGAGCAGCCTCTGAAAATGGGACCTTTTCTCCCTCGTAAGCACAGCTGATCAGGAACCTTTGCTTACAAACCGAACCCTAATGGACGGGGCTTCCCGACCCGGACTCAGGTGGGGCGTGAGCAGAGTCCTCACCAAACCAGACACTTCTCTCACCGAGACTGGCGAGAGCTCGGCTCCCAGATGGAGGGCTCTTGCCTGGCATCCCCAACGGTCACAGGCTCGCTGCTCTCACTCACATTCCGTCGCATGAGGGCAGTAGACGCTGAGGCTTGACTTCTTTTTCCTTGCTACTAAACCCAGCCCAAGGGGAAAAAAACAAGTAAGTTACCATCTCAGTCTCGGAGGCTCCTCTCTTTGCCTCTCCCACACGGCGGGGATCCGCCCTCCACTCTCCTCCCATTACCCCTTGAGCATCCCAACCAAAATCTCCTTTTCTAACGGCACCCCACAGAGTCACTCTGCTCAAGAGACTCTGGCCCCTCCCCACCTTCATCCCCCCGAGCCCCGTCCCCAGCGAGGACGCCCACGGCCGCTGAGGAGGACGACAGCGAGTGCGGACGAGGAACTGGAAGCACTGACCTGGCAGCCAGGTCTGCAGAGGGCAGAGAGCGGAGGCCTGGTTCCGCCTCCTTGGAAAGAGGCCCAAGCGGCTCAGGCCCCCTCCTGCCGTGTTCCCCTCCGGCGAGAGCTCCGGCACCATTCCTCGCCAGAGCCGCTGCGAAAGCCGAGCCGGGGCCCTCGCTCCACAGCGCTCCACATGCTGTGGGTCGTGTTCTGTGCCCTTCTGTGTCATCGTATCGAAAAGCATTTTGGTGAATCATTCGAGGAGAGCTTTAGCGCTAGTACTTGTCGATAATTTAAGTCTCCTTAGGAGTAATTTTCTTGAACCAATCGCTACGAACTCACCAGGAGAGACGCTGGATTGCTGGAGTCTTTACCACTAGGGACTTGTAAAGAATGATTTTCTACCTTGAGTCATTTGCAAGAACCGATCTGTTCCAACGCACCAAGGGAGAATGCCTTTGCTTTTCTGCTGGATGATTCCGTGGGAAATTGATCAGAAGACGGCTGAGGAATGATTTGTCTCATTCCTAGTCATTTTCACGAACCGATTTTAGTCCAAATCTCCAGGAGCTAATTATGACTATAGTACGGAGGATGATTCCATGTGTAATTAATTGCTAACGTTGATCAGAAAGAACTGCCTCCTTTTTAGTAATTTCGACCAAATCGTCAACTGATATCTACCTGATCACAAGGAGCCAATCTGAAAGGCTTTTGGAGGATGAGTCCATTTGTCGTTGATTATTAGCATTGATCAGTTATAACTTTCTCTTTTTTAGCAATTTTCACGATAAATCTCTGCCAAATGCCGAAGAGAGAATAGACTTGCTTTTTGGTGGATGGTTCCATGAGAAAGACATCAGGATACCTGATTACGAAAGACGTTCTCATTTTGAGTAATTTTCGCAACCTGCTCTGTACCGTCTGACGAGAAGTGAATCCTCGGGGCTTTCAGGAAGATTCCCTCTCAAATTTATCTGTCGCACAGGTCGAAGATGAATTTCTCTATTTTAGTATATTTCAAGAAACGATTTCTTCCAAATCACCAGCAAAAAGCGTTTTGGTGAATCATTCGAGAGAAATGGATCACTAGTACTTGTCAATAATGTATGTCTCATTATGAGTAATTGTCTTGACCAGATCTCTACCAAATGATCAGGCGAGATAACGTATGGCTTTTCGAGGAAGAGTGCATGAGACATCAACGGCTACATCTGATTAGTAATGAATGTCTCATTTTTAGCAATTTACACTACCCATCTGTATGTGTGACGTGTTCTGTGTGCGTGTGCATCGGTGTCGTGCTGTGTGTGTTGTCTTGGGTGGCCACAACACTGGGTAATGCACAAAGCATTCCCCTCCTGAAGGAAGAGTGACACGACGTGGCCACTCAGGAGTAACACACAAACAATCCCCCGCCTCCCCCACCCCCCCCCCCCCGCATCCCCCACCCCGGAGCAACAGTGATGTGTGTGGCCACTTTCAGGTCACGCACAAAGCATTTCCCTCCTGGAGCAACAGTGACACCGGGCAGCCCCTTGGAGTAAGACACAAATCATTTCCTCACGGAGCACCAGTTGCACAAACTGAGTTTAATAATAATAATAATAATAAAACTAAACAAAAATAGATAGGTAGATTTCCAGTGATTAGAAGGGGTAGCAAACAGAAGAAGGCAGATTGCTAAGCAACTACAAATACGCACGCATACTGAGCCTAAGATCTTCAAGAGACTGGATTCAAGAAGTAATTTCCCATCCTACATGTCTTTCGGCAACTTGAAGAGTTTCTGTAGCTTAGACTTCCCGTTGTTTCTCTTTACAGACTACACTCCTGTTTTAGGCTGGACTTCCCCTTCTCATTTCCTTTGTCTCTTCAGGTACTTTCAGCAGCCTTTCTACCGCCCTGCGTGATTTTCGTCCGCTCCGACTTTTCCATGGCTCCCGAGACCTCCCTTGTGGGAATGCACAGCTACCCGTGTCCTGTGAAGGGACACGGCACGAGGAGAGAAGAGGAGAGAAGAGAAAGAGAGAGCTGGCGAACACAGGAGAGAAAACAGAGAAACATGAGAGCAAGGCGAGCAACTCACCACCTGGAGTCATCCTCTTGGATCCAAGCTTCAGTTGTGGAGAAGACACCGTTCCTGACCAGAGAAACGAGCAGCCTCTGAAAATGGGACCTTTTCTCCCTCGTAAGCACAGCTGATCAGGAACCTTTGCTTACAAACCGAACCCTAATGGACGGGGCTTCCCGACCCGGACTCAGGTGGGGCGTGAGCAGAGTCCTCACCAAACCAGACACTTCTCTCACCGAGACTGGCGAGAGCTCGGCTCCCAGATGGAGGGCTCTTGCCTGGCATCCCCAACGGTCACAGGCTCGCTGCTCTCACTCACATTCCGTCGCATGAGGGCAGTAGACGCTGAGGCTTGACTTCTTTTTCCTTGCTACTAAACCCAGCCCAAGGGGAAAAAAACAAGTAAGTTACCATCTCAGTCTCGGAGGCTCCTCTCTTTGCCTCTCCCACACGGCGGGGATCCGCCCTCCACTCTCCTCCCATTACCCCTTGAGCATCCCAACCAAAATCTCCTTTTCTAACGGCACCCCACAGAGTCACTCTGCTCAAGAGACTCTGGCCCCTCCCCACCTTCATCCCCCCGAGCCCCGTCCCCAGCGAGGACGCCCACGGCCGCTGAGGAGGACGACAGCGAGTGCGGACGAGGAACTGGAAGCACTGACCTGGCAGCCAGGTCTGCAGAGGGCAGAGAGCGGAGGCCTGGTTCCGCCTCCTTGGAAAGAGGCCCAAGCGGCTCAGGCCCCCTCCTGCCGTGTTCCCCTCCGGCGAGAGCTCCGGCACCATTCCTCGCCAGAGCCGCTGCGAAAGCCGAGCCGGGGCCCTCGCTCCACAGCGCTCGACATGCTGTGGGTCGTGTTCTGTGCCCTTCTGTGTCATCGTATCGAAAAGCATTTTGGTGAATCATTCGAGGAGAGCTTTAGCGCTAGTACTTGTCGATAATTTAAGTCTCCTTAGGAGTAATTTTCTTGAACCAATCGCTACGAACTCACCAGGAGAGACGCTGGATTGCTGGAGTCTTTACCACTAGGGACTTGTAAAGAATGATTTTCTACCTTGAGTCATTTGCAAGAACCGATCTGTTCCAACGCACCAAGGGAGAATGCCTTTGCTTTTCTGCTGGATGATTCCGTGGGAAATTGATCAGAAGACGGCTGAGGAATGATTTGTCTCATTCCTAGTCATTTTCACGAACCGATTTTAGTCCAAATCTCCAGGAGCTAATTATGACTATAGTACGGAGGATGATTCCATGTGTAATTAATTGCTAACGTTGATCAGAAAGAACTGCCTCCTTTTTAGTAATTTCGACCAAATCGTCAACTGATATCTACCTGATCACAAGGAGCCAATCTGAAAGGCTTTTGGAGGATGAGTCCATTTGTCGTTGATTATTAGCATTGATCAGTTATAACTTTCTCTTTTTTAGCAATTTTCACGATAAATCTCTGCCAAATGCCGAAGAGAGAATAGACTTGCTTTTTGGTGGATGGTTCCATGAGAAAGACATCAGGATACCTGATTACGAAAGACGTTCTCATTTTGAGTAATTTTCGCAACCTGCTCTGTACCGTCTGACGAGAAGTGAATCCTCGGGGCTTTCAGGAAGATTCCCTCTCAAATTTATCTGTCGCACAGGTCGAAGATGAATTTCTCTATTTTAGTATATTTCAAGAAACGATTTCTTCCAAATCACCAGCAAAAAGCGTTTTGGTGAATCATTCGAGAGAAATGGATCACTAGTACTTGTCAATAATGTATGTCTCATTATGAGTAATTGTCTTGACCAGATCTCTACCAAATGATCAGGCGAGATAACGTATGGCTTTTCGAGGAAGAGTGCATGAGACATCAACGGCTACATCTGATTAGTAATGAATGTCTCATTTTTAGCAATTTACACTACCCATCTGTATGTGTGACGTGTTCTGTGTGCGTGTGCATCGGTGTCGTGCTGTGTGTGTTGTCTTGGGTGGCCACAACACTGGGTAATGCACAAAGCATTCCCCTCCTGAAGGAAGAGTGACACGACGTGGCCACTCAGGAGTAACACACAAACAATCCCCCGCCTCCCCCACCACCCCCCCCCCCCCCCGCATCCCCCACCCCGGAGCAACAGTGATGTGTGTGGCCACTTTCAGGTCACGCACAAAGCATTTCCCTCCTGGAGCAACAGTGACACCGGGCAGCCCCTTGGAGTAAGACACAAATCATTTCCTCACGGAGCACCAGTTGCACAAACTGAGTTTAATAATAATAATAATAATAAAACTAAACAAAAATAGATAGGTAGATTTCCAGTGATTAGAAGGGGTAGCAAACAGAAGAAGGCAGATTGCTAAGCAACTACAAATACGCACGCATACTGAGCCTAAGATCTTCAAGAGACTGGATTCAAGAAGTAATTTCCCATCCTACATGTCTTTCGGCAACTTGAAGAGTTTCTGTAGCTTAGACTTCCCGTTGTTTCTCTTTACAGACTACACTCCTGTTTTAGGCTGGACTTCCCCTTCTCATTTCCTTTGTCTCTTCAGGTACTTTCAGCAGCCTTTCTACCGCCCTGCGTGATTTTCGTCCGCTCCGACTTTTCCATGGCTCCCGAGACCTCCCTTGTGGGAATGCACAGCTACCCGTGTCCTGTGAAGGGACACGGCACGAGGAGAGAAGAGGAGAGAAGAGAAAGAGAGAGCTGGCGAACACAGGAGAGAAAACAGAGAAACATGAGAGCAAGGCGAGCAACTCACCACCTGGAGTCATCCTCTTGGATCCAAGCTTCAGTTGTGGAGAAGACACCGTTCCTGACCAGAGAAATGAGCAGCCTCTGAAAATGGGACCTTTTCTCCCTCGTAAGCACAGCTGATCAGGAACCTTTGCTTACAAACCGAACCCTAATGGACGGGGCTTCCCGACCCGGACTCAGGTGGGGCGTGAGCAGAGTCCTCACCAAACCAGACACTTCTCTCACCGAGACTGGCGAGAGCTCGGCTCCCAGATGGAGGGTTCTTGCCTGGCATCCCCAACGGTCACAGGCTCGCTGCTCTCACTCACATTCCGTCGCATGAGGGCAGTAGACGCTGAGGCTTGACTTCTTTTTCCTTGCTACTAAACCCAGCCCAAGGGGAAAAAAACAAGTAAGTTACCATCTCAGTCGGCGACGTCTCGGAGGCTCCTCTCTTTGCCTCTCCCACACGGCGGGGAGCCGCCCTCCACTCTCCTCCCATTACCCCTTGAGCATCCCAACCAAAATCTCCTTTTCTAACGGCACCCCACAGAGTCACTCTGCTCAAGAGACTCTGGCCCCTCCCCACCTTCATCCCCCCGAGCCCCGTCCCCAGCGAGGACGCCCACGGCCGCTGAGGAGGACGACAGCGAGTGCGGACGAGGAACTGGAAGCACCGACCTGGCAGCCAGGTCTGCAGAGGGCAGAGAGCGGAGGCCTGGTTCCGCCTCCTTGGAAAGAGGCCCAAGCGGCTCAGGCCCCCTCCTGCCGTGTTCCCCTCCGGCGAGAGCTCCGGCACCATTCCTCGCCAGAGCCGCTGCGAAAGCCGAGCCGGGGCCCTCGCTCCACAGCGCTCGACATGCTGTGGGTCGTGTTCTGTGCCCTTCTGTGTCATCGTATCGAAAAGCATTTTGGTGAATCATTCGAGGAGAGCTTTAGCGCTAGTACTTGTCGATAATTTAAGTCTCCTTAGGAGTAATTTTCTTGAACCAATCGCTACGAACTCACCAGGAGAGACGCTGGATTGCTGGAGTCTTTACCACTAGGGACTTGTAAAGAATGATTTTCTACCTTGAGTCATTTGCAAGAACCGATCTCTTCCAACGCACCAAGGGAGAATGCCTTTGCTTTTCTGCTGGATGATTCCGTGGGAAATTGATCAGAAGACGGCTGAGGAATGAATTGTCTCATTCCTAGTCATTTTCACGAACCGATTTTAGTCCAAATCTCCAGGAGCTAATTATGACTATAGTACGGAGGATGATTCCATGTGTAATTAATTGCTAACGTTGATCAGAAAGAACTGCCTCCTTTTTAGTAATTTCGACCAAATCGTCAACTGATATCTACCTGATCACAAGGAGCCAATCTGAAAGGCTTTTGGAGGATGAGTCCATTTGTCGTTGATTATTAGCATTGATCAGTTATAACTTTCTCTTTTTTAGCAATTTTCACGATAAATCTCTGCCAAATGCCGAAGAGAGAATAGACTTGCTTTTTGGTGGATGGTTCCATGAGAAAGACATCAGGATACCTGATTACGAAAGACGTTCTCATTTTGAGTAATTTTCGCAACCTGCTCTGTACCGTCTGACGAGAAGTGAATCCTCGGGGCTTTCAGGAAGATTCCCTCTCAAATTTATCTGTCGCACAGGTCGAAGATGAATTTCTCTATTTTAGTATATTTCAAGAAACGATTTCTTCCAAATCACCAGCAAAAAGCGTTTTGGTGAATCATTCGAGAGAAATGGATCACTAGTACTTGTCAATAATGTATGTCTCATTATGAGTAATTGTCTTGACCAGATCTCTACCAAATGATCAGGCGAGATAACGTATGGCTTTTCGAGGAAGAGTGCATGAGACATCAACGGCTACATCTGATTAGTAATGAATGTCTCATTTTTAGCAATTTACACTACCCATCTGTATGTGTGACGTGTTCTGTGTGCGTGTGCATCGGTGTCGTGCTGTGTGTGTTGTCTTGGGTGGCCACAACACTGGGTAATGCACAAAGCATTCCCCTCCTGAAGGAAGAGTGACACGACGTGGCCACTCAGGAGTAACACACAAACAATCCCCCGCCTCCCCCACCACCACCCCCCGCATCCCCCACCCCGGAGCAACAGTGATGTGTGTGGCCACTTTCAGGTCATGCACAAAGCATTTCCCTCCTGGAGCAACAGTGACACCGGGCAGCCCCTTGGAGTAAGACACAAATCATTTCCTCATGGAGCACCAGTTGCACAAACTGAGTTTAATAATAATAATAATAATAATAATAATAATAATAATAATAAAACTAAACAAAAATAGATAGGTAGATTTCCAGTGATTAGAAGGGGTAGCAAACAGAAGAAGGCAGATTGCTAAGCAACTACAAATACGCACGCATACTGAGCCTAAGATCTTCAAGAGACTGGATTCAAGAAGTAATTTCCCATCCTACATGTCTTTCGGCAACTTGAAGAGTTTCTGTAGCTTAGACTTCCCGTTGTTTCTCTTTACAGACTACACTCCTGTTTTAGGCTGGACTTCCCCTTCTCATTTCCTTTGTCTCTTCAGGTACTTTCAGCAGCCTTTCTACCGCCCTGCGTGATTTTCGTCCGCTCTGACTTTTCCATGGCTCCCGAGACCTCCCTTGTGGGAATGCACAGCTACCCGTGTCCTGTGAAGGGACACGGCACGAGGAGAGAAGAGGAGAGAAGAGAAAGAGAGAGCTGGCGAACACAGGAGAGAAAACAGAGAAACATGAGAGCAAGGCGAGCAACTCACCACCTGGAGTCATCCTCTTGGATCCAAGCTTCAGTTGTGGAGAAGACACCGTTCCTGACCAGAGAAACGAGCAGCCTCTGAAAATGGGACCTTTTCTCCCTCGTAAGCACAGCTGATCAGGAACCTTTGCTTATAAACCGAACCCTAATGGACGGGGCTTCCCGACCCGGACTCAGGTGGGGCGTGAGCAGAGTCCTCACCAAACCAGACACTTCTCTCACCGAGACTGGCGAGAGCTCGGCTCCCAGATGGAGGGCTCTTGCCTGGCATCCCCAACGGTCACAGGCTCGCTGCTCTCACTCACATTCCGTCGCATGAGGGCAGTAGACGCTGAGGCTTGACTTCTTTTTCCTTGCTACTAAACCCAGCCCAAGGGGAAAAAAACAAGTAAGTTACCATCTCAGTCGGCGACGTCTCGGAGGCTCCTCTCTTTGCCTCTCCCACACGGCGGGGAGCCGCCCTCCACTCTCCTCCCATTACCCCTTGAGCATCCCAACCAAAATCTCCTTTTCTAACGGCACCCCACAGAGTCACTCTGCTCAAGAGACTCTGGCCCCTCCCCACCTTCATCCCCCCGAGCCCCGTCCCCAGCGAGGACGCCCACGGCCGCTGAGGAGGACGACAGCGAGTGCGGACGAGGAACTGGAAGCACTGACCTGGCAGCCAGGTCTGCAGAGGGCAGAGAGCGGAGGCCTGGTTCCGCCTCCTTGGAAAGAGGCCCAAGCGGCTCAGGCCCCCTCCTGCCGTGTTCCCCTCCGGCGAGAGCTCCGGCACCATTCCTCGCCAGAGCCGCTGCGAAAGCCGAGCCGGGGCCCTCGCTCCACAGCGCTCGACATGTTGTGGGTCGTGTTCTGTGCCCTTCTGTGTCATCGTATCGAAAAGCATTTTGGTGAATCATTCGAGGAGAGCTTTAGCGCTAGTACTTGTCGATAATTTAAGTCTCCTTAGGAGTAATTTTCTTGAACCAATCGCTACGAACTCACCAGGAGAGACGCTGGATTGCTGGAGTCTTTACCACTAGGGACTTGTAAAGAATGATTTTCTACCTTGAGTCATTTGCAAGAACCGATCTCTTCCAACGCACCAAGGGAGAATGCCTTTGCTTTTCTGCTGGATGATTCCGTGGGAAATTGATCAGAAGACGGCTGAGGAATGAATTGTCTCATTCCGAGTCATTTTCACGAACCGATTTTAGTCCAAATCTCCAGGAGCTAATTATGACTATAGTACGGAGGATGATTCCATGTGTAATTAATTGCTAACGTTGATCAGAAAGAACTGCCTCCTTTTTAGTAATTTCGACCAAATTGTCAACTGATATCTACCTGATCACAAGGAGCCAATCTGAAAGGCTTTTGGAGGATGAGTCCATTTGTCGTTGATTATTAGCATTGATCAGTTATAACTTTCTCTTTTTTAGCAATTTTCACGATAAATCTCTGCCAAATGCCGAAGAGAGAATAGACTTGCTTTTTGGTGGATGGTTCCATGAGAAAGACATCAGGATACCTGATTACGAAAGACGTTCTCATTTTGAGTAATTTTCGCAACCTGCTCTGTACCGTCTGACGAGAAGTGAATCCTCGGGGCTTTCAGGAAGATTCCCTCTCAAATTTATCTGTCGCACAGGTCGAAGATGAATTTCTCTATTTTAGTATATTTCAAGAAACGATTTCTTCCAAATCACCAGCAAAAAGCGTTTTGGTGAATCATTCGAGAGAAATGGATCACTAGTACTTGTCAATAATGTATGTCTCATTATGAGTAATTGTCTTGACCAGATCTCTACCAAATGATCAGGCGAGATAACGTATGGCTTTTCGAGGAAGAGTGCATGAGACATCAACGGCTACATCTGATTAGTAATGAATGTCTCATTTTTAGCAATTTACACTCCCCATCTGTATGTGTGACGTGTTCTGTGTGCGTGTGCATCGGTGTCGTGCTGTGTGTGTTGTCTTGGGTGGCCACAACACTGGGTAATGCACAAAGCATTCCCCTCCTGAAGGAAGAGTGACACGACGTGGCCACTCAGGAGTAACACACAAACAATCCCCCGCCTCCCCCCCGCATCCCCCACCCCGGAGCAACAGTGATGTGTGTGGCCACTTTCAGGTCATGCACAAAGCATTTCCCTCCTGGAGCAACAGTGACACCGGGCAGCCCCTTGGAGTAAGACACAAATCATTTCCTCACGGAGCACCAGTTGCACAAACTGAGTTTATTAATAATAATAATAATAATAATAAAACTAAACAAAAATAGATAGGTAGATTTCCAGTGATTAGAAGGGGTAGCAAACAGAAGAAGGCAGATTGCTAAGCAACTACAAATACGCACGCATACTGAGCCTAAGATCTTCAAGAGACTGGATTCAAGAAGTAATTTCCCATCCTACATGTCTTTCGGCAACTTGAAGAGTTTCTGTAGCTTAGACTTCCCGTTGTTTCTCTTTACAGACTACACTCCTGTTTTAGGCTGGACTTCCCCTTCTCATTTCCTTTGTCTCTTCAGGTACTTTCAGCAGCCTTTCTACCGCCCTGCGTGATTTTCGTCCGCTCCGACTTTTCCATGGCTCCCGAGACCTCCCTTGTGGGAATGCACAGCTACCCGTGTCCTGTGAAGGGACACGGCACGAGGAGAGAAGAGGAGAGAAGAGAAAGAGAGAGCTGGCGAACACAGGAGAGAAAACAGAGAAACATGAGAGCAAGGCGAGCAACTCACCACCTGGAGTCATCCTCTTGGATCCAAGCTTCAGTTGTGGAGAAGACACCGTTCCTGACCAGAGAAACGAGCAGCCTCTGAAAATGGGACCTTTTCTCCCTCGTAAGCACAGCTGATCAGGAACCTTTGCTTACAAACCGAACCCTAATGGACGGGGCTTCCCGACCCGGACTCAGGTGGGGCGTGAGCAGAGTCCTCACCAAACCAGACACTTCTCTCACCGAGACTGGCGAGAGCTCGGCTCCCAGATGGAGGGCTCTTGCCTGGCATCCCCAACGGTCACAGGCTCGCTGCTCTCACTCACATTCCGTCGCATGAGGGCAGTAGACGCTGAGGCTTGACTTCTTTTTCCTTGCTACTAAACCCAGCCCAAGGGGAAAAAAACAAGTAAGTTACCATCTCAGTCGGCGACGTCTCGGAGGCTCCTCTCTTTGCCTCTCCCACACGGCAGGGAGCCGCCCTCCACTCTCCTCCCATTACCCCTTGAGCATCCCAACCAAAATCTCCTTTTCTAACGGCACCCCACAGAGTCACTCTGCTCAAGAGACTCTGGCCCCTCCCCACCTTCATCCCCCCGAGCCCCGTCCCCAGCGAGGACGCCCACGGCCGCTGAGGAGGACGACAGCGAGTGCGGACGAGGAACTGGAAGCACTGACCTGGCAGCCAGGTCTGCAGAGGGCAGAGAGCGGAGGCCTGGTTCCGCCTCCTTGGAAAGAGGCCCAAGCGGCTCAGGCCCCCTCCTGCCGTGTTCCCCTCCGGCGAGAGCTCCGGCACCATTCCTCGCCAGAGCCGCTGCGAAAGCCGAGCCGGGGCCCTCGCTCCACAGCGCTCCACATGCTGTGGGTCGTGTTCTGTGCCCTTCTGTGTCATCGTATCGAAAAGCATTTTGGTGAATCATTCGAGGAGAGCTTTAGCGCTAGTACTTGTCGATAATTTAAGTCTCCTTAGGAGTAATTTTCTTGAACCAATCGCTACGAACTCACCAGGAGAGACGCTGGATTGCTGGAGTCTTTACCACTAGGGACTTGTAAAGAATGATTTTCTACCTTGAGTCATTTGCAAGAACCGATCTCTTCCAACGCACCAAGGGAGAATGCCTTTGCTTTTCTGCTGGATGATTCCGTGGGAAATTGATCAGAAGACGGCTGAGGAATGAATTGTCTCATTCCGAGTCATTTTCACGAACCGATTTTAGTCCAAATCTCCAGGAGCTAATTATGACTATAGTACGGAGGATGATTCCATGTGTAATTAATTGCTAACGTTGATCAGAAAGAACTGCCTCCTTTTTAGTAATTTCGACCAAATTGTCAACTGATATCTACCTGATCACAAGGAGCCAATCTGAAAGGCTTTTGGAGGATGAGTCCATTTGTCGTTGATTATTAGCATTGATCAGTTATAACTTTCTCTTTTTTAGCAATTTTCACGATAAATCTCTGCCAAATGCCGAAGAGAGAATAGACTTGCTTTTTGGTGGATGGTTCCATGAGAAAGACATCAGGATACCTGATTACGAAAGACGTTCTCATTTTGAGTAATTTTCGCAACCTGCTCTGTACCGTCTGACGAGAAGTGAATCCTCGGGGCTTTCAGGAAGATTCCCTCTCAAATTTATCTGTCGCACAGGTCGAAGATGAATTTCTCTATTTTAGTATATTTCAAGAAACGATTTCTTCCAAATCACCAGCAAAAAGCGTTTTGGTGAATCATTCGAGAGAAATGGATCACTAGTACTTGTCAATAATGTATGTCTCATTATGAGTAATTGTCTTGACCAGATCTCTACCAAATGATCAGGCGAGATAACGTATGGCTTTTCGAGGAAGAGTGCATGAGACATCAACGGCTACATCTGATTAGTAATGAATGTCTCATTTTTAGCAATTTACACTACCCATCTGTATGTGTGACGTGTTCTGTGTGCGTGTGCATCGGTGTCGTGCTGTGTGTGTTGTCTTGGGTGGCCACAACACTGGGTAATGCACAAAGCATTCCCCTCCTGAAGGAAGAGTGACACGACGTGGCCACTCAGGAGTAACACACAAACAATCCCCCGCCTCCCCCACCACCCCCCCCGCATCCCCCACCCCGGAGCAACAGTGATGTGTGTGGCCACTTTCAGGTCATGCACAAAGCATTTCCCTCCTGGAGCAACAGTGACACCGGGCAGCCCCTTGGAGTAAGACACAAATCATTTCCTCACGGAGCACCAGTTGCACAAACTGAGTTTATTAATAATAATAATAATAATAATAATAAAACTAAACAAAAATAGATAGGTAGATTTCCAGTGATTAGAAGGGGTAGCAAACAGAAGAAGGCAGATTGCTAAGCAACTACAAATACGCACGCATACTGAGCCTAAGATCTTCAAGAGACTGGATTCAAGAAGTAATTTCCCATCCTACATGTCTTTCGGCAACTTGAAGAGTTTCTGTAGCTTAGACTTCCCGTTGTTTCTCTTTACAGACTACACTCCTGTTTTAGGCTGGACTTCCCCTTCTCATTTCCTTTGTCTCTTCAGGTACTTTCAGCAGCCTTTCTACCGCCCTGCGTGATTTTCGTCCGCTCCGACTTTTCCATGGCTCCCGAGACCTCCCTTGTGGGAATGCACAGCTACCCGTGTCCTGTGAAGGGACACGGCACGAGGAGAGAAGAGGAGAGAAGAGAAAGAGAGAGCTGGCGAACACAGGAGAGAAAACAGAGAAACATGAGAGCAAGGCGAGCAACTCACCACCTGGAGTCATCCTCTTGGATCCAAGCTTCAGTTGTGGAGAAGACACCGTTCCTGACCAGAGAAACGAGCAGCCTCTGAAAATGGGACCTTTTCTCCCTCGTAAGCACAGCTGATCAGGAACCTTTGCTTACAAACCGAACCCTAATGGACGGGGCTTCCCGACCCGGACTCAGGTGGGGCGTGAGCAGAGTCCTCACCAAACCAGACACTTCTCTCACCGAGACTGGCGAGAGCTCGGCTCCCAGATGGAGGGCTCTTGCCTGGCATCCCCAACGGTCACAGGCTCGCTGCTCTCACTCACATTCCGTCGCATGAGGGCAGTAGACGCTGAGGCTTGACTTCTTTTTCCTTGCTACTAAACCCAGCCCAAGGGGAAAAAAACAAGTAAGTTACCATCTCAGTCGGCGACGTCTCGGAGGCTCCTCTCTTTGCCTCTCCCACACGGCGGGGAGCCGCCCTCCACTCTCCTCCCATTACCCCTTGAGCATCCCAACCAAAATCTCCTTTTCTAACGGCACCCCACAGAGTCACTCTGCTCAAGAGACTCTGGCCCCTCCCCACCTTCATCCCCCCGAGCCCCGTCCCCAGCGAGGACGCCCACGGCCGCTGAGGAGGACGACAGCGAGTGCGGACGAGGAACTGGAAGCACTGACCTGGCAGCCAGGTCTGCAGAGGGCAGAGAGCGGAGGCCTGGTTCCGCCTCCTTGGAAAGAGGCCCAAGCGGCTCAGGCCCCCTCCTGCCGTGTTCCCCTCCGGCGAGAGCTCCGGCACCATTCCTCGCCAGAGCCGCTGCGAAAGCCGAGCCGGGGCCCTCGCTCCACAGCGCTCGACATGCTGTGGGTCGTGTTCTGTGCCCTTCTGTGTCATCGTATCGAAAAGCATTTTGGTGAATCATTCGAGGAGAGCTTTAGCGCTAGTACTTGTCGATAATTTAAGTCTCCTTAGGAGTAATTTTCTTGAACCAATCGCTACGAACTCACCAGGAGAGACGCTGGATTGCTGGAGTCTTTACCACTAGGGACTTGTAAAGAATGATTTTCTACCTTGAGTCATTTGCAAGAACCGATCTCTTCCAACGCACCAAGGGAGAATGCCTTTGCTTTTCTGCTGGATGATTCCGTGGGAAATTGATCAGAAGACGGCTGAGGAATGAATTGTCTCATTCCGAGTCATTTTCACGAACCGATTTTAGTCCAAATCTCCAGGAGCTAATTATGACTATAGTACGGAGGATGATTCCATGTGTAATTAATTGCTAACGTTGATCAGAAAGAACTGCCTCCTTTTTAGTAATTTCGACCAAATTGTCAACTGATATCTACCTGATCACAAGGAGCCAATCTGAAAGGCTTTTGGAGGATGAGTCCATTTGTCGTTGATTATTAGCATTGATCAGTTATAACTTTCTCTTTTTTAGCAATTTTCACGATAAATCTCTGCCAAATGCCGAAGAGAGAATAGACTTGCTTTTTGGTGGATGGTTCCATGAGAAAGACATCAGGATACCTGATTACGAAAGACGTTCTCATTTTGAGTAATTTTCGCAACCTGCTCTGTACCGTCTGACGAGAAGTGAATCCTCGGGGCTTTCAGGAAGATTCCCTCTCAAATTTATCTGTCGCACAGGTCGAAGATGAATTTCTCTATTTTAGTATATTTCAAGAAACGATTTCTTCCAAATCACCAGCAAAAAGCGTTTTGGTGAATCATTCGAGAGAAATGGATCACTAGTACTTGTCAATAATGTATGTCTCATTATGAGTAATTGTCTTGACCAGATCTCTACCAAATGATCAGGCGAGATAACGTATGGCTTTTCGAGGAAGAGTGCATGAGACATCAACGGCTACATCTGATTAGTAATGAATGTCTCATTTTTAGCAATTTACACTACCCATCTGTATGTGTGACGTGTTCTGTGTGCGTGTGCATCGGTGTCGTGCTGTGTGTGTTGTCTTGGGTGGCCACAACACTGGGTAATGCACAAAGCATTCCCCTCCTGAAGGAAGAGTGACACGACGTGGCCACTCAGGAGTAACACACAAACAATCCCCCGCCTCCCCCCCGCATCCCCCACCCCGGAGCAACAGTGATGTGTGTGGCCACTTTCAGGTCATGCACAAAGCATTTCCCTCCTGGAGCAACAGTGACACCGGGCAGCCCCTTGGAGTAAGACACAAATCATTTCCTCACGGAGCACCAGTTGCACAAACTGAGTTTATTAATAATAATAATAATAATAATAATAAAACTAAACAAAAATAGATAGGTAGATTTCCAGTGATTAGAAGGGGTAGCAAACAGAAGAAGGCAGATTGCTAAGCAACTACAAATACGCACGCATACTGAGCCTAAGATCTTCAAGAGACTGGATTCAAGAAGTAATTTCCCATCCTACATGTCTTTCGGCAACTTGAAGAGTTTCTGTAGCTTAGACTTCCCGTTGTTTCTCTTTACAGACTACACTCCTGTTTTAGGCTGGACTTCCCCTTCTCATTTCCTTTGTCTCTTCAGGTACTTTCAGCAGCCTTTCTACCGCCCTGCGTGATTTTCGTCCGCTCCGACTTTTCCATGGCTCCCGAGACCTCCCTTGTGGGAATGCACAGCTACCCGTGTCCTGTGAAGGGACACGGCACGAGGAGAGAAGAGGAGAGAAGAGAAAGAGAGAGCTGGCGAACACAGGAGAGAAAACAGAGAAACATGAGAGCAAGGCGAGCAACTCACCACCTGGAGTCATCCTCTTGGATCCAAGCTTCAGTTGTGGAGAAGACACCGTTCCTGACCAGAGAAACGAGCAGCCTCTGAAAATGGGACCTTTTCTCCCTCGTAAGCACAGCTGATCAGGAACCTTTGCTTACAAACCGAACCCTAATGGACGGGGCTTCCCGACCCGGACTCAGGTGGGGCGTGAGCAGAGTCCTCACCAAACCAGACACTTCTCTCACCGAGACTGGCGAGAGCTCGGCTCCCAGATGGAGGGCTCTTGCCTGGCATCCCCAACGGTCACAGGCTCGCTGCTCTCACTCACATTCCGTCGCATGAGGGCAGTAGACGCTGAGGCTTGACTTCTTTTTCCTTGCTACTAAACCCAGCCCAAGGGGAAAAAAACAAGTAAGTTACCATCTCAGTCGGCGACGTCTCGGAGGCTCCTCTCTTTGCCTCTCCCACACGGCGGGGATCCGCCCTCCACTCTCCTCCCATTACCCCTTGAGCATCCCAACCAAAATCTCCTTTTCTAACGGCACCCCACAGAGTCACTCTGCTCAAGAGACTCTGGCCCCTCCCCACCTTCATCCCCCCGAGCCCCGTCCCCAGCGAGGACGCCCACGGCCGCTGAGGAGGACGACAGCGAGTGCGGACGAGGAACTGGAAGCACTGACCTGGCAGCCAGGTCTGCAGAGGGCAGAGAGCGGAGGCCTGGTTCCGCCTCCTTGGAAAGAGGCCCAAGCGGCTCAGGCCCCCTCCTGCCGTGTTCCCCTCCGGCGAGAGCTCCGGCACCATTCCTCGCCAGAGCCGCTGCGAAAGCCGAGCCGGGGCCCTCGCTCCACAGCGCTCGACATGTTGTGGGTCGTGTTCTGTGCCCTTCTGTGTCATCGTATCGAAAAGCATTTTGGTGAATCATTCGAGGAGAGCTTTAGCGCTAGTACTTGTCGATAATTTAAGTCTCCTTAGGAGTAATTTTCTTGAACCAATCGCTACGAACTCACCAGGAGAGACGCTGGATTGCTGGAGTCTTTACCACTAGGGACTTGTAAAGAATGATTTTCTACCTTGAGTCATTTGCAAGAACCGATCTCTTCCAACGCACCAAGGGAGAATGCCTTTGCTTTTCTGCTGGATGATTCCGTGGGAAATTGATCAGAAGACGGCTGAGGAATGAATTGTCTCATTCCGAGTCATTTTCACGAACCGATTTTAGTCCAAATCTCCAGGAGCTAATTATGACTATAGTACGGAGGATGATTCCATGTGTAATTAATTGCTAACGTTGATCAGAAAGAACTGCCTCCTTTTTAGTAATTTCGACCAAATCGTCAACTGATATCTACCTGATCACAAGGAGCCAATCTGAAAGGCTTTTGGAGGATGAGTCCATTTGTCGTTGATTATTAGCATTGATCAGTTATAACTTTCTCTTTTTTAGCAATTTTCACGATAAATCTCTGCCAAATGCCGAAGAGAGAATAGACTTGCTTTTTGGTGGATGGTTCCATGAGAAAGACATCAGGATACCTGATTACGAAAGACGTTCTCATTTTGAGTAATTTTCGCAACCTGCTCTGTACCGTCTGACGAGAAGTGAATCCTCGGGGCTTTCAGGAAGATTCCCTCTCAAATTTATCTGTCGCACAGGTCGAAGATGAATTTCTCTATTTTAGTATATTTCAAGAAACGATTTCTTCCAAATCACCAGCAAAAAGCGTTTTGGTGAATCATTCGAGAGAAATGGATCACTAGTACTTGTCAATAATGTATGTCTCATTATGAGTAATTGTCTTGACCAGATCTCTACCAAATGATCAGGCGAGATAACGTATGGCTTTTCGAGGAAGAGTGCATGAGACATCAACGGCTACATCTGATTAGTAATGAATGTCTCATTTTTAGCAATTTACACTCCCCATCTGTATGTGTGACGTGTTCTGTGTGCGTGTGCATCGGTGTCGTGCTGTGTGTGTTGTCTTGGGTGGCCACAACACTGGGTAATGCACAAAGCATTCCCCTCCTGAAGGAAGAGTGACACGACGTGGCCACTCAGGAGTAACACACAAACAATCCCCCGCCCCACCCACCCCCCCCCGCATCCCCCACCCCGGAGCAACAGTGATGTGTGTGGCCACTTTCAGGTCATGCACAAAGCATTTCCCTCCTGGAGCAACAGTGACACCGGGCAGCCCCTTGGAGTAAGACACAAATCATTTCCTCACGGAGCACCAGTTGCACAAACTGAGTTTAATAATAATAATAATAATAATAATAATAATAATAATAAAACTAAACAAAAATAGATAGGTAGATTTCCAGTGATTAGAAGGGGTAGCAAACAGAAGAAGGCAGATTGCTAAGCAACTACAAATACGCACGCATACTGAGCCTAAGATCTTCAAGAGACTGGATTCAAGAAGTAATTTCCCATCCTACATGTCTTTCGGCAACTTGAAGAGTTTCTGTAGCTTAGACTTCCCGTTGTTTCTCTTTACAGAATACACTCCTGTTTTAGGCTGGACTTCCCCTTCTCATTTCCTTTGTCTCTTCAGGTACTTTCAGCAGCCTTTCTACCGCCCTGCGTGATTTTCGTCCGCTCCGACTTTTCCATGGCTCCCGAGACCTCCCTTGTGGGAATGCACAGCTACCCGTGTCCTGTGAAGGGACACGGCACGAGGAGAGAAGAGGAGAGAAGAGAAAGAGAGAGCTGGCGAACACAGGAGAGAAAACAGAGAAACATGAGAGCAAGGCGAGCAACTCACCACCTGGAGTCATCCTCTTGGATCCAAGCTTCAGTTGTGGAGAAGACACCGTTCCTGACCAGAGAAACGAGCAGCCTCTGAAAATGGGACCTTTTCTCCCTCGTAAGCACAGCTGATCAGGAACCTTTGCTTACAAACCGAACCCTAATGGACGGGGCTTCCCGACCCGGACTCAGGTGGGGCGTGAGCAGAGTCCTCACCAAACCAGACACTTCTCTCACCGAGACTGGCGAGAGCTCGGCTCCCAGATGGAGGGCTCTTGCCTGGCATCCCCAACGGTCACAGGCTCGCTGCTCTCACTCACATTCCGTCGCATGAGGGCAGTAGACGCTGAGGCTTGACTTCTTTTTCCTTGCTACTAAACCCAGCCCAAGGGGAAAAAAACAAGTAAGTTACCATCTCAGTCTCGGAGGCTCCTCTCTTTGCCTCTCCCACACGGCGGGGATCCGCCCTCCACTCTCCTCCCATTACCCCTTGAGCATCCCAACCAAAATCTCCTTTTCTAACGGCACCCCACAGAGTCACTCTGCTCAAGAGACTCTGGCCCCTCCCCACCTTCATCCCCCCGAGCCCCGTCCCCAGCGAGGACGCCCACGGCCGCTGAGGAGGACGACAGCGAGTGCGGACGAGGAACTGGAAGCACTGACCTGGCAGCCAGGTCTGCAGAGGGCAGAGAGCGGAGGCCTGGTTCCGCCTCCTTGGAAAGAGGCCCAAGCGGCTCAGGCCCCCTCCTGCCGTGTTCCCCTCCGGCGAGAGCTCCGGCACCATTCCTCGCCAGAGCCGCTGCGAAAGCCGAGCCGGGGCCCTCGCTCCACAGCGCTCGACATGTTGTGGGTCGTGTTCTGTGCCCTTCTGTGTCATCGTATCGAAAAGCATTTTGGTGAATCATTCGAGGAGAGCTTTAGCGCTAGTACTTGTCGATAATTTAAGTCTCCTTAGGAGTAATTTTCTTGAACCAATCGCTACGAACTCACCAGGAGAGACGCTGGATTGCTGGAGTCTTTACCACTAGGGACTTGTAAAGAATGATTTTCTACCTTGAGTCATTTGCAAGAACCGATCTCTTCCAACGCACCAAGGGAGAATGTCTTTGCTTTTCTGCTGGATGATTCCGTGGGAAATTGATCAGAAGACGGCTGAGGAATGAATTGTCTCATTCCGAGTCATTTTCACGAACCGATTTTAGTCCAAATCTCCAGGAGCTAATTATGACTATAGTACGGAGGATGATTCCATGTGTAATTAATTGCTAACGTTGATCAGAAAGAACTGCCTCCTTTTTAGTAATTTCGACCAAATCGTCAACTGATATCTACCTGATCACAAGGAGCCAATCTGAAAGGCTTTTGGAGGATGAGTCCATTTGTCGTTGATTATTAGCATTGATCAGTTATAACTTTCTCTTTTTTAGCAATTTTCACGATAAATCTCTGCCAAATGCCGAAGAGAGAATAGACTTGCTTTTTGGTGGATGGTTCCATGAGAAAGACATCAGGATACCTGATTACGAAAGACGTTCTCATTTTGAGTAATTTTCGCAACCTGCTCTGTACCGTCTGACGAGAAGTGAATCCTCGGGGCTTTCAGGAAGATTCCCTCTCAAATTTATCTGTCGCACAGGTCGAAGATGAATTTCTCTATTTTAGTATATTTCAAGAAACGATTTCTTCCAAATCACCAGCAAAAAGCGTTTTGGTGAATCATTCGAGAGAAATGGATCACTAGTACTTGTCAATAATGTATGTCTCATTATGAGTAATTGTCTTGACCAGATCTCTACCAAATGATCAGGCGAGATAACGTATGGCTTTTCGAGGAAGAGTGCATGAGACATCAACGGCTACATCTGATTAGTAATGAATGTCTCATTTTTAGCAATTTACACTCCCCATCTGTATGTGTGACGTGTTCTGTGTGCGTGTGCATCGGTGTCGTGCTGTGTGTGTTGTCTTGGGTGGCCACAACACTGGGTAATGCACAAAGCATTCCCCTCCTGAAGGAAGAGTGACACGACGTGGCCACTCAGGAGTAACACACAAACAATCCCCCGCCTCCCCCACCACCCCCCCCGCATCCCCCACCCCGGAGCAACAGTGATGTGTGTGGCCACTTTCAGGTCATGCACAAAGCATTTCCCTCCTGGAGCAACAGTGACACCGGGCAGCCCCTTGGAGTAAGACACAAATCATTTCCTCACGGAGCACCAGTTGCACAAACTGAGTTTAATAATAATAATAATAATAATAATAATAATAATAATAATAAAACTAAACAAAAATAGATAGGTAGATTTCCAGTGATTAGAAGGGGTAGCAAACAGAAGAAGGCAGATTGCTAAGCAACTACAAATACGCACGCATACTGAGCCTAAGATCTTCAAGAGACTGGATTCAAGAAGTAATTTCCCATCCTACATGTCTTTCGGCAACTTGAAGAGTTTCTGTAGCTTAGACTTCCCGTTGTTTCTCTTTACAGACTACACTCCTGTTTTAGGCTGGACTTCCCCTTCTCATTTCCTTTGTCTCTTCAGGTACTTTCAGCAGCCTTTCTACCGCCCTGCGTGATTTTCGTCCGCTCCGACTTTTCCATGGCTCCCGAGACCTCCCTTGTGGGAATGCACAGCTACCCGTGTCCTGTGAAGGGACACGGCACGAGGAGAGAAGAGGAGAGAAGAGAAAGAGAGAGCTGGCGAACACAGGAGAGAAAACAGAGAAACATGAGAGCAAGGCGAGCAACTCACCACCTGGAGTCATCCTCTTGGATCCAACCTTCAGTTGTGGAGAAGACACCGTTCCTGACCAGAGAAACGAGCAGCCTCTGAAAATGGGACCTTTTCTCCCTCGTAAGCACAGCTGATCAGGAACCTTTGCTTACAAACCGAACCCTAATGGACGGGGCTTCCCGACCCGGACTCAGGTGGGGCGTGAGCAGAGTCCTCACCAAACCAGACACTTCTCTCACCGAGACTGGCGAGAGCTCGGCTCCCAGATGGAGGGCTCTTGCCTGGCATCCCCAACGGTCACAGGCTCGCTGCTCTCACTCACATTCCGTCGCATGAGGGCAGTAGACGCTGAGGCTTGACTTCTTTTTCCTTGCTACTAAACCCAGCCCAAGGGGAAAAAAACAAGTAAGTTACCGTCTCAGTCTCGGAGGCTCCTCTCTTTGCCTCTCCCACATGGCGGGGATCCGCCCTCCACTCTCCTCCCATTACCCCTTGAGCATCCCAACCAAAATCTCCTTTTATAACGGCACCCCACAGAGTCACTCTGCTCAAGAGACTCTGGCCCCTCCCCACCTTCATCCCCCCGAGCCCCGTCCCCAGCGAGGACGCCCACGGCCGCTGAGGAGGACGACAGCGAGTGCGGACGAGGAACTGGAAGCACTGACCTGGCAGCCAGGTCTGCAGAGGGCAGAGAGCGGAGGCCTGGTTCCGCCTCCTTGGAAAGAGGCCCAAGCGGCTCAGGCCCCCTCCTGCCGTGTTCCCCTCCGGCGAGAGCTCCGGCACCATTCCTCGCCAGAGCCGCTGCGAAAGCCGAGCCGGGGCCCTCGCTCCACAGCGCTCGACATGCTGTGGGTCGTGTTCTGTGCCCTTCTGTGTCATCGTATCGAAAAGCATTTTGGTGAATCATTCGAGGAGAGCTTTAGCGCTAGTACTTGTCGATAATTTAAGTCTCCTTAGGAGTAATTTTCTTGAACCAATCGCTACGAACTCACCAGGAGAGACGCTGGATTGCTGGAGTCTTTACCACTAGGGACTTGTAAAGAATGATTTTCTACCTTGAGTCATTTGCAAGAACCGATCTCTTCCAACGCACCAAGGGAGAATGCCTTTGCTTTTCTGCTGGATGATTCCGTGGGAAATTGATCAGAAGACGGCTGAGGAATGAATTGTCTCATTCCGAGTCATTTTCACGAACCGATTTTAGTCCAAATCTCCAGGAGCTAATTATGACTATAGTACGGAGGATGATTCCATGTGTAATTAATTGCTAACGTTGATCAGAAAGAACTGCCTCCTTTTTAGTAATTTCGACCAAATCGTCAACTGATATCTACCTGATCACAAGGAGCCAATCTGAAAGGCTTTTGGAGGATGAGTCCATTTGTCATTGATTATTAGCATTGATCAGTTATAACTTTCTCTTTTTTAGCAATTTTCACGATAAATCTCTGCCAAATGCCGAAGAGAGAATAGACTTGCTTTTTGGTGGATGGTTCCATGAGAAAGACATCAGGATACCTGATTACGAAAGACGTTCTCATTTTGAGTAATTTTCGCAACCTGCTCTGTACCGTCTGACGAGAAGTGAATCCTCGGGGCTTTCAGGAAGATTCCCTCTCAAATTTATCTGTCGCACAGGTCGAAGATGAATTTCTCTATTTTAGTATATTTCAAGAAACGATTTCTTCCAAATCACCAGCAAAAAGCGTTTTGGTGAATCATTCGAGGAGAAATGGATCACTAGTACTTGTCAATAATGTATGTCTCATTATGAGTAATTGTCTTGACCAGATCTCTACCAAATGATCAGGCGAGATAACGTATGGCTTTTCGAGGAAGAGTGCATGAGACATCAACGGCTACATCTGATTAGTAATGAATGTCTCATTTTTAGCAATTTACACTACCCATCTGTATGTGTGACGTGTTCTGTGTGCGTGTGCATCGGTGTCGTGCTGTGTGTGTTGTCTTGGGTGGCCACAACACTGGGTAATGCACAAAGCATTCCCCTCCTGAAGGAAGAGTGACACGACGTGGCCACTCAGGAGTAACACACAAACAATCCCCCGCCTCCCCCACCACCACCCCCCGCATCCCCCACCCCCGGAGCAACAGTGATGTGTGTGGCCACTTTCAGGTCATGCACAAAGCATTTCCCTCCTGGAGCAACAGTGACACCGGGCAGCCCCTTGGAGTAAGACACAAATCATTTCCTCACGGAGCACCAGTTGCACAAACTGAGTTTATTATTAATAATAATAATAATAATAATAATAATAATAATAATAATAAAACTAAACAAAAATAGATAGGTAGATTTCCAGTGATTAGAAGGGGTAGCAAACAGAAGAAGGCAGATTGCTAAGCAACTACAAATACGCACGCATACTGAGCCTAAGATCTTCAAGAGACTGGATTCAAGAAGTAATTTCCCATCCTACATGTCTTTCGGCAACTTGAAGAGTTTCTGTAGCTTAGACTTCCCGTTGTTTCTCTTTACAGACTACACTCCTGTTTTAGGCTGGACTTCCCCTTCTCATTTCCTTTGTCTCTTCAGGTACTTTCAGCAGCCTTTCTACCGCCCTGCGTGATTTTCGTCCGCTCCGACTTTTCCATGGCTCCCGAGACCTCCCTTGTGGGAATGCACAGCTACCCGTGTCCTGTGAAGGGACACGGCACGAGGAGAGAAGAGGAGAGAAGAGAAAGAGAGAGCTGGCGAACACAGGAGAGAAAACAGAGAAACATGAGAGCAAGGCGAGCAACTCACCACCTGGAGTCATCCTCTTGGATCCAAGCTTCAGTTGTGGAGAAGACACCGTTCCTGACCAGAGAAACGAGCAGCCTCTGAAAATGGGACCTTTTCTCCCTCGTAAGCACAGCTGATCAGGAACCTTTGCTTACAAACCGAACCCTAATGGACGGGGCTTCCCGACCCGGACTCAGGTGGGGCGTGAGCAGAGTCCTCACCAAACCAGACACTTCTCTCACCGAGACTGGCGAGAGCTCGGCTCCCAGATGGAGGGCTCTTGCCTGGCATCCCCAACGGTCACAGGCTCGCTGCTCTCACTCACATTCCGTCGCATGAGGGCAGTAGACGCTGAGGCTTGACTTCTTTTTCCTTGCTACTAAACCCAGCCCAAGGGGAAAAAAACAAGTAAGTTACCATCTCAGTCTCGGAGGCTCCTCTCTTTGCCTCTCCCACACGGCGGGGATCCGCCCTCCACTCTCCTCCCATTACCCCTTGAGCATCCCAACCAAAATCTCCTTTTATAACGGCACCCCACAGAGTCACTCTGCTCAAGAGACTCTGGCCCCTCCCCACCTTCATCCCCCCGAGCCCCGTCCCCAGCGAGGACGCCCACGGCCGCTGAGGAGGATGACAGCGAGTGCGGACGAGGAACTGGAAGCACTGACCTGGCAGCCAGGTCTGCAGAGGGCAGAGAGCGGAGGCCTGGTTCCGCCTCCTTGGAAAGAGGCCCAAGCGGCTCAGGCCCCCTCCTGCCGTGTTCCCCTCCGGCGAGAGCTCCGGCACCATTCCTCGCCAGAGCCGCTGCGAAAGCCGAGCCGGGGCCCTCGCTCCACAGCGCTCGACATGCTGTGGGTCATGTTCTGTGCCCTTCTGTGTCATCGTATCGAAAAGAATTTTGGTGAATCATTCGAGGAGAGCTTTAGCGCTAGTACTTGTCGATAATTTAAGTCTCCTTAGGAGTAATTTTCTTGAACCAATCGCTACGAACTCACCAGGAGAGACGCTGGATTGCTGGAGTCTTTACCACTAGGGACTTGTAAAGAATGATTTTCTACCTTGAGTCATTTGCAAGAACCGATCTCTTCCAACGCACCAAGGGAGAATGCCTTTGCTTTTCTGCTGGATGATTCCGTGGGAAATTGATCAGAAGACGGCTGAGGAATGAATTGTCTCATTCCTAGTCATTTTCACGAACCGATTTTAGTCCAAATCTCCAGGAGCTAATTATGACTATAGTACGGAGGATGATTCCATGTGTAATTAATTGCTAACGTTGATCAGAAAGAACTGCCTCCTTTTTAGTAATTTCGACCAAATCGTCAACTGATATCTACCTGATCACAAGGAGCCAATCTGAAAGGCTTTTGGAGGATGAGTCCATTTGTCGTTGATTATTAGCATTGATCAGTTATAACTTTCTCTTTTTTAGCAATTTTCACGATAAATCTCTGCCAAATGCCGAAGAGAGAATAGACTTGCTTTTTGGTGGATGGTTCCATGAGAAAGACATCAGGATACCTGATTACGAAAGACGTTCTCATTTTGAGTAATTTTCGCAACCTGCTCTGTACCGTCTGACGAGAAGTGAATCCTCGGGGCTTTCAGGAAGATTCCCTCTCAAATTTATCTGTCGCACAGGTCGAAGATGAATTTCTCTATTTTAGTATATTTCAAGAAACGATTTCTTCCAAATCACCAGCAAAAAGCGTTTTGGTGAATCATTCGAGGAGAAATGGATCACTAGTACTTGTCAATAATGTATGTCTCATTATGAGTAATTGTCTTGACCAGATCTCTACCAAATGATCAGGCGAGATAACGTATGGCTTTTCGAGGAAGAGTGCATGAGACATCAACGGCTACATCTGATTAGTAATGAATGTCTCATTTTTAGCAATTTACACTACCCATCTGTATGTGTGACGTGTTCTGTGTGCGTGTGCATCGGTGTCGTGCTGTGTGTGTTGTCTTGGGTGGCCACAACACTGGGTAATGCACAAAGCATTCCCCTCCTGAAGGAAGAGTGACACGACGTGGCCACTCAGGAGTAACACACAAACAATCCCCCGCCTCCCCCACCACCCCCCCCCGCATCCCCCACCCCCGGAGCAACAGTGATGTGTGTGGCCACTTTCAGGTCATGCACAAAGCATTTCCCTCCTGGAGCAACAGTGACACCGGGCAGCCCCTTGGAGTAAGACACAAATCATTTCCTCACGGAGCACCAGTTGCACAAACTGAGTTTAATAATAATAATAATAATAATAATAAAACTAAACAAAAATAGATAGGTAGATTTCCAGTGATTAGAAGGGGTAGCAAACAGAAGAAGGCAGATTGCTAAGCAACTACAAATACGCACGCATACTGAGCCTAAGATCTTCAAGAGACTGGATTCAAGAAGTAATTTCCCATCCTACATGTCTTTCGGCAACTTGAAGAGTTTCTGTAGCTTAGACTTCCCGTTGTTTCTCTTTACAGACTACACTCCTGTTTTAGGCTGGACTTCCCCTTCTCATTTCCTTTGTCTCTTCAGGTACTTTCAGCAGCCTTTCTACCGCCCTGCGTGATTTTCGTCCGCTCCGACTTTTCCATGGCTCCCGAGACCTCCCTTGTGGGAATGCACAGCTACCCGTGTCCTGTGAAGGGACACGGCACGAGGAGAGAAGAGGAGAGAAGAGAAAGAGAGAGCTGGCGAACACAGGAGAGAAAACAGAGAAACATGAGAGCAAGGCGAGCAACTCACCACCTGGAGTCATCCTCTTGGATCCAAGCTTCAGTTGTGGAGAAGACACCGTTCCTGACCAGAGAAACGAGCAGCCTCTGAAAATGGGACCTTTTCTCCCTCGTAAGCACAGCTGATCAGGAACCTTTGCTTACAAACCGAACCCTAATGGACGGGGCTTCCCGACCCGGACTCAGGTGGGGCGTGAGCAGAGTCCTCACCAAACCAGACACTTCTCTCACCGAGACTGGCGAGAGCTCGGCTCCCAGATGGAGGGCTCTTGCCTGGCATCCCCAACGGTCACAGGCTCGCTGCTCTCACTCACATTCCGTCGCATGAGGGCAGTAGACGCTGAGGCTTGACTTCTTTTTCCTTGCTACTAAACCCAGCCCAAGGGGAAAAAAACAAGTAAGTTACCATCTCAGTCTCGGAGGCTCCTCTCTTTGCCTCTCCCACACGGCGGGGATCCGCCCTCCACTCTCCTCCCATTACCCCTTGAGCATCCCAACCAAAATCTCCTTTTCTAACGGCACCCCACAGAGTCACTCTGCTCAAGAGACTCTGGCCCCTCCCCACCTTCATCCCCCCGAGCCCCGTCCCCAGCGAGGACGCCCACGGCCGCTGAGGAGGACGACAGCGAGTGCGGACGAGGAACTGGAAGCACTGACCTGGCAGCCAGGTCTGCAGAGGGCAGAGAGCGGAGGCCTGGTTCTGCCTCCTTGGAAAGAGGCCCAAGCGGCTCAGGCCCCCTCCTGCCGTGTTCCCCTCCGGCGAGAGCTCCGGCACCATTCCTCGCCAGAGCCGCTGCGAAAGCCGAGCCGGGGCCCTCGCTCCACAGCGCTCGACATGCTGTGGGTCATGTTCTGTGCCCTTCTGTGTCATCGTATCGAAAAGCATTTTGGTGAATCATTCGAGGAGAGCTTTAGCGCTAGTACTTGTCGATAATTTAAGTCTCCTTAGGAGTAATTTTCTTGAACCAATCGCTACGAACTCACCAGGAGAGACGCTGGATTGCTGGAGTCTTTACCACTAGGGACTTGTAAAGAATGATTTTCTACCTTGAGTCATTTGCAAGAACCGATCTCTTCCAACGCACCAAGGGAGAATGCCTTTGCTTTTCTGCTGGATGATTCCGTGGGAAATTGATCAGAAGACGGCTGAGGAATGAATTGTCTCATTCCGAGTCATTTTCACGAACCGATTTTAGTCCAAATCTCCAGGAGCTAATTATGACTATAGTACGGAGGATGATTCCATGTGTAATTAATTGCTAACGTTGATCAGAAAGAACTGCCTCCTTTTTAGTAATTTCGACCAAATCGTCAACTGATATCTACCTGATCACAAGGAGCCAATCTGAAAGGCTTTTGGAGGATGAGTCCATTTGTCGTTGATTATTAGCATTGATCAGTTATAACTTTCTCTTTTTTAGCAATTTTCACGATAAATCTCTGCCAAATGCCGAAGAGAGAATAGACTTGCTTTTTGGTGGATGGTTCCATGAGAAAGACATCAGGATACCTGATTACGAAAGACGTTCTCATTTTGAGTAATTTTCGCAACCTGCTCTGTACCGTCTGACGAGAAGTGAATCCTCGGGGCTTTCAGGAAGATTCCCTCTCAAATTTATCTGTCGCACAGGTCGAAGATGAATTTCTCTATTTTAGTATATTTCAAGAAACGATTTCTTCCAAATCACCAGCAAAAAGCATTTTGGTGAATCATTCGAGGAGAAATGGATCACTAGTACTTGTCAATAATGTATGTCTCATTATGAGTAATTGTCTTGACCAGATCTCTACCAAATGATCAGGCGAGATAACGTATGGCTTTTCGAGGAAGAGTGCATGAGACATCAACGGCTACATCTGATTAGTAATGAATGTCTCATTTTTAGCAATTTACACTACCCATCTGTATGTGTGACGTGTTCTGTGTGCGTGTGCATCGGTGTCGTGCTGTGTGTGTTGTCTTGGGTGGCCACAACACTGGGTAATGCACAAAGCATTCCCCTCCTGAAGGAAGAGTGACACGACGTGGCCACTCAGGAGTAACACACAAACAATCCCCCGCCTCCCCCACCACCACCCCCCGCATCCCCCACCCCCGGAGCAACAGTGATGTGTGTGGCCACTTTCAGGTCATGCACAAAGCATTTCCCTCCTGGAGCAACAGTGACACCGGGCAGCCCCTTGGAGTAAGACACAAATCATTTCCTCACGGAGCACCAGTTGCACAAACTGAGTTTATTATTATTATTAATAATAATAATAATAATAATAATAATAATAATAATAATAATAATAATAATAAAACTAAACAAAAATAGATAGGTAGATTTCCAGTGATTAGAAGGGGTAGCAAACAGAAGAAGGCAGATTGCTAAGCAACTACAAATACGCACGCATACTGAGCCTAAGATCTTCAAGAGACTGGATTCAAGAAGTAATTTCCCATCCTACATGTCTTTCGGCAACTTGAAGAGTTTCTGTAGCTTAGACTTCCCGTTGTTTCTCTTTACAGACTACACTCCTGTTTTAGGCTGGACTTCCCCTTCTCATTTCCTTTGTCTCTTCAGGTACTTTCAGCAGCCTTTCTACCGCCCTGCGTGATTTTCGTCCGCTCCGACTTTTCCATGGCTCCCGAGACCTCCCTTGTGGGAATGCACAGCTACCCGTGTCCTGTGAAGGGACACGGCACGAGGAGAGAAGAGGAGAGAAGAGAAAGAGAGAGCTGGCGAACACAGGAGAGAAAACAGAGAAACATGAGAGCAAGGCGAGCAACTCACCACCTGGAGTCATCCTCTTGGATCCAAGCTTCAGTTGTGGAGAAGACACCGTTCCTGACCAGAGAAACGAGCAGCCTCTGAAAATGGGACCTTTTCTCCCTCGTAAGCACAGCTGATCAGGAACCTTTGCTTACAAACCGAACCCTAATGGACGGGGCTTCCCGACCCGGACTCAGGTGGGGCGTGAGCAGAGTCCTCACCAAACCAGACACTTCTCTCACCGAGACTGGCGAGAGCTCGGCTCCCAGATGGAGGGCTCTTGCCTGGCATCCCCAACGGTCACAGGCTCGCTGCTCTCACTCACATTCCGTCGCATGAGGGCAGTAGACGCTGAGGCTTGACTTCTTTTTCCTTGCTACTAAACCCAGCCCAAGGGGAAAAAAACAAGTAAGTTACCATCTCAGTCTCGGAGGCTCCTCTCTTTGCCTCTCCCACACGGCGGGGATCCGCCCTCCACTCTCCTCCCATTACCCCTTGAGCATCCCAACCAAAATCTCCTTTTCTAACGGCACCCCACAGAGTCACTCTGCTCAAGAGACTCTGGCCCCTCCCCACCTTCATCCCCCCGAGCCCCGTCCCCAGCGAGGACGCCCACGGCCGCTGAGGAGGACGACAGCGAGTGCGGACGAGGAACTGGAAGCACTGACCTGGCAGCCAGGTCTGCAGAGGGCAGAGAGCGGAGGCCTGGTTCCGCCTCCTTGGAAAGAGGCCCAAGCGGCTCAGGCCCCCTCCTGCCGTGTTCCCCTCCGGCGAGAGCTCCGGCACCATTCCTCGCCAGAGCCGCTGCGAAAGCCGAGCCGGGGCCCTCGCTCCACAGCGCTCGACATGCTGTGGGTCGTGTTCTGTGCCCTTCTGTGTCATCGTATCGAAAAGCATTTTGGTGAATCATTCGAGGAGAGCTTTAGCGCTAGTACTTGTCGATAATTTAAGTCTCCTTAGGAGTAATTTTCTTGAACCAATCGCTACGAACTCACCAGGAGAGACGCTGGATTGCTGGAGTCTTTACCACTAGGGACTTGTAAAGAATGATTTTCTACCTTGAGTCATTTGCAAGAACCGATCTCTTCCAACGCACCAAGGGAGAATGCCTTTGCTTTTCTGCTGGATGATTCCGTGGGAAATTGATCAGAAGACGGCTGAGGAATGAATTGTCTCATTCCTAGTCATTTTCACGAACCGATTTTAGTCCAAATCTCCAGGAGCTAATTATGACTATAGTACGGAGGATGATTCCATGTGTAATTAATTGCTAACGTTGATCAGAAAGAACTGCCTCCTTTTTAGTAATTTCGACCAAATCGTCAACTGATATCTACCTGATCACAAGGAGCCAATCTGAAAGGCTTTTGGAGGATGAGTCCATTTGTCGTTGATTATTAGCATTGATCAGTTATAACTTTCTCTTTTTTAGCAATTTTCACGATAAATCTCTGCCAAATGCCGAAGAGAGAATAGACTTGCTTTTTGGTGGATGGTTCCATGAGAAAGACATCAGGATACCTGATTACGAAAGACGTTCTCATTTTGAGTAATTTTCGCAACCTGCTCTGTACCGTCTGACGAGAAGTGAATCCTCGGGGCTTTCAGGAACATTCCCTCTCAAATTTATCTGTCGCACAGGTCGAAGATGAATTTCTCTATTTTAGTATATTTCAAGAAACGATTTCTTCCAAATCACCAGCAAAAAGCGTTTTGGTGAATCATTCGAGAGAAATGGATCACTAGTACTTGTCAATAATGTATGTCTCATTATGAGTAATTGTCTTGACCAGATCTCTACCAAATGATCAGGCGAGATAACGTATGGCTTTTCGAGGAAGAGTGCATGAGACATCAACGGCTACATCTGATTAGTAATGAATGTCTCATTTTTAGCAATTTACACTCCCCATCTGTATGTGTGACGTGTTCTGTGTGCGTGTGCATCGGTGTCGTGCTGTGTGTGTTGTCTTGGGTGGCCACAACACTGGGTAATGCACAAAGCATTCCCCTCCTGAAGGAAGAGTGACACGACGTGGCCACTCAGGAGTAACACACAAACAATCCCCCGCCTCCCCCACCACCCCCCCCGCATCCCCCACCCCGGAGCAACAGTGATGTGTGTGGCCACTTTCAGGTCATGCACAAAGCATTTCCCTCCTGGAGCAACAGTGACACCGGGCAGCCCCTTGGAGTAAGACACAAATCATTTCCTCACGGAGCACCAGTTGCACAAACTGAGTTTAATAATAATAATAATAATAATAATAATAATAAAACTAAACAAAAATAGATAGGTAGATTTCCAGTGATTAGAAGGGGTAGCAAACAGAAGAAGGCAGATTGCTAAGCAACTACAAATACGCACGCATACTGAGCCTAAGATCTTCAAGAGACTGGATTCAAGAAGTAATTTCCCATCCTACATGTCTTTCGGCAACTTGAAGAGTTTCTGTAGCTTAGACTTCCCGTTGTTTCTCTTTACAGACTACACTCCTGTTTTAGGCTGGACTTCCCCTTCTCATTTCCTTTGTCTCTTCAGGTACTTTCAGCAGCCTTTCTACCGCCCTGCGTGATTTTCGTCCGCTCCGACTTTTCCATGGCTCCCGAGACCTCCCTTGTGGGAATGCACAGCTACCCGTGTCCTGTGAAGGGACACGGCACGAGGAGAGAAGAGGAGAGAAGAGAAAGAGAGAGCTGGCGAACACAGGAGAGAAAACAGAGAAACATGAGAGCAAGGCGAGCAACTCACCACCTGGAGTCATCCTCTTGGATCCAAGCTTCAGTTGTGGAGAAGACACCGTTCCTGACCAGAGAAACGAGCAGCCTCTGAAAATGGGACCTTTTCTCCCTCGTAAGCACAGCTGATCAGGAACCTTTGCTTACAAACCGAACCCTAATGGACGGGGCTTCCCGACCCGGACTCAGGTGGGGCGTGAGCAGAGTCCTCACCAAACCAGACACTTCTCTCACCGAGACTGGCGAGAGCTCGGCTCCCAGATGGAGGGCTCTTGCCTGGCATCCCCAACGGTCACAGGCTCGCTGCTCTCACTCACATTCCGTCGCATGAGGGCAGTAGACGCTGAGGCTTGACTTCTTTTTCCTTGCTACTAAACCCAGCCCAAGGGGAAAAAAACAAGTAAGTTACCATCTCAGTCGGCGACGTCTCGGAGGCTCCTCTCTTTGCCTCTCCCACACGGCGGGGATCCGCCCTCCACTCTCCTCCCATTACCCCTTGAGCATCCCAACCAAAATCTCCTTTTCTAACGGCACCCCACAGAGTCACTCTGCTCAAGAGACTCTGGCCCCTCCCCACCTTCATCCCCCCGAGCCCCATCCCCAGCGAGGACGCCCACGGCCGCTGAGGAGGACGACAGCGAGTGCGGACGAGGAACTGGAAGCACTGACCTGGCAGCCAGGTCTGCAGAGGGCAGAGAGTGGAGGCCTGGTTCCGCCTCCTTGGAAAGAGGCCCAAGCGGCTCAGGCCCCCTCCTGCCGTGTTCCCCTCCGGCGAGAGCTCCGGCACCATTCCTCGCCAGAGCCGCTGCGAAAGCCGAGCCGGGGCCCTCGCTCCACAGCGCTCGACATGTTGTGGGTCGTGTTCTGTGCCCTTCTGTGTCATCGTATCGAAAAGCATTTTGGTGAATCATTCGAGGAGAGCTTTAGCGCTAGTACTTGTCGATAATTTAAGTCTCCTTAGGAGTAATTTTCTTGAACCAATCGCTACGAACTCACCAGGAGAGACGCTGGATTGCTGGAGTCTTTACCACTAGGGACTTGTAAAGAATGATTTTCTACCTTGAGTCATTTGCAAGAACCGATCTCTTCCAACGCACCAAGGGAGAATGCCTTTGCTTTTCTGCTGGATGATTCCGTGGGAAATTGATCAGAAGACGGCTGAGGAATGAATTGTCTCATTCCTAGTCATTTTCACGAACCGATTTTAGTCCAAATCTCCAGGAGCTAATTATGACTATAGTACGGAGGATGATTCCATGTGTAATTAATTGCTAACGTTGATCAGAAAGAACTGCCTCCTTTTTAGTAATTTCGACCAAATCGTCAACTGATATCTACCTGATCACAAGGAGCCAATCTGAAAGGCTTTTGGAGGATGAGTCCATTTGTCGTTGATTATTAGCATTGATCAGTTATAACTTTCTCTTTTTTAGCAATTTTCACGATAAATCTCTGCCAAATGCCGAAGAGAGAATAGACTTGCTTTTTGGTGGATGGTTCCATGAGAAAGACATCAGGATACCTGATTACGAAAGACGTTCTCATTTTGAGTAATTTTCGCAACCTGCTCTGTACCGTCTGACGAGAAGTGAATCCTCGGGGCTTTCAGGAAGATTCCCTCTCAAATTTATCTGTCGCACAGGTCGAAGATGAATTTCTCTATTTTAGTATATTTCAAGAAACGATTTCTTCCAAATCACCAGCAAAAAGCGTTTTGGTGAATCATTCGAGAGAAATGGATCACTAGTACTTGTCAATAATGTATGTCTCATTATGAGTAATTGTCTTGACCAGATCTCTACCAAATGATCAGGCGAGATAACGTATGGCTTTTCGAGGAAGAGTGCATGAGACATCAACGGCTACATCTGATTAGTAATGAATGTCTCATTTTTAGCAATTTACACTCCCCATCTGTATGTGTGACGTGTTCTGTGTGCGTGTGCATCGGTGTCGTGCTGTGTGTGTTGTCTTGGGTGGCCACAACACTGGGTAATGCACAAAGCATTCCCCTCCTGAAGGAAGAGTGACACGACGTGGCCACTCAGGAGTAACACACAAACAATCCCCCGCCTCCCCCACCACCCCCCCCCCCGCATCCCCCACCCCGGAGCAACAGTGATGTGTGTGGCCACTTTCAGGTCATGCACAAAGCATTTCCCTCCTGGAGCAACAGTGACACCGGGCAGCCCCTTGGAGTAAGACACAAATCATTTCCTCACGGAGCACCAGTTGCACAAACTGAGTTTAATAATAATAATAATAATAATAATAATAATAATAATAATAATAATAATAATAAAACTAAACAAAAATAGATAGGTAGATTTCCAGTGATTAGAAGGGGTAGCAAACAGAAGAAGGCAGATTGCTAAGCAACTACAAATACGCACGCATACTGAGCCTAAGATCTTCAAGAGACTGGATTCAAGAAGTAATTTCCCATCCTACATGTCTTTCGGCAACTTGAAGAGTTTCTGTAGCTTAGACTTCCCGTTGTTTCTCTTTACAGACTACACTCCTGTTTTAGGCTGGACTTCCCCTTCTCATTTCCTTTGTCTCTTCAGGTACTTTCAGCAGCCTTTCTACCGCCCTGCGTGATTTTCGTCCGCTCCGACTTTTCCATGGCTCCCGAGACCTCCCTTGTGGGAATGCACAGCTACCCGTGTCCTGTGAAGGGACACGGCACGAGGAGAGAAGAGGAGAGAAGAGAAAGAGAGAGCTGGCGAACACAGGAGAGAAAACAGAGAAACATGAGAGCAAGGCGAGCAACTCACCACCTGGAGTCATCCTCTTGGATCCAAGCTTCAGTTGTGGAGAAGACACCGTTCCTGACCAGAGAAACGAGCAGCCTCTGAAAATGGGACCTTTTCTCCCTCGTAAGCACAGCTGATCAGGAACCTTTGCTTACAAACCGAACCCTAATGGACGGGGCTTCCCGACCCGGACTCAGGTGGGGCGTGAGCAGAGTCCTCACCAAACCAGACACTTCTCTCACCGAGACTGGCGAGAGCTCGGCTCCCAGATGGAGGGCTCTTGCCTGGCATCCCCAACGGTCACAGGCTCGCTGCTCTCACTCACATTCCGTCGCATGAGGGCAGTAGACGCTGAGGCTTGACTTCTTTTTCCTTGCTACTAAACCCAGCCCAAGGGGAAAAAAACAAGTAAGTTACCATCTCAGTCGGCGACGTCTCGGAGGCTCCTCTCTTTGCCTCTCCCACACGGCGGGGATCCGCCCTCCACTCTCCTCCCATTACCCCTTGAGCATCCCAACCAAAATCTCCTTTTCTAACGGCACCCCACAGAGTCACTCTGCTCAAGAGACTCTGGCCCCTCCCCACCTTCATCCCCCCGAGCCCCATCCCCAGCGAGGACGCCCACGGCCGCTGAGGAGGACGACAGCGAGTGCGGACGAGGAACTGGAAGCACTGACCTGGCAGCCAGGTCTGCAGAGGGCAGAGAGCGGAGGCCTGGTTCCGCCTCCTTGGAAAGAGGCCCAAGCGGCTCAGGCCCCCTCCTGCCGTGTTCCCCTCCGGCGAGAGCTCCGGCACCATTCCTCGCCAGAGCCGCTGCGAAAGCCGAGCCGGGGCCCTCGCTCCACAGCGCTCGACATGTTGTGGGTCGTGTTCTGTGCCCTTCTGTGTCATCGTATCGAAAAGCATTTTGGTGAATCATTCGAGGAGAGCTTTAGCGCTAGTACTTGTCGATAATTTAAGTCTCCTTAGGAGTAATTTTCTTGAACCAATCGCTACGAACTCACCAGGAGAGACGCTGGATTGCTGGAGTCTTTACCACTAGGGACTTGTAAAGAATGATTTTCTACCTTGAGTCATTTGCAAGAACCGATCTCTTCCAACGCACCAAGGGAGAATGCCTTTGCTTTTCTGCTGGATGATTCCGTGGGAAATTGATCAGAAGACGGCTGAGGAATGAATTGTCTCATTCCGAGTCATTTTCACGAACCGATTTTAGTCCAAATCTCCAGGAGCTAATTATGACTATAGTACGGAGGATGATTCCATGTGTAATTAATTGCTAACGTTGATCAGAAAGAACTGCCTCCTTTTTAGTAATTTCGACCAAATCGTCAACTGATATCTACCTGATCACAAGGAGCCAATCTGAAAGGCTTTTGGAGGATGAGTCCATTTGTCGTTGATTATTAGCATTGATCAGTTATAACTTTCTCTTTTTTAGCAATTTTCACGATAAATCTCTGCCAAATGCCGAAGAGAGAATAGACTTGCTTTTTGGTGGATGGTTCCATGAGAAAGACATCAGGATACCTGATTACGAAAGACGTTCTCATTTTGAGTAATTTTCGCAACCTGCTCTGTACCGTCTGACGAGAAGTGAATCCTCGGGGCTTTCAGGAAGATTCCCTCTCAAATTTATCTGTCGCACAGGTCGAAGATGAATTTCTCTATTTTAGTATATTTCAAGAAACGATTTCTTCCAAATCACCAGCAAAAAGCGTTTTGGTGAATCATTCGAGAGAAATGGATCACTAGTACTTGTCAATAATGTATGTCTCATTATGAGTAATTGTCTTGACCAGATCTCTACCAAATGATCAGGCGAGATAACGTATGGCTTTTCGAGGAAGAGTGCATGAGACATCAACGGCTACATCTGATTAGTAATGAATGTCTCATTTTTAGCAATTTACACTCCCCATCTGTATGTGTGACGTGTTCTGTGTGCGTGTGCATCGGTGTCGTGCTGTGTGTGTTGTCTTGGGTGGCCACAACACTGGGTAATGCACAAAGCATTCCCCTCCTGAAGGAAGAGTGACACGACGTGGCCACTCAGGAGTAACACACAAACAATCCCCCGCCTCCCCCACCACCCCCCCCCCGCATCCCCCACCCCGGAGCAACAGTGATGTGTGTGGCCACTTTCAGGTCATGCACAAAGCATTTCCCTCCTGGAGCAACAGTGACACCGGGCAGCCCCTTGGAGTAAGACACAAATCATTTCCTCACGGAGCACCAGTTGCACAAACTGAGTTTAATAATAATAATAATAATAATAATAATAATAATAATAATAAAACTAAACAAAAATAGATAGGTAGATTTCCAGTGATTAGAAGGGGTAGCAAACAGAAGAAGGCAGATTGCTAAGCAACTACAAATACGCACGCATACTGAGCCTAAGATCTTCAAGAGACTGGATTCAAGAAGTAATTTCCCATCCTACATGTCTTTCGGCAACTTGAAGAGTTTCTGTAGCTTAGACTTCCCGTTGTTTCTCTTTACAGACTACACTCCTGTTTTAGGCTGGACTTCCCCTTCTCATTTCCTTTGTCTCTTCAGGTACTTTCAGCAGCCTTTCTACCGCCCTGCGTGATTTTCGTCCGCTCCGACTTTTCCATGGCTCCCGAGACCTCCCTTGTGGGAATGCACAGCTACCCGTGTCCTGTGAAGGGACACGGCACGAGGAGAGAAGAGGAGAGAAGAGAAAGAGAGAGCTGGCGAACACAGGAGAGAAAACAGAGAAACATGAGAGCAAGGCGAGCAACTCACCACCTGGAGTCATCCTCTTGGATCCAAGCTTCAGTTGTGGAGAAGACACCGTTCCTGACCAGAGAAACGAGCAGCCTCTGAAAATGGGACCTTTTCTCCCTCGTAAGCACAGCTGATCAGGAACCTTTGCTTACAAACCGAACCCTAATGGACGGGGCTTCCCGACCCGGACTCAGGTGGGGCGTGAGCAGAGTCCTCACCAAACCAGACACTTCTCTCACCGAGACTGGCGAGAGCTCGGCTCCCAGATGGAGGGCTCTTGCCTGGCATCCCCAACGGTCACAGGCTCGCTGCTCTCACTCACATTCCGTCGCATGAGGGCAGTAGACGCTGAGGCTTGACTTCTTTTTCCTTGCTACTAAACCCAGCCCAAGGGGAAAAAAACAAGTAAGTTACCATCTCAGTCTCGGAGGCTCCTCTCTTTGCCTCTCCCACACGGCGGGGATCCGCCCTCCACTCTCCTCCCATTACCCCTTGAGCATCCCAACCAAAATCTCCTTTTCTAACGGCACCCCACAGAGTCACTCTGCTCAAGAGACTCTGGCCCCTCCCCACCTTCATCCCCCCGAGCCCCGTCCCCAGCGAGGACGCCCACGGCCGCTGAGGAGGACGACAGCGAGTGCGGACGAGGAACTGGAAGCACTGACCTGGCAGCCAGGTCTGCAGAGGGCAGAGAGCGGAGGCCTGGTTCCGCCTCCTTGGAAAGAGGCCCAAGCGGCTCAGGCCCCCTCCTGCCGTGTTCCCCTCCGGCGAGAGCTCCGGCACCATTCCTCGCCAGAGCCGCTGCGAAAGCCGAGCCGGGGCCCTCGCTCCACAGCGCTCGACATGCTGTGGGTCGTGTTCTGTGCCCTTCTGTGTCATCGTATCGAAAAGCATTTTGGTGAATCATTCGAGGAGAGCTTTAGCGCTAGTACTTGTCGATAATTTAAGTCTCCTTAGGAGTAATTTTCTTGAACCAATCGCTACGAACTCACCAGGAGAGACGCTGGATTGCTGGAGTCTTTACCACTAGGGACTTGTAAAGAATGATTTTCTACCTTGAGTCATTTGCAAGAACCGATCTCTTCCAACGCACCAAGGGAGAATGCCTTTGCTTTTCTGCTGGATGATTCCGTGGGAAATTGATCAGAAGACGGCTGAGGAATGAATTGTCTCATTCCTAGTCATTTTCACGAACCGATTTTAGTCCAAATCTCCAGGAGCTAATTATGACTATAGTACGGAGGATGATTCCATGTGTAATTAATTGCTAACGTTGATCAGAAAGAACTGCCTCCTTTTTAGTAATTTCGACCAAATCGTCAACTGATATCTACCTGATCACAAGGAGCCAATCTGAAAGGCTTTTGGAGGATGAGTCCATTTGTCGTTGATTATTAGCATTGATCAGTTATAACTTTCTCTTTTTTAGCAATTTTCACGATAAATCTCTGCCAAATGCCGAAGAGAGAATAGACTTGCTTTTTGGTGGATGGTTCCATGAGAAAGACATCGGGATACCTGATTACGAAAGACGTTCTCATTTTGAGTAATTTTCGCAACCTGCTCTGTACCGTCTGACGAGAAGTGAATCCTCGGGGCTTTCAGGAAGATTCCCTCTCAAATTTATCTGTCGCACAGGTCGAAGATGAATTTCTCTATTTTAGTATATTTCAAGAAACGATTTCTTCCAAATCACCAGCAAAAAGCGTTTTGGTGAATCATTCGAGAGAAATGGATCACTAGTACTTGTCAATAATGTATGTCTCATTATGAGTAATTGTCTTGACCAGATCTCTACCAAATGATCAGGCGAGATAACGTATGGCTTTTCGAGGAAGAGTGCATGAGACATCAACGGCTACATCTGATTAGTAATGAATGTCTCATTTTTAGCAATTTACACTCCCCATCTGTATGTGTGACGTGTTCTGTGTGCGTGTGCGTGTGCATCGGTGTCGTGCTGTGTGTGTTGTCTTGGGTGGCCACAACACTGGGTAATGCACAAAGCATTCCCCTCCTGAAGGAAGAGTGACACGACGTGGCCACTCAGGAGTAACACACAAACAATCCCCCGCCTCCCCCACCACCCCCCCCGCATCCCCCACCCCGGAGCAACAGTGATGTGTGTGGCCACTTTCAGGTCATGCACAAAGCATTTCCCTCCTGGAGCAACAGTGACACCGGGCAGCCCCTTGGAGTAAGACACAAATCATTTCCTCACGGAGCACCAGTTGCACAAACTGAGTTTAATAATAATAATAATAATAATAATAATAATAATAATAATAATAATAAAACTAAACAAAAATAGATAGGTAGATTTCCAGTGATTAGAAGGGGTAGCAAACAGAAGAAGGCAGATTGCTAAGCAACTACAAATACGCACGCATACTGAGCCTAAGATCTTCAAGAGACTGGATTCAAGAAGTAATTTCCCATCCTACATGTCTTTCGGCAACTTGAAGAGTTTCTGTAGCTTAGACTTCCCGTTGTTTCTCTTTACAGACTACACTCCTGTTTTAGGCTGGACTTCCCCTTCTCATTTCCTTTGTCTCTTCAGGTACTTTCAGCAGCCTTTCTACCGCCCTGCGTGATTTTCGTCCGCTCCGACTTTTCCATGGCTCCCGAGACCTCCCTTGTGGGAATGCACAGCTACCCGTGTCCTGTGAAGGGACACGGCACGAGGAGAGAAGAGGAGAGAAGAGAAAGAGAGAGCTGGCGAACACAGGAGAGAAAACAGAGAAACATGAGAGCAAGGCGAGCAACTCACCACCTGGAGTCATCCTCTTGGATCCAAGCTTCAGTTGTGGAGAAGACACCGTTCCTGACCAGAGAAACGAGCAGCCTCTGAAAATGGGACCTTTTCTCCCTCGTAAGCACAGCTGATCAGGAACCTTTGCTTACAAACCGAACCCTAATGGACGGGGCTTCCCGACCCGGACTCAGGTGGGGCGTGAGCAGAGTCCTCACCAAACCAGACACTTCTCTCACCGAGACTGGCGAGAGCTCGGCTCCCAGATGGAGGGCTCTTGCCTGGCATCCCCAACGGTCACAGGCTCGCTGCTCTCACTCACATTCCGTCGCATGAGGGCAGTAGACGCTGAGGCTTGACTTCTTTTTCCTTGCTACTAAACCCAGCCCAAGGGGAAAAAAACAAGTAAGTTACCATCTCAGTCGGCGACGTAACGGAGGCTCCTCTCTTTGCCTCTCCCACACGGCGGGGATCCGCCCTCCACTCTCCTCCCATTACCCCTTGAGCATCCCAACCAAAATCTCCTTTTCTAACGGCACCCCACAGAGTCACTCTGCTCAAGAGACTCTGGCCCCTCCCCACCTTCATCCCCCCGAGCCCCGTCCCCAGCGAGGACGCCCACGGCCGCTGAGGAGGACGACAGCGAGTGCGGACGAGGAACTGGAAGCACTGACCTGGCAGCCAGGTCTGCAGAGGGCAGAGAGCGGAGGCCTGGTTCCGCCTCCTTGGAAAGAGGCCCAAGCGGCTCAGGCCCCCTCCTGCCGTGTTCCCCTCCGGCGAGAGCTCCGGCACCATTCCTCGCCAGAGCCGCTGCGAAAGCCGAGCCGGGGCCCTCGCTCCACAGCGCTCGACATGTTGTGGGTCGTGTTCTGTGCCCTTCTGTGTCATCGTATCGAAAAGCATTTTGGTGAATCATTCGAGGAGAGCTTTAGCGCTAGTACTTGTCGATAATTTAAGTCTCCTTAGGAGTAATTTTCTTGAACCAATCGCTACGAACTCACCAGGAGAGACGCTGGATTGCTGGAGTCTTTACCACTAGGGACTTGTAAAGAATGATTTTCTACCTTGAGTCATTTGCAAGAACCGATCTCTTCCAACGCACCAAGGGAGAATGCCTTTGCTTTTCTGCTGGATGATTCCGTGGGAAATTGATCAGAAGACGGCTGAGGAATGAATTGTCTCATTCCGAGTCATTTTCACGAACCGATTTTAGTCCAAATCTCCAGGAGCTAATTATGACTATAGTACGGAGGATGATTCCATGTGTAATTAATTGCTAACGTTGATCAGAAAGAACTGCCTCCTTTTTAGTAATTTCGACCAAATCGTCAACTGATATCTACCTGATCACAAGGAGCCAATCTGAAAGGCTTTTGGAGGATGAGTCCATTTGTCGTTGATTATTAGCATTGATCAGTTATAACTTTCTCTTTTTTAGCAATTTTCAAGATAAATCTCTGCCAAATGCCGAAGAGAGAATAGACTTGCTTTTTGGTGGATGGTTCCATGAGAAAGACATCAGGATACCTGATTACGAAAGACGTTCTCATTTTGAGTAATTTTCGCAACCTGCTCTGTACCGTCTGACGAGAAGTGAATCCTCGGGGCTTTCAGGAAGATTCCCTCTCAAATTTATCTGTCGCACAGGTCGAAGATGAATTTCTCTATTTTAGTATATTTCAAGAAACGATTTCTTCCAAATCACCAGCAAAAAGCGTTTTGGTGAATCATTCGAGAGAAATGGATCACTAGTACTTGTCAATAATGTATGTCTCATTATGAGTAATTGTCTTGACCAGATCTCTACCAAATGATCAGGCGAGATAACGTATGGCTTTTCGAGGAAGAGTGCATGAGACATCAACGGCTACATCTGATTAGTAATGAATGTCTCATTTTTAGCAATTTACACTCCCCATCTGTATGTGTGACGTGTTCTGTGTGCGTGTGCATCGGTGTCGTGCTGTGTGTGTTGTCTTGGGTGGCCACAACACTGGGTAATGCACAAAGCATTCCCCTCCTGAAGGAAGAGTGACACGACGTGGCCACTCAGGAGTAACACACAAACAATCCCCCGCCTCCCCCACCACCCCCCCCCCCCGCATCCCCCACCCCGGAGCAACAGTGATGTGTGTGGCCACTTTCAGGTCATGCACAAAGCATTTCCCTCCTGGAGCAACAGTGACACCGGGCAGCCCCTTGGAGTAAGACACAAATCATTTCCTCACGGAGCACCAGTTGCACAAACTGAGTTTAATAATAATAATAATAATAATAATAATAATAATAAAACTAAACAAAAATAGATAGGTAGATTTCCAGTGATTAGAAGGGGTAGCAAACAGAAGAAGGCAGATTGCTAAGCAACTACAAATACGCACGCATACTGAGCCTAAGATCTTCAAGAGACTGGATTCAAGAAGTAATTTCCCATCCTACATGTCTTTCGGCAACTTGAAGAGTTTCTGTAGCTTAGACTTCCCGTTGTTTCTCTTTACAGACTACACTCCTGTTTTAGGCTGGACTTCCCCTTCTCATTTCCTTTGTCTCTTCAGGTACTTTCAGCAGCCTTTCTACCGCCCTGCGTGATTTTCGTCCGCTCCGACTTTTCCATGGCTCCCGAGACCTCCCTTGTGGGAATGCACAGCTACCCGTGTCCTGTGAAGGGACACGGCACGAGGAGAGAAGAGGAGAGAAGAGAAAGAGAGAGCTGGCGAACACAGGAGAGAAAACAGAGAAACATGAGAGCAAGGCGAGCAACTCACCACCTGGAGTCATCCTCTTGGATCCAAGCTTCAGTTGTGGAGAAGACACCGTTCCTGACCAGAGAAACGAGCAGCCTCTGAAAATGGGACCTTTTCTCCCTCGTAAGCACAGCTGATCAGGAACCTTTGCTTACAAACCGAACCCTAATGGACGGGGCTTCCCGACCCGGACTCAGGTGGGGCGTGAGCAGAGTCCTCACCAAACCAGACACTTCTCTCACCGAGACTGGCGAGAGCTCGGCTCCCAGATGGAGGGCTCTTGCCTGGCATCCCCAACGGTCACAGGCTCGCTGCTCTCACTCACATTCCGTCGCATGAGGGCAGTAGACGCTGAGGCTTGACTTCTTTTTCCTTGCTACTAAACCCAGCCCAAGGGGAAAAAAACAAGTAAGTTACCATCTCAGTCGGCGACGTCTCGGAGGCTCCTCTCTTTGCCTCTCCCACACGGCGGGGATCCGCCCTCCACTCTCCTCCCATTACCCCTTGAGCATCCCAACCAAAATCTCCTTTTCTAACGGCACCCCACAGAGTCACTCTGCTCAAGAGACTCTGGCCCCTCCCCACCTTCATCCCCCCAAGCCCCGTCCCCAGCGAGGACGCCCACGGCCGCTGAGGAGGACGACAGCGAGTGCGGACGAGGAACTGGAAGCACTGACCTGGCAGCCAGGTCTGCAGAGGGCAGAGAGCGGAGGCCTGGTTCCGCCTCCTTGGAAAGAGGCCCAAGCGGCTCAGGCCCCCTCCTGCCGTGTTCCCCTCCGGCGAGAGCTCCGGCACCATTCCTCGCCAGAGCCGCTGCGAAAGCCGAGCCGGGGCCCTCGCTCCACAGCGCTCGACATGTTGTGGGTCGTGTTCTGTGCCCTTCTGTGTCATCGTATCGAAAAGCATTTTGGTGAATCATTCGAGGAGAGCTTTAGCGCTAGTACTTGTCGATAATTTAAGTCTCCTTAGGAGTAATTTTCTTGAACCAATCGCTACGAACTCACCAGGAGAGACGCTGGATTGCTGGAGTCTTTACCACTAGGGACTTGTAAAGAATGATTTTCTACCTTGAGTCATTTGCAAGAACCGATCTCTTCCAACGCACCAAGGGAGAATGCCTTTGCTTTTCTGCTGGATGATTCCGTGGGAAATTGATCAGAAGACGGCTGAGGAATGAATTGTCTCATTCCGAGTCATTTTCACGAACCGATTTTAGTCCAAATCTCCAGGAGCTAATTATGACTATAGTACGGAGGATGATTCCATGTGTAATTAATTGCTAACGTTGATCAGAAAGAACTGCCTCCTTTTTAGTAATTTCGACCAAATCGTCAACTGATATCTACCTGATCACAAGGAGCCAATCTGAAAGGCTTTTGGAGGATGAGTCCATTTGTCGTTGATTATTAGCATTGATCAGTTATAACTTTCTCTTTTTTAGCAATTTTCACGATAAATCTCTGCCAAATGCCGAAGAGAGAATAGACTTGCTTTTTGGTGGATGGTTCCATGAGAAAGACATCAGGATACCTGATTACGAAAGACGTTCTCATTTTGAGTAATTTTCGCAACCTGCTCTGTACCGTCTGACGAGAAGTGAATCCTCGGGGCTTTCAGGAAGATTCCCTCTCAAATTTATCTGTCGCACAGGTCGAAGATGAATTTCTCTATTTTAGTATATTTCAAGAAACGATTTCTTCCAAATCACCAGCAAAAAGCGTTTTGGTGAATCATTCGAGAGAAATGGATCACTAGTACTTGTCAATAATGTATGTCTCATTATGAGTAATTGTCTTGACCAGATCTCTACCAAATGATCAGGCGAGATAACGTATGGCTTTTCGAGGAAGAGTGCATGAGACATCAACGGCTACATCTGATTAGTAATGAATGTCTCATTTTTAGCAATTTACACTCCCCATCTGTATGTGTGACGTGTTCTGTGTGCGTGTGCATCGGTGTCGTGCTGTGTGTGTTGTCTTGGGTGGCCACAACACTGGGTAATGCACAAAGCATTCCCCTCCTGAAGGAAGAGTGACACGACGTGGCCACTCAGGAGTAACACACAAACAATCCCCCGCCTCCCCCACCACCCCCCCCCCCCGCATCCCCCACCCCGGAGCAACAGTGATGTGTGTGGCCACTTTCAGGTCATGCACAAAGCATTTCCCTCCTGGAGCAACAGTGACACCGGGCAGCCCCTTGGAGTAAGACACAAATCATTTCCTCACGGAGCACCAGTTGCACAAACTGAGTTTAATAATAATAATAATAATAATAATAATAATAATAATAATAAAACTAAACAAAAATAGATAGGTAGATTTCCAGTGATTAGAAGGGGTAGCAAACAGAAGAAGGCAGATTGCTAAGCAACTACAAATACGCACGCATACTGAGCCTAAGATCTTCAAGAGACTGGATTCAAGAAGTAATTTCCCATCCTACATGTCTTTCGGCAACTTGAAGAGTTTCTGTAGCTTAGACTTCCCGTTGTTTCTCTTTACAGACTACACTCCTGTTTTAGGCTGGACTTCCCCTTCTCATTTCCTTTGTCTCTTCAGGTACTTTCAGCAGCCTTTCTACCGCCCTGCGTGATTTTCGTCCGCTCCGACTTTTCCATGGCTCCCGAGACCTCCCTTGTGGGAATGCACAGCTACCCGTGTCCTGTGAAGGGACACGGCACGAGGAGAGAAGAGGAGAGAAGAGAAAGAGAGAGCTGGCGAACACAGGAGAGAAAACAGAGAAACATGAGAGCAAGGCGAGCAACTCACCACCTGGAGTCATCCTCTTGGATCCAAGCTTCAGTTGTGGAGAAGACACCGTTCCTGACCAGAGAAACGAGCAGCCTCTGAAAATGGGACCTTTTCTCCCTCGTAAGCACAGCTGATCAGGAACCTTTGCTTACAAACCGAACCCTAATGGACGGGGCTTCCCGACCCGGACTCAGGTGGGGCGTGAGCAGAGTCCTCACCAAACCAGACACTTCTCTCACCGAGACTGGCGAGAGCTCGGCTCCCAGATGGAGGGCTCTTGCCTGGCATCCCCAACGGTCACAGGCTCGCTGCTCTCACTCACATTCCGTCGCATGAGGGCAGTAGACGCTGAGGCTTGACTTCTTTTTCCTTGCTACTAAACCCAGCCCAAGGGGAAAAAAACAAGTAAGTTACCATCTCAGTCGGCGACGTCTCGGAGGCTCCTCTCTTTGCCTCTCCCACACGGCGGGGATCCGCCCTCCACTCTCCTCCCATTACCCCTTGAGCATCCCAACCAAAATCTCCTTTTCTAACGGCACCCCACAGAGTCACTCTGCTCAAGAGACTCTGGCCCCTCCCCACCTTCATCCCCCCAAGCCCCGTCCCCAGCGAGGACGCCCACGGCCGCTGAGGAGGACGACAGCGAGTGCGGACGAGGAACTGGAAGCACTGACCTGGCAGCCAGGTCTGCAGAGGGCAGAGAGCGGAGGCCTGGTTCCGCCTCCTTGGAAAGAGGCCCAAGCGGCTCAGGCCCCCTCCTGCCGTGTTCCCCTCCGGCGAGAGCTCCGGCACCATTCCTCGCCAGAGCCGCTGCGAAAGCCGAGCCGGGGCCCTCGCTCCACAGCGCTCGACATGTTGTGGGTCGTGTTCTGTGCCCTTCTGTGTCATCGTATCGAAAAGCATTTTGGTGAATCATTCGAGGAGAGCTTTAGCGCTAGTACTTGTCGATAATTTAAGTCTCCTTAGGAGTAATTTTCTTGAACCAATCGCTACGAACTCACCAGGAGAGACGCTGGATTGCTGGAGTCTTTACCACTAGGGACTTGTAAAGAATGATTTTCTACCTTGAGTCATTTGCAAGAACCGATCTCTTCCAACGCACCAAGGGAGAATGCCTTTGCTTTTCTGCTGGATGATTCCGTGGGAAATTGATCAGAAGACGGCTGAGGAATGAATTGTCTCATTCCGAGTCATTTTCACGAACCGATTTTAGTCCAAATCTCCAGGAGCTAATTATGACTATAGTACGGAGGATGATTCCATGTGTAATTAATTGCTAACGTTGATCAGAAAGAACTGCCTCCTTTTTAGTAATTTCGACCAAATCGTCAACTGATATCTACCTGATCACAAGGAGCCAATCTGAAAGGCTTTTGGAGGATGAGTCCATTTGTCGTTGATTATTAGCATTGATCAGTTATAACTTTCTCTTTTTTAGCAATTTTCACGATAAATCTCTGCCAAATGCCGAAGAGAGAATAGACTTGCTTTTTGGTGGATGGTTCCATGAGAAAGACATCAGGATACCTGATTACGAAAGACGTTCTCATTTTGAGTAATTTTCGCAACCTGCTCTGTACCGTCTGACGAGAAGTGAATCCTCGGGGCTTTCAGGAAGATTCCCTCTCAAATTTATCTGTCGCACAGGTCGAAGATGAATTTCTCTATTTTAGTATATTTCAAGAAACGATTTCTTCCAAATCACCAGCAAAAAGCGTTTTGGTGAATCATTCGAGAGAAATGGATCACTAGTACTTGTCAATAATGTATGTCTCATTATGAGTAATTGTCTTGACCAGATCTCTACCAAATGATCAGGCGAGATAACGTATGGCTTTTCGAGGAAGAGTGCATGAGACATCAACGGCTACATCTGATTAGTAATGAATGTCTCATTTTTAGCAATTTACACTCCCCATCTGTATGTGTGACGTGTTCTGTGTGCGTGTGCATCGGTGTCGTGCTGTGTGTGTTGTCTTGGGTGGCCACAACACTGGGTAATGCACAAAGCATTCCCCTCCTGAAGGAAGAGTGACACGACGTGGCCACTCAGGAGTAACACACAAACAATCCCCCGCCTCCCCCACCACCCCCCCCCCCCCGCATCCCCCACCCCGGAGCAACAGTGATGTGTGTGGCCACTTTCAGGTCATGCACAAAGCATTTCCCTCCTGGAGCAACAGTGACACCGGGCAGCCCCTTGGAGTAAGACACAAATCATTTCCTCACGGAGCACCAGTTGCACAAACTGAGTTTAATAATAATAATAATAATAATAATAATAATAATAATAATAAAACTAAACAAAAATAGATAGGTAGATTTCCAGTGATTAGAAGGGGTAGCAAACAGAAGAAGGCAGATTGCTAAGCAACTACAAATACGCACGCATACTGAGCCTAAGATCTTCAAGAGACTGGATTCAAGAAGTAATTTCCCATCCTACATGTCTTTCGGCAACTTGAAGAGTTTCTGTAGCTTAGACTTCCCGTTGTTTCTCTTTACAGACTACACTCCTGTTTTAGGCTGGACTTCCCCTTCTCATTTCCTTTGTCTCTTCAGGTACTTTCAGCAGCCTTTCTACCGCCCTGCGTGATTTTCGTCCGCTCCGACTTTTCCATGGCTCCCGAGACCTCCCTTGTGGGAATGCACAGCTACCCGTGTCCTGTGAAGGGACACGGCACGAGGAGAGAAGAGGAGAGAAGAGAAAGAGAGAGCTGGCGAACACAGGAGAGAAAACAGAGAAACATGAGAGCAAGGCGAGCAACTCACCACCTGGAGTCATCCTCTTGGATCCAAGCTTCAGTTGTGGAGAAGACACCGTTCCTGACCAGAGAAACGAGCAGCCTCTGAAAATGGGACCTTTTCTCCCTCGTAAGCACAGCTGATCAGGAACCTTTGCTTACAAACCGAACCCTAATGGACGGGGCTTCCCGACCCGGACTCAGGTGGGGCGTGAGCAGAGTCCTCACCAAACCAGACACTTCTCTCACCGAGACTGGCGAGAGCTCGGCTCCCAGATGGAGGGCTCTTGCCTGGCATCCCCAACGGTCACAGGCTCGCTGCTCTCACTCACATTCCGTCGCATGAGGGCAGTAGACGCTGAGGCTTGACTTCTTTTTCCTTGCTACTAAACCCAGCCCAAGGGGAAAAAAACAAGTAAGTTACCATCTCAGTCTCGGAGGCTCCTCTCTTTGCCTCTCCCACACGGCGGGGATCCGCCCTCCACTCTCCTCCCATTACCCCTTGAGCATCCCAACCAAAATCTCCTTTTCTAACGGCACCCCACAGAGTCACTCTGCTCAAGAGACTCTGGCCCCTCCCCACCTTCATCCCCCCGAGCCCCGTCCCCAGCGAGGACGCCCACGGCCGCTGAGGAGGACGACAGCGAGTGCGGACGAGGAACTGGAAGCACTGACCTGGCAGCCAGGTCTGCAGAGGGCAGAGAGCGGAGGCCTGGTTCCGCCTCCTTGGAAAGAGGCCCAAGCGGCTCAGGCCCCCTCCTGCCGTGTTCCCCTCCGGCGAGAGCTCCGGCACCATTCCTCGCCAGAGCCGCTGCGAAAGCCGAGCCGGGGCCCTCGCTCCACAGCGCTCGACATGCTGTGGGTCATGTTCTGTGCCCTTCTGTGTCATCGTATCGAAAAGCATTTTGGTGAATCATTCGAGGAGAGCTTTAGCGCTAGTACTTGTCGATAATTTAAGTCTCCTTAGGAGTAATTTTCTTGAACCAATCGCTACGAACTCACCAGGAGAGACGCTGGATTGCTGGAGTCTTTACCACTAGGGACTTGTAAAGAATGATTTTCTACCTTGAGTCATTTGCAAGAACCGATCTCTTCCAACGCACCAAGGGAGAATGCCTTTGCTTTTCTGCTGGATGATTCCGTGGGAAATTGATCAGAAGACGGCTGAGGAATGAATTGTCTCATTCCGAGTCATTTTCACGAACCGATTTTAGTCCAAATCTCCAGGAGCTAATTATGACTATAGTACGGAGGATGATTCCATGTGTAATTAATTGCTAACGTTGATCAGAAAGAACTGCCTCCTTTTTAGTAATTTCGACCAAATCGTCAACTGATATCTACCTGATCACAAGGAGCCAATCTGAAAGGCTTTTGGAGGATGAGTCCATTTGTCGTTGATTATTAGCATTGATCAGTTATAACTTTCTCTTTTTTAGCAATTTTCACGATAAATCTCTGCCAAATGCCGAAGAGAGAATAGACTTGCTTTTTGGTGGATGGTTCCATGAGAAAGACATCAGGATACCTGATTACGAAAGACGTTCTCATTTTGAGTAATTTTCGCAACCTGCTCTGTACCGTCTGACGAGAAGTGAATCCTCGGGGCTTTCAGGAAGATTCCCTCTCAAATTTATCTGTCGCACAGGTCGAAGATGAATTTCTCTATTTTAGTATATTTCAAGAAACGATTTCTTCCAAATCACCAGCAAAAAGCATTTTGGTGAATCATTCGAGGAGAAATGGATCACTAGTACTTGTCAATAATGTATGTCTCATTATGAGTAATTGTCTTGACCAGATCTCTACCAAATGATCAGGCGAGATAACGTATGGCTTTTCGAGGAAGAGTGCATGAGACATCAACGGCTACATCTGATTAGTAATGAATGTCTCATTTTTAGCAATTTACACTACCCATCTGTATGTGTGACGTGTTCTGTGTGCGTGTGCATCGGTGTCGTGCTGTGTGTGTTGTCTTGGGTGGCCACAACACTGGGTAATGCACAAAGCATTCCCCTCCTGAAGGAAGAGTGACACGACGTGGCCACTCAGGAGTAACACACAAACAATCCCCCGCCTCCCCCACCACCACCCCCCGCATCCCCCACCCCCGGAGCAACAGTGATGTGTGTGGCCACTTTCAGGTCATGCACAAAGCATTTCCCTCCTGGAGCAACAGTGACACCGGGCAGCCCCTTGGAGTAAGACACAAATCATTTCCTCACGGAGCACCAGTTGCACAAACTGAGTTTATTATTATTAATAATAATAATAATAATAATAATAATAATAATAATAATAATAATAATAATAATAATAAAACTAAACAAAAATAGATAGGTAGATTTCCAGTGATTAGAAGGGGTAGCAAACAGAAGAAGGCAGATTGCTAAGCAACTACAAATACGCACGCATACTGAGCCTAAGATCTTCAAGAGACTGGATTCAAGAAGTAATTTCCCATCCTACATGTCTTTCGGCAACTTGAAGAGTTTCTGTAGCTTAGACTTCCCGTTGTTTCTCTTTACAGACTACACTCCTGTTTTAGGCTGGACTTCCCCTTCTCATTTCCTTTGTCTCTTCAGGTACTTTCAGCAGCCTTTCTACCGCCCTGCGTGATTTTCGTCCGCTCCGACTTTTCCATGGCTCCCGAGACCTCCCTTGTGGGAATGCACAGCTACCCGTGTCCTGTGAAGGGACACGGCACGAGGAGAGAAGAGGAGAGAAGAGAAAGAGAGAGCTGGCGAACACAGGAGAGAAAACAGAGAAACATGAGAGCAAGGCGAGCAACTCACCACCTGGAGTCATCCTCTTGGATCCAAGCTTCAGTTGTGGAGAAGACACCGTTCCTGACCAGAGAAACGAGCAGCCTCTGAAAATGGGACCTTTTCTCCCTCGTAAGCACAGCTGATCAGGAACCTTTGCTTACAAACCGAACCCTAATGGACGGGGCTTCCCGACCCGGACTCAGGTGGGGCGTGAGCAGAGTCCTCACCAAACCAGACACTTCTCTCACCGAGACTGGCGAGAGCTCGGCTCCCAGATGGAGGGCTCTTGCCTGGCATCCCCAACGGTCACAGGCTCGCTGCTCTCACTCACATTCCGTCGCATGAGGGCAGTAGACGCTGAGGCTTGACTTCTTTTTCCTTGCTACTAAACCCAGCCCAAGGTGAAAAAAACAAGTAAGTTACCATCTCAGTCTCGGAGGCTCCTCTCTTTGCCTCTCCCACACGGCGGGGATCCGCCCTCCACTCTCCTCCCATTACCCCTTGAGCATCCCAACCAAAATCTCCTTTTCTAACGGCACCCCACAGAGTCACTCTGCTCAAGAGACTCTGGCCCCTCCCCACCTTCATCCCCCCGAGCCCCGTCCCCAGCGAGGACGCCCACGGCCGCTGAGGAGGACGACAGCGAGTGCGGACGAGGAACTGGAAGCACTGACCTGGCAGCCAGGTCTGCAGAGGGCAGAGAGCGGAGGCCTGGTTCCGCCTCCTTGGAAAGAGGCCCAAGCGGCTCAGGCCCCCTCCTGCCGTGTTCCCCTCCGGCGAGAGCTCCGGCACCATTCCTCGCCAGAGCCGCTGCGAAAGCCGAGCCGGGGCCCTCGCTCCACAGCGCTCGACATGCTGTGGGTCGTGTTCTGTGCCCTTCTGTGTCATCGTATCGAAAAGCATTTTGGTGAATCATTCGAGGAGAGCTTTAGCGCTAGTACTTGTCGATAATTTAAGTCTCCTTAGGAGTAATTTTCTTGAACCAATCGCTACGAACTCACCAGGAGAGACGCTGGATTGCTGGAGTCTTTACCACTAGGGACTTGTAAAGAATGATTTTCTACCTTGAGTCATTTGCAAGAACCGATCTCTTCCAACGCACCAAGGGAGAATGCCTTTGCTTTTCTGCTGGATGATTCCGTGGGAAATTGATCAGAAGACGGCTGAGGAATGAATTGTCTCATTCCTAGTCATTTTCACGAACCGATTTTAGTCCAAATCTCCAGGAGCTAATTATGACTATAGTACGGAGGATGATTCCATGTGTAATTAATTGCTAACGTTGATCAGAAAGAACTGCCTCCTTTTTAGTAATTTCGACCAAATCGTCAACTGATATCTACCTGATCACAAGGAGCCAATCTGAAAGGCTTTTGGAGGATGAGTCCATTTGTCGTTGATTATTAGCATTGATCAGTTATAACTTTCTCTTTTTTAGCAATTTTCACGATAAATCTCTGCCAAATGCCGAAGAGAGAATAGACTTGCTTTTTGGTGGATGGTTCCATGAGAAAGACATCAGGATACCTGATTACGAAAGACGTTCTCATTTTGAGTAATTTTCGCAACCTGCTCTGTACCGTCTGACGAGAAGTGAATCCTCGGGGCTTTCAGGAAGATTCCCTCTCAAATTTATCTGTCGCACAGGTCGAAGATGAATTTCTCTATTTTAGTATATTTCAAGAAACGATTTCTTCCAAATCACCAGCAAAAAGCGTTTTGGTGAATCATTCGAGAGAAATGGATCACTAGTACTTGTCAATAATGTATGTCTCATTATGAGTAATTGTCTTGACCAGATCTCTACCAAATGATCAGGCGAGATAACGTATGGCTTTTCGAGGAAGAGTGCATGAGACATCAACGGCTACATCTGATTAGTAATGAATGTCTCATTTTTAGCAATTTACACTCCCCATCTGTATGTGTGACGTGTTCTGTGTGCGTGTGCATCGGTGTCGTGCTGTGTGTGTTGTCTTGGGTGGCCACAACACTGGGTAATGCACAAAGCATTCCCCTCCTGAAGGAAGAGTGACACGACGTGGCCACTCAGGAGTAACACACAAACAATCCCCCGCCTCCCCCACCACCCCCCCCGCATCCCCCACCCCGGAGCAACAGTGATGTGTGTGGCCACTTTCAGGTCATGCACAAAGCATTTCCCTCCTGGAGCAACAGTGACACCGGGCAGCCCCTTGGAGTAAGACACAAATCATTTCCTCACGGAGCACCAGTTGCACAAACTGAGTTTAATAATAATAATAATAATAATAATAATAATAAAACTAAACAAAAATAGATAGGTAGATTTCCAGTGATTAGAAGGGGTAGCAAACAGAAGAAGGCAGATTGCTAAGCAACTACAAATACGCACGCATACTGAGCCTAAGATCTTCAAGAGACTGGATTCAAGAAGTAATTTCCCATCCTACATGTCTTTCGGCAACTTGAAGAGTTTCTGTAGCTTAGACTTCCCGTTGTTTCTCTTTACAGACTACACTCCTGTTTTAGGCTGGACTTCCCCTTCTCATTTCCTTTGTCTCTTCAGGTACTTTCAGCAGCCTTTCTACCGCCCTGCGTGATTTTCGTCCGCTCCGACTTTTCCATGGCTCCCGAGACCTCCCTTGTGGGAATGCACAGCTACCCGTGTCCTGTGAAGGGACACGGCACGAGGAGAGAAGAGGAGAGAAGAGAAAGAGAGAGCTGGCGAACACAGGAGAGAAAACAGAGAAACATGAGAGCAAGGCGAGCAACTCACCACCTGGAGTCATCCTCTTGGATCCAAGCTTCAGTTGTGGAGAAGACACCGTTCCTGACCAGAGAAACGAGCAGCCTCTGAAAATGGGACCTTTTCTCCCTCGTAAGCACAGCTGATCAGGAACCTTTGCTTACAAACCGAACCCTAATGGACGGGGCTTCCCGACCCGGACTCAGGTGGGGCGTGAGCAGAGTCCTCACCAAACCAGACACTTCTCTCACCGAGACTGGCGAGAGCTCGGCTCCCAGATGGAGGGCTCTTGCCTGGCATCCCCAACGGTCACAGGCTCGCTGCTCTCACTCACATTCCGTCGCATGAGGGCAGTAGACGCTGAGGCTTGACTTCTTTTTCCTTGCTACTAAACCCAGCCCAAGGGGAAAAAAACAAGTAAGTTACCATCTCAGTCGGCGACGTCTCGGAGGCTCCTCTCTTTGCCTCTCCCACACGGCGGGGATCCGCCCTCCACTCTCCTCCCATTACCCCTTGAGCATCCCAACCAAAATCTCCTTTTCTAACGGCACCCCACAGAGTCACTCTGCTCAAGAGACTCTGGCCCCTCCCCACCTTCATCCCCCCGAGCCCCATCCCCAGCGAGGACGCCCACGGCCGCTGAGGAGGACGACAGCGAGTGCGGACGAGGAACTGGAAGCACTGACCTGGCAGCCAGGTCTGCAGAGGGCAGAGAGTGGAGGCCTGGTTCCGCCTCCTTGGAAAGAGGCCCAAGCGGCTCAGGCCCCCTCCTGCCGTGTTCCCCTCCGGCGAGAGCTCCGGCACCATTCCTCGCCAGAGCCGCTGCGAAAGCCGAGCCGGGGCCCTCGCTCCACAGCGCTCGACATGTTGTGGGTCGTGTTCTGTGCCCTTCTGTGTCATCGTATCGAAAAGCATTTTGGTGAATCATTCGAGGAGAGCTTTAGCGCTAGTACTTGTCGATAATTTAAGTCTCCTTAGGAGTAATTTTCTTGAACCAATCGCTACGAACTCACCAGGAGAGACGCTGGATTGCTGGAGTCTTTACCACTAGGGACTTGTAAAGAATGATTTTCTACCTTGAGTCATTTGCAAGAACCGATCACTTCCAACGCACCAAGGGAGAATGCCTTTGCTTTTCTGCTGGATGATTCCGTGGGAAATTGATCAGAAGACGGCTGAGGAATGAATTGTCTCATTCCTAGTCATTTTCACGAACCGATTTTAGTCCAAATCTCCAGGAGCTAATTATGACTATAGTACGGAGGATGATTCCATGTGTAATTAATTGCTAACGTTGATCAGAAAGAACTGCCTCCTTTTTAGTAATTTCGACCAAATCGTCAACTGATATCTACCTGATCACAAGGAGCCAATCTGAAAGGCTTTTGGAGGATGAGTCCATTTGTCGTTGATTATTAGCATTGATCAGTTATAACTTTCTCTTTTTTAGCAATTTTCACGATAAATCTCTGCCAAATGCCGAAGAGAGAATAGACTTGCTTTTTGGTGGATGGTTCCATGAGAAAGACATCAGGATACCTGATTACGAAAGACGTTCTCATTTTGAGTAATTTTCGCAACCTGCTCTGTACCGTCTGACGAGAAGTGAATCCTCGGGGCTTTCAGGAAGATTCCCTCTCAAATTTATCTGTCGCACAGGTCGAAGATGAATTTCTCTATTTTAGTATATTTCAAGAAACGATTTCTTCCAAATCACCAGCAAAAAGCGTTTTGGTGAATCATTCGAGAGAAATGGATCACTAGTACTTGTCAATAATGTATGTCTCATTATGAGTAATTGTCTTGACCAGATCTCTACCAAATGATCAGGCGAGATAACGTATGGCTTTTCGAGGAAGAGTGCATGAGACATCAACGGCTACATCTGATTAGTAATGAATGTCTCATTTTTAGCAATTTACACTCCCCATCTGTATGTGTGACGTGTTCTGTGTGCGTGTGCATCGGTGTCGTGCTGTGTGTGTTGTCTTGGGTGGCCACAACACTGGGTAATGCACAAAGCATTCCCCTCCTGAAGGAAGAGTGACACGACGTGGCCACTCAGGAGTAACACACAAACAATCCCCCGCCTCCCCCACCACCCCCCCCCCGCATCCCCCACCCCGGAGCAACAGTGATGTGTGTGGCCACTTTCAGGTCATGCACAAAGCATTTCCCTCCTGGAGCAACAGTGACACCGGGCAGCCCCTTGGAGTAAGACACAAATCATTTCCTCACGGAGCACCAGTTGCACAAACTGAGTTTAATAATAATAATAATAATAATAATAATAATAATAATAATAATAATAATAATAAAACTAAACAAAAATAGATAGGTAGATTTCCAGTGATTAGAAGGGGTAGCAAACAGAAGAAGGCAGATTGCTAAGCAACTACAAATACGCACGCATACTGAGCCTAAGATCTTCAAGAGACTGGATTCAAGAAGTAATTTCCCATCCTACATGTCTTTCGGCAACTTGAAGAGTTTCTGTAGCTTAGACTTCCCGTTGTTTCTCTTTACAGACTACACTCCTGTTTTAGGCTGGACTTCCCCTTCTCATTTCCTTTGTCTCTTCAGGTACTTTCAGCAGCCTTTCTACCGCCCTGCGTGATTTTCGTCCGCTCCGACTTTTCCATGGCTCCCGAGACCTCCCTTGTGGGAATGCACAGCTACCCGTGTCCTGTGAAGGGACACGGCACGAGGAGAGAAGAGGAGAGAAGAGAAAGAGAGAGCTGGCGAACACAGGAGAGAAAACAGAGAAACATGAGAGCAAGGCGAGCAACTCACCACCTGGAGTCATCCTCTTGGATCCAAGCTTCAGTTGTGGAGAAGACACCGTTCCTGACCAGAGAAACGAGCAGCCTCTGAAAATGGGACCTTTTCTCCCTCGTAAGCACAGCTGATCAGGAACCTTTGCTTACAAACCGAACCCTAATGGACGGGGCTTCCCGACCCGGACTCAGGTGGGGCGTGAGCAGAGTCCTCACCAAACCAGACACTTCTCTCACCGAGACTGGCGAGAGCTCGGCTCCCAGATGGAGGGCTCTTGCCTGGCATCCCCAACGGTCACAGGCTCGCTGCTCTCACTCACATTCCGTCGCATGAGGGCAGTAGACGCTGAGGCTTGACTTCTTTTTCCTTGCTACTAAACCCAGCCCAAGGGGAAAAAAACAAGTAAGTTACCATCTCAGTCGGCGACGTCTCGGAGGCTCCTCTCTTTGCCTCTCCCACACGGCGGGGATCCGCCCTCCACTCTCCTCCCATTACCCCTTGAGCATCCCAACCAAAATCTCCTTTTCTAACGGCACCCCACAGAGTCACTCTGCTCAAGAGACTCTGGCCCCTCCCCACCTTCATCCCCCCGAGCCCCATCCCCAGCGAGGACGCCCACGGCCGCTGAGGAGGACGACAGCGAGTGCGGACGAGGAACTGGAAGCACTGACCTGGCAGCCAGGTCTGCAGAGGGCAGAGAGCGGAGGCCTGGTTCCGCCTCCTTGGAAAGAGGCCCAAGCGGCTCAGGCCCCCTCCTGCCGTGTTCCCCTCCGGCGAGAGCTCCGGCACCATTCCTCGCCAGAGCCGCTGCGAAAGCCGAGCCGGGGCCCTCGCTCCACAGCGCTCGACATGTTGTGGGTCGTGTTCTGTGCCCTTCTGTGTCATCGTATCGAAAAGCATTTTGGTGAATCATTCGAGGAGAGCTTTAGCGCTAGTACTTGTCGATAATTTAAGTCTCCTTAGGAGTAATTTTCTTGAACCAATCGCTACGAACTCACCAGGAGAGACGCTGGATTGCTGGAGTCTTTACCACTAGGGACTTGTAAAGAATGATTTTCTACCTTGAGTCATTTGCAAGAACCGATCTCTTCCAACGCACCAAGGGAGAATGCCTTTGCTTTTCTGCTGGATGATTCCGTGGGAAATTGATCAGAAGACGGCTGAGGAATGAATTGTCTCATTCCGAGTCATTTTCACGAACCGATTTTAGTCCAAATCTCCAGGAGCTAATTATGACTATAGTACGGAGGATGATTCCATGTGTAATTAATTGCTAACGTTGATCAGAAAGAACTGCCTCCTTTTTAGTAATTTCGACCAAATCGTCAACTGATATCTACCTGATCACAAGGAGCCAATCTGAAAGGCTTTTGGAGGATGAGTCCATTTGTCGTTGATTATTAGCATTGATCAGTTATAACTTTCTCTTTTTTAGCAATTTTCACGATAAATCTCTGCCAAATGCCGAAGAGAGAATAGACTTGCTTTTTGGTGGATGGTTCCATGAGAAAGACATCAGGATACCTGATTACGAAAGACGTTCTCATTTTGAGTAATTTTCGCAACCTGCTCTGTACCGTCTGACGAGAAGTGAATCCTCGGGGCTTTCAGGAAGATTCCCTCTCAAATTTATCTGTCGCACAGGTCGAAGATGAATTTCTCTATTTTAGTATATTTCAAGAAACGATTTCTTCCAAATCACCAGCAAAAAGCGTTTTGGTGAATCATTCGAGAGAAATGGATCACTAGTACTTGTCAATAATGTATGTCTCATTATGAGTAATTGTCTTGACCAGATCTCTACCAAATGATCAGGCGAGATAACGTATGGCTTTTCGAGGAAGAGTGCATGAGACATCAACGGCTACATCTGATTAGTAATGAATGTCTCATTTTTAGCAATTTACACTCCCCATCTGTATGTGTGACGTGTTCTGTGTGCGTGTGCATCGGTGTCGTGCTGTGTGTGTTGTCTTGGGTGGCCACAACACTGGGTAATGCACAAAGCATTCCCCTCCTGAAGGAAGAGTGACACGACGTGGCCACTCAGGAGTAACACACAAACAATCCCCCGCCTCCCCCACCACCCCCCCCCCGCATCCCCCACCCCGGAGCAACAGTGATGTGTGTGGCCACTTTCAGGTCATGCACAAAGCATTTCCCTCCTGGAGCAACAGTGACACCGGGCAGCCCCTTGGAGTAAGACACAAATCATTTCCTCACGGAGCACCAGTTGCACAAACTGAGTTTAATAATAATAATAATAATAATAATAATAATAATAATAAAACTAAACAAAAATAGATAGGTAGATTTCCAGTGATTAGAAGGGGTAGCAAACAGAAGAAGGCAGATTGCTAAGCAACTACAAATACGCACGCATACTGAGCCTAAGATCTTCAAGAGACTGGATTCAAGAAGTAATTTCCCATCCTACATGTCTTTCGGCAACTTGAAGAGTTTCTGTAGCTTAGACTTCCCGTTGTTTCTCTTTACAGACTACACTCCTGTTTTAGGCTGGACTTCCCCTTCTCATTTCCTTTGTCTCTTCAGGTACTTTCAGCAGCCTTTCTACCGCCCTGCGTGATTTTCGTCCGCTCCGACTTTTCCATGGCTCCCGAGACCTCCCTTGTGGGAATGCACAGCTACCCGTGTCCTGTGAAGGGACACGGCACGAGGAGAGAAGAGGAGAGAAGAGAAAGAGAGAGCTGGCGAACACAGGAGAGAAAACAGAGAAACATGAGAGCAAGGCGAGCAACTCACCACCTGGAGTCATCCTCTTGGATCCAAGCTTCAGTTGTGGAGAAGACACCGTTCCTGACCAGAGAAACGAGCAGCCTCTGAAAATGGGACCTTTTCTCCCTCGTAAGCACAGCTGATCAGGAACCTTTGCTTACAAACCGAACCCTAATGGACGGGGCTTCCCGACCCGGACTCAGGTGGGGCGTGAGCAGAGTCCTCACCAAACCAGACACTTCTCTCACCGAGACTGGCGAGAGCTCGGCTCCCAGATGGAGGGCTCTTGCCTGGCATCCCCAACGGTCACAGGCTCGCTGCTCTCACTCACATTCCGTCGCATGAGGGCAGTAGACGCTGAGGCTTGACTTCTTTTTCCTTGCTACTAAACCCAGCCCAAGGGGAAAAAAACAAGTAAGTTACCATCTCAGTCTCGGAGGCTCCTCTCTTTGCCTCTCCCACACGGCGGGGATCCGCCCTCCACTCTCCTCCCATTACCCCTTGAGCATCCCAACCAAAATCTCCTTTTCTAACGGCACCCCACAGAGTCACTCTGCTCAAGAGACTCTGGCCCCTCCCCACCTTCATCCCCCCGAGCCCCGTCCCCAGCGAGGACGCCCACGGCCGCTGAGGAGGACGACAGCGAGTGCGGACGAGGAACTGGAAGCACTGACCTGGCAGCCAGGTCTGCAGAGGGCAGAGAGCGGAGGCCTGGTTCCGCCTCCTTGGAAAGAGGCCCAAGCGGCTCAGGCCCCCTCCTGCCGTGTTCCCCTCCGGCGAGAGCTCCGGCACCATTCCTCGCCAGAGCCGCTGCGAAAGCCGAGCCGGGGCCCTCGCTCCACAGCGCTCGACATGCTGTGGGTCGTGTTCTGTGCCCTTCTGTGTCATCGTATCGAAAAGCATTTTGGTGAATCATTCGAGGAGAGCTTTAGCGCTAGTACTTGTCGATAATTTAAGTCTCCTTAGGAGTAATTTTCTTGAACCAATCGCTACGAACTCACCAGGAGAGACGCTGGATTGCTGGAGTCTTTACCACTAGGGACTTGTAAAGAATGATTTTCTACCTTGAGTCATTTGCAAGAACCGATCTCTTCCAACGCACCAAGGGAGAATGCCTTTGCTTTTCTGCTGGATGATTCCGTGGGAAATTGATCAGAAGACGGCTGAGGAATGAATTGTCTCATTCCTAGTCATTTTCACGAACCGATTTTAGTCCAAATCTCCAGGAGCTAATTATGACTATAGTACGGAGGATGATTCCATGTGTAATTAATTGCTAACGTTGATCAGAAAGAACTGCCTCCTTTTTAGTAATTTCGACCAAATCGTCAACTGATATCTACCTGATCACAAGGAGCCAATCTGAAAGGCTTTTGGAGGATGAGTCCATTTGTCGTTGATTATTAGCATTGATCAGTTATAACTTTCTCTTTTTTAGCAATTTTCACGATAAATCTCTGCCAAATGCCGAAGAGAGAATAGACTTGCTTTTTGGTGGATGGTTCCATGAGAAAGACATCGGGATACCTGATTACGAAAGACGTTCTCATTTTGAGTAATTTTCGCAACCTGCTCTGTACCGTCTGACGAGAAGTGAATCCTCGGGGCTTTCAGGAAGATTCCCTCTCAAATTTATCTGTCGCACAGGTCGAAGATGAATTTCTCTATTTTAGTATATTTCAAGAAACGATTTCTTCCAAATCACCAGCAAAAAGCGTTTTGGTGAATCATTCGAGAGAAATGGATCACTAGTACTTGTCAATAATGTATGTCTCATTATGAGTAATTGTCTTGACCAGATCTCTACCAAATGATCAGGCGAGATAACGTATGGCTTTTCGAGGAAGAGTGCATGAGACATCAACGGCTACATCTGATTAGTAATGAATGTCTCATTTTTAGCAATTTACACTCCCCATCTGTATGTGTGACGTGTTCTGTGTGCGTGTGCGTGTGCATCGGTGTCGTGCTGTGTGTGTTGTCTTGGGTGGCCACAACACTGGGTAATGCACAAAGCATTCCCCTCCTGAAGGAAGAGTGACACGACGTGGCCACTCAGGAGTAACACACAAACAATCCCCCGCCTCCCCCACCACCCCCCCCGCATCCCCCACCCCGGAGCAACAGTGATGTGTGTGGCCACTTTCAGGTCATGCACAAAGCATTTCCCTCCTGGAGCAACAGTGACACCGGGCAGCCCCTTGGAGTAAGACACAAATCATTTCCTCACGGAGCACCAGTTGCACAAACTGAGTTTAATAATAATAATAATAATAATAATAATAATAATAATAATAAAACTAAACAAAAATAGATAGGTAGATTTCCAGTGATTAGAAGGGGTAGCAAACAGAAGAAGGCAGATTGCTAAGCAACTACAAATACGCACGCATACTGAGCCTAAGATCTTCAAGAGACTGGATTCAAGAAGTAATTTCCCATCCTACATGTCTTTCGGCAACTTGAAGAGTTTCTGTAGCTTAGACTTCCCGTTGTTTCTCTTTACAGACTACACTCCTGTTTTAGGCTGGACTTCCCCTTCTCATTTCCTTTGTCTCTTCAGGTACTTTCAGCAGCCTTTCTACCGCCCTGCGTGATTTTCGTCCGCTCCGACTTTTCCATGGCTCCCGAGACCTCCCTTGTGGGAATGCACAGCTACCCGTGTCCTGTGAAGGGACACGGCACGAGGAGAGAAGAGGAGAGAAGAGAAAGAGAGAGCTGGCGAACACAGGAGAGAAAACAGAGAAACATGAGAGCAAGGCGAGCAACTCACCACCTGGAGTCATCCTCTTGGATCCAAGCTTCAGTTGTGGAGAAGACACCGTTCCTGACCAGAGAAACGAGCAGCCTCTGAAAATGGGACCTTTTCTCCCTCGTAAGCACAGCTGATCAGGAACCTTTGCTTACAAACCGAACCCTAATGGACGGGGCTTCCCGACCCGGACTCAGGTGGGGCGTGAGCAGAGTCCTCACCAAACCAGACACTTCTCTCACCGAGACTGGCGAGAGCTCGGCTCCCAGATGGAGGGCTCTTGCCTGGCATCCCCAACGGTCACAGGCTCGCTGCTCTCACTCACATTCCGTCGCATGAGGGCAGTAGACGCTGAGGCTTGACTTCTTTTTCCTTGCTACTAAACCCAGCCCAAGGGGAAAAAAACAAGTAAGTTACCATCTCAGTCGGCGACGTAACGGAGGCTCCTCTCTTTGCCTCTCCCACACGGCGGGGATCCGCCCTCCACTCTCCTCCCATTACCCCTTGAGCATCCCAACCAAAATCTCCTTTTCTAACGGCACCCCACAGAGTCACTCTGCTCAAGAGACTCTGGCCCCTCCCCACCTTCATCCCCCCGAGCCCCGTCCCCAGCGAGGACGCCCACGGCCGCTGAGGAGGACGACAGCGAGTGCGGACGAGGAACTGGAAGCACTGACCTGGCAGCCAGGTCTGCAGAGGGCAGAGAGCGGAGGCCTGGTTCCGCCTCCTTGGAAAGAGGCCCAAGCGGCTCAGGCCCCCTCCTGCCGTGTTCCCCTCCGGCGAGAGCTCCGGCACCATTCCTCGCCAGAGCCGCTGCGAAAGCCGAGCCGGGGCCCTCGCTCCACAGCGCTCGACATGTTGTGGGTCGTGTTCTGTGCCCTTCTGTGTCATCGTATCGAAAAGCATTTTGGTGAATCATTCGAGGAGAGCTTTAGCGCTAGTACTTGTCGATAATTTAAGTCTCCTTAGGAGTAATTTTCTTGAACCAATCGCTACGAACTCACCAGGAGAGACGCTGGATTGCTGGAGTCTTTACCACTAGGGACTTGTAAAGAATGATTTTCTACCTTGAGTCATTTGCAAGAACCGATCTCTTCCAACGCACCAAGGGAGAATGCCTTTGCTTTTCTGCTGGATGATTCCGTGGGAAATTGATCAGAAGACGGCTGAGGAATGAATTGTCTCATTCCGAGTCATTTTCACGAACCGATTTTAGTCCAAATCTCCAGGAGCTAATTATGACTATAGTACGGAGGATGATTCCATGTGTAATTAATTGCTAACGTTGATCAGAAAGAACTGCCTCCTTTTTAGTAATTTCGACCAAATCGTCAACTGATATCTACCTGATCACAAGGAGCCAATCTGAAAGGCTTTTGGAGGATGAGTCCATTTGTCGTTGATTATTAGCATTGATCAGTTATAACTTTCTCTTTTTTAGCAATTTTCAAGATAAATCTCTGCCAAATGCCGAAGAGAGAATAGACTTGCTTTTTGGTGGATGGTTCCATGAGAAAGACATCAGGATACCTGATTACGAAAGACGTTCTCATTTTGAGTAATTTTCGCAACCTGCTCTGTACCGTCTGACGAGAAGTGAATCCTCGGGGCTTTCAGGAAGATTCCCTCTCAAATTTATCTGTCGCACAGGTCGAAGATGAATTTCTCTATTTTAGTATATTTCAAGAAACGATTTCTTCCAAATCACCAGCAAAAAGCGTTTTGGTGAATCATTCGAGAGAAATGGATCACTAGTACTTGTCAATAATGTATGTCTCATTATGAGTAATTGTCTTGACCAGATCTCTACCAAATGATCAGGCGAGATAACGTATGGCTTTTCGAGGAAGAGTGCATGAGACATCAACGGCTACATCTGATTAGTAATGAATGTCTCATTTTTAGCAATTTACACTCCCCATCTGTATGTGTGACGTGTTCTGTGTGCGTGTGCATCGGTGTCGTGCTGTGTGTGTTGTCTTGGGTGGCCACAACACTGGGTAATGCACAAAGCATTCCCCTCCTGAAGGAAGAGTGACACGACGTGGCCACTCAGGAGTAACACACAAACAATCCCCCGCCTCCCCCACCACCCCCCCCCCCGCATCCCCCACCCCGGAGCAACAGTGATGTGTGTGGCCACTTTCAGGTCATGCACAAAGCATTTCCCTCCTGGAGCAACAGTGACACCGGGCAGCCCCTTGGAGTAAGACACAAATCATTTCCTCACGGAGCACCAGTTGCACAAACTGAGTTTAATAATAATAATAATAATAATAATAATAATAATAAAACTAAACAAAAATAGATAGGTAGATTTCCAGTGATTAGAAGGGGTAGCAAACAGAAGAAGGCAGATTGCTAAGCAACTACAAATACGCACGCATACTGAGCCTAAGATCTTCAAGAGACTGGATTCAAGAAGTAATTTCCCATCCTACATGTCTTTCGGCAACTTGAAGAGTTTCTGTAGCTTAGACTTCCCGTTGTTTCTCTTTACAGACTACACTCCTGTTTTAGGCTGGACTTCCCCTTCTCATTTCCTTTGTCTCTTCAGGTACTTTCAGCAGCCTTTCTACCGCCCTGCGTGATTTTCGTCCGCTCCGACTTTTCCATGGCTCCCGAGACCTCCCTTGTGGGAATGCACAGCTACCCGTGTCCTGTGAAGGGACACGGCACGAGGAGAGAAGAGGAGAGAAGAGAAAGAGAGAGCTGGCGAACACAGGAGAGAAAACAGAGAAACATGAGAGCAAGGCGAGCAACTCACCACCTGGAGTCATCCTCTTGGATCCAAGCTTCAGTTGTGGAGAAGACACCGTTCCTGACCAGAGAAACGAGCAGCCTCTGAAAATGGGACCTTTTCTCCCTCGTAAGCACAGCTGATCAGGAACCTTTGCTTACAAACCGAACCCTAATGGACGGGGCTTCCCGACCCGGACTCAGGTGGGGCGTGAGCAGAGTCCTCACCAAACCAGACACTTCTCTCACCGAGACTGGCGAGAGCTCGGCTCCCAGATGGAGGGCTCTTGCCTGGCATCCCCAACGGTCACAGGCTCGCTGCTCTCACTCACATTCCGTCGCATGAGGGCAGTAGACGCTGAGGCTTGACTTCTTTTTCCTTGCTACTAAACCCAGCCCAAGGGGAAAAAAACAAGTAAGTTACCATCTCAGTCGGCGACGTCTCGGAGGCTCCTCTCTTTGCCTCTCCCACACGGCGGGGATCCGCCCTCCACTCTCCTCCCATTACCCCTTGAGCATCCCAACCAAAATCTCCTTTTCTAACGGCACCCCACAGAGTCACTCTGCTCAAGAGACTCTGGCCCCTCCCCACCTTCATCCCCCCGAGCCCCGTCCCCAGCGAGGACGCCCACGGCCGCTGAGGAGGACGACAGCGAGTGCGGACGAGGAACTGGAAGCACTGACCTGGCAGCCAGGTCTGCAGAGGGCAGAGAGCGGAGGCCTGGTTCCGCCTCCTTGGAAAGAGGCCCAAGCGGCTCAGGCCCCCTCCTGCCGTGTTCCCCTCCGGCGAGAGCTCCGGCACCATTCCTCGCCAGAGCCGCTGCGAAAGCCGAGCCGGGGCCCTCGCTCCACAGCGCTCGACATGTTGTGGGTCGTGTTCTGTGCCCTTCTGTGTCATCGTATCGAAAAGCATTTTGGTGAATCATTCGAGGAGAGCTTTAGCGCTAGTACTTGTCGATAATTTAAGTCTCCTTAGGAGTAATTTTCTTGAACCAATCGCTACGAACTCACCAGGAGAGACGCTGGATTGCTGGAGTCTTTACCACTAGGGACTTGTAAAGAATGATTTTCTACCTTGAGTCATTTGCAAGAACCGATCTCTTCCAACGCACCAAGGGAGAATGCCTTTGCTTTTCTGCTGGATGATTCCGTGGGAAATTGATCAGAAGACGGCTGAGGAATGAATTGTCTCATTCCGAGTCATTTTCACGAACCGATTTTAGTCCAAATCTCCAGGAGCTAATTATGACTATAGTACGGAGGATGATTCCATGTGTAATTAATTGCTAACGTTGATCAGAAAGAACTGCCTCCTTTTTAGTAATTTCGACCAAATCGTCAACTGATATCTACCTGATCACAAGGAGCCAATCTGAAAGGCTTTTGGAGGATGAGTCCATTTGTCGTTGATTATTAGCATTGATCAGTTATAACTTTCTCTTTTTTAGCAATTTTCACGATAAATCTCTGCCAAATGCCGAAGAGAGAATAGACTTGCTTTTTGGTGGATGGTTCCATGAGAAAGACATCAGGATACCTGATTACGAAAGACGTTCTCATTTTGAGTAATTTTCGCAACCTGCTCTGTACCGTCTGACGAGAAGTGAATCCTCGGGGCTTTCAGGAAGATTCCCTCTCAAATTTATCTGTCGCACAGGTCGAAGATGAATTTCTCTATTTTAGTATATTTCAAGAAACGATTTCTTCCAAATCACCAGCAAAAAGCGTTTTGGTGAATCATTCGAGAGAAATGGATCACTAGTACTTGTCAATAATGTATGTCTCATTATGAGTAATTGTCTTGACCAGATCTCTACCAAATGATCAGGCGAGATAACGTATGGCTTTTCGAGGAAGAGTGCATGAGACATCAACGGCTACATCTGATTAGTAATGAATGTCTCATTTTTAGCAATTTACACTCCCCATCTGTATGTGTGACGTGTTCTGTGTGCGTGTGCATCGGTGTCGTGCTGTGTGTGTTGTCTTGGGTGGCCACAACACTGGGTAATGCACAAAGCATTCCCCTCCTGAAGGAAGAGTGACACGACGTGGCCACTCAGGAGTAACACACAAACAATCCCCCGCCTCCCCCACCACCCCCCCCCCCGCATCCCCCACCCCGGAGCAACAGTGATGTGTGTGGCCACTTTCAGGTCATGCACAAAGCATTTCCCTCCTGGAGCAACAGTGACACCGGGCAGCCCCTTGGAGTAAGACACAAATCATTTCCTCACGGAGCACCAGTTGCACAAACTGAGTTTAATAATAATAATAATAATAATAATAATAATAATAATAATAATAAAACTAAACAAAAATAGATAGGTAGATTTCCAGTGATTAGAAGGGGTAGCAAACAGAAGAAGGCAGATTGCTAAGCAACTACAAATACGCACGCATACTGAGCCTAAGATCTTCAAGAGACTGGATTCAAGAAGTAATTTCCCATCCTACATGTCTTTCGGCAACTTGAAGAGTTTCTGTAGCTTAGACTTCCCGTTGTTTCTCTTTACAGACTACACTCCTGTTTTAGGCTGGACTTCCCCTTCTCATTTCCTTTGTCTCTTCAGGTACTTTCAGCAGCCTTTCTACCGCCCTGCGTGATTTTCGTCCGCTCCGACTTTTCCATGGCTCCCGAGACCTCCCTTGTGGGAATGCACAGCTACCCGTGTCCTGTGAAGGGACACGGCACGAGGAGAGAAGAGGAGAGAAGAGAAAGAGAGAGCTGGCGAACACAGGAGAGAAAACAGAGAAACATGAGAGCAAGGCGAGCAACTCACCACCTGGAGTCATCCTCTTGGATCCAAGCTTCAGTTGTGGAGAAGACACCGTTCCTGACCAGAGAAACGAGCAGCCTCTGAAAATGGGACCTTTTCTCCCTCGTAAGCACAGCTGATCAGGAACCTTTGCTTACAAACCGAACCCTAATGGACGGGGCTTCCCGACCCGGACTCAGGTGGGGCGTGAGCAGAGTCCTCACCAAACCAGACACTTCTCTCACCGAGACTGGCGAGAGCTCGGCTCCCAGATGGAGGGCTCTTGCCTGGCATCCCCAACGGTCACAGGCTCGCTGCTCTCACTCACATTCCGTCGCATGAGGGCAGTAGACGCTGAGGCTTGACTTCTTTTTCCTTGCTACTAAACCCAGCCCAAGGGGAAAAAAACAAGTAAGTTACCATCTCAGTCTCGGAGGCTCCTCTCTTTGCCTCTCCCACACGGCGGGGATCCGCCCTCCACTCTCCTCCCATTACCCCTTGAGCATCCCAACCAAAATCTCCTTTTCTAACGGCACCCCACAGAGTCACTCTGCTCAAGAGACTCTGGCCCCTCCCCACCTTCATCCCCCCGAGCCCCGTCCCCAGCGAGGACGCCCACGGCCGCTGAGGAGGACGACAGCGAGTGCGGACGAGGAACTGGAAGCACTGACCTGGCAGCCAGGTCTGCAGAGGGCAGAGAGCGGAGGCCTGGTTCCGCCTCCTTGGAAAGAGGCCCAAGCGGCTCAGGCCCCCTCCTGCCGTGTTCCCCTCCGGCGAGAGCTCCGGCACCATTCCTCGCCAGAGCCGCTGCGAAAGCCGAGCCGGGGCCCTCGCTCCACAGCGCTCGACATGCTGTGGGTCGTGTTCTGTGCCCTTCTGTGTCATCGTATCGAAAAGCATTTTGGTGAATCATTCGAGGAGAGCTTTAGCGCTAGTACTTGTCGATAATTTAAGTCTCCTTAGGAGTAATTTTCTTGAACCAATCGCTACGAACTCACCAGGAGAGACGCTGGATTGCTGGAGTCTTTACCACTAGGGACTTGTAAAGAATGATTTTCTACCTTGAGTCATTTGCAAGAACCGATCTGTTCCAACGCACCAAGGGAGAATGCCTTTGCTTTTCTGCTGGATGATTCCGTGGGAAATTGATCAGAAGACGGCTGAGGAATGAATTGTCTCATTCCTAGTCATTTTCACGAACCGATTTTAGTCCAAATCTCCAGGAGCTAATTATGACTATAGTACGGAGGATGATTCCATGTGTAATTAATTGCTAACGTTGATCAGAAAGAACTGCCTCCTTTTTAGTAATTTCGACCAAATCGTCAACTGATATCTACCTGATCACAAGGAGCCAATCTGAAAGGCTTTTGGAGGATGAGTCCATTTGTCGTTGATTATTAGCATTGATCAGTTATAACTTTCTCTTTTTTAGCAATTTTCACGATAAATCTCTGCCAAATGCCGAAGAGAGAATAGACTTGCTTTTTGGTGGATGGTTCCATGAGAAAGACATCAGGATACCTGATTACGAAAGACGTTCTCATTTTGAGTAATTTTCGCAACCTGCTCTGTACCGTCTGACGAGAAGTGAATCCTCGGGGCTTTCAGGAAGATTCCCTCTCAAATTTATCTGTCGCACAGGTCGAAGATGAATTTCTCTATTTTAGTATATTTCAAGAAACGATTTCTTCCAAATCACCAGCAAAAAGCGTTTTGGTGAATCATTCGAGAGAAATGGATCACTAGTACTTGTCAATAATGTATGTCTCATTATGAGTAATTGTCTTGACCAGATCTCTACCAAATGATCAGGCGAGATAACGTATGGCTTTTCGAGGAAGAGTGCATGAGACATCAACGGCTACATCTGATTAGTAATGAATGTCTCATTTTTAGCAATTTACACTACCCATCTGTATGTGTGACGTGTTCTGTGTGCGTGTGCATCGGTGTCGTGCTGTGTGTGTTGTCTTGGGTGGCCACAACACTGGGTAATGCACAAAGCATTCCCCTCCTGAAGGAAGAGTGACACGACGTGGCCACTCAGGAGTAACACACAAACAATCCCCCGCCTCCCCCACCCCCCCCCCGCATCCCCCACCCCGGAGCAACAGTGATGTGTGTGGCCACTTTCAGGTCATGCACAAAGCATTTCCCTCCTGGAGCAACAGTGACACCGGGCAGCCCCTTGGAGTAAGACACAAATCATTTCCTCACGGAGCACCAGTTGCACAAACTGAGTTTATTAATAATAATAATAATAATAATAATAAAACTAAACAAAAATAGATAGGTAGATTTCCAGTGATTAGAAGGGGTAGCAAACAGAAGAAGGCAGATTGCTAAGCAACTACAAATACGCACGCATACTGAGCCTAAGATCTTCAAGAGACTGGATTCAAGAAGTAATTTCCCATCCTACATGTCTTTCGGCAACTTGAAGAGTTTCTGTAGCTTAGACTTCCCGTTGTTTCTCTTTACAGACTACACTCCTGTTTTAGGCTGGACTTCCCCTTCTCATTTCCTTTGTCTCTTCAGGTACTTTCAGCAGCCTTTCTACCGCCCTGCGTGATTTTCGTCCGCTCCGACTTTTCCATGGCTCCCGAGACCTCCCTTGTGGGAATGCACAGCTACCCGTGTCCTGTGAAGGGACACGGCACGAGGAGAGAAGAGGAGAGAAGAGAAAGAGAGAGCTGGCGAACACAGGAGAGAAAACAGAGAAACATGAGAGCAAGGCGAGCAACTCACCACCTGGAGTCATCCTCTTGGATCCAACCTTCAGTTGTGGAGAAGACACCGTTCCTGACCAGAGAAACGAGCAGCCTCTGAAAATGGGACCTTTTCTCCCTCGTAAGCACAGCTGATCAGGAACCTTTGCTTACAAACCGAACCCTAATGGACGGGGCTTCCCGACCCGGACTCAGGTGGGGCGTGAGCAGAGTCCTCACCAAACCAGACACTTCTCTCACCGAGACTGGCGAGAGCTCGGCTCCCAGATGGAGGGCTCTTGCCTGGCATCCCCAACGGTCACAGGCTCGCTGCTCTCACTCACATTCCGTCGCATGAGGGCAGTAGACGCTGAGGCTTGACTTCTTTTTCCTTGCTACTAAACCCAGCCCAAGGGGAAAAAAACAAGTAAGTTACCATCTCAGTCGGCGACGTCTCGGAGGCTCCTCTCTTTGCCTCTCCCACACGGCGGGGATCCGCCCTCCACTCTCCTCCCATTACCCCTTGAGCATCCCAACCAAAATCTCCTTTTCTAACGGCACCCCACAGAGTCACTCTGCTCAAGAGACTCTGGCCCCTCCCCACCTTCATCCCCCCGAGCCCCGTCCCCAGCGAGGACGCCCACGGCCGCTGAGGAGGACGACAGCGAGTGCGGACGAGGAACTGGAAGCACTGACCTGGCAGCCAGGTCTGCAGAGGGCAGAGAGCGGAGGCCTGGTTCCGCCTCCTTGGAAAGAGGCCCAAGCGGCTCAGGCCCCCTCCTGCCGTGTTCCCCTCCGGCGAGAGCTCCGGCACCATTCCTCGCCAGAGCCGCTGCGAAAGCCGAGCCGGGGCCCTCGCTCCACAGCGCTCGACATGCTGTGGGTCGTGTTCTGTGCCCTTCTGTGTCATCGTATCGAAAAGCATTTTGGTGAATCATTCGAGGAGAGCTTTAGCGCTAGTACTTGTCGATAATTTAAGTCTCCTTAGGAGTAATTTTCTTGAACCAATCGCTACGAACTCACCAGGAGAGACGCTGGATTGCTGGAGTCTTTACCACTAGGGACTTGTAAAGAATGATTTTCTACCTTGAGTCATTTGCAAGAACCGATCTCTTCCAACGCACCAAGGGAGAATGCCTTTGCTTTTCTGCTGGATGATTCCGTGGGAAATTGATCAGAAGACGGCTGAGGAATGAATTGTCTCATTCCTAGTCATTTTCACGAACCGATTTTAGTCCAAATCTCCAGGAGCTAATTATGACTATAGTACGGAGGATGATTCCATGTGTAATTAATTGCTAACGTTGATCAGAAAGAACTGCCTCCTTTTTAGTAATTTCGACCAAATCGTCAACTGATATCTACCTGATCACAAGGAGCCAATCTGAAAGGCTTTTGGAGGATGAGTCCATTTGTCATTGATTATTAGCATTGATCAGTTATAACTTTCTCTTTTTTAGCAATTTTCACGATAAATCTCTGCCAAATGCTGAAGAGAGAATAGACTTGCTTTTTGGTGGATGGTTCCATGAGAAAGACATCAGGATACCTGATTACGAAAGACGTTCTCATTTTGAGTAATTTTCGCAACCTGCTCTGTACCGTCTGACGAGAAGTGAATCCTCGGGGCTTTCAGGAAGATTCCCTCTCAAATTTATCTGTCGCACAGGTCGAAGATGAATTTCTCTATTTTAGTATATTTCAAGAAACGATTTCTTCCAAATCACCAGCAAAAAGCGTTTTGGTGAATCATTCGAGAGAAATGGATCACTAGTACTTGTCAATAATGTATGTCTCATTATGAGTAATTGTCTTGACCAGATCTCTACCAAATGATCAGGCGAGATAACGTATGGCTTTTCGAGGAAGAGTGCATGAGACATCAACGGCTACATCTGATTAGTAATGAATGTCTCATTTTTAGCAATTTACACTACCCATCTGTATGTGTGACGTGTTCTGTGTGCGTGTGCATCGGTGTCGTGCTGTGTGTGTTGTCTTGGGTGGCCACAACACTGGGTAATGCACAAAGCATTCCCCTCCTGAAGGAAGAGTGACACGACGTGGCCACTCAGGAGTAACACACAAACAATCCCCCGCCCCACCCACCCCCCCCCGCATCCCCCACCCCGGAGCAACAGTGATGTGTGTGGCCACTTTCAGGTCATGCACAAAGCATTTCCCTCCTGGAGCAACAGTGACACCGGGCAGCCCCTTGGAGTAAGACACAAATCATTTCCTCACGGAGCACCAGTTGCACAAACTGAGTTTAATAATAATAATAATAATAATAATAATAATAAAACTAAACAAAAATAGATAGGTAGATTTCCAGTGATTAGAAGGGGTAGCAAACAGAAGAAGGCAGATTGCTAAGCAACTACAAATACGCACGCATACTGAGCCTAAGATCTTCAAGAGACTGGATTCAAGAAGTAATTTCCCATCCTACATGTCTTTCGGCAACTTGAAGAGTTTCTGTAGCTTAGACTTCCCGTTGTTTCTCTTTACAGACTACACTCCTGTTTTAGGCTGGACTTCCCCTTCTCATTTCCTTTGTCTCTTCAGGTACTTTCAGCAGCCTTTCTACCGCCCTGCGTGATTTTCGTCCGCTCCGACTTTTCCATGGCTCCCGAGACCTCCCTTGTGGGAATGCACAGCTACCCGTGTCCTGTGAAGGGACACGGCACGAGGAGAGAAGAGGAGAGAAGAGAAAGAGAGAGCTGGCGAACACAGGAGAGAAAACAGAGAAACATGAGAGCAAGGCGAGCAACTCACCACCTGGAGTCATCCTCTTGGATCCAACCTTCAGTTGTGGAGAAGACACCGTTCCTGACCAGAGAAACGAGCAGCCTCTGAAAATGGGACCTTTTCTCCCTCGTAAGCACAGCTGATCAGGAACCTTTGCTTACAAACCGAACCCTAATGGACGGGGCTTCCCGACCCGGACTCAGGTGGGGCGTGAGCAGAGTCCTCACCAAACCAGACACTTCTCTCACCGAGACTGGCGAGAGCTCGGCTCCCAGATGGAGGGCTCTTGCCTGGCATCCCCAACGGTCACAGGCTCGCTGCTCTCACTCACATTCCGTCGCATGAGGGCAGTAGACGCTGAGGCTTGACTTCTTTTTCCTTGCTACTAAACCCAGCCCAAGGGGAAAAAAACAAGTAAGTTACCATCTCAGTCTCGGAGGCTCCTCTCTTTGCCTCTCCCACACGGCGGGGATCCGCCCTCCACTCTCCTCCCATTACCCCTTGAGCATCCCAACCAAAATCTCCTTTTCTAACGGCACCCCACAGAGTCACTCTGCTCAAGAGACTCTGGCCCCTCCCCACCTTCATCCCCCCGAGCCCCGTCCCCAGCGAGGACGCCCACGGCCGCTGAGGAGGACGACAGCGAGTGCGGACGAGGAACTGGAAGCACTGACCTGGCAGCCAGGTCTGCAGAGGGCAGAGAGCGGAGGCCTGGTTCCGCCTCCTTGGAAAGAGGCCCAAGCGGCTCAGGCCCCCTCCTGCCGTGTTCCCCTCCGGCGAGAGCTCCGGCACCATTCCTCGCCAGAGCCGCTGCGAAAGCCGAGCCGGGGCCCTCGCTCCACAGCGCTCGACATGCTGTGGGTCGTGTTCTGTGCCCTTCTGTGTCATCGTATCGAAAAGCATTTTGGTGAATCATTCGAGGAGAGCTTTAGCGCTAGTACTTGTCGATAATTTAAGTCTCCTTAGGAGTAATTTTCTTGAACCAATCGCTACGAACTCACCAGGAGAGACGCTGGATTGCTGGAGTCTTTACCACTAGGGACTTGTAAAGAATGATTTTCTACCTTGAGTCATTTGCAAGAACCGATCTCTTCCAACGCACCAAGGGAGAATGCCTTTGCTTTTCTGCTGGATGATTCCGTGGGAAATTGATCAGAAGACGGCTGAGGAATGAATTGTCTCATTCCTAGTCATTTTCACGAACCGATTTTAGTCCAAATCTCCAGGAGCTAATTATGACTATAGTACGGAGGATGATTCCATGTGTAATTAATTGCTAACGTTGATCAGAAAGAACTGCCTCCTTTTTAGTAATTTCGACCAAATCGTCAACTGATATCTACCTGATCACAAGGAGCCAATCTGAAAGGCTTTTGGAGGATGAGTCCATTTGTCGTTGATTATTAGCATTGATCAGTTATAACTTTCTCTTTTTTAGCAATTTTCACGATAAATCTCTGCCAAATGCCGAAGAGAGAATAGACTTGCTTTTTGGTGGATGGTTCCATGAGAAAGACATCAGGATACCTGATTACGAAAGACGTTCTCATTTTGAGTAATTTTCGCAACCTGCTCTGTACCGTCTGACGAGAAGTGAATCCTCGGGGCTTTCAGGAAGATTCCCTCTCAAATTTATCTGTCGCACAGGTCGAAGATGAATTTCTCTATTTTAGTATATTTCAAGAAACGATTTCTTCCAAATCACCAGCAAAAAGCGTTTTGGTGAATCATTCGAGAGAAATGGATCACTAGTACTTGTCAATAATGTATGTCTCATTATGAGTAATTGTCTTGACCAGATCTCTACCAAATGATCAGGCGAGATAACGTATGGCTTTTCGAGGAAGAGTGCATGAGACATCAACGGCTACATCTGATTAGTAATGAATGTCTCATTTTTAGCAATTTACACTACCCATCTGTATGTGTGACGTGTTCTGTGTGCGTGTGCATCGGTGTCGTGCTGTGTGTGTTGTCTTGGGTGGCCACAACACTGGGTAATGCACAAAGCATTCCCCTCCTGAAGGAAGAGTGACACGACGTGGCCACTCAGGAGTAACACACAAACAATCCCCCGCCCCACCCACCCCCCCCCGCATCCCCCACCCCGGAGCAACAGTGATGTGTGTGGCCACTTTCAGGTCATGCACAAAGCATTTCCCTCCTGGAGCAACAGTGACACCGGGCAGCCCCTTGGAGTAAGACACAAATCATTTCCTCACGGAGCACCAGTTGCACAAACTGAGTTTAATAATAATAATAATAATAATAATAATAATAAAACTAAACAAAAATAGATAGGTAGATTTCCAGTGATTAGAAGGGGTAGCAAACAGAAGAAGGCAGATTGCTAAGCAACTACAAATACGCACGCATACTGAGCCTAAGATCTTCAAGAGACTGGATTCAAGAAGTAATTTCCCATCCTACATGTCTTTCGGCAACTTGAAGAGTTTCTGTAGCTTAGACTTCCCGTTGTTTCTCTTTACAGACTACACTCCTGTTTTAGGCTGGACTTCCCCTTCTCATTTCCTTTGTCTCTTCAGGTACTTTCAGCAGCCTTTCTACCGCCCTGCGTGATTTTCGTCCGCTCCGACTTTTCCATGGCTCCCGAGACCTCCCTTGTGGGAATGCACAGCTACCCGTGTCCTGTGAAGGGACACGGCACGAGGAGAGAAGAGGAGAGAAGAGAAAGAGAGAGCTGGCGAACACAGGAGAGAAAACAGAGAAACATGAGAGCAAGGCGAGCAACTCACCACCTGGAGTCATCCTCTTGGATCCAACCTTCAGTTGTGGAGAAGACACCGTTCCTGACCAGAGAAACGAGCAGCCTCTGAAAATGGGACCTTTTCTCCCTCGTAAGCACAGCTGATCAGGAACCTTTGCTTACAAACCGAACCCTAATGGACGGGGCTTCCCGACCCGGACTCAGGTGGGGCGTGAGCAGAGTCCTCACCAAACCAGACACTTCTCTCACCGAGACTGGCGAGAGCTCGGCTCCCAGATGGAGGGCTCTTGCCTGGCATCCCCAACGGTCACAGGCTCGCTGCTCTCACTCACATTCCGTCGCATGAGGGCAGTAGACGCTGAGGCTTGACTTCTTTTTCCTTGCTACTAAACCCAGCCCAAGGGGAAAAAAACAAGTAAGTTACCATCTCAGTCGGCGACGTCTCGGAGGCTCCTCTCTTTGCCTCTCCCACACGGCGGGGATCCGCCCTCCACTCTCCTCCCATTACCCCTTGAGCATCCCAACCAAAATCTCCTTTTCTAACGGCACCCCACAGAGTCACTCTGCTCAAGAGACTCTGGCCCCTCCCCACCTTCATCCCCCCGAGCCCCGTCCCCAGCGAGGACGCCCACGGCCGCTGAGGAGGACGACAGCGAGTGCGGACGAGGAACTGGAAGCACTGACCTGGCAGCCAGGTCTGCAGAGGGCAGAGAGCGGAGGCCTGGTTCCGCCTCCTTGGAAAGAGGCCCAAGCGGCTCAGGCCCCCTCCTGCCGTGTTCCCCTCCGGCGAGAGCTCCGGCACCATTCCTCGCCAGAGCCGCTGCGAAAGCCGAGCCGGGGCCCTCGCTCCACAGCGCTCGACATGCTGTGGGTCGTGTTCTGTGCCCTTCTGTGTCATCGTATCGAAAAGCATTTTGGTGAATCATTCGAGGAGAGCTTTAGCGCTAGTACTTGTCGATAATTTAAGTCTCCTTAGGAGTAATTTTCTTGAACCAATCGCTACGAACTCACCAGGAGAGACGCTGGATTGCTGGAGTCTTTACCACTAGGGACTTGTAAAGAATGATTTTCTACCTTGAGTCATTTGCAAGAACCGATCTCTTCCAACGCACCAAGGGAGAATGCCTTTGCTTTTCTGCTGGATGATTCCGTGGGAAATTGATCAGAAGACGGCTGAGGAATGAATTGTCTCATTCCTAGTCATTTTCACGAACCGATTTTAGTCCAAATCTCCAGGAGCTAATTATGACTATAGTACGGAGGATGATTCCATGTGTAATTAATTGCTAACGTTGATCAGAAAGAACTGCCTCCTTTTTAGTAATTTCGACCAAATCGTCAACTGATATCTACCTGATCACAAGGAGCCAATCTGAAAGGCTTTTGGAGGATGAGTCCATTTGTCATTGATTATTAGCATTGATCAGTTATAACTTTCTCTTTTTTAGCAATTTTCACGATAAATCTCTGCCAAATGCCGAAGAGAGAATAGACTTGCTTTTTGGTGGATGGTTCCATGAGAAAGACATCAGGATACCTGATTACGAAAGACGTTCTCATTTTGAGTAATTTTCGCAACCTGCTCTGTACCGTCTGACGAGAAGTGAATCCTCGGGGCTTTCAGGAAGATTCCCTCTCAAATTTATCTGTCGCACAGGTCGAAGATGAATTTCTCTATTTTAGTATATTTCAAGAAACGATTTCTTCCAAATCACCAGCAAAAAGCGTTTTGGTGAATCATTCGAGAGAAATGGATCACTAGTACTTGTCAATAATGTATGTCTCATTATGAGTAATTGTCTTGACCAGATCTCTACCAAATGATCAGGCGAGATAACGTATGGCTTTTCGAGGAAGAGTGCATGAGACATCAACGGCTACATCTGATTAGTAATGAATGTCTCATTTTTAGCAATTTACACTACCCATCTGTATGTGTGACGTGTTCTGTGTGCGTGTGCATCGGTGTCGTGCTGTGTGTGTTGTCTTGGGTGGCCACAACACTGGGTAATGCACAAAGCATTCCCCTCCTGAAGGAAGAGTGACACGACGTGGCCACTCAGGAGTAACACACAAACAATCCCCCGCCCCACCCACCCCCCCCCGCATCCCCCACCCCGGAGCAACAGTGATGTGTGTGGCCACTTTCAGGTCATGCACAAAGCATTTCCCTCCTGGAGCAACAGTGACACCGGGCAGCCCCTTGGAGTAAGACACAAATCATTTCCTCACGGAGCACCAGTTGCACAAACTGAGTTTAATAATAATAATAATAATAATAATAATAATAAAACTAAACAAAAATAGATAGGTAGATTTCCAGTGATTAGAAGGGGTAGCAAACAGAAGAAGGCAGATTGCTAAGCAACTACAAATACGCACGCATACTGAGCCTAAGATCTTCAAGAGACTGGATTCAAGAAGTAATTTCCCATCCTACATGTCTTTCGGCAACTTGAAGAGTTTCTGTAGCTTAGACTTCCCGTTGTTTCTCTTTACAGACTACACTCCTGTTTTAGGCTGGACTTCCCCTTCTCATTTCCTTTGTCTCTTCAGGTACTTTCAGCAGCCTTTCTACCGCCCTGCGTGATTTTCGTCCGCTCCGACTTTTCCATGGCTCCCGAGACCTCCCTTGTGGGAATGCACAGCTACCCGTGTCCTGTGAAGGGACACGGCACGAGGAGAGAAGAGGAGAGAAGAGAAAGAGAGAGCTGGCGAACACAGGAGAGAAAACAGAGAAACATGAGAGCAAGGCGAGCAACTCACCACCTGGAGTCATCCTCTTGGATCCAACCTTCAGTTGTGGAGAAGACACCGTTCCTGACCAGAGAAACGAGCAGCCTCTGAAAATGGGACCTTTTCTCCCTCGTAAGCACAGCTGATCAGGAACCTTTGCTTACAAACCGAACCCTAATGGACGGGGCTTCCCGACCCGGACTCAGGTGGGGCGTGAGCAGAGTCCTCACCAAACCAGACACTTCTCTCACCGAGACTGGCGAGAGCTCGGCTCCCAGATGGAGGGCTCTTGCCTGGCATCCCCAACGGTCACAGGCTCGCTGCTCTCACTCACATTCCGTCGCATGAGGGCAGTAGACGCTGAGGCTTGACTTCTTTTTCCTTGCTACTAAACCCAGCCCAAGGGGAAAAAAACAAGTAAGTTACCATCTCAGTCTCGGAGGCTCCTCTCTTTGCCTCTCCCACACGGCGGGGATCCGCCCTCCACTCTCCTCCCATTACCCCTTGAGCATCCCAACCAAAATCTCCTTTTCTAACGGCACCCCACAGAGTCACTCTGCTCAAGAGACTCTGGCCCCTCCCCACCTTCATCCCCCCGAGCCCCGTCCCCAGCGAGGACGCCCACGGCCGCTGAGGAGGACGACAGCGAGTGCGGACGAGGAACTGGAAGCACTGACCTGGCAGCCAGGTCTGCAGAGGGCAGAGAGCGGAGGCCTGGTTCCGCCTCCTTGGAAAGAGGCCCAAGCGGCTCAGGCCCCCTCCTGCCGTGTTCCCCTCCGGCGAGAGCTCCGGCACCATTCCTCGCCAGAGCCGCTGCGAAAGCCGAGCCGGGGCCCTCGCTCCACAGCGCTCGACATGCTGTGGGTCGTGTTCTGTGCCCTTCTGTGTCATCGTATCGAAAAGCATTTTGGTGAATCATTCGAGGAGAGCTTTAGCGCTAGTACTTGTCGATAATTTAAGTCTCCTTAGGAGTAATTTTCTTGAACCAATCGCTACGAACTCACCAGGAGAGACGCTGGATTGCTGGAGTCTTTACCACTAGGGACTTGTAAAGAATGATTTTCTACCTTGAGTCATTTGCAAGAACCGATCTCTTCCAACGCACCAAGGGAGAATGCCTTTGCTTTTCTGCTGGATGATTCCGTGGGAAATTGATCAGAAGACGGCTGAGGAATGAATTGTCTCATTCCTAGTCATTTTCACGAACCGATTTTAGTCCAAATCTCCAGGAGCTAATTATGACTATAGTACGGAGGATGATTCCATGTGTAATTAATTGCTAACGTTGATCAGAAAGAACTGCCTCCTTTTTAGTAATTTCGACCAAATCGTCAACTGATATCTACCTGATCACAAGGAGCCAATCTGAAAGGCTTTTGGAGGATGAGTCCATTTGTCATTGATTATTAGCATTGATCAGTTATAACTTTCTCTTTTTTAGCAATTTTCACGATAAATCTCTGCCAAATGCCGAAGAGAGAATAGACTTGCTTTTTGGTGGATGGTTCCATGAGAAAGACATCAGGATACCTGATTACGAAAGACGTTCTCATTTTGAGTAATTTTCGCAACCTGCTCTGTACCGTCTGACGAGAAGTGAATCCTCGGGGCTTTCAGGAAGATTCCCTCTCAAATTTATCTGTCGCACAGGTCGAAGATGAATTTCTCTATTTTAGTATATTTCAAGAAACGATTTCTTCCAAATCACCAGCAAAAAGCGTTTTGGTGAATCATTCGAGAGAAATGGATCACTAGTACTTGTCAATAATGTATGTCTCATTATGAGTAATTGTCTTGACCAGATCTCTACCAAATGATCAGGCGAGATAACGTATGGCTTTTCGAGGAAGAGTGCATGAGACATCAACGGCTACATCTGATTAGTAATGAATGTCTCATTTTTAGCAATTTACACTACCCATCTGTATGTGTGACGTGTTCTGTGTGCGTGTGCATCGGTGTCGTGCTGTGTGTGTTGTCTTGGGTGGCCACAACACTGGGTAATGCACAAAGCATTCCCCTCCTGAAGGAAGAGTGACACGACGTGGCCACTCAGGAGTAACACACAAACAATCCCCCGCCTCCCCCACCCCCCCCCCCCGCATCCCCCACCCCGGAGCAACAGTGATGTGTGTGGCCACTTTCAGGTCATGCACAAAGCATTTCCCTCCTGGAGCAACAGTGACACCGGGCAGCCCCTTGGAGTAAGACACAAATCATTTCCTCACGGAGCACCAGTTGCACAAACTGAGTTTATTAATAATAATAATAATAATAATAAAACTAAACAAAAATAGATAGGTAGATTTCCAGTGATTAGAAGGGGTAGCAAACAGAAGAAGGCAGATTGCTAAGCAACTACAAATACGCACGCATACTGAGCCTAAGATCTTCAAGAGACTGGATTCAAGAAGTAATTTCCCATCCTACATGTCTTTCGGCAACTTGAAGAGTTTCTGTAGCTTAGACTTCCCGTTGTTTCTCTTTACAGACTACACTCCTGTTTTAGGCTGGACTTCCCCTTCTCATTTCCTTTGTCTCTTCAGGTACTTTCAGCAGCCTTTCTACCGCCCTGCGTGATTTTCGTCCGCTCCGACTTTTCCATGGCTCCCGAGACCTCCCTTGTGGGAATGCACAGCTACCCGTGTCCTGTGAAGGGACACGGCACGAGGAGAGAAGAGGAGAGAAGAGAAAGAGAGAGCTGGCGAACACAGGAGAGAAAACAGAGAAACATGAGAGCAAGGCGAGCAACTCACCACCTGGAGTCATCCTCTTGGATCCAACCTTCAGTTGTGGAGAAGACACCGTTCCTGACCAGAGAAACGAGCAGCCTCTGAAAATGGGACCTTTTCTCCCTCGTAAGCACAGCTGATCAGGAACCTTTGCTTACAAACCGAACCCTAATGGACGGGGCTTCCCGACCCGGACTCAGGTGGGGCGTGAGCAGAGTCCTCACCAAACCAGACACTTCTCTCACCGAGACTGGCGAGAGCTCGGCTCCCAGATGGAGGGCTCTTGCCTGGCATCCCCAACGGTCACAGGCTCGCTGCTCTCACTCACATTCCGTCGCATGAGGGCAGTAGACGCTGAGGCTTGACTTCTTTTTCCTTGCTACTAAACCCAGCCCAAGGGGAAAAAAACAAGTAAGTTACCATCTCAGTCTCGGAGGCTCCTCTCTTTGCCTCTCCCACACGGCGGGGATCCGCCCTCCACTCTCCTCCCATTACCCCTTGAGCATCCCAACCAAAATCTCCTTTTCTAACGGCACCCCACAGAGTCACTCTGCTCAAGAGACTCTGGCCCCTCCCCACCTTCATCCCCCCGAGCCCCGTCCCCAGCGAGGACGCCCACGGCCGCTGAGGAGGACGACAGCGAGTGCGGACGAGGAACTGGAAGCACTGACCTGGCAGCCAGGTCTGCAGAGGGCAGAGAGCGGAGGCCTGGTTCCGCCTCCTTGGAAAGAGGCCCAAGCGGCTCAGGCCCCCTCCTGCCGTGTTCCCCTCCGGCGAGAGCTCCGGCACCATTCCTCGCCAGAGCCGCTGCGAAAGCCGAGCCGGGGCCCTCGCTCCACAGCGCTCGACATGCTGTGGGTCGTGTTCTGTGCCCTTCTGTGTCATCGTATCGAAAAGCATTTTGGTGAATCATTCGAGGAGAGCTTTAGCGCTAGTACTTGTCGATAATTTAAGTCTCCTTAGGAGTAATTTTCTTGAACCAATCGCTACGAACTCACCAGGAGAGACGCTGGATTGCTGGAGTCTTTACCACTAGGGACTTGTAAAGAATGATTTTCTACCTTGAGTCATTTGCAAGAACCGATCTCTTCCAACGCACCAAGGGAGAATGCCTTTGCTTTTCTGCTGGATGATTCCGTGGGAAATTGATCAGAAGACGGCTGAGGAATGAATTGTCTCATTCCTAGTCATTTTCACGAACCGATTTTAGTCCAAATCTCCAGGAGCTAATTATGACTATAGTACGGAGGATGATTCCATGTGTAATTAATTGCTAACGTTGATCAGAAAGAACTGCCTCCTTTTTAGTAATTTCGACCAAATCGTCAACTGATATCTACCTGATCACAAGGAGCCAATCTGAAAGGCTTTTGGAGGATGAGTCCATTTGTCATTGATTATTAGCATTGATCAGTTATAACTTTCTCTTTTTTAGCAATTTTCACGATAAATCTCTGCCAAATGCCGAAGAGAGAATAGACTTGCTTTTTGGTGGATGGTTCCATGAGAAAGACATCAGGATACCTGATTACGAAAGACGTTCTCATTTTGAGTAATTTTCGCAACCTGCTCTGTACCGTCTGACGAGAAGTGAATCCTCGGGGCTTTCAGGAAGATTCCCTCTCAAATTTATCTGTCGCACAGGTCGAAGATGAATTTCTCTATTTTAGTATATTTCAAGAAACGATTTCTTCCAAATCACCAGCAAAAAGCGTTTTGGTGAATCATTCGAGAGAAATGGATCACTAGTACTTGTCAATAATGTATGTCTCATTATGAGTAATTGTCTTGACCAGATCTCTACCAAATGATCAGGCGAGATAACGTATGGCTTTTCGAGGAAGAGTGCATGAGACATCAACGGCTACATCTGATTAGTAATGAATGTCTCATTTTTAGCAATTTACACTACCCATCTGTATGTGTGACGTGTTCTGTGTGCGTGTGCATCGGTGTCGTGCTGTGTGTGTTGTCTTGGGTGGCCACAACACTGGGTAATGCACAAAGCATTCCCCTCCTGAAGGAAGAGTGACACGACGTGGCCACTCAGGAGTAACACACAAACAATCCCCCGCCTCCCCCACCCCCCCCCCCCCGCATCCCCCACCCCGGAGCAACAGTGATGTGTGTGGCCACTTTCAGGTCATGCACAAAGCATTTCCCTCCTGGAGCAACAGTGACACCGGGCAGCCCCTTGGAGTAAGACACAAATCATTTCCTCACGGAGCACCAGTTGCACAAACTGAGTTTATTAATAATAATAATAATAATAATAAAACTAAACAAAAATAGATAGGTAGATTTCCAGTGATTAGAAGGGGTAGCAAACAGAAGAAGGCAGATTGCTAAGCAACTACAAATACGCACGCATACTGAGCCTAAGATCTTCAAGAGACTGTATTCAAGAAGTAATTTCCCATCCTACATGTCTTTCGGCAACTTGAAGAGTTTCTGTAGCTTAGACTTCCCGTTGTTTCTCTTTACAGACTACACTCCTGTTTTAGGCTGGACTTCCCCTTCTCATTTCCTTTGTCTCTTCAGGTACTTTCAGCAGCCTTTCTACCGCCCTGCGTGATTTTCGTCCGCTCCGACTTTTCCATGGCTCCCGAGACCTCCCTTGTGGGAATGCACAGCTACCCGTGTCCTGTGAAGGGACACGGCACGAGGAGAGAAGAGGAGAGAAGAGAAAGAGAGAGCTGGCGAACACAGGAGAGAAAACAGAGAAACATGAGAGCAAGGCGAGCAACTCACCACCTGGAGTCATCCTCTTGGATCCAAGCTTCAGTTGTGGAGAAGACACCGTTCCTGACCAGAGAAACGAGCAGCCTCTGAAAATGGGACCTTTTCTCCCTCGTAAGCACAGCTGATCAGGAACCTTTGCTTACAAACCGAACCCTAATGGACGGGGCTTCCCGACCCGGACTCAGGTGGGGCGTGAGCAGAGTCCTCACCAAACCAGACACTTCTCTCACCGAGACTGGCGAGAGCTCGGCTCCCAGATGGAGGGCTCTTGCCTGGCATCCCCAACGGTCACAGGCTCGCTGCTCTCACTCACATTCCGTCGCATGAGGGCAGTAGACGCTGAGGCTTGACTTCTTTTTCCTTGCTACTAAACCCAGCCCAAGGGGAAAAAAACAAGTAAGTTACCATCTCAGTCGGCGACGTCTCGGAGGCTCCTCTCTTTGCCTCTCCCACACGGCGGGGATCCGCCCTCCACTCTCCTCCCATTACCCCTTGAGCATCCCAACCAAAATCTCCTTTTCTAACGGCACCCCACAGAGTCACTCTGCTCAAGAGACTCTGGCCCCTCCCCACCTTCATCCCCCCGAGCCCCGTCCCCAGCGAGGACGCCCACGGCCGCTGAGGAGGACGACAGCGAGTGCGGACGAGGAACTGGAAGCACTGACCTGGCAGCCAGGTCTGCAGAGGGCAGAGAGCGGAGGCCTGGTTCCGCCTCCTTGGAAAGAGGCCCAAGCGGCTCAGGCCCCCTCCTGCCGTGTTCCCCTCCGGCGAGAGCTCCGGCACCATTCCTCGCCAGAGCCGCTGCGAAAGCCGAGCCGGGGCCCTCGCTCCACAGCGCTCGACATGCTGTGGGTCGTGTTCTGTGCCCTTCTGTGTCATCGTATCGAAAAGCATTTTGGTGAATCATTCGAGGAGAGCTTTAGCGCTAGTACTTGTCGATAATTTAAGTCTCCTTAGGAGTAATTTTCTTGAACCAATCGCTACGAACTCACCAGGAGAGACGCTGGATTGCTGGAGTCTTTACCACTAGGGACTTGTAAAGAATGATTTTCTACCTTGAGTCATTTGCAAGAACCGATCTCTTCCAACGCACCAAGGGAGAATGCCTTTGCTTTTCTGCTGGATGATTCCGTGGGAAATTGATCAGAAGACGGCTGAGGAATGAATTGTCTCATTCCTAGTCATTTTCACGAACCGATTTTAGTCCAAATCTCCAGGAGCTAATTATGACTATAGTACGGAGGATGATTCCATGTGTAATTAATTGCTAACGTTGATCAGAAAGAACTGCCTCCTTTTTAGTAATTTCGACCAAATCGTCAACTGATATCTACCTGATCACAAGGAGCCAATCTGAAAGGCTTTTGGAGGATGAGTCCATTTGTCATTGATTATTAGCATTGATCAGTTATAACTTTCTCTTTTTTAGCAATTTTCACGATAAATCTCTGCCAAATGCCGAAGAGAGAATAGACTTGCTTTTTGGTGGATGGTTCCATGAGAAAGACATCAGGATACCTGATTACGAAAGACGTTCTCATTTTGAGTAATTTTCGCAACCTGCTCTGTACCGTCTGACGAGAAGTGAATCCTCGGGGCTTTCAGGAAGATTCCCTCTCAAATTTATCTGTCGCACAGGTTGAAGATGAATTTCTCTATTTTAGTATATTTCAAGAAACGATTTCTTCCAAATCACCAGCAAAAAGCGTTTTGGTGAATCATTCGAGAGAAATGGATCACTAGTACTTGTCAATAATGTATGTCTCATTATGAGTAATTGTCTTGACCAGATCTCTACCAAATGATCAGGCGAGATAACGTATGGCTTTTCGAGGAAGAGTGCATGAGACATCAACGGCTACATCTGATTAGTAATGAATGTCTCATTTTTAGCAATTTACACTACCCATCTGTATGTGTGACGTGTTCTGTGTGCGTGTGCATCGGTGTCGTGCTGTGTGTGTTGTCTTGGGTGGCCACAACACTGGGTAATGCACAAAGCATTCCCCTCCTGAAGGAAGAGTGACACGACGTGGCCACTCAGGAGTAACACACAAACAATCCCCCGCCTCCCCCACCCCCCCCCCCCGCATCCCCCACCCCGGAGCAACAGTGATGTGTGTGGCCACTTTCAGGTCATGCACAAAGCATTTCCCTCCTGGAGCAACAGTGACACCGGGCAGCCCCTTGGAGTAAGACACAAATCATTTCCTCACGGAGCACCAGTTGCACAAACTGAGTTTAATAATAATAATAATAATAATAATAATAATAATAATAAAACTAAACAAAAATAGATAGGTAGATTTCCAGTGATTAGAAGGGGTAGCAAACAGAAGAAGGCAGATTGCTAAGCAACTACAAATACGCACGCATACTGAGCCTAAGATCTTCAAGAGACTGGATTCAAGAAGTAATTTCCCATCCTACATGTCTTTCGGCAACTTGAAGAGTTTCTGTAGCTTAGACTTCCCGTTGTTTCTCTTTACAGACTACACTCCTGTTTTAGGCTGGACTTCCCCTTCTCATTTCCTTTGTCTCTTCAGGTACTTTCAGCAGCCTTTCTACCGCCCTGCGTGATTTTCGTCCGCTCCGACTTTTCCATGGCTCCCGAGACCTCCCTTGTGGGAATGCACAGCTACCCGTGTCCTGTGAAGGGACACGGCACGAGGAGAGAAGAGGAGAGAAGAGAAAGAGAGAGCTGGCGAACACAGGAGAGAAAACAGAGAAACATGAGAGCAAGGCGAGCAACTCACCACCTGGAGTCATCCTCTTGGATCCAACCTTCAGTTGTGGAGAAGACACCGTTCCTGACCAGAGAAACGAGCAGCCTCTGAAAATGGGACCTTTTCTCCCTCGTAAGCACAGCTGATCAGGAACCTTTGCTTACAAACCGAACCCTAATGGACGGGGCTTCCCGACCCGGACTCAGGTGGGGCGTGAGCAGAGTCCTCACCAAACCAGACACTTCTCTCACCGAGACTGGCGAGAGCTCGGCTCCCAGATGGAGGGCTCTTGCCTGGCATCCCCAACGGTCACAGGCTCGCTGCTCTCACTCACATTCCGTCGCATGAGGGCAGTAGACGCTGAGGCTTGACTTCTTTTTCCTTGCTACTAAACCCAGCCCAAGGGGAAAAAAACAAGTAAGTTACCATCTCAGTCGGCGACGTCTCGGAGGCTCCTCTCTTTGCCTCTCCCACACGGCGGGGATCCGCCCTCCACTCTCCTCCCATTACCCCTTGAGCATCCCAACCAAAATCTCCTTTTCTAACGGCACCCCACAGAGTCACTCTGCTCAAGAGACTCTGGCCCCTCCCCACCTTCATCCCCCCGAGCCCCGTCCCCAGCGAGGACGCCCACGGCCGCTGAGGAGGACGACAGCGAGTGCGGACGAGGAACTGGAAGCACTGACCTGGCAGCCAGGTCTGCAGAGGGCAGAGAGCAGAGGCCTGGTTCCGCCTCCTTGGAAAGAGGCCCAAGCGGCTCAGGCCCCCTCCTGCCGTGTTCCCCTCCGGCGAGAGCTCCGGCACCATTCCTCGCCAGAGCCGCTGCGAAAGCCGAGCCGGGGCCCTCGCTCCACAGCGCTCGACATGCTGTGGGTCGTGTTCTGTGCCCTTCTGTGTCATCGTATCGAAAAGCATTTTGGTGAATCATTCGAGGAGAGCTTTAGCGCTAGTACTTGTCGATAATTTAAGTCTCCTTAGGAGTAATTTTCTTGAACCAATCGCTACGAACTCACCAGGAGAGACGCTGGATTGCTGGAGTCTTTACCACTAGGGACTTGTAAAGAATGATTTTCTACCTTGAGTCATTTGCAAGAACCGATCTCTTCCAACGCACCAAGGGAGAATGCCTTTGCTTTTCTGCTGGATGATTCCGTGGGAAATTGATCAGAAGACGGCTGAGGAATGAATTGTCTCATTCCTAGTCATTTTCACGAACCGATTTTAGTCCAAATCTCCAGGAGCTAATTATGACTATAGTACGGAGGATGATTCCATGTGTAATTAATTGCTAACGTTGATCAGAAAGAACTGCCTCCTTTTTAGTAATTTCGACCAAATCGTCAACTGATATCTACCTGATCACAAGGAGCCAATCTGAAAGGCTTTTGGAGGATGAGTCCATTTGTCATTGATTATTAGCATTGATCAGTTATAACTTTCTCTTTTTTAGCAATTTTCACGATAAATCTCTGCCAAATGCCGAAGAGAGAATAGACTTGCTTTTTGGTGGATGGTTCCATGAGAAAGACATCAGGATACCTGATTACGAAAGACGTTCTCATTTTGAGTAATTTTCGCAACCTGCTCTGTACCGTCTGACGAGAAGTGAATCCTCGGGGCTTTCAGGAAGATTCCCTCTCAAATTTATCTGTCGCACAGGTCGAAGATGAATTTCTCTATTTTAGTATATTTCAAGAAACGATTTCTTCCAAATCACCAGCAAAAAGCGTTTTGGTGAATCATTCGAGAGAAATGGATCACTAGTACTTGTCAATAATGTATGTCTCATTATGAGTAATTGTCTTGACCAGATCTCTACCAAATGATCAGGCGAGATAACGTATGGCTTTTCGAGGAAGAGTGCATGAGACATCAACGGCTACATCTGATTAGTAATGAATGTCTCATTTTTAGCAATTTACACTACCCATCTGTATGTGTGACGTGTTCTGTGTGCGTGTGCATCGGTGTCGTGCTGTGTGTGTTGTCTTGGGTGGCCACAACACTGGGTAATGCACAAAGCATTCCCCTCCTGAAGGAAGAGTGACACGACGTGGCCACTCAGGAGTAACACACAAACAATCCCCCGCCTCCCCCACCCCCCCCCCCGCATCCCCCACCCCGGAGCAACAGTGATGTGTGTGGCCACTTTCAGGTCATGCACAAAGCATTTCCCTCCTGGAGCAACAGTGACACCGGGCAGCCCCTTGGAGTAAGACACAAATCATTTCCTCACGGAGCACCAGTTGCACAAACTGAGTTTATTAATAATAATAATAATAATAATAAAACTAAACAAAAATAGATAGGTAGATTTCCAGTGATTAGAAGGGGTAGCAAACAGAAGAAGGCAGATTGCTAAGCAACTACAAATACGCACGCATACTGAGCCTAAGATCTTCAAGAGACTGGATTCAAGAAGTAATTTCCCATCCTACATGTCTTTCGGCAACTTGAAGAGTTTCTGTAGCTTAGACTTCCCGTTGTTTCTCTTTACAGACTACACTCCTGTTTTAGGCTGGACTTCCCCTTCTCATTTCCTTTGTCTCTTCAGGTACTTTCAGCAGCCTTTCTACCGCCCTGCGTGATTTTCGTCCGCTCCGACTTTTCCATGGCTCCCGAGACCTCCCTTGTGGGAATGCACAGCTACCCGTGTCCTGTGAAGGGACACGGCACGAGGAGAGAAGAGGAGAGAAGAGAAAGAGAGAGCTGGCGAACACAGGAGAGAAAACAGAGAAACATGAGAGCAAGGCGAGCAACTCACCACCTGGAGTCATCCTCTTGGATCCAACCTTCAGTTGTGGAGAAGACACCGTTCCTGACCAGAGAAACGAGCAGCCTCTGAAAATGGGACCTTTTCTCCCTCGTAAGCACAGCTGATCAGGAACCTTTGCTTACAAACCGAACCCTAATGGACGGGGCTTCCCGACCCGGACTCAGGTGGGGCGTGAGCAGAGTCCTCACCAAACCAGACACTTCTCTCACCGAGACTGGCGAGAGCTCGGCTCCCAGATGGAGGGCTCTTGCCTGGCATCCCCAACGGTCACAGGCTCGCTGCTCTCACTCACATTCCGTCGCATGAGGGCAGTAGACGCTGAGGCTTGACTTCTTTTTCCTTGCTACTAAACCCAGCCCAAGGGGAAAAAAACAAGTAAGTTACCATCTCAGTCGGCGACGTCTCGGAGGCTCCTCTCTTTGCCTCTCCCACACGGCGGGGATCCGCCCTCCACTCTCCTCCCATTACCCCTTGAGCATCCCAACCAAAATCTCCTTTTCTAACGGCACCCCACAGAGTCACTCTGCTCAAGAGACTCTGGCCCCTCCCCACCTTCATCCCCCCGAGCCCCGTCCCCAGCGAGGACGCCCACGGCCGCTGAGGAGGACGACAGCGAGTGCGGACGAGGAACTGGAAGCACTGACCTGGCAGCCAGGTCTGCAGAGGGCAGAGAGCGGAGGCCTGGTTCCGCCTCCTTGGAAAGAGGCCCAAGCGGCTCAGGCCCCCTCCTGCCGTGTTCCCCTCCGGCGAGAGCTCCGGCACCATTCCTCGCCAGAGCCGCTGCGAAAGCCGAGCCGGGGCCCTCGCTCCACAGCGCTCGACATGCTGTGGGTCGTGTTCTGTGCCCTTCTGTGTCATCGTATCGAAAAGCATTTTGGTGAATCATTCGAGGAGAGCTTTAGCGCTAGTACTTGTCGATAATTTAAGTCTCCTTAGGAGTAATTTTCTTGAACCAATCGCTACGAACTCACCAGGAGAGACGCTGGATTGCTGGAGTCTTTACCACTAGGGACTTGTAAAGAATGATTTTCTACCTTGAGTCATTTGCAAGAACCGATCTCTTCCAACGCACCAAGGGAGAATGCCTTTGCTTTTCTGCTGGATGATTCCGTGGGAAATTGATCAGAAGACGGCTGAGGAATGAATTGTCTCATTCCGAGTCATTTTCACAAACCGATTTTAGTCCAAATCTCCAGGAGCTAATTATGACTATAGTACGGAGGATGATTCCATGTGTAATTAATTGCTAACGTTGATCAGAAAGAACTGCCTCCTTTTTAGTAATTTCGACCAAATCGTCAACTGATATCTACCTGATCACAAGGAGCCAATCTGAAAGGCTTTTGGAGGATGAGTCCATTTGTCGTTGATTATTAGCATTGATCAGTTATAACTTTCTCTTTTTTAGCAATTTTCACGATAAATCTCTGCCAAATGCCGAAGAGAGAATAGACTTGCTTTTTGGTGGATGGTTCCATGAGAAAGACATCAGGATACCTGATTACGAAAGACGTTCTCATTTTGAGTAATTTTCGCAACCTGCTCTGTACCGTCTGACGAGAAGTGAATCCTCGGGGCTTTCAGGAAGATTCCCTCTCAAATTTATCTGTCGCACAGGTCGAAGATGAATTTCTCTATTTTAGTATATTTCAAGAAACGATTTCTTCCAATTCACCAGCAAAAAGCGTTTTGGTGAATCATTCGAGAGAAATGGATCACTAGTACTTGTCAATAATGTATGTCTCATTATGAGTAATTGTCTTGACCAGATCTCTACCAAATGATCAGGCGAGATAACGTATGGCTTTTCGAGGAAGAGTGCATGAGACATCAACGGCTACATCTGATTAGTAATGAATGTCTCATTTTTAGCAATTTACACTCCCCATCTGTATGTGTGACGTGTTCTGTGTGCGTGTGCATCGGTGTCGTGCTGTGTGTGTTGTCTTGGGTGGCCACAACACTGGGTAATGCACAAAGCATTCCCCTCCTGAAGGAAGAGTGACACGACGTGGCCACTCAGGAGTAACACACAAACAATCCCCCGCCTCCCCCACCACCCCCCCCCGCATCCCCCACCCCGGAGCAACAGTGATGTGTGTGGCCACTTTCAGGTCATGCACAAAGCATTTCCCTCCTGGAGCAACAGTGACACCGGGCAGCCCCTTGGAGTAAGACACAAATCATTTCCTCACGGAGCACCAGTTGCACAAACTGAGTTTATTAATAATAATAATAATAATAATAATAATAAAACTAAACAAAAATAGATAGGTAGATTTCCAGTGATTAGAAGGGGTAGCAAACAGAAGAAGGCAGATTGCTAAGCAACTACAAATACGCACGCATACTGAGCCTAAGATCTTCAAGAGACTGGATTCAAGAAGTAATTTCCCATCCTACATGTCTTTCGGCAACTTGAAGAGTTTCTGTAGCTTAGACTTCCCGTTGTTTCTCTTTACAGACTACACTCCTGTTTTAGGCTGGACTTCCCCTTCTCATTTCCTTTGTCTCTTCAGGTACTTTCAGCAGCCTTTCTACCGCCCTGCGTGATTTTCGTCCGCTCCGACTTTTCCATGGCTCCCGAGACCTCCCTTGTGGGAATGCACAGCTACCCGTGTCCTGTGAAGGGACACGGCACGAGGAGAGAAGAGGAGAGAAGAGAAAGAGAGAGCTGGCGAACACAGGAGAGAAAACAGAGAAACATGAGAGCAAGGCGAGCAACTCACCACCTGGAGTCATCCTCTTGGATCCAAGCTTCAGTTGTGGAGAAGACACCGTTCCTGACCAGAGAAACGAGCAGCCTCTGAAAATGGGACCTTTTCTCCCTCGTAAGCACAGCTGATCAGGAACCTTTGCTTACAAACCGAACCCTAATGGACGGGGCTTCCCGACCCGGACTCAGGTGGGGCGTGAGCAGAGTCCTCACCAAACCAGACACTTCTCTCACCGAGACTGGCGAGAGCTCGGCTCCCAGATGGAGGGCTCTTGCCTGGCATCCCCAACGGTCACAGGCTCGCTGCTCTCACTCACATTCCGTCGCATGAGGGCAGTAGACGCTGAGGCTTGACTTCTTTTTCCTTGCTACTAAACCCAGCCCAAGGGGAAAAAAACAAGTAAGTTACCATCTCAGTCGGCGACGTCTCGGAGGCTCCTCTCTTTGCCTCTCCCACACGGCGGGGATCCGCCCTCCACTCTCCTCCCATTACCCCTTGAGCATCCCAACCAAAATCTCCTTTTCTAACGGCACCCCACAGAGTCACTCTGCTCAAGAGACTCTGGCCCCTCCCCACCTTCATCCCCCCGAGCCCCGTCCCCAGCGAGGACGCCCACGGCCGCTGAGGAGGACGACAGCGAGTGCGGACGAGGAACTGGAAGCACTGACCTGGCAGCCAGGTCTGCAGAGGGCAGAGAGCGGAGGCCTGGTTCCGCCTCCTTGGAAAGAGGCCCAAGCGGCTCAGGCCCCCTCCTGCCGTGTTCCCCTCCGGCGAGAGCTCCGGCACCATTCCTCGCCAGAGCCGCTGCGAAAGCCGAGCCGGGGCCCTCGCTCCACAGCGCTCGACATGCTGTGGGTCGTGTTCTGTGCCCTTCTGTGTCATCGTATCGAAAAGCATTTTGGTGAATCATTCGAGGAGAGCTTTAGCGCTAGTACTTGTCGATAATTTAAGTCTCCTTAGGAGTAATTTTCTTGAACCAATCGCTACGAACTCACCAGGAGAGACGCTGGATTGCTGGAGTCTTTACCACTAGGGACTTGTAAAGAATGATTTTCTACCTTGAGTCATTTGCAAGAACCGATCTCTTCCAACACACCAAGGGAGAATGCCTTTGCTTTTCTGCTGGATGATTCCGTGGGAAATTGATCAGAAGACGGCTGAGGAATGAATTGTCTCATTCCGAGTCATTTTCACGAACCGATTTTAGTCCAAATCTCCAGGAGCTAATTATGACTATAGTACGGAGGATGATTCCATGTGTAATTAATTGCTAACGTTGATCAGAAAGAACTGCCTCCTTTTTAGTAATTTCGACCAAATCGTCAACTGATATCTACCTGATCACAAGGAGCCAATCTGAAAGGCTTTTGGAGGATGAGTCCATTTGTCGTTGATTATTAGCATTGATCAGTTATAACTTTCTCTTTTTTAGCAATTTTCTCGATAAATCTCTGCCAAATGCCGAAGAGAGAATAGACTTGCTTTTTGGTGGATGGTTCCATGAGAAAGACATCAGGATACCTGATTACGAAAGACGTTCTCATTTTGAGTAATTTTCGCAACCTGCTCTGTACCGTCTGACGAGAAGTGAATCCTCGGGGCTTTCAGGAAGATTCCCTCTCAAATTTATCTGTCGCACAGGTCGAAGATGAATTTCTCTATTTTAGTATATTTCAAGAAACGATTTCTTCCAAATCACCAGCAAAAAGCGTTTTGGTGAATCATTCGAGAGAAATGGATCACTAGTACTTGTCAATAATGTATGTCTCATTATGAGTAATTGTCTTGACCAGATCTCTACCAAATGATCAGGCGAGATAACGTATGGCTTTTCGAGGAAGAGTGCATGAGACATCAACGGCTACATCTGATTAGTAATGAATGTCTCATTTTTAGCAATTTACACTACCCATCTGTATGTGTGACGTGTTCTGTGTGCGTGTGCATCGGTGTCGTGCTGTGTGTGTTGTCTTGGGTGGCCACAACACTGGGTAATGCACAAAGCATTCCCCTCCTGAAGGAAGAGTGACACGACGTGGCCACTCAGGAGTAACACACAAACAATCCCCCGCCCCACCCACCCCCCCCCGCATCCCCCACCCCGGAGCAACAGTGATGTGTGTGGCCACTTTCAGGTCATGCACAAAGCATTTCCCTCCTGGAGCAACAGTGACACCGGGCAGCCCCTTGGAGTAAGACACAAATCATTTCCTCACGGAGCACCAGTTGCACAAACTGAGTTTAATAATAATAATAATAATAATAATAATAATAAAACTAAACAAAAATAGATAGGTAGATTTCCAGTGATTAGAAGGGGTAGCAAACAGAAGAAGGCAGATTGCTAAGCAACTACAAATACGCACGCATACTGAGCCTAAGATCTTCAAGAGACTGGATTCAAGAAGTAATTTCCCATCCTACATGTCTTTCGGCAACTTGAAGAGTTTCTGTAGCTTAGACTTCCCGTTGTTTCTCTTTACAGACTACACTCCTGTTTTAGGCTGGACTTCCCCTTCTCATTTCCTTTGTCTCTTCAGGTACTTTCAGCAGCCTTTCTACCGCCCTGCGTGATTTTCGTCCGCTCCGACTTTTCCATGGCTCCCGAGACCTCCCTTGTGGGAATGCACAGCTACCCGTGTCCTGTGAAGGGACACGGCACGAGGAGAGAAGAGGAGAGAAGAGAAAGAGAGAGCTGGCGAACACAGGAGAGAAAACAGAGAAACATGAGAGCAAGGCGAGCAACTCACCACCTGGAGTCATCCTCTTGGATCCAACCTTCAGTTGTGGAGAAGACACCGTTCCTGACCAGAGAAACGAGCAGCCTCTGAAAATGGGACCTTTTCTCCCTCGTAAGCACAGCTGATCAGGAACCTTTGCTTACAAACCGAACCCTAATGGACGGGGCTTCCCGACCCGGACTCAGGTGGGGCGTGAGCAGAGTCCTCACCAAACCAGACACTTCTCTCACCGAGACTGGCGAGAGCTCGGCTCCCAGATGGAGGGCTCTTGCCTGGCATCCCCAACGGTCACAGGCTCGCTGCTCTCACTCACATTCCGTCGCATGAGGGCAGTAGACGCTGAGGCTTGACTTCTTTTTCCTTGCTACTAAACCCAGCCCAAGGGGAAAAAAACAAGTAAGTTACCATCTCAGTCGGCGACGTCTCGGAGGCTCCTCTCTTTGCCTCTCCCACACGGCGGGGATCCGCCCTCCACTCTCCTCCCATTACCCCTTGAGCATCCCAACCAAAATCTCCTTTTCTAACGGCACCCCACAGAGTCACTCTGCTCAAGAGACTCTGGCCCCTCCCCACCTTCATCCCCCCGAGCCCCGTCCCCAGCGAGGACGCCCACGGCCGCTGAGGAGGACGACAGCGAGTGCGGATGAGGAACTGGAAGCACTGACCTGGCAGCCAGGTCTGCAGAGGGCAGAGAGCGGAGGCCTGGTTCCGCCTCCTTGGAAAGAGGCCCAAGCGGCTCAGGCCCCCTCCTGCCGTGTTCCCCTCCGGCGAGAGCTCCGGCACCATTCCTCGCCAGAGCCGCTGCGAAAGCCGAGCCGGGGCCCTCGCTCCACAGCGCTCGACATGCTGTGGGTCGTGTTCTGTGCCCTTCTGTGTCATCGTATCGAAAAGCATTTTGGTGAATCATTCGAGGAGAGCTTTAGCGCTAGTACTTGTCGATAATTTAAGTCTCCTTAGGAGTAATTTTCTTGAACCAATCGCTACGAACTCACCAGGAGAGACGCTGGATTGCTGGAGTCTTTACCACTAGGGACTTGTAAAGAATGATTTTCTACCTTGAGTCATTTGCAAGAACCGATCTCTTCCAACGCACCAAGGGAGAATGCCTTTGCTTTTCTGCTGGATGATTCCGTGGGAAATTGATCAGAAGACGGCTGAGGAATGAATTGTCTCATTCCTAGTCATTTTCACGAACCGATTTTAGTCCAAATCTCCAGGAGCTAATTATGACTATAGTACGGAGGATGATTCCATGTGTAATTAATTGCTAACGTTGATCAGAAAGAACTGCCTCCTTTTTAGTAATTTCGACCAAATCGTCAACTGATATCTACCTGATCACAAGGAGCCAATCTGAAAGGCTTTTGGAGGATGAGTCCATTTGTCGTTGATTATTAGCATTGATCAGTTATAACTTTCTCTTTTTTAGCAATTTTCACGATAAATCTCTGCCAAATGCCGAAGAGAGAATAGACTTGCTTTTTGGTGGATGGTTCCATGAGAAAGACATCAGGATACCTGATTACGAAAGACGTTCTCATTTTGAGTAATTTTCGCAACCTGCTCTGTACCGTCTGACGAGAAGTGAATCCTCGGGGCTTTCAGGAACATTCCCTCTCAAATTTATCTGTCGCACAGGTCGAAGATGAATTTCTCTATTTTAGTATATTTCAAGAAACGATTTCTTCCAATTCACCAGCAAAAAGCGTTTTGGTGAATCATTCGAGAGAAATGGATCACTAGTACTTGTCAATAATGTATGTCTCATTATGAGTAATTGTCTTGACCAGATCTCTACCAAATGATCAGGCGAGATAACGTATGGCTTTTCGAGGAAGAGTGCATGAGATATCAACGGCTACATCTGATTAGTAATGAATGTCTCATTTTTAGCAATTTACACTACCCATCTGTATGTGTGACGTGTTCTGTGTGCGTGTGCATCGGTGTCGTGCTGTGTGTGTTGTCTTGGGTGGCCACAACACTGGGTAATGCACAAAGCATTCCCCTCCTGAAGGAAGAGTGACACGACGTGGCCACTCAGGAGTAACACACAAACAATCCCCCGCCTCCCCCACCCCACCCCCCCCGCATCCCCCACCCCGGAGCAACAGTGATGTGTGTGGCCACTTTCAGGTCATGCACAAAGCATTTCCCTCCTGGAGCAACAGTGACACCGGGCAGCCCCTTGGAGTAAGACACAAATCATTTCCTCACGGAGCACCAGTTGCACAAACTGAGTTTATTAATAATAATAATAATAATAATAATAATAATAATAATAATAATAATAATAATAAAACTAAACAAAAATAGATAGGTAGATTTCCAGTGATTAGAAGGGGTAGCAAACAGAAGAAGGCAGATTGCTAAGCAACTACAAATACGCACGCATACTGAGCCTAAGATCTTCAAGAGACTGGATTCAAGAAGTAATTTCCCATCCTACATGTCTTTCGGCAACTTGAAGAGTTTCTGTAGCTTAGACTTCCCGTTGTTTCTCTTTACAGACTACACTCCTGTTTTAGGCTGGACTTCCCCTTCTCATTTCCTTTGTCTCTTCAGGTACTTTCAGCAGCCTTTCTACCGCCCTGCGTGATTTTCGTCCGCTCCGACTTTTCCATGGCTCCCGAGACCTCCCTTGTGGGAATGCACAGCTACCCGTGTCCTGTGAAGGGACACGGCACGAGGAGAGAAGAGGAGAGAAGAGAAAGAGAGAGCTGGCGAACACAGGAGAGAAAACAGAGAAACATGAGAGCAAGGCGAGCAACTCACCACCTGGAGTCATCCTCTTGGATCCAAGCTTCAGTTGTGGAGAAGACACCGTTCCTGACCAGAGAAACGAGCAGCCTCTGAAAATGGGACCTTTTCTCCCTCGTAAGCACAGCTGATCAGGAACCTTTGCTTACAAACCAAACCCTAATGGTCGGGGCTTCCCGACCCGGACTCAGGTGGGGCGTGAGCAGAGTCCTCACCAAACCAGACACTTCTCTCACCGAGACTGGCGAGAGCTCGGCTCCCAGATGGAGGGCTCTTGCCTGGCATCCTCAACGGTCACAGGCTCGCTGCTCTCACTCACATTCCGTCGCATGAGGGCAGTAGACGCTGAGGCTTGACTTCTTTTTCCTTGCTACTAAACCCAGCCCAAGGGGAAAAAAACAAGTAAGTTACCATCTCAGTCGGCGACGTCTCGGAGGCTCCTCTCTTTGCCTCTCCCACACGGCGGGGATCCGCCCTCCACTCTCCTCCCATTACCCCTTGAGCATCCCAACCAAAATCTCCTTTTCTAACGGCACCCCACAGAGTCACTCTGCTCAAGAGACTCTGGCCCCTCCCCACCTTCATCCCCCCGAGCCCCGTCCCCAGCGAGGACGCCCACGGCCGCTGAGGAGGATGACAGCGAGTGCGGACGAGGAACTGGAAGCACTGACCTGGCAGCCAGGTCTGCAGAGGGCAGAGAGCGGAGGCCTGGTTCCGCCTCCTTGGAAAGAGGCCCAAGCGGCTCAGGCCCCCTCCTGCCGTGTTCCCCTCCGGCGAGAGCTCCGGCACCATTCCTCGCCAGAGCCGCTGCGAAAGCCGAGCCGGGGCCCTCGCTCCACAGCGCTCGACATGTTGTGGGTCGTGTTCTGTGCCCTTCTGTGTCATCGTATCGAAAAGCATTTTGGTGAATCATTCGAGGAGAGCTTTAGCGCTAGTACTTGTCGATAATTTAAGTCTCCTTAGGAGTAATTTTCTTGAACCAATCGCTACGAACTCACCAGGAGAGACGCTGGATTGCTGGAGTCTTTACCACTAGGGACTTGTAAAGAATGATTTTCTACCTTGAGTCATTTGCAAGAACCGATCTCTTCCAACGCACCAAGGGAGAATGCCTTTGCTTTTCTGCTGGATGATTCCGTGGGAAATTGATCAGAAGACGGCTGAGGAATGAATTGTCTCATTCCTAGTCATTTTCACGAACCGATTTTAGTCCAAATCTCCAGGAGCTAATTATGACTATAGTACGGAGGATGATTCCATGTGTAATTAATTGCTAACGTTGATCAGAAAGAACTGCCTCCTTTTTAGTAATTTCGACCAAATCGTCAACTGATATCTACCTGATCACAAGGAGCCAATCTGAAAGGCTTTTGGAGGATGAGTCCATTTGTCGTTGATTATTAGCATTGATCAGTTATAACTTTCTCTTTTTTAGCAATTTTCACGATAAATCTCTGCCAAATGCCGAAGAGAGAATAGACTTGCTTTTTGGTGGATGGTTCCATGAGAAAGACATCAGGATACCTGATTACGAAAGACGTTCTCATTTTGAGTAATTTTCGCAACCTGCTCTGTACCGTCTGACGAGAAGTGAATCCTCGGGGCTTTCAGGAAGATTCCCTCTCAAATTTATCTGTCGCACAGGTCGAAGATGAATTTCTCTATTTTAGTATATTTCAAGAAACGATTTCTTCCAAATCACCAGCAAAAAGCGTTTTGGTGAATCATTCGAGAGAAATGGATCACTAGTACTTGTCAATAATGTATGTCTCATTATGAGTAATTGTCTTGACCAGATCTCTACCAAATGATCAGGCGAGATAACGTATGGCTTTTCGAGGAAGAGTGCATGAGACATCAACGGCTACATCTGATTAGTAATGAATGTCTCATTTTTAGCAATTTACACTACCCATCTGTATGTGTGACGTGTTCTGTGTGCGTGTGCATCGGTGTCGTGCTGTGTGTGTTGTCTTGGGTGGCCACAACACTGGGTAATGCACAAAGCATTCCCCTCCTGAAGGAAGAGTGACACGACGTGGCCACTCAGGAGTAACACACAAACAATCCCCCGCCTCCCCCACCACCCCCCCCCCCCGCATCCCCCACCCCGGAGCAACAGTGATGTGTGTGGCCACTTTCAGGTCATGCACAAAGCATTTCCCTCCTGGAGCAACAGTGACACCGGGCAGCCCCTTGGAGTAAGACACAAATCATTTCCTCACGGAGCACCAGTTGCACAAACTGAGTTTATTAATAATAATAATAATAATAATAATAAAACTAAACAAAAATAGATAGGTAGATTTCCAGTGATTAGAAGGGGTAGCAAACAGAAGAAGGCAGATTGCTAAGCAACTACAAATACGCACGCATACTGAGCCTAAGATCTTCAAGAGACTGGATTCAAGAAGTAATTTCCCATCCTACATGTCTTTCGGCAACTTGAAGAGTTTCTGTAGCTTAGACTTCCCGTTGTTTCTCTTTACAGACTACACTCCTGTTTTAGGCTGGACTTCCCCTTCTCATTTCCTTTGTCTCTTCAGGTACTTTCAGCAGCCTTTCTACCGCCCTGCGTGATTTTCGTCCGCTCCGACTTTTCCATGGCTCCCGAGACCTCCCTTGTGGGAATGCACAGCTACCCGTGTCCTGTGAAGGGACACGGCACGAGGAGAGAAGAGGAGAGAAGAGAAAGAGAGAGCTGGCGAACACAGGAGAGAAAACAGAGAAACATGAGAGCAAGGCGAGCAACTCACCACCTGGAGTCATCCTCTTGGATCCAAGCTTCAGTTGTGGAGAAGACACCGTTCCTGACCAGAGAAACGAGCAGCCTCTGAAAATGGGACCTTTTCTCCCTCGTAAGCACAGCTGATCAGGAACCTTTGCTTACAAACCGAACCCTAATGGTCGGGGCTTCCCGACCCGGACTCAGGTGGGGCGTGAGCAGAGTCCTCACCAAACCAGACACTTCTCTCACCGAGACTGGCGAGAGCTCGGCTCCCAGATGGAGGGCTCTTGCCTGGCATCCTCAACGGTCACAGGCTCGCTGCTCTCACTCACATTCCGTCGCATGAGGGCAGTAGACGCTGAGGCTTGACTTCTTTTTCCTTGCTACTAAACCCAGCCCAAGGGGAAAAAAACAAGTAAGTTACCATCTCAGTCGGCGACGTCTCGGAGGCTCCTCTCTTTGCCTCTCCCACACGGCGGGGATCCGCCCTCCACTCTCCTCCCATTACCCCTTGAGCATCCCAACCAAAATCTCCTTTTCTAACGGCACCCCACAGAGTCACTCTGCTCAAGAGACTCTGGCCCCTCCCCACCTTCATCCCCCCGAGCCCCGTCCCCAGCGAGGACGCCCACGGCCGCTGAGGAGGATGACAGCGAGTGCGGACGAGGAACTGGAAGCACTGACCTGGCAGCCAGGTCTGCAGAGGGCAGAGAGCGGAGGCCTGGTTCCGCCTCCTTGGAAAGAGGCCCAAGCGGCTCAGGCCCCCTCCTGCCGTGTTCCCCTCCGGCGAGAGCTCCGGCACCATTCCTCGCCAGAGCCGCTGCGAAAGCCGAGCCGGGGCCCTCGCTCCACAGCGCTCGACATGTTGTGGGTCGTGTTCTGTGCCCTTCTGTGTCATCGTATCGAAAAGCATTTTGGTGAATCATTCGAGGAGAGCTTTAGCGCTAGTACTTGTCGATAATTTAAGTCTCCTTAGGAGTAATTTTCTTGAACCAATCGCTACGAACTCACCAGGAGAGACGCTGGATTGCTGGAGTCTTTACCACTAGGGACTTGTAAAGAATGATTTTCTACCTTGAGTCATTTGCAAGAACCGATCTCTTCCAACGCACCAAGGGAGAATGCCTTTGCTTTTCTGCTGGATGATTCCGTGGGAAATTGATCAGAAGACGGCTGAGGAATGAATTGTCTCATTCCTAGTCATTTTCACGAACCGATTTTAGTCCAAATCTCCAGGAGCTAATTATGACTATAGTACGGAGGATGATTCCATGTGTAATTAATTGCTAACGTTGATCAGAAAGAACTGCCTCCTTTTTAGTAATTTCGACCAAATCGTCAACTGATATCTACCTGATCACAAGGAGCCAATCTGAAAGGCTTTTGGAGGATGAGTCCATTTGTCGTTGATTATTAGCATTGATCAGTTATAACTTTCTCTTTTTTAGCAATTTTCACGATAAATCTCTGCCAAATGCCGAAGAGAGAATAGACTTGCTTTTTGGTGGATGGTTCCATGAGAAAGACATCAGGATACCTGATTACGAAAGACGTTCTCATTTTGAGTAATTTTCGCAACCTGCTCTGTACCGTCTGACGAGAAGTGAATCCTCGGGGCTTTCAGGAAGATTCCCTCTCAAATTTATCTGTCGCACAGGTCGAAGATGAATTTCTCTATTTTAGTATATTTCAAGAAACGATTTCTTCCAAATCACCAGCAAAAAGCGTTTTGGTGAATCATTCGAGAGAAATGGATCACTAGTACTTGTCAATAATGTATGTCTCATTATGAGTAATTGTCTTGACCAGATCTCTACCAAATGATCAGGCGAGATAACGTATGGCTTTTCGAGGAAGAGTGCATGAGACATCAACGGCTACATCTGATTAGTAATGAATGTCTCATTTTTAGCAATTTACACTACCCATCTGTATGTGTGACGTGTTCTGTGTGCGTGTGCATCGGTGTCGTGCTGTGTGTGTTGTCTTGGGTGGCCACAACACTGGGTAATGCACAAAGCATTCCCCTCCTGAAGGAAGAGTGACACGACGTGGCCACTCAGGAGTAACACACAAACAATCCCCCGCCTCCCCCACCACCCCCCCCCCCGCATCCCCCACCCCGGAGCAACAGTGATGTGTGTGGCCACTTTCAGGTCATGCACAAAGCATTTCCCTCCTGGAGCAACAGTGACACCGGGCAGCCCCTTGGAGTAAGACACAAATCATTTCCTCACGGAGCACCAGTTGCACAAACTGAGTTTATTAATAATAATAATAATAATAATAAAACTAAACAAAAATAGATAGGTAGATTTCCAGTGATTAGAAGGGGTAGCAAACAGAAGAAGGCAGATTGCTAAGCAACTACAAATACGCACGCATACTGAGCCTAAGATCTTCAAGAGACTGGATTCAAGAAGTAATTTCCCATCCTACATGTCTTTCGGCAACTTGAAGAGTTTCTGTAGCTTAGACTTCCCGTTGTTTCTCTTTACAGACTACACTCCTGTTTTAGGCTGGACTTCCCCTTCTCATTTCCTTTGTCTCTTCAGGTACTTTCAGCAGCCTTTCTACCGCCCTGCGTGATTTTCGTCCGCTCCGACTTTTCCATGGCTCCCGAGACCTCCCTTGTGGGAATGCACAGCTACCCGTGTCCTGTGAAGGGACACGGCACGAGGAGAGAAGAGGAGAGAAGAGAAAGAGAGAGCTGGCGAACACAGGAGAGAAAACAGAGAAACATGAGAGCAAGGCGAGCAACTCACCACCTGGAGTCATCCTCTTGGATCCAAGCTTCAGTTGTGGAGAAGACACCGTTCCTGACCAGAGAAACGAGCAGCCTCTGAAAATGGGACCTTTTCTCCCTCGTAAGCACAGCTGATCAGGAACCTTTGCTTACAAACCGAACCCTAATGGACGGGGCTTCCCGACCCGGACTCAGGTGGGGCGTGAGCAGAGTCCTCACCAAACCAGACACTTCTCTCACCGAGACTGGCGAGAGCTCGGCTCCCAGATGGAGGGCTCTTGCCTGGCATCCCCAACGGTCACAGGCTCGCTGCTCTCACTCACATTCCGTCGCATGAGGGCAGTAGACGCTGAGGCTTGACTTCTTTTTCCTTGCTACTAAACCCAGCCCAAGGGGAAAAAAACAAGTAAGTTACCATCTCAGTCGGCGACGTCTCGGAGGCTCCTCTCTTTGCCTCTCCCACACGGCGGGGATCCGCCCTCCACTCTCCTCCCATTACCCCTTGAGCATCCCAACCAAAATCTCCTTTTCTAACGGCACCCCACAGAGTCACTCTGCTCAAGAGACTCTGGCCCCTCCCCACCTTCATCCCCCCGAGCCCCGTCCCCAGCGAGGACGCCCACGGCCGCTGAGGAGGACGACAGCGAGTGCGGACGAGGAACTGGAAGCACTGACCTGGCAGCCAGGTCTGCAGAGGGCAGAGAGCGGAGGCCTGGTTCCGCCTCCTTGGAAAGAGGCCCAAGCGGCTCAGGCCCCCTCCTGCCGTGTTCCCCTCCGGCGAGAGCTCCGGCACCATTCCTCGCCAGAGCCGCTGCGAAAGCCGAGCCGGGGCCCTCGCTCCACAGCGCTCGACATGTTGTGGGTCGTGTTCTGTGCCCTTCTGTGTCATCGTATCGAAAAGCATTTTGGTGAATCATTCGAGGAGAGCTTTAGCGCTAGTACTTGTCGATAATTTAAGTCTCCTTAGGAGTAATTTTCTTGAACCAATCGCTACGAACTCACCAGGAGAGACGCTGGATTGCTGGAGTCTTTACCACTAGGGACTTGTAAAGAATGATTTTCTACCTTGAGTCATTTGCAAGAACCGATCTCTTCCAACGCACCAAGGGAGAATGCCTTTGCTTTTCTGCTGGATGATTCCGTGGGAAATTGATCAGAAGACGGCTGAGGAATGAATTGTCTCATTCCTAGTCATTTTCACGAACCGATTTTAGTCCAAATCTCCAGGAGCTAATTATGACTATAGTACGGAGGATGATTCCATGTGTAATTAATTGCTAACGTTGATCAGAAAGAACTGCCTCCTTTTTAGTAATTTCGACCAAATCGTCAACTGATATCTACCTGATCACAAGGAGCCAATCTGAAAGGCTTTTGGAGGATGAGTCCATTTGTCGTTGATTATTAGCATTGATCAGTTATAACTTTCTCTTTTTTAGCAATTTTCACGATAAATCTCTGCCAAATGCCGAAGAGAGAATAGACTTGCTTTTTGGTGGATGGTTCCATGAGAAAGACATCAGGATACCTGATTACGAAAGACGTTCTCATTTTGAGTAATTTTCGCAACCTGCTCTGTACCGTCTGACGAGAAGTGAATCCTCGGGGCTTTCAGGAACATTCCCTCTCAAATTTATCTGTCGCACAGGTCGAAGATGAATTTCTCTATTTTAGTATATTTCAAGAAACGATTTCTTCCAAATCACCAGCAAAAAGCGTTTTGGTGAATCATTCGAGAGAAATGGATCACTAGTACTTGTCAATAATGTATGTCTCATTATGAGTAATTGTCTTGACCAGATCTCTACCAAATGATCAGGCGAGATAACGTATGGCTTTTCGAGGAAGAGTGCATGAGACATCAACGGCTACATCTGATTAGTAATGAATGTCTCATTTTTAGCAATTTACACTACCCATCTGTATGTGTGACGTGTTCTGTGTGCGTGTGCATCGGTGTCGTGCTGTGTGTGTTGTCTTGGGTGGCCACAACACTGGGTAATGCACAAAGCATTCCCCTCCTGAAGGAAGAGTGACACGACGTGGCCACTCAGGAGTAACACACAAACAATCCCCCGCCTCCCCCACCACCCCCCCCCGCATCCCCCACCCCGGAGCAACAGTGATGTGTGTGGCCACTTTCAGGTCATGCACAAAGCATTTCCCTCCTGGAGCAACAGTGACACCGGGCAGCCCCTTGGAGTAAGACACAAATCATTTCCTCACGGAGCACCAGTTGCACAAACTGAGTTTATTAATAATAATAATAATAATAATAAAACTAAACAAAAATAGATAGGTAGATTTCCAGTGATTAGAAGGGGTAGCAAACAGAAGAAGGCAGATTGCTAAGCAACTACAAATACGCACGCATACTGAGCCTAAGATCTTCAAGAGACTGGATTCAAGAAGTAATTTCCCATCCTACATGTCTTTCGGCAACTTGAAGAGTTTCTGTAGCTTAGACTTCCCGTTGTTTCTCTTTACAGACTACACTCCTGTTTTAGGCTGGACTTCCCCTTCTCATTTCCTTTGTCTCTTCAGGTACTTTCAGCAGCCTTTCTACCGCCCTGCGTGATTTTCGTCCGCTCCGACTTTTCCATGGCTCCCGAGACCTCCCTTGTGGGAATGCACAGCTACCCGTGTCCTGTGAAGGGACACGGCACGAGGAGAGAAGAGGAGAGAAGAGAAAGAGAGAGCTGGCGAACACAGGAGAGAAAACAGAGAAACATGAGAGCAAGGCGAGCAACTCACCACCTGGAGTCATCCTCTTGGATCCAAGCTTCAGTTGTGGAGAAGACACCGTTCCTGACCAGAGAAACGAGCAGCCTCTGAAAATGGGACCTTTTCTCCCTCGTAAGCACAGCTGATCAGGAACCTTTGCTTACAAACCGAACCCTAATGGACGGGGCTTCCCGACCCGGACTCAGGTGGGGCGTGAGCAGAGTCCTCACCAAACCAGACACTTCTCTCACCGAGACTGGCGAGAGCTCGGCTCCCAGATGGAGGGCTCTTGCCTGGCATCCCCAACGGTCACAGGCTCGCTGCTCTCACTCACATTCCGTCGCATGAGGGCAGTAGACGCTGAGGCTTGACTTCTTTTTCCTTGCTACTAAACCCAGCCCAAGGGGAAAAAAACAAGTAAGTTACCATCTCAGTCGGCGACGTCTCGGAGGCTCCTCTCTTTGCCTCTCCCACACGGCGGGGATCCGCCCTCCACTCTCCTCCCATTACCCCTTGAGCATCCCAACCAAAATCTCCTTTTCTAACGGCACCCCACAGAGTCACTCTGCTCAAGAGACTCTGGCCCCTCCCCACCTTCATCCCCCCGAGCCCCGTCCCCAGCGAGGACGCCCACGGCCGCTGAGGAGGACGACAGCGAGTGCGGACGAGGAACTGGAAGCACTGACCTGGCAGCCAGGTCTGCAGAGGGCAGAGAGCGGAGGCCTGGTTCCGCCTCCTTGGAAAGAGGCCCAAGCGGCTCAGGCCCCCTCCTGCCGTGTTCCCCTCCGGCGAGAGCTCCGGCACCATTCCTCGCCAGAGCCGCTGCGAAAGCCGAGCCGGGGCCCTCGCTCCACAGCGCTCGACATGTTGTGGGTCGTGTTCTGTGCCCTTCTGTGTCATCGTATCGAAAAGCATTTTGGTGAATCATTCGAGGAGAGCTTTAGCGCTAGTACTTGTCGATAATTTAAGTCTCCTTAGGAGTAATTTTCTTGAACCAATCGCTACGAACTCACCAGGAGAGACGCTGGATTGCTGGAGTCTTTACCACTAGGGACTTGTAAAGAATGATTTTCTACCTTGAGTCATTTGCAAGAACCGATCTCTTCCAACGCACCAAGGGAGAATGCCTTTGCTTTTCTGCTGGATGATTCCGTGGGAAATTGATCAGAAGACGGCTGAGGAATGAATTGTCTCATTCCGAGTCATTTTCACGAACCGATTTTAGTCCAAATCTCCAGGAGCTAATTATGACTATAGTACGGAGGATGATTCCATGTGTAATTAATTGCTAACGTTGATCAGAAAGAACTGCCTCCTTTTTAGTAATTTCGACCAAATCGTCAACTGATATCTACCTGATCACAAGGAGCCAATCTGAAAGGCTTTTGGAGGATGAGTCCATTTGTCGTTGATTATTAGCATTGATCAGTTATAACTTGCTCTTTTTTAGCAATTTTCACGATAAATCTCTGCCAAATGCCGAAGAGAGAATAGACTTGCTTTTTGGTGGATGGTTCCATGAGAAAGACATCAGGATACCTGATTACGAAAGACGTTCTCATTTTGAGTAATTTTCGCAACCTGCTCTGTACCGTCTGACGAGAAGTGAATCCTCGGGGCTTTCAGGAAGATTCCCTCTCAAATTTATCTGTCGCACAGGTCGAAGATGAATTTCTCTATTTTAGTATATTTCAAGAAACGATTTCTTCCAAATCACCAGCAAAAAGCGTTTTGGTGAATCATTCGAGGAGAAATGGATCACTAGTACTTGTCAATAATGTATGTCTCATTATGAGTAATTGTCTTGACCAGATCTCTACCAAATGATCAGGCGAGATAACGTATGGCTTTTCGAGGAAGAGTGCATGAGACATCAATGGCTACATCTGATTAGTAATGAATGTCTCATTTTTAGCAATTTACACTACCCATCTGTATGTGTGACGTGTTCTGTGTGCGTGTGCATCGGTGTCGTGCTGTGTGTGTTGTCTTGGGTGGCCACAACACTGGGTAATGCACAAAGCATTCCCCTCCTGAAGGAAGAGTGACACGACGTGGCCACTCAGGAGTAACACACAAACAATCCCCCGCCTCCCCCACCACCCCCCCCCCCCCGCATCCCCCACCCCGGAGCAACAGTGATGTGTGTGGCCACTTTCAGGTCATGCACAAAGCATTTCCCTCCTGGAGCAACAGTGACACCGGGCAGCCCCTTGGAGTAAGACACAAATCATTTCCTCACGGAGCACCAGTTGCACAAACTGAGTTTAATAATAATAATAATAATAATAATAATAATAAAACTAAACAAAAATAGATAGGTAGATTTCCAGTGATTAGAAGGGGTAGCAAACAGAAGAAGGCAGATTGCTAAGCAACTACAAATACGCACGCATACTGAGCCTAAGATCTTCAAGAGACTGGATTCAAGAAGTAATTTCCCATCCTACATGTCTTTCGGCAACTTGAAGAGTTTCTGTAGCTTAGACTTCCCGTTGTTTCTCTTTACAGACTACACTCCTGTTTTAGGCTGGACTTCCCCTTCTCATTTCCTTTGTCTCTTCAGGTACTTTCAGCAGCCTTTCTACCGCCCTGCGTGATTTTCGTCCGCTCCGACTTTTCCATGGCTCCCGAGACCTCCCTTGTGGGAATGCACAGCTACCCGTGTCCTGTGAAGGGACACGGCACGAGGAGAGAAGAGGAGAGAAGAGAAAGAGAGAGCTGGCGAACACAGGAGAGAAAACAGAGAAACATGAGAGCAAGGCGAGCAACTCACCACCTGGAGTCATCCTCTTGGATCCAAGCTTCAGTTGTGGAGAAGACACCGTTCCTGACCAGAGAAACGAGCAGCCTCTGAAAATGGGACCTTTTCTCCCTCGTAAGCACAGCTGATCAGGAACCTTTGCTTACAAACCAAACCCTAATGGACGGGGCTTCCCGACCCGGACTCAGGTGGGGCGTGAGCAGAGTCCTCACCAAACCAGACACTTCTCTCACCGAGACTGGCGAGAGCTCGGCTCCCAGATGGAGGGCTCTTGCCTGGCATCCCCAACGGTCACAGGCTCGCTGCTCTCACTCACATTCCGTCGCATGAGGGCAGTAGACGCTGAGGCTTGACTTCTTTTTCCTTGCTACTAAACCCAGCCCAAGGGGAAAAAAACAAGTAAGTTACCATCTCAGTCGGCGACGTCTCGGAGGCTCCTCTCTTTGCCTCTCCCACACGGCGGGGAGCCGCCCTCCACTCTCCTCCCATTACCCCTTGAGCATCCCAACCAAAATCTCCTTTTCTAACGGCACCCCACAGAGTCACTCTGCTCAAGAGACTCTGGCCCCTCCCCACCTTCATCCCCCCGAGCCCCGTCCCCAGCGAGGACGCCCACGGCCGCTGAGGAGGACGACAGCGAGTGCGGACGAGGAACTGGAAGCACTGACCTGGCAGCCAGGTCTGCAGAGGGCAGAGAGCGGAGGCCTGGTTCCGCCTCCTTGGAAAGAGGCCCAAGCGGCTCAGGCCCCCTCCTGCCGTGTTCCCCTCCGGCGAGAGCTCCGGCACCATTCCTCGCCAGAGCCGCTGCGAAAGCCGAGCCGGGGCCCTCGCTCCACAGCGCTCGACATGTTGTGGGTCGTGTTCTGTGCCCTTCTGTGTCATCGTATCGAAAAGCATTTTGGTGAATCATTCGAGGAGAGCTTTAGCGCTAGTACTTGTCGATAATTTAAGTCTCCTTAGGAGTAATTTTCTTGAACCAATCGCTACGAACTCACCAGGAGAGACGCTGGATTGCTGGAGTCTTTACCACTAGGGACTTGTAAAGAATGATTTTCTACCTTGAGTCATTTGCAAGAACCGATCTCTTCCAACGCACCAAGGGAGAATGCCTTTGCTTTTCTGCTGGATGATTCCGTGGGAAATTGATCAGAAGACGGCTGAGGAATGAATTGTCTCATTCCGAGTCATTTTCACGAACCGATTTTAGTCCAAATCTCCAGGAGCTAATTATGACTATAGTACGGAGGATGATTCCATGTGTAATTAATTGCTAACGTTGATCAGAAAGAACTGCCTCCTTTTTAGTAATTTCGACCAAATCGTCAACTGATATCTACCTGATCACAAGGAGCCAATCTGAAAGGCTTTTGGAGGATGAGTCCATTTGTCGTTGATTATTAGCATTGATCAGTTATAACTTGCTCTTTTTTAGCAATTTTCACGATAAATCTCTGCCAAATGCCGAAGAGAGAATAGACTTGCTTTTTGGTGGATGGTTCCATGAGAAAGACATCAGGATACCTGATTACGAAAGACGTTCTCATTTTGAGTAATTTTCGCAACCTGCTCTGTACCGTCTGACGAGAAGTGAATCCTCGGGGCTTTCAGGAAGATTCCCTCTCAAATTTATCTGTCGCACAGGTCGAAGATGAATTTCTCTATTTTAGTATATTTCAAGAAACGATTTCTTCCAAATCACCAGCAAAAAGCGTTTTGGTGAATCATTCGAGGAGAAATGGATCACTAGTACTTGTCAATAATGTATGTCTCATTATGAGTAATTGTCTTGACCAGATCTCTACCAAATGATCAGGCGAGATAACGTATGGCTTTTCGAGGAAGAGTGCATGAGACATCAATGGCTACATCTGATTAGTAATGAATGTCTCATTTTTAGCAATTTACACTACCCATCTGTATGTGTGACGTGTTCTGTGTGCGTGTGCATCGGTGTCGTGCTGTGTGTGTTGTCTTGGGTGGCCACAACACTGGGTAATGCACAAAGCATTCCCCTCCTGAAGGAAGAGTGACACGACGTGGCCACTCAGGAGTAACACACAAACAATCCCCCGCCTCCCCCACCACCCCCCCCCCCCGCATCCCCCACCCCGGAGCAACAGTGATGTGTGTGGCCACTTTCAGGTCATGCACAAAGCATTTCCCTCCTGGAGCAACAGTGACACCGGGCAGCCCCTTGGAGTAAGACACAAATCATTTCCTCACGGAGCACCAGTTGCACAAACTGAGTTTAATAATAATAATAATAATAATAATAATAATAAAACTAAACAAAAATAGATAGGTAGATTTCCAGTGATTAGAAGGGGTAGCAAACAGAAGAAGGCAGATTGCTAAGCAACTACAAATACGCACGCATACTGAGCCTAAGATCTTCAAGAGACTGGATTCAAGAAGTAATTTCCCATCCTACATGTCTTTCGGCAACTTGAAGAGTTTCTGTAGCTTAGACTTCCCGTTGTTTCTCTTTACAGACTACACTCCTGTTTTAGGCTGGACTTCCCCTTCTCATTTCCTTTGTCTCTTCAGGTACTTTCAGCAGCCTTTCTACCGCCCTGCGTGATTTTCGTCCGCTCCGACTTTTCCATGGCTCCCGAGACCTCCCTTGTGGGAATGCACAGCTACCCGTGTCCTGTGAAGGGACACGGCACGAGGAGAGAAGAGGAGAGAAGAGAAAGAGAGAGCTGGCGAACACAGGAGAGAAAACAGAGAAACATGAGAGCAAGGCGAGCAACTCACCACCTGGAGTCATCCTCTTGGATCCAAGCTTCAGTTGTGGAGAAGACACCGTTCCTGACCAGAGAAACGAGCAGCCTCTGAAAATGGGACCTTTTCTCCCTCGTAAGCACAGCTGATCAGGAACCTTTGCTTACAAACCGAACCCTAATGGACGGGGCTTCCCGACCCGGACTCAGGTGGGGCGTGAGCAGAGTCCTCACCAAACCAGACACTTCTCTCACCGAGACTGGCGAGAGCTCGGCTCCCAGATGGAGGGCTCTTGCCTGGCATCCCCAACGGTCACAGGCTCGCTGCTCTCACTCACATTCCGTCGAATGAGGGCAGTAGACGCTGAGGCTTGACTTCTTTTTCCTTGCTACTAAACCCAGCCCAAGGGGAAAAAAACAAGTAAGTTACCATCTCAGTCGGCGACGTCTCGGAGGCTCCTCTCTTTGCCTCTCCCACACGGCGGGGATCCGCCCTCCACTCTCCTCCCATTACCCCTTGAGCATCCCAACCAAAATCTCCTTTTCTAACGGCACCCCACAGAGTCACTCTGCTCAAGAGACTCTGGCCCCTCCCCACCTTCATCCCCCCGAGCCCCGTCCCCAGCGAGGACGCCCACGGCCGCTGAGGAGGACGACAGCGAGTGCGGACGAGGAACTGGAAGCACTGACCTGGCAGCCAGGTCTGCAGAGGGCAGAGAGCGGAGGCCTGGTTCCGCCTCCTTGGAAAGAGGCCCAAGCGGCTCAGGCCCCCTCCTGCCGTGTTCCCCTCCGGCGAGAGCTCCGGCACCATTCCTCGCCAGAGCCGCTGCGAAAGCCGAGCCGGGGCCCTCGCTCCACAGCGCTCGACATGTTGTGGGTCGTGTTCTGTGCCCTTCTGTGTCATCGTATCGAAAAGCATTTTGGTGAATCATTCGAGGAGAGCTTTAGCGCTAGTACTTGTCGATAATTTAAGTCTCCTTAGGAGTAATTTTCTTGAACCAATCGCTACGAACTCACCAGGAGAGACGCTGGATTGCTGGAGTCTTTACCACTAGGGACTTGTAAAGAATGATTTTCTACCTTGAGTCATTTGCAAGAACCGATCTCTTCCAACGCACCAAGGGAGAATGCCTTTGCTTTTCTGCTGGATGATTCCGTGGGAAATTGATCAGAAGACGGCTGAGGAATGAATTGTCTCATTCCGAGTCATTTTCACGAACCGATTTTAGTCCAAATCTCCAGGAGCTAATTATGACTATAGTACGGAGGATGATTCCATGTGTAATTAATTGCTAACGTTGATCAGAAAGAACTGCCTCCTTTTTAGTAATTTCGACCAAATCGTCAACTGATATCTACCTGATCACAAGGAGCCAATCTGAAAGGCTTTTGGAGGATGAGTCCATTTGTCGTTGATTATTAGCATTGATCAGTTATAACTTGCTCTTTTTTAGCAATTTTCACGATAAATCTCTGCCAAATGCCGAAGAGAGAATAGACTTGCTTTTTGGTGGATGGTTCCATGAGAAAGACATCAGGATACCTGATTACGAAAGACGTTCTCATTTTGAGTAATTTTCGCAACCTGCTCTGTACCGTCTGACGAGAAGTGAATCCTCGGGGCTTTCAGGAAGATTCCCTCTCAAATTTATCTGTCGCACAGGTCGAAGATGAATTTCTCTATTTTAGTATATTTCAAGAAACGATTTCTTCCAAATCACCAGCAAAAAGCGTTTTGGTGAATCATTCGAGGAGAAATGGATCACTAGTACTTGTCAATAATGTATGTCTCATTATGAGTAATTGTCTTGACCAGATCTCTACCAAATGATCAGGCGAGATAACGTATGGCTTTTCGAGGAAGAGTGCATGAGACATCAATGGCTACATCTGATTAGTAATGAATGTCTCATTTTTAGCAATTTACACTACCCATCTGTATGTGTGACGTGTTCTGTGTGCGTGTGCATCGGTGTCGTGCTGTGTGTGTTGTCTTGGGTGGCCACAACACTGGGTAATGCACAAAGCATTCCCCTCCTGAAGGAAGAGTGACACGACGTGGCCACTCAGGAGTAACACACAAACAATCCCCCGCCTCCCCCACCACCCCCCCCCCCCGCATCCCCCACCCCGGAGCAACAGTGATGTGTGTGGCCACTTTCAGGTCATGCACAAAGCATTTCCCTCCTGGAGCAACAGTGACACCGGGCAGCCCCTTGGAGTAAGACACAAATCATTTCCTCACGGAGCACCAGTTGCACAAACTGAGTTTAATAATAATAATAATAATAATAATAATAATAAAACTAAACAAAAATAGATAGGTAGATTTCCAGTGATTAGAAGGGGTAGCAAACAGAAGAAGGCAGATTGCTAAGCAACTACAAATACGCACGCATACTGAGCCTAAGATCTTCAAGAGACTGGATTCAAGAAGTAATTTCCCATCCTACATGTCTTTCGGCAACTTGAAGAGTTTCTGTAGCTTAGACTTCCCGTTGTTTCTCTTTACAGACTACACTCCTGTTTTAGGCTGGACTTCCCCTTCTCATTTCCTTTGTCTCTTCAGGTACTTTCAGCAGCCTTTCTACCGCCCTGCGTGATTTTCGTCCGCTCCGACTTTTCCATGGCTCCCGAGACCTCCCTTGTTGGAATGCACAGTTACCCGTGTCCTGTGAAGGGACACGGCACGAGGAGAGAAGAGGAGAGAAGAGAAAGAGAGAGCTGGCGAACACAGGAGAGAAAACAGAGAAACATGAGAGCAAGGCGAGCAACTCACCACCTGGAGTCATCCTCTTGGATCCAAGCTTCAGTTGTGGAGAAGACACCGTTCCTGACCAGAGAAACGAGCAGCCTCTGAAAATGGGACCTTTTCTCCCTCGTAAGCACAGCTGATCAGGAACCTTTGCTTACAAACCAAACCCTAATGGACGGGGCTTCCCGACCCGGACTCAGGTGGGGCGTGAGCAGAGTCCTCACCAAACCAGACACTTCTCTCACCGAGACTGGCGAGAGCTCGGCTCCCAGATGGAGGGCTCTTGCCTGGCATCCCCAACGGTCACAGGCTCGCTGCTCTCACTCACATTCCGTCGCATGAGGGCAGTAGACGCTGAGGCTTGACTTCTTTTTCCTTGCTACTAAACCCAGCCCAAGGGGAAAAAAACAAGTAAGTTACCATCTCAGTCGGCGACGTCTCGGAGGCTCCTCTCTTTGCCTCTCCCACACGGCGGGGAGCCGCCCTCCACTCTCCTCCCATTACCCCTTGAGCATCCCAACCAAAATCTCCTTTTCTAACGGCACCCCACAGAGTCACTCTGCTCAAGAGACTCTGGCCCCTCCCCACCTTCATCCCCCCGAGCCCCGTCCCCAGCGAGGACGCCCACGGCCGCTGAGGAGGACGACAGCGAGTGCGGACGAGGAACTGGAAGCACTGACCTGGCAGCCAGGTCTGCAGAGGGCAGAGAGCGGAGGCCTGGTTCCGCCTCCTTGGAAAGAGGCCCAAGCGGCTCAGGCCCCCTCCTGCCGTGTTCCCCTCCGGCGAGAGCTCCGGCACCATTCCTCGCCAGAGCCGCTGCGAAAGCCGAGCCGGGGCCCTCGCTCCACAGCGCTCGACATGTTGTGGGTCGTGTTCTGTGCCCTTCTGTGTCATCGTATCGAAAAGCATTTTGGTGAATCATTCGAGGAGAGCTTTAGCGCTAGTACTTGTCGATAATTTAAGTCTCCTTAGGAGTAATTTTCTTGAACCAATCGCTACGAACTCACCAGGAGAGACGCTGGATTGCTGGAGTCTTTACCACTAGGGACTTGTAAAGAATGATTTTCTACCTTGAGTCATTTGCAAGAACCGATCTCTTCCAACGCACCAAGGGAGAATGCCTTTGCTTTTCTGCTGGATGATTCCGTGGGAAATTGATCAGAAGACGGCTGAGGAATGAATTGTCTCATTCCGAGTCATTTTCACGAACCGATTTTAGTCCAAATCTCCAGGAGCTAATTATGACTATAGTACGGAGGATGATTCCATGTGTAATTAATTGCTAACGTTGATCAGAAAGAACTGCCTCCTTTTTAGTAATTTCGACCAAATCGTCAACTGATATCTACCTGATCACAAGGAGCCAATCTGAAAGGCTTTTGGAGGATGAGTCCATTTGTCGTTGATTATTAGCATTGATCAGTTATAACTTGCTCTTTTTTAGCAATTTTCACGATAAATCTCTGCCAAATGCCGAAGAGAGAATAGACTTGCTTTTTGGTGGATGGTTCCATGAGAAAGACATCAGGATACCTGATTACGAAAGACGTTCTCATTTTGAGTAATTTTCGCAACCTGCTCTGTACCGTCTGACGAGAAGTGAATCCTCGGGGCTTTCAGGAAGATTCCCTCTCAAATTTATCTGTCGCACAGGTCGAAGATGAATTTCTCTATTTTAGTATATTTCAAGAAACGATTTCTTCCAAATCACCAGCAAAAAGCGTTTTGGTGAATCATTCGAGGAGAAATGGATCACTAGTACTTGTCAATAATGTATGTCTCATTATGAGTAATTGTCTTGACCAGATCTCTACCAAATGATCAGGCGAGATAACGTATGGCTTTTCGAGGAAGAGTGCATGAGACATCAACGGCTACATCTGATTAGTAATGAATGTCTCATTTTTAGCAATTTACACTACCCATCTGTATGTGTGACGTGTTCTGTGTGCGTGTGCATCGGTGTCGTGCTGTGTGTGTTGTCTTGGGTGGCCACAACACTGGGTAATGCACAAAGCATTCCCCTCCTGAAGGAAGAGTGACACGACGTGGCCACTCAGGAGTAACACACAAACAATCCCCCGCCTCCCCCACCCCCCCCCCCCCCCCCGCATCCCCCACCCCGGAGCAACAGTGATGTGTGTGGCCACTTTCAGGTCACGCACAAAGCATTTCCCTCCTGGAGCAACAGTGACACCGGGCAGCCCCTTGGAGTAAGACACAAATCATTTCCTCACGGAGCACCAGTTGCACAAACTGAGTTTAATAATAATAATAATAATAATAATAATAATAAAACTAAACAAAAATAGATAGGTAGATTTCCAGTGATTAGAAGGGGTAGCAAACAGAAGAAGGCAGATTGCTAAGCAACTACAAATACGCACGCATACTGAGCCTAAGATCTTCAAGAGACTGGATTCAAGAAGTAATTTCCCATCCTACATGTCTTTCGGCAACTTGAAGAGTTTCTGTAGCTTAGACTTCCCGTTGTTTCTCTTTACAGACTACACTCCTGTTTTAGGCTGGACTTCCCCTTCTCATTTCCTTTGTCTCTTCAGGTACTTTCAGCAGCCTTTCTACCGCCCTGCGTGATTTTCGTCCGCTCCGACTTTTCCATGGCTCCCGAGACCTCCCTTGTGGGAATGCACAGCTACCCGTGTCCTGTGAAGGGACACGGCACGAGGAGAGAAGAGGAGAGAAGAGAAAGAGAGAGCTGGCGAACACAGGAGAGAAAACAGAGAAACATGAGAGCAAGGCGAGCAACTCACCACCTGGAGTCATCCTCTTGGATCCAACCTTCAGTTGTGGAGAAGACACCGTTCCTGACCAGAGAAACGAGCAGCCTCTGAAAATGGGACCTTTTCTCCCTCGTAAGCACAGCTGATCAGGAACCTTTGCTTACAAACCGAACCCTAATGGACGGGGCTTCCCGACCCGGACTCAGGTGGGGCGTGAGCAGAGTCCTCACCAAACCAGACACTTCTCTCACCGAGACTGGCGAGAGCTCGGCTCCCAGATGGAGGGCTCTTGCCTGGCATCCCCAACGGTCACAGGCTCGCTGCTCTCACTCACATTCCGTCGCATGAGGGCAGTAGACGCTGAGGCTTGACTTCTTTTTCCTTGCTACTAAACCCAGCCCAAGGGGAAAAAAACAAGTAAGTTACCATCTCAGTCGGCGACGTCTCGGAGGCTCCTCTCTTTGCCTCTCCCACACGGCGGGGATCCGCCCTCCACTCTCCTCCCATTACCCCTTGAGCATCCCAACCAAAATCTCCTTTTCTAACGGCACCCCACAGAGTCACTCTGCTCAAGAGACTCTGGCCCCTCCCCACCTTCATCCCCCCGAGCCCCGTCCCCAGCGAGGACGCCCACGGCCGCTGAGGAGGACGACAGCGAGTGCGGACGAGGAACTGGAAGCACTGACCTGGCAGCCAGGTCTGCAGAGGGCAGAGAGCGGAGGCCTGGTTCCGCCTCCTTGGAAAGAGGCCCAAGCGGCTCAGGCCCCCTCCTGCCGTGTTCCCCTCCGGCGAGAGCTCCGGCACCATTCCTCGCCAGAGCCGCTGCGAAAGCCGAGCCGGGGCCCTCGCTCCACAGCGCTCGACATGTTGTGGGTCGTGTTCTGTGCCCTTCTGTGTCATCGTATCGAAAAGCATTTTGGTGACTCATTCGAGGAGAGCTTTAGCGCTAGTACTTGTCGATAATTTAAGTCTCCTTAGGAGTAATTTTCTTGAACCAATCGCTACGAACTCACCAGGAGAGACGCTGGATTGCTGGAGTCTTTACCACTAGGGACTTGTAAAGAATGATTTTCTACCTTGAGTCATTTGCAAGAACCGATCTCTTCCAACGCACCAAGGGAGAATGCCTTTGCTTTTCTGCTGGATGATTCCGTGGGAAATTGATCAGAAGACGGCTGAGGAATGAATTGTCTCATTCCGAGTCATTTTCACGAACCGATTTTAGTCCAAATCTCCAGGAGCTAATTATGACTATAGTACGGAGGATGATTCCATGTGTAATTAATTGCTAACGTTGATCAGAAAGAACTGCCTCCTTTTTAGTAATTTCGACCAAATCGTCAACTGATATCTACCTGATCACAAGGAGCCAATCTGAAAGGCTTTTGGAGGATGAGTCCATTTGTCGTTGATTATTAGCATTGATCAGTTATAACTTGCTCTTTTTTAGCAATTTTCACGATAAATCTCTGCCAAATGCCGAAGAGAGAATAGACTTGCTTTTTGGTGGATGGTTCCATGAGAAAGACATCAGGATACCTGATTACGAAAGACGTTCTCATTTTGAGTAATTTTCGCAACCTGCTCTGTACCGTCTGACGAGAAGTGAATCCTCGGGGCTTTCAGGAAGATTCCCTCTCAAATTTATCTGTCGCACAGGTCGAAGATGAATTTCTCTATTTTAGTATATTTCAAGAAACGATTTCTTCCAAATCACCAGCAAAAAGCGTTTTGGTGAATCATTCGAGGAGAAATGGATCACTAGTACTTGTCAATAATGTATGTCTCATTATGAGTAATTGTCTTGACCAGATCTCTACCAAATGATCAGGCGAGATAACGTATGGCTTTTCGAGGAAGAGTGCATGAGACATCAATGGCTACATCTGATTAGTAATGAATGTCTCATTTTTAGCAATTTACACTACCCATCTGTATGTGTGACGTGTTCTGTGTGCGTGTGCATCGGTGTCGTGCTGTGTGTGTTGTCTTGGGTGGCCACAACACTGGGTAATGCACAAAGCATTCCCCTCCTGAAGGAAGAGTGACACGACGTGGCCACTCAGGAGTAACACACAAACAATCCCCCGCCTCCCCCACCACCCCCCCCCGCATCCCCCACCCCGGAGCAACAGTGATGTGTGTGGCCACTTTCAGGTCATGCACAAAGCATTTCCCTCCTGGAGCAACAGTGACACCGGGCAGCCCCTTGGAGTAAGACACAAATCATTTCCTCACGGAGCACCAGTTGCACAAACTGAGTTTATTAATAATAATAATAATAATAATAATAAAACTAAACAAAAATAGATAGGTAGATTTCCAGTGATTAGAAGGGGTAGCAAACAGAAGAAGGCAGATTGCTAAGCAACTACAAATACGCACGCATACTGAGCCTAAGATCTTCAAGAGACTGGATTCAAGAAGTAATTTCCCATCCTACATGTCTTTCGGCAACTTGAAGAGTTTCTGTAGCTTAGACTTCCCGTTGTTTCTCTTTACAGACTACACTCCTGTTTTAGGCTGGACTTCCCCTTCTCATTTCCTTTGTCTCTTCAGGTACTTTCAGCAGCCTTTCTACCGCCCTGCGTGATTTTCGTCCGCTCCGACTTTTCCATGGCTCCCGAGACCTCCCTTGTGGGAATGCACAGCTACCCGTGTCCTGTGAAGGGACACGGCACGAGGAGAGAAGAGGAGAGAAGAGAAAGAGAGAGCTGGCGAACACAGGAGAGAAAACAGAGAAACATGAGAGCAAGGCGAGCAACTCACCACCTGGAGTCATCCTCTTGGATCCAACCTTCAGTTGTGGAGAAGACACCGTTCCTGACCAGAGAAACGAGCAGCCTCTGAAAATGGGACCTTTTCTCCCTCGTAAGCACAGCTGATCAGGAACCTTTGCTTACAAACCGAACCCTAATGGACGGGGCTTCCCGACCCGGACTCAGGTGGGGCGTGAGCAGAGTCCTCACCAAACCAGACACTTCTCTCACCGAGACTGGCGAGAGCTCGGCTCCCAGATGGAGGGCTCTTGCCTGGCATCCCCAACGGTCACAGGCTCGCTGCTCTCACTCACATTCCGTCGCATGAGGGCAGTAGACGCTGAGGCTTGACTTCTTTTTCCTTGCTACTAAACCCAGCCCAAGGGGAAAAAAACAAGTAAGTTACCATCTCAGTCGGCGACGTCTCGGAGGCTCCTCTCTTTGCCTCTCCCACACGGCGGGGATCCGCCCTCCACTCTCCTCCCATTACCCCTTGAGCATCCCAACCAAAATCTCCTTTTCTAACGGCACCCCACAGAGTCACTCTGCTCAAGAGACTCTGGCCCCTCCCCACCTTCATCCCCCCGAGCCCCGTCCCCAGCGAGGACGCCCACGGCCGCTGAGGAGGACGACAGCGAGTGCGGACGAGGAACTGGAAGCACTGACCTGGCAGCCAGGTCTGCAGAGGGCAGAGAGCGGAGGCCTGGTTCCGCCTCCTTGGAAAGAGGCCCAAGCGGCTCAGGCCCCCTCCTGCCGTGTTCCCCTCCGGCGAGAGCTCCGGCACCATTCCTCGCCAGAGCCGCTGCGAAAGCCGAGCCGGGGCCCTCGCTCCACAGCGCTCGACATGTTGTGGGTCGTGTTCTGTGCCCTTCTGTGTCATCGTATCGAAAAGCATTTTGGTGAATCATTCGAGGAGAGCTTTAGCGCTAGTACTTGTCGATAATTTAAGTCTCCTTAGGAGTAATTTTCTTGAACCAATCGCTACGAACTCACCAGGAGAGACGCTGGATTGCTGGAGTCTTTACCACTAGGGACTTGTAAAGAATGATTTTCTACCTTGAGTCATTTGCAAGAACCGATCTCTTCCAACGCACCAAGGGAGAATGCCTTTGCTTTTCTGCTGGATGATTCCGTGGGAAATTGATCAGAAGACGGCTGAGGAATGAATTGTCTCATTCCTAGTCATTTTCACGAACCGATTTTAGTCCAAATCTCCAGGAGCTAATTATGACTATAGTACGGAGGATGATTCCATGTGTAATTAATTGCTAACGTTGATCAGAAAGAACTGCCTCCTTTTTAGTAATTTCGACCAAATCGTCAACTGATATCTACCTGATCACAAGGAGCCAATCTGAAAGGCTTTTGGAGGATGAGTCCATTTGTCATTGATTATTAGCATTGATCAGTTATAACTTTCTCTTTTTTAGCAATTTTCACGATAAATCTCTGCCAAATGCCGAAGAGAGAATAGACTTGCTTTTTGGTGGATGGTTCCATGAGAAAGACATCAGGATACCTGATTACGAAAGACGTTCTCATTTTGAGTAATTTTCGCAACCTGCTCTGTACCGTCTGACGAGAAGTGAATCCTCGGGGCTTTCAGGAAGATTCCCTCTCAAATTTATCTGTCGCACAGGTCGAAGATGAATTTCTCTATTTTAGTATATTTCAAGAAACGATTTCTTCCAAATCACCAGCAAAAAGCGTTTTGGTGAATCATTCGAGGAGAAATGGATCACTAGTACTTGTCAATAATGTATGTCTCATTATGAGTAATTGTCTTGACCAGATCTCTACCAAATGATCAGGCGAGATAACGTATGGCTTTTCGAGGAAGAGTGCATGAGACATCAACGGCTACATCTGATTAGTAATGAATGTCTCATTTTTAGCAATTTACACTACCCATCTGTATGTGTGACGTGTTCTGTGTGCGTGTGCATCGGTGTCGTGCTGTGTGTGTTGTCTTGGGTGGCCACAACACTGGGTAATGCACAAAGCATTCCCCTCCTGAAGGAAGAGTGACACGACGTGGCCACTCAGGAGTAACACACAAACAATCCCCCGCCTCCCCCACCACCCCCCCCCGCATCCCCCACCCCCGGAGCAACAGTGATGTGTGTGGCCACTTTCAGGTCATGCACAAAGCATTTCCCTCCTGGAGCAACAGTGACACCGGGCAGCCCCTTGGAGTAAGACACAAATCATTTCCTCACGGAGCACCAGTTGCACAAACTGAGTTTATTAATAATAATAATAATAATAATAATAATAATAAAACTAAACAAAAATAGATAGGTAGATTTCCAGTGATTAGAAGGGGTAGCAAACAGAAGAAGGCAGATTGCTAAGCAACTACAAATACGCACGCATACTGAGCCTAAGATCTTCAAGAGACTGGATTCAAGAAGTAATTTCCCATCCTACATGTCTTTCGGCAACTTGAAGAGTTTCTGTAGCTTAGACTTCCCGTTGTTTCTCTTTACAGACTACACTCCTGTTTTAGGCTGGACTTCCCCTTCTCATTTCCTTTGTCTCTTCAGGTACTTTCAGCAGCCTTTCTACCGCCCTGCGTGATTTTCGTCCGCTCCGACTTTTCCATGGCTCCCGAGACCTCCCTTGTGGGAATGCACAGCTACCCGTGTCCTGTGAAGGGACACGGCACGAGGAGAGAAGAGGAGAGAAGAGAAAGAGAGAGCTGGCGAACACAGGAGAGAAAACAGAGAAACATGAGAGCAAGGCGAGCAACTCACCACCTGGAGTCATCCTCTTGGATCCAAGCTTCAGTTGTGGAGAAGACACCGTTCCTGACCAGAGAAACGAGCAGCCTCTGAAAATGGGACCTTTTCTCCCTCGTAAGCACAGCTGATCAGGAACCTTTGCTTACAAACCGAACCCTAATGGACGGGGCTTCCCGACCCGGACTCAGGTGGGGCGTGAGCAGAGTCCTCACCAAACCAGACACTTCTCTCACCGAGACTGGCGAGAGCTCGGCTCCCAGATGGAGGGCTCTTGCCTGGCATCCCCAACGGTCACAGGCTCGCTGCTCTCACTCACATTCCGTCGCATGAGGGCAGTAGACGCTGAGGCTTGACTTCTTTTTCCTTGCTACTAAACCCAGCCCAAGGGGAAAAAAACAAGTAAGTTACCATCTCAGTCGGCGACGTCTCGGAGGCTCCTCTCTTTGCCTCTCCCACACGGCGGGGATCCGCCCTCCACTCTCCTCCCATTACCCCTTGAGCATCCCAACCAAAATCTCCTTTTCTAACGGCACCCCACAGAGTCACTCTGCTCAAGAGACTCTGGCCCCTCCCCACCTTCATCCCCCCGAGCCCCGTCCCCAGCGAGGACGCCCACGGCCGCTGAGGAGGACGACAGCGAGTGCGGACGAGGAACTGGAAGCACTGACCTGGCAGCCAGGTCTGCAGAGGGCAGAGAGCGGAGGCCTGGTTCCGCCTCCTTGGAAAGAGGCCCAAGCGGCTCAGGCCCCCTCCTGCCGTGTTCCCCTCCGGCGAGAGCTCCGGCACCATTCCTCGCCAGAGCCGCTGCGAAAGCCGAGCCGGGGCCCTCGCTCCACAGCGCTCGACATGTTGTGGGTCGTGTTCTGTGCCCTTCTGTGTCATCGTATCGAAAAGCATTTTGGTGAATCATTCGAGGAGAGCTTTAGCGCTAGTACTTGTCGATAATTTAAGTCTCCTTAGGAGTAATTTTCTTGAACCAATCGCTACGAACTCACCAGGAGAGACGCTGGATTGCTGGAGTCTTTACCACTAGGGACTTGTAAAGAATGATTTTCTACCTTGAGTCATTTGCAAGAACCGATCTCTTCCAACGCACCAAGGGAGAATGCCTTTGCTTTTCTGCTGGATGATTCCGTGGGAAATTGATCAGAAGACGGCTGAGGAATGAATTGTCTCATTCCGAGTCATTTTCACGAACCGATTTTAGTCCAAATCTCCAGGAGCTAATTATGACTATAGTACGGAGGATGATTCCATGTGTAATTAATTGCTAACGTTGATCAGAAAGAACTGCCTCCTTTTTAGTAATTTCGACCAAATCGTCAACTGATATCTACCTGATCACAAGGAGCCAATCTGAAAGGCTTTTGGAGGATGAGTCCATTTGTCGTTGATTATTAGCATTGATCAGTTATAACTTTCTCTTTTTTAGCAATTTTCACGATAAATCTCTGCCAAATGCCGAAGAGAGAATAGACTTGCTTTTTGGTGGATGGTTCCATGAGAAAGACATCAGGATACCTGATTACGAAAGACGTTCTCATTTTGAGTAATTTTCGCAACCTGCTCTGTACCGTCTGACGAGAAGTGAATCCTCGGGGCTTTCAGGAAGATTCCCTCTCAAATTTATCTGTCGCACAGGTCGAAGATGAATTTCTCTATTTTAGTATATTTCAAGAAACGATTTCTTCCAAATCACCAGCAAAAAGCGTTTTGGTGAATCATTCGAGAGAAATGGATCACTAGTACTTGTCAATAATGTATGTCTCATTATGAGTAATTGTCTTGACCAGATCTCTACCAAATGATCAGGCGAGATAACGTATGGCTTTTCGAGGAAGAGTGCATGAGACATCAATGGCTACATCTGATTAGTAATGAATGTCTCATTTTTAGCAATTTACACTCCCCATCTGTATGTGTGACGTGTTCTGTGTGCGTGTGCATCGGTGTCGTGCTGTGTGTGTTGTCTTGGGTGGCCACAACACTGGGTAATGCACAAAGCATTCCCCTCCTGAAGGAAGAGTGACACGACGTGGCCACTCAGGAGTAACACACAAACAATCCCCCGCCCCACCCACCCCCCCCCGCATCCCCCACCCCGGAGCAACAGTGATGTGTGTGGCCACTTTCAGGTCATGCACAAAGCATTTCCCTCCTGGAGCAACAGTGACACCGGGCAGCCCCTTGGAGTAAGACACAAATCATTTCCTCACGGAGCACCAGTTGCACAAACTGAGTTTAATAATAATAATAATAATAATAATAATAATAAAACTAAACAAAAATAGATAGGTAGATTTCCAGTGATTAGAAGGGGTAGCAAACAGAAGAAGGCAGATTGCTAAGCAACTACAAATACGCACGCATACTGAGCCTAAGATCTTCAAGAGACTGGATTCAAGAAGTAATTTCCCATCCTACATGTCTTTCGGCAACTTGAAGAGTTTCTGTAGCTTAGACTTCCCGTTGTTTCTCTTTACAGACTACACTCCTGTTTTAGGCTGGACTTCCCCTTCTCATTTCCTTTGTCTCTTCAGGTACTTTCAGCAGCCTTTCTACCGCCCTGCGTGATTTTCGTCCGCTCCGACTTTTCCATGGCTCCCGAGACCTCCCTTGTGGGAATGCACAGCTACCCGTGTCCTGTGAAGGGACACGGCACGAGGAGAGAAGAGGAGAGAAGAGAAAGAGAGAGCTGGCGAACACAGGAGAGAAAACAGAGAAACATGAGAGCAAGGCGAGCAACTCACCACCTGGAGTCATCCTCTTGGATCCAAGCTTCAGTTGTGGAGAAGACACCGTTCCTGACCAGAGAAACGAGCAGCCTCTGAAAATGGGACCTTTTCTCCCTCGTAAGCACAGCTGATCAGGAACCTTTGCTTACAAACCGAACCCTAATGGACGGGGCTTCCCGACCCGGACTCAGGTGGGGCGTGAGCAGAGTCCTCACCAAACCAGACACTTCTCTCACCGAGACTGGCGAGAGCTCGGCTCCCAGATGGAGGGCTCTTGCCTGGCATCCCCAACGGTCACAGGCTCGCTGCTCTCACTCACATTCCGTCGCATGAGGGCAGTAGACGCTGAGGCTTGACTTCTTTTTCCTTGCTACTAAACCCAGCCCAAGGGGAAAAAAACAAGTAAGTTACCATCTCAGTCGGCGACGTCTCGGAGGCTCCTCTCTTTGCCTCTCCCACACGGCGGGGATCCGCCCTCCACTCTCCTCCCATTACCCCTTGAGCATCCCAACCAAAATCTCCTTTTCTAACGGCACCCCACAGAGTCACTCTGCTCAAGAGACTCTGGCCCCTCCCCACCTTCATCCCCCCGAGCCCCGTCCCCAGCGAGGACGCCCACGGCCGCTGAGGAGGACGACAGCGAGTGCGGACGAGGAACTGGAAGCACTGACCTGGCAGCCAGGTCTGCAGAGGGCAGAGAGCGGAGGCCTGGTTCCGCCTCCTTGGAAAGAGGCCCAAGCGGCTCAGGCCCCCTCCTGCCGTGTTCCCCTCCGGCGAGAGCTCCGGCACCATTCCTCGCCAGAGCCGCTGCGAAAGCCGAGCCGGGGCCCTCGCTCCACAGCGCTCGACATGTTGTGGGTCGTGTTCTGTGCCCTTCTGTGTCATCGTATCGAAAAGCATTTTGGTGAATCATTCGAGGAGAGCTTTAGCGCTAGTACTTGTCGATAATTTAAGTCTCCTTAGGAGTAATTTTCTTGAACCAATCGCTACGAACTCACCAGGAGAGACGCTGGATTGCTGGAGTCTTTACCACTAGGGACTTGTAAAGAATGATTTTCTACCTTGAGTCATTTGCAAGAACCGATCTCTTCCAACGCACCAAGGGAGAATGCCTTTGCTTTTCTGCTGGATGATTCCGTGGGAAATTGATCAGAAGACGGCTGAGGAATGAATTGTCTCATTCCTAGTCATTTTCACGAACCGATTTTAGTCCAAATCTCCAGGAGCTAATTATGACTATAGTACGGAGGATGATTCCATGTGTAATTAATTGCTAACGTTGATCAGAAAGAACTGCCTCCTTTTTAGTAATTTCGACCAAATCGTCAACTGATATCTACCTGATCACAAGGAGCCAATCTGAAAGGCTTTTGGAGGATGAGTCCATTTGTCGTTGATTATTAGCATTGATCAGTTATAACTTTCTCTTTTTTAGCAATTTTCACGATAAATCTCTGCCAAATGCCGAAGAGAGAATAGACTTGCTTTTTGGTGGATGGTTCCATGAGAAAGACATCAGGATACCTGATTACGAAAGACGTTCTCATTTTGAGTAATTTTCGCAACCTGCTCTGTACCATCTGACGAGAAGTGAATCCTCGGGGCTTTCAGGAAGATTCCCTCTCAAATTTATCTGTCGCACAGGTCGAAGATGAATTTCTCTATTTTAGTATATTTCAAGAAACGATTTCTTCCAAATCACCAGCAAAAAGCGTTTTGGTGAATCATTCGAGAGAAATGGATCACTAGTACTTGTCAATAATGTATGTCTCATTATGAGTAATTGTCTTGACCAGATCTCTACCAAATGATCAGGCGAGATAACGTATGGCTTTTCGAGGAAGAGTGCATGAGACATCAACGGCTACATCTGATTAGTAATGAATGTCTCATTTTTAGCAATTTACACTCCCCATCTGTATGTGTGACGTGTTCTGTGTGCGTGTGCATCGGTGTCGTGCTGTGTGTGTTGTCTTGGGTGGCCACAACACTGGGTAATGCACAAAGCATTCCCCTCCTGAAGGAAGAGTGACACGACGTGGCCACTCAGGAGTAACACACAAACAATCCCCCGCCCCACCCACCCCCCCCCGCATCCCCCACCCCGGAGCAACAGTGATGTGTGTGGCCACTTTCAGGTCATGCACAAAGCATTTCCCTCCTGGAGCAACAGTGACACCGGGCAGCCCCTTGGAGTAAGACACAAATCATTTCCTCACGGAGCACCAGTTGCACAAACTGAGTTTAATAATAATAATAATAATAATAATAATAATAAAACTAAACAAAAATAGATAGGTAGATTTCCAGTGATTAGAAGGGGTAGCAAACAGAAGAAGGCAGATTGCTAAGCAACTACAAATACGCACGCATACCGAGCCTAAGATCTTCAAGAGACTGGATTCAAGAAGTAATTTCCCATCCTACATGTCTTTCGGCAACTTGAAGAGTTTCTGTAGCTTAGACTTCCCGTTGTTTCTCTTTACAGACTACACTCCTGTTTTAGGCTGGACTTCCCCTTCTCATTTCCTTTGTCTCTTCAGGTACTTTCAGCAGCCTTTCTACCGCCCTGCGTGATTTTCGTCCGCTCCGACTTTTCCATGGCTCCCGAGACCTCCCTTGTGGGAATGCACAGCTACCCGTGTCCTGTGAAGGGACACGGCACGAGGAGAGAAGAGGAGAGAAGAGAAAGAGAGAGCTGGCGAACACAGGAGAGAAAACAGAGAAACATGAGAGCAAGGCGAGCAACTCACCACCTGGAGTCATCCTCTTGGATCCAAGCTTCAGTTGTGGAGAAGACACCGTTCCTGACCAGAGAAACGAGCAGCCTCTGAAAATGGGACCTTTTCTCCCTCGTAAGCACAGCTGATCAGGAACCTTTGCTTACAAACCGAACCCTAATGGACGGGGCTTCCCGACCCGGACTCAGGTGGGGCGTGAGCAGAGTCCTCACCAAACCAGACACTTCTCTCACCGAGACTGGCGAGAGCTCGGCTCCCAGATGGAGGGCTCTTGCCTGGCATCCCCAACGGTCACAGGCTCGCTGCTCTCACTCACATTCCGTCGCATGAGGGCAGTAGACGCTGAGGCTTGACTTCTTTTTCCTTGCTACTAAACCCAGCCCAAGGGGAAAAAAACAAGTAAGTTACCATCTCAGTCGGCGACGTCTCGGAGGCTCCTCTCTTTGCCTCTCCCACACGGCGGGGATCCGCCCTCCACTCTCCTCCCATTACCCCTTGAGCATCCCAACCAAAATCTCCTTTTCTAACGGCACCCCACAGAGTCACTCTGCTCAAGAGACTCTGGCCCCTCCCCACCTTCATCCCCCCGAGCCCCGTCCCCAGCGAGGACGCCCACGGCCGCTGAGGAGGACGACAGCGAGTGCGGACGAGGAACTGGAAGCACTGACCTGGCAGCCAGGTCTGCAGAGGGCAGAGAGCGGAGGCCTGGTTCCGCCTCCTTGGAAAGAGGCCCAAGCGGCTCAGGCCCCCTCCTGCCGTGTTCCCCTCCGGCGAGAGCTCCGGCACCATTCCTCGCCAGAGCCGCTGCGAAAGCCGAGCCGGGGCCCTCGCTCCACAGCGCTCGACATGTTGTGGGTCGTGTTCTGTGCCCTTCTGTGTCATCGTATCGAAAAGCATTTTGGTGAATCATTCGAGGAGAGCTTTAGCGCTAGTACTTGTCGATAATTTAAGTCTCCTTAGGAGTAATTTTCTTGAACCAATCGCTACGAACTCACCAGGAGAGACGCTGGATTGCTGGAGTCTTTACCACTAGGGACTTGTAAAGAATGATTTTCTACCTTGAGTCATTTGCAAGAACCGATCTCTTCCAACGCACCAAGGGAGAATGCCTTTGCTTTTCTGCTGGATGATTCCGTGGGAAATTGATCAGAAGACGGCTGAGGAATGAATTGTCTCATTCCTAGTCATTTTCACGAACCGATTTTAGTCCAAATCTCCAGGAGCTAATTATGACTATAGTACGGAGGATGATTCCATGTGTAATTAATTGCTAACGTTGATCAGAAAGAACTGCCTCCTTTTTAGTAATTTCGACCAAATCGTCAACTGATATCTACCTGATCACAAGAAGCCAATCTGAAAGGCTTTTGGAGGATGAGTCCATTTGTCATTGATTATTAGCATTGATCAGTTATAACTTTCTCTTTTTTAGCAATTTTCACGATAAATCTCTGCCAAATGCCGAAGAGAGAATAGACTTGCTTTTTGGTGGATGGTTCCATGAGAAAGACATCAGGATACCTGATTACGAAAGACGTTCTCATTTTGAGTAATTTTCGCAACCTGCTCTGTACCGTCTGACGAGAAGTGAATCCTCGGGGCTTTCAGGAAGATTCCCTCTCAAATTTATCTGTCGCACAGGTCGAAGATGAATTTCTCTATTTTAGTATATTTCAAGAAACGATTTCTTCCAAATCACCAGCAAAAAGCGTTTTGGTGAATCATTCGAGGAGAAATGGATCACTAGTACTTGTCAATAATGTATGTCTCATTATGAGTAATTGTCTTGACCAGATCTCTACCAAATGATCAGGCGAGATAACGTATGGCTTTTCGAGGAAGAGTGCATGAGACATCAATGGCTACATCTGATTAGTAATGAATGTCTCATTTTTAGCAATTTACACTACCCATCTGTATGTGTGACGTGTTCTGTGTGCGTGTGCATCGGTGTCGTGCTGTGTGTGTTGTCTTGGGTGGCCACAACACTGGGTAATGCACAAAGCATTCCCCTCCTGAAGGAAGAGTGACACGACGTGGCCACTCAGGAGTAACACACAAACAATCCCCCGCCTCCCCCACCACCCCCCCCCCGCATCCCCCACCCCGGAGCAACAGTGATGTGTGTGGCCACTTTCAGGTCATGCACAAAGCATTTCCCTCCTGGAGCAACAGTGACACCGGGCAGCCCCTTGGAGTAAGACACAAATCATTTCCTCACGGAGCACCAGTTGCACAAACTGAGTTTAATAATAATAATAATAATAATAATAATAATAATAAAACTAAACAAAAATAGATAGGTAGATTTCCAGTGATTAGAAGGGGTAGCAAACAGAAGAAGGCAGATTGCTAAGCAACTACAAATACGCACGCATACTGAGCCTAAGATCTTCAAGAGACTGGATTCAAGAAGTAATTTCCCATCCTACATGTCTTTCGGCAACTTGAAGAGTTTCTGTAGCTTAGACTTCCCGTTGTTTCTCTTTACAGACTACACTCCTGTTTTAGGCTGGACTTCCCCTTCTCATTTCCTTTGTCTCTTCAGGTACTTTCAGCAGCCTTTCTACCGCCCTGCGTGATTTTCGTCCGCTCCGACTTTTCCATGGCTCCCGAGACCTCCCTTGTGGGAATGCACAGCTACCCGTGTCCTGTGAAGGGACACGGCACGAGGAGAGAAGAGGAGAGAAGAGAAAGAGAGAGCTGGCGAACACAGGAGAGAAAACAGAGAAACATGAGAGCAAGGCGAGCAACTCACCACCTGGAGTCATCCTCTTGGATCCAAGCTTCAGTTGTGGAGAAGACACCGTTCCTGACCAGAGAAACGAGCAGCCTCTGAAAATGGGACCTTTTCTCCCTCGTAAGCACAGCTGATCAGGAACCTTTGCTTACAAACCAAACCCTAATGGACGGGGCTTCCCGACCCGGACTCAGGTGGGGCGTGAGCAGAGTCCTCACCAAACCAGACACTTCTCTCACCGAGACTGGCGAGAGCTCGGCTCCCAGATGGAGGGCTCTTGCCTGGCATCCCCAACGGTCACAGGCTCGCTGCTCTCACTCACATTCCGTCGCATGAGGGCAGTAGACGCTGAGGCTTGACTTCTTTTTCCTTGCTACTAAACCCAGCCCAAGGGGAAAAAAACAAGTAAGTTACCATCTCAGTCGGCGACGTCTCGGAGGCTCCTCTCTTTGCCTCTCCCACACGGCGGGGATCCGCCCTCCACTCTCCTCCCATTACCCCTTGAGCATCCCAACCAAAATCTCCTTTTCTAACGGCACCCCACAGAGTCACTCTGCTCAAGAGACTCTGGCCCCTCCCCACCTTCATCCCCCCGAGCCCCGTCCCCAGCGAGGACGCCCACGGCCGCTGAGGAGGACGACAGCGAGTGCGGACGAGGAACTGGAAGCACTGACCTGGCAGCCAGGTCTGCAGAGGGCAGAGAGCGGAGGCCTGGTTCCGCCTCCTTGGAAAGAGGCCCAAGCGGCTCAGGCCCCCTCCTGCCGTGTTCCCCTCCGGCGAGAGCTCCGGCACCATTCCTCGCCAGAGCCGCTGCGAAAGCCGAGCCGGGGCCCTCGCTCCACAGCGCTCGACATGTTGTGGGTCGTGTTCTGTGCCCTTCTGTGTCATCGTATCGAAAAGCATTTTGGTGAATCATTCGAGGAGAGCTTTAGCGCTAGTACTTGTCGATAATTTAAGTCTCCTTAGGAGTAATTTTCTTGAACCAATCGCTACGAACTCACCAGGAGAGACGCTGGATTGCTGGAGTCTTTACCACTAGGGACTTGTAAAGAATGATTTTCTACCTTGAGTCATTTGCAAGAACCGATCTCTTCCAACGCACCAAGGGAGAATGCCTTTGCTTTTCTGCTGGATGATTCCGTGGGAAATTGATCAGAAGACGGCTGAGGAATGAATTGTCTCATTCCGAGTCATTTTCACGAACCGATTTTAGTCCAAATCTCCAGGAGCTAATTATGACTATAGTACGGAGGATGATTCCATGTGTAATTAATTGCTAACGTTGATCAGAAAGAACTGCCTCCTTTTTAGTAATTTCGACCAAATCGTCAACTGATATCTACCTGATCACAAGGAGCCAATCTGAAAGGCTTTTGGAGGATGAGTCCATTTGTCATTGATTATTAGCATTGATCAGTTATAACTTTCTCTTTTTTAGCAATTTTCACGATAAATCTCTGCCAAATGCCGAAGAGAGAATAGACTTGCTTTTTGGTGGATGGTTCCATGAGAAAGACATCAGGATACCTGATTACGAAAGACGTTCTCATTTTGAGTAATTTTCGCAACCTGCTCTGTACCGTCTGACGAGAAGTGAATCCTCGGGGCTTTCAGGAAGATTCCCTCTCAAATTGATCTGTCGCACAGGTCGAAGATGAATTTCTCTATTTTAGTATATTTCAAGAAACGATTTCTTCCAAATCACCAGCAAAAAGCGTTTTGGTGAATCATTCGAGGAGAAATGGATCACTAGTACTTGTCAATAATGTATGTCTCATTATGAGTAATTGTCTTGACCAGATCTCTACCAAATGATCAGGCGAGATAACGTATGGCTTTTCGAGGAAGAGTGCATGAGACATCAATGGCTACATCTGATTAGTAATGAATGTCTCATTTTTAGCAATTTACACTACCCATCTGTATGTGTGACGTGTTCTGTGTGCGTGTGCATCGGTGTCGTGCTGTGTGTGTTGTCTTGGGTGGCCACAACACTGGGTAATGCACAAAGCATTCCCCTCCTGAAGGAAGAGTGACACGACGTGGCCACTCAGGAGTAACACACAAACAATCCCCCGCCTCCCCCACCACCCCCCCCCCCGCATCCCCCACCCCGGAGCAACAGTGATGTGTGTGGCCACTTTCAGGTCATGCACAAAGCATTTCCCTCCTGGAGCAACAGTGACACCGGGCAGCCCCTTGGAGTAAGACACAAATCATTTCCTCACGGAGCACCAGTTGCACAAACTGAGTTTAATAATAATAATAATAATAATAATAATAATAATAAAAAAACTAAACAAAAATAGATAGGTAGATTTCCAGTGATTAGAAGGGGTAGCAAACAGAAGAAGGCAGATTGCTAAGCAACTACAAATACGCACGCATACTGAGCCTAAGATCTTCAAGAGACTGGATTCAAGAAGTAATTTCCCATCCTACATGTCTTTCGGCAACTTGAAGAGTTTCTGTAGCTTAGACTTCCCGTTGTTTCTCTTTACAGACTACACTCCTGTTTTAGGCTGGACTTCCCCTTCTCATTTCCTTTGTCTCTTCAGGTACTTTCAGCAGCCTTTCTACCGCCCTGCGTGATTTTCGTCCGCTCCGACTTTTCCATGGCTCCCGAGACCTCCCTTGTGGGAATGCACAGCTACCCGTGTCCTGTGAAGGGACACGGCACGAGGAGAGAAGAGGAGAGAAGAGAAAGAGAGAGCTGGCGAACACAGGAGAGAAAACAGAGAAACATGAGAGCAAGGCGAGCAACTCACCACCTGGAGTCATCCTCTTGGATCCAAGCTTCAGTTGTGGAGAAGACACCGTTCCTGACCAGAGAAACGAGCAGCCTCTGAAAATGGGACCTTTTCTCCCTCGTAAGCACAGCTGATCAGGAACCTTTGCTTACAAACCGAACCCTAATGGACGGGGCTTCCCGACCCGGACTCAGGTGGGGCGTGAGCAGAGTCCTCACCAAACCAGACACTTCTCTCACCGAGACTGGCGAGAGCTCGGCTCCCAGATGGAGGGCTCTTGCCTGGCATCCCCAACGGTCACAGGCTCGCTGCTCTCACTCACATTCCGTCGCATGAGGGCAGTAGACGCTGAGGCTTGACTTCTTTTTCCTTGCTACTAAACCCAGCCCAAGGGGAAAAAAACAAGTAAGTTACCATCTCAGTCTCGGAGGCTCCTCTCTTTGCCTCTCCCACACGGCGGGGATCCGCCCTCCACTCTCCTCCCATTACCCCTTGAGCATCCCAACCAAAATCTCCTTTTCTAACGGCACCCCACAGAGTCACTCTGCTCAAGAGACTCTGGCCCCTCCCCACCTTCATCCCCCCGAGCCCCGTCCCCAGCGAGGATGCCCACGGCCGCTGAGGAGGACGACAGCGAGTGCGGACGAGGAACTGGAAGCACTGACCTGGCAGCCAGGTCTGCAGAGGGCAGAGAGCGGAGGCCTGGTTCCGCCTCCTTGGAAAGAGGCCCAAGCGGCTCAGGCCCCCTCCTGCCGTGTTCCCCTCCGGCGAGAGCTCCGGCACCATTCCTCGCCAGAGCCGCTGCGAAAGCCGAGCCGGGGCCCTCGCTCCACAGCGCTCGACATGCTGTGGGTCGTGTTCTGTGCCCTTCTGTGTCATCGTATCGAAAAGCATTTTGGTGAATCATTCGAGGAGAGCTTTAGCGCTAGTACTTGTCGATAATTTAAGTCTCCTTAGGAGTAATTTTCTTGAACCAATCGCTACGAACTCACCAGGAGAGACGCTGGATTGCTGGAGTCTTTACCACTAGGGACTTGTAAAGAATGATTTTCTACCTTGAGTCATTTGCAAGAACCGATCTCTTCCAACGCACCAAGGGAGAATGCCTTTGCTTTTCTGCTGGATGATTCCGTGGGAAATTGATCAGAAGACGGCTGAGGAATGAATTGTCTCATTCCTAGTCATTTTCACGAACCGATTTTAGTCCAAATCTCCAGGAGCTAATTATGACTATAGTACGGAGGATGATTCCATGTGTAATTAATTGCTAACGTTGATCAGAAAGAACTGCCTCCTTTTTAGTAATTTCGACCAAATCGTCAACTGATATCTACCTGATCACAAGGAGCCAATCTGAAAGGCTTTTGGAGGATGAGTCCATTTGTCATTGATTATTAGCATTGATCAGTTATAACTTTCTCTTTTTTAGCAATTTTCACGATAAATCTCTGCCAAATGCCGAAGAGAGAATAGACTTGCTTTTTGGTGGATGGTTCCATGAGAAAGACATCAGGATACCTGATTACGAAAGACGTTCTCATTTTGAGTAATTTTCGCAACCTGCTCTGTACCGTCTGACGAGAAGTGAATCCTCGGGGCTTTCAGGAAGATTCCCTCTCAAATTGATCTGTCGCACAGGTCGAAGATGAATTTCTCTATTTTAGTATATTTCAAGAAACGATTTCTTCCAAATCACCAGCAAAAAGCGTTTTGGTGAATCATTCGAGGAGAAATGGATCACTAGTACTTGTCAATAATGTATGTCTCATTATGAGTAATTGTCTTGACCAGATCTCTACCAAATGATCAGGCGAGATAACGTATGGCTTTTCGAGGAAGAGTGCATGAGACATCAACGGCTACATCTGATTAGTAATGAATGTCTCATTTTTAGCAATTTACACTACCCATCTGTATGTGTGACGTGTTCTGTGTGCGTGTGCATCGGTGTCGTGCTGTGTGTGTTGTCTTGGGTGGCCACAACACTGGGTAATGCACAAAGCATTCCCCTCCTGAAGGAAGAGTGACACGACGTGGCCACTCAGGAGTAACACACAAACAATCCCCCGCCTCCCCCACCCCCCCCCCCCGCATCCCCCACCCCCGGAGCAACAGTGATGTGTGTGGCCACTTTCAGGTCATGCACAAAGCATTTCCCTCCTGGAGCAACAGTGACACCGGGCAGCCCCTTGGAGTAAGACACAAATCATTTCCTCACGGAGCACCAGTTGCACAAACTGAGTTTATTATTAATAATAATAATAATAATAATAATAATAATAATAATAATAATAAAACTAAACAAAAATAGATAGGTAGATTTCCAGTGATTAGAAGGGGTAGCAAACAGAAGAAGGCAGATTGCTAAGCAACTACAAATACGCACGCATACTGAGCCTAAGATCTTCAAGAGACTGGATTCAAGAAGTAATTTCCCATCCTACATGTCTTTCGGCAACTTGAAGAGTTTCTGTAGCTTAGACTTCCCGTTGTTTCTCTTTACAGACTACACTCCTGTTTTAGGCTGGACTTCCCCTTCTCATTTCCTTTGTCTCTTCAGGTACTTTCAGCAGCCTTTCTACCGCCCTGCGTGATTTTCGTCCGCTCCGACTTTTCCATGGCTCCCGAGACCTCCCTTGTGGGAATGCACAGCTACCCGTGTCCTGTGAAGGGACACGGCACGAGGAGAGAAGAGGAGAGAAGAGAAAGAGAGAGCTGGCGAACACAGGAGAGAAAACAGAGAAACATGAGAGCAAGGCGAGCAACTCACCACCTGGAGTCATCCTCTTGGATCCAACCTTCAGTTGTGGAGAAGACACCGTTCCTGACCAGAGAAACGAGCAGCCTCTGAAAATGGGACCTTTTCTCCCTCGTAAGCACAGCTGATCAGGAACCTTTGCTTACAAACCGAACCCTAATGGACGGGGCTTCCCGACCCGGACTCAGGTGGGGCGTGAGCAGAGTCCTCACCAAACCAGACACTTCTCTCACCGAGACTGGCGAGAGCTCGGCTCCCAGATGGAGGGCTCTTGCCTGGCATCCCCAACGGTCACAGGCTCGCTGCTCTCACTCACATTCCGTCGCATGAGGGCAGTAGACGCTGAGGCTTGACTTCTTTTTCCTTGCTACTAAACCCAGCCCAAGGGGAAAAAAACAAGTAAGTTACCATCTCAGTCTCGGAGGCTCCTCTCTTTGCCTCTCCCACACGGCGGGGATCCGCCCTCCACTCTCCTCCCATTACCCCTTGAGCATCCCAACCAAAATCTCCTTTTCTAACGGCACCCCACAGAGTCACTCTGCTCAAGAGACTCTGGCCCCTCCCCACCTTCATCCCCCCGAGCCCCGTCCCCAGCGAGGACGCCCACGGCCGCTGAGGAGGACGACAGCGAGTGCGGACGAGGAACTGGAAGCACTGACCTGGCAGCCAGGTCTGCAGAGGGCAGAGAGCGGAGGCCTGGTTCCGCCTCCTTGGAAAGAGGCCCAAGCGGCTCAGGCCCCCTCCTGCCGTGTTCCCCTCCGGCGAGAGCTCCGGCACCATTCCTCGCCAGAGCCGCTGCGAAAGCCGAGCCGGGGCCCTCGCTCCACAGCGCTCGACATGCTGTGGGTCGTGTTCTGTGCCCTTCTGTGTCATCGTATCGAAAAGCATTTTGGTGAATCATTCGAGGAGAGCTTTAGCGCTAGTACTTGTCGATAATTTAAGTCTCCTTAGGAGTAATTTTCTTGAACCAATCGCTACGAACTCACCAGGAGAGACGCTGGATTGCTGGAGTCTTTACCACTAGGGACTTGTAAAGAATGATTTTCTACCTTGAGTCATTTGCAAGAACCGATCTCTTCCAACGCACCAAGGGAGAATGCCTTTGCTTTTCTGCTGGATGATTCCGTGGGAAATTGATCAGAAGACGGCTGAGGAATGAATTGTCTCATTCCTAGTCATTTTCACGAACCGATTTTAGTCCAAATCTCCAGGAGCTAATTATGACTATAGTACGGAGGATGATTCCATGTGTAATTAATTGCTAACGTTGATCAGAAAGAACTGCCTCCTTTTTAGTAATTTCGACCAAATCGTCAACTGATATCTACCTGATCACAAGGAGCCAATCTGAAAGGCTTTTGGAGGATGAGTCCATTTGTCATTGATTATTAGCATTGATCAGTTATAACTTTCTCTTTTTTAGCAATTTTCACGATAAATCTCTGCCAAATGCCGAAGAGAGAATAGACTTGCTTTTTGGTGGATGGTTCCATGAGAAAGACATCAGGATACCTGATTACGAAAGACGTTCTCATTTTGAGTAATTTTCGCAACCTGCTCTGTACCGTCTGACGAGAAGTGAATCCTCGGGGCTTTCAGGAAGATTCCCTCTCAAATTGATCTGTCGCACAGGTCGAAGATGAATTTCTCTATTTTAGTATATTTCAAGAAACGATTTCTTCCAAATCACCAGCAAAAAGCGTTTTGGTGAATCATTCGAGGAGAAATGGATCACTAGTACTTGTCAATAATGTATGTCTCATTATGAGTAATTGTCTTGACCAGATCTCTACCAAATGATCAGGCGAGATAACGTATGGCTTTTCGAGGAAGAGTGCATGAGACATCAACGGCTACATCTGATTAGTAATGAATGTCTCATTTTTAGCAATTTACACTACCCATCTGTATGTGTGACGTGTTCTGTGTGCGTGTGCATCGGTGTCGTGCTGTGTGTGTTGTCTTGGGTGGCCACAACACTGGGTAATGCACAAAGCATTCCCCTCCTGAAGGAAGAGTGACACGACGTGGCCACTCAGGAGTAACACACAAACAATCCCCCGCCTCCCCCACCCCCCCCCCGCATCCCCCACCCCCGGAGCAACAGTGATGTGTGTGGCCACTTTCAGGTCATGCACAAAGCATTTCCCTCCTGGAGCAACAGTGACACCGGGCAGCCCCTTGGAGTAAGACACAAATCATTTCCTCACGGAGCACCAGTTGCACAAACTGAGTTTATTATTAATAATAATAATAATAATAATAATAATAATAATAATAATAAAACTAAACAAAAATAGATAGGTAGATTTCCAGTGATTAGAAGGGGTAGCAAACAGAAGAAGGCAGATTGCTAAGCAACTACAAATACGCACGCATACTGAGCCTAAGATCTTCAAGAGACTGGATTCAAGAAGTAATTTCCCATCCTACATGTCTTTCGGCAACTTGAAGAGTTTCTGTAGCTTAGACTTCCCGTTGTTTCTCTTTACAGACTACACTCCTGTTTTAGGCTGGACTTCCCCTTCTCATTTCCTTTGTCTCTTCAGGTACTTTCAGCAGCCTTTCTACCGCCCTGCGTGATTTTCGTCCGCTCCGACTTTTCCATGGCTCCCGAGACCTCCCTTGTGGGAATGCACAGCTACCCGTGTCCTGTGAAGGGACACGGCACGAGGAGAGAAGAGGAGAGAAGAGAAAGAGAGAGCTGGCGAACACAGGAGAGAAAACAGAGAAACATGAGAGCAAGGCGAGCAACTCACCACCTGGAGTCATCCTCTTGGATCCAAGCTTCAGTTGTGGAGAAGACACCGTTCCTGACCAGAGAAACGAGCAGCCTCTGAAAATGGGACCTTTTCTCCCTCGTAAGCACAGCTGATCAGGAACCTTTGCTTACAAACCAAACCCTAATGGACGGGGCTTCCCGACCCGGACTCAGGTGGGGCGTGAGCAGAGTCCTCACCAAACCAGACACTTCTCTCACCGAGACTGGCGAGAGCTCGGCTCCCAGATGGAGGGCTCTTGCCTGGCATCCCCAACGGTCACAGGCTCGCTGCTCTCACTCACATTCCGTCGCATGAGGGCAGTAGACGCTGAGGCTTGACTTCTTTTTCCTTGCTACTAAACCCAGCCCAAGGGGAAAAAAACAAGTAAGTTACCATCTCAGTCGGCGACGTCTCGGAGGCTCCTCTCTTTGCCTCTCCCACACGGCGGGGAGCCGCCCTCCACTCTCCTCCCATTACCCCTTGAGCATCCCAACCAAAATCTCCTTTTCTAACGGCACCCCACAGAGTCACTCTGCTCAAGAGACTCTGGCCCCTCCCCACCTTCATCCCCCCGAGCCCCGTCCCCAGCGAGGACGCCCACGGCCGCTGAGGAGGACGACAGCGAGTGCGGACGAGGAACTGGAAGCACTGACCTGGCAGCCAGGTCTGCAGAGGGCAGAGAGCGGAGGCCTGGTTCCGCCTCCTTGGAAAGAGGCCCAAGCGGCTCAGGCCCCCTCCTGCCGTGTTCCCCTCCGGCGAGAGCTCCGGCACCATTCCTCGCCAGAGCCGCTGCGAAAGCCGAGCCGGGGCCCTCGCTCCACAGCGCTCGACATGTTGTGGGTCGTGTTCTGTGCCCTTCTGTGTCATCGTATCGAAAAGCATTTTGGTGAATCATTCGAGGAGAGCTTTAGCGCTAGTACTTGTCGATAATTTAAGTCTCCTTAGGAGTAATTTTCTTGAACCAATCGCTACGAACTCACCAGGAGAGACGCTGGATTGCTGGAGTCTTTACCACTAGGGACTTGTAAAGAATGATTTTCTACCTTGAGTCATTTGCAAGAACCGATCTCTTCCAACGCACCAAGGGAGAATGCCTTTGCTTTTCTGCTGGATGATTCCGTGGGAAATTGATCAGAAGACGGCTGAGGAATGAATTGTCTCATTCCGAGTCATTTTCACGAACCGATTTTAGTCCAAATCTCCAGGAGCTAATTATGACTATAGTACGGAGGATGATTCCATGTGTAATTAATTGCTAACGTTGATCAGAAAGAACTGCCTCCTTTTTAGTAATTTCGACCAAATCGTCAACTGATATCTACCTGATCACAAGGAGCCAATCTGAAAGGCTTTTGGAGGATGAGTCCATTTGTCGTTGATTATTAGCATTGATCAGTTATAACTTTCTCTTTTTTAGCAATTTTCACGATAAATCTCTGCCAAATGCCGAAGAGAGAATAGACTTGCTTTTTGGTGGATGGTTCCATGAGAAAGACATCAGGATACCTGATTACGAAAGACGTTCTCATTTTGACTAATTTTCGCAACCTGCTCTGTACCGTCTGACGAGAAGTGAATCCTCGGGGCTTTCAGGAAGATTCCCTCTCAAATTTATCTGTCGCACAGGTCGAAGATGAATTTCTCTATTTTAGTATATTTCAAGAAACGATTTCTTCCAAATCACCAGCAAAAAGCGTTTTGGTGAATCATTCGAGAGAAATGGATCACTAGTACTTGTCAATAATGTATGTCTCATTATGAGTAATTGTCTTGACCAGATCTCTACCAAATGATCAGGCGAGATAACGTATGGCTTTTCGAGGAAGAGTGCATGAGACATCAACGGCTACATCTGATTAGTAATGAATGTCTCATTTTTAGCAATTTACACTCCCCATCTGTATGTGTGACGTGTTCTGTGTGCGTGTGCATCGGTGTCGTGCTGTGTGTGTTGTCTTGGGTGGCCACAACACTGGGTAATGCACAAAGCATTCCCCTCCTGAAGGAAGAGTGACACGACGTGGCCACTCAGGAGTAACACACAAACAATCCCCCGCCCCACCCACCGCCCCCCCCGCATCCCCCACCCCGGAGCAACAGTGATGTGTGTGGCCACTTTCAGGTCATGCACAAAGCATTTCCCTCCTGGAGCAACAGTGACACCGGGCAGCCCCTTGGAGTAAGACACAAATCATTTCCTCACAGAGCACCAGTTGCACAAACTGAGTTTAATAATAATAATAATAATAATAATAATAATAATAATAATAATAAAACTAAACAAAAATAGATAGGTAGATTTCCAGTGATTAGAAGGGGTAGCAAGCAGAAGAAGGCAGATTGCTAAGCAACTACAAATACGCACGCATACTGAGCCTAAGATCTTCAAGAGACTGGATTCAAGAAGTAATTTCCCATCCTACATGTCTTTCGGCAACTTGAAGAGTTTCTGTAGCTTAGACTTCCCGTTGTTTCTCTTTACAGACTACACTCCTGTTTTAGGCTGGACTTCCCCTTCTCATTTCCTTTGTCTCTTCAGGTACTTTCAGCAGCCTTTCTACCGCCCTGCGTGATTTTCGTCCGCTCCGACTTTTCCATGGCTCCCGAGACCTCCCTTGTGGGAATGCACAGCTACCCGTGTCCTGTGAAGGGACACGGCACGAGGAGAGAAGAGGAGAGAAGAGAAAGAGAGAGCTGGCGAACACAGGAGAGAAAACAGAGAAACATGAGAGCAAGGCGAGCAACTCACCACCTGGAGTCATCCTCTTGGATCCAAGCTTCAGTTGTGGAGAAGACACCGTTCCTGACCAGAGAAACGAGCAGCCTCTGAAAATGGGACCTTTTCTCCCTCGTAAGCACAGCTGATCAGGAACCTTTGCTTACAAACCGAACCCTAATGGACGGGGCTTCCCGACCCGGACTCAGGTGGGGCGTGAGCAGAGTCCTCACCAAACCAGACACTTCTCTCACCGAGACTGGCGAGAGCTCGGCTCCCAGATGGAGGGCTCTTGCCTGGCATCCCCAACGGTCACAGGCTCGCTGCTCTCACTCACATTCCGTCGCATGAGGGCAGTAGACGCTGAGGCTTGACTTCTTTTTCCTTGCTACTAAACCCAGCCCAAGGGGAAAAAAACAAGTAAGTTACCATCTCAGTCGGCGACGTCTCGGAGGCTCCTCTCTTTGCCTCTCCCACACGGCGGGGAGCCGCCCTCCACTCTCCTCCCATTACCCCTTGAGCATCCCAACCAAAATCTCCTTTTCTAACGGCACCCCACAGAGTCACTCTGCTCAAGAGACTCTGGCCCCTCCCCACCTTCATCCCCCCGAGCCCCGTCCCCAGCGAGGACGCCCACGGCCGCTGAGGAGGACGACAGCGAGTGCGGACGAGGAACTGGAAGCACTGACCTGGCAGCCAGGTCTGCAGAGGGCAGAGAGCGGAGGCCTGGTTCCGCCTCCTTGGAAAGAGGCCCAAGCGGCTCAGGCCCCCTCCTGCCGTGTTCCCCTCCGGCGAGAGCTCCGGCACCATTCCTCGCCAGAGCCGCTGCGAAAGCCGAGCCGGGGCCCTCGCTCCACAGCGCTCGACATGCTGTGGGTCGTGTTCTGTGCCCTTCTGTGTCATCGTATCGAAAAGCATTTTGGTGAATCATTCGAGGAGAGCTTTAGCGCTAGTACTTGTCGATAATTTAAGTCTCCTTAGGAGTAATTTTCTTGAACCAATCGCTACGAACTCACCAGGAGAGACGCTGGATTGCTGGAGTCTTTACCACTAGGGACTTGTAAAGAATGATTTTCTACCTTGAGTCATTTGCAAGAACCGATCTCTTCCAACGCACCAAGGGAGAATGCCTTTGCTTTTCTGCTGGATGATTCCGTGGGAAATTGATCAGAAGACGGCTGAGGAATGAATTGTCTCATTCCGAGTCATTTTCACGAACCGATTTTAGTCCAAATCTCCAGGAGCTAATTATGACTATAGTACGGAGGATGATTCCATGTGTAATTAATTGCTAACGTTGATCAGAAAGAACTGCCTCCTTTTTAGTAATTTCGACCAAATCGTCAACTGATATCTACCTGATCACAAGGAGCCAATCTGAAAGGCTTTTGGAGGATGAGTCCATTTGTCGTTGATTATTAGCATTGATCAGTTATAACTTTCTCTTTTTTAGCAATTTTCACGATAAATCTCTGCCAAATGCCGAAGAGAGAATAGACTTGCTTTTTGGTGGATGGTTCCATGAGAAAGACATCAGGATACCTGATTACGAAAGACGTTCTCATTTTGAGTAATTTTCGCAACCTGCTCTGTACCGTCTGACGAGAAGTGAATCCTCGGGGCTTTCAGGAAGATTCCCTCTCAAATTTATCTGTCGCACAGGTCGAAGATGAATTTCTCTATTTTAGTATATTTCAAGAAACGATTTCTTCCAAATCACCAGCAAAAAGCGTTTTGGTGAATCATTCGAGAGAAATGGATCACTAGTACTTGTCAATAATGTATGTCTCATTATGAGTAATTGTCTTGACCAGATCTCTACCAAATGATCAGGCGAGATAACGTATGGCTTTTCGAGGAAGAGTGCATGAGACATCAACGGCTACATCTGATTAGTAATGAATGTCTCATTTTTAGCAATTTACACTCCCCATCTGTATGTGTGACGTGTTCTGTGCGTGTGCATCGGTGTCGTGCTGTGTGTGTTGTCTTGGGTGGCCACAACACTGGGTAATGCACAAAGCATTCCCCTCCTGAAGGAAGAGTGACACGACGTGGCCACTCAGGAGTAACACACAAACAATCCCCCGCCCCCCCCACCCCCCCCCCCCGCATCCCCCACCCCGGAGCAACAGTGATGTGTGTGGCCACTTTCAGGTCATGCACAAAGCATTTCCCTCCTGGAGCAACAGTGACACCGGGCAGCCCCTTGGAGTAAGACACAAATCATTTCCTCACGGAGCACCAGTTGCACAAACTGAGTTTAATAATAATAATAATAATAATAATAATAATAATAAAACTAAACAAAAATAGATAGGTAGATTTCCAGTGATTAGAAGGGGTAGCAAACAGAAGAAGGCAGATTGCTAAGCAACTACAAATACGCACGCATACTGAGCCTAAGATCTTCAAGAGACTGGATTCAAGAAGTAATTTCCCATCCTACATGTCTTTCGGCAACTTGAAGAGTTTCTGTAGCTTAGACTTCCCGTTGTTTCTCTTTACAGACTACACTCCTGTTTTAGGCTGGACTTCCCCTTCTCATTTCCTTTGTCTCTTCAGGTACTTTCAGCAGCCTTTCTACCGCCCTGCGTGATTTTCGTCCGCTCCGACTTTTCCATGGCTCCCGAGACCTCCCTTGTGGGAATGCACAGCTACCCGTGTCCTGTGAAGGGACACGGCACGAGGAGAGAAGAGGAGAGAAGAGAAAGAGAGAGCTGGCGAACACAGGAGAGAAAACAGAGAAACATGAGAGCAAGGCGAGCAACTCACCACCTGGAGTCATCCTCTTGGATCCAAGCTTCAGTTGTGGAGAAGACACCGTTCCTGACCAGAGAAACGAGCAGCCTCTGAAAATGGGACCTTTTCTCCCTCGTAAGCACAGCTGATCAGGAACCTTTGCTTACAAACCGAACCCTAATGGACGGGGCTTCCCGACCCGGACTCAGGTGGGGCGTGAGCAGAGTCCTCACCAAACCAGACACTTCTCTCACCGAGACTGGCGAGAGCTCGGCTCCCAGATGGAGGGCTCTTGCCTGGCATCCCCAACGGTCACAGGCTCGCTGCTCTCACTCACATTCCGTCGCATGAGGGCAGTAGACGCTGAGGCTTGACTTCTTTTTCCTTGCTACTAAACCCAGCCCAAGGGGAAAAAAACAAGTAAGTTACCATCTCAGTCTCGGAGGCTCCTCTCTTTGCCTCTCCCACACGGCGGGGATCCGCCCTCCACTCTCCTCCCATTACCCCTTGAGCATCCCAACCAAAATCTCCTTTTCTAACGGCACCCCACAGAGTCACTCTGCTCAAGAGACTCTGGCCCCTCCCCACCTTCATCCCCCCGAGCCCCGTCCCCAGCGAGGACGCCCACGGCCGCTGAGGAGGACGACAGCGAGTGCGGACGAGGAACTGGAAGCACTGACCTGGCAGCCAGGTCTGCAGAGGGCAGAGAGCGGAGGCCTGGTTCCGCCTCCTTGGAAAGAGGCCCAAGCGGCTCAGGCCCCCTCCTGCCGTGTTCCCCTCCGGCGAGAGCTCCGGCACCATTCCTCGCCAGAGCCGCTGCGAAAGCCGAGCCGGGGCCCTCGCTCCACAGCGCTCGACATGTTGTGGGTCGTGTTCTGTGCCCTTCTGTGTCATCGTATCGAAAAGCATTTTGGTGAATCATTCGAGGAGAGCTTTAGCGCTAGTACTTGTCGATAATTTAAGTCTCCTTAGGAGTAATTTTCTTGAACCAATCGCTACGAACTCACCAGGAGAGACGCTGGATTGCTGGAGTCTTTACCACTAGGGACTTGTAAAGAATGATTTTCTACCTTGAGTCATTTGCAAGAACCGATCTCTTCCAACGCACCAAGGGAGAATGCCTTTGCTTTTCTGCTGGATGATTCCGTGGGAAATTGATCAGAAGACGGCTGAGGAATGAATTGTCTCATTCCTAGTCATTTTCACGAACCGATTTTAGTCCAAATCTCCAGGAGCTAATTATGACTATAGTACGGAGGATGATTCCATGTGTAATTAATTGCTAACGTTGATCAGAAAGAACTGCCTCCTTTTTAGTAATTTCGACCAAATCGTCAACTGATATCTACCTGATCACAAGGAGCCAATCTGAAAGGCTTTTGGAGGATGAGTCCATTTGTCGTTGATTATTAGCATTGATCAGTTATAACTTGCTCTTTTTTAGCAATTTTCACGATAAATCTCTGCCAAATGCCGAAGAGAGAATAGACTTGCTTTTTGGTGGATGGTTCCATGAGAAAGACATCAGGATACCTGATTACGAAAGACGTTCTCATTTTGAGTAATTTTCGCAACCTGCTCTGTACCGTCTGACGAGAAGTGAATCCTCGGGGCTTTCAGGAAGATTTCCTCTCAAATTTATCTGTCGCACAGGTCGAAGATGAATTTCTCTATTTTAGTATATTTCAAGAAACGATTTCTTCCAAATCACCAGCAAAAAGCGTTTTCGTGAATCATTCGAGAGAAATGGATCACTAGTACTTGTCAATAATGTATGTCTCATTATGAGTAATTGTCTTGACCAGATCTCTACCAAATGATCAGGCGAGATAACGTATGGCTTTTCGAGGAAGAGTACATGAGACATCAACGGCTACATCTGATTAGTAATGAATGTCTCATTTTTAGCAATTTACACTACCCATCTGTATGTGTGACGTGTTCTGTGTGCGTGTGCATCGGTGTCGTGCTGTGTGTGTTGTCTTGGGTGGCCACAACACTGGGTAATGCACAAAGCATTCCCCTCCTGAAGGAAGAGTGACACGACGTGGCCACTCAGGAGTAACACACAAACAATCCCCCGCCTCCCCCACCACCACCCCCCCCAGCATCTCCCACCCCCGGAGCAACAGTGATGTGTGTGGCCACTTTCAGGTCATGCACAAAGCATTTCCCTCCTGGAGCAACAGTGACACCGGGCAGCCCCTTGGAGTAAGACACAAATCATTTCCTCACGGAGCACCAGTTGCACAAACTGAGTTTATTAATAATAATAATAATAATAATAATAATAATAATAAAACTAAACAAAAATAGATAGGTAGATTTCCAGTGATTAGAAGGGGTAGCAAGCAGAAGAAGGCAGATTGCTAAGCAACTACAAATACGCACGCATACTGAGCCTAAGATCTTCAAGAGACTGGATTCAAGAAGTAATTTCCCATCCTACATGTCTTTCGGCAACTTGAAGAGTTTCTGTAGCTTAGACTTCCCGTTGTTTCTCTTTACAGACTACACTCCTGTTTTAGGCTGGACTTCCCCTTCTCATTTCCTTTGTCTCTTCAGGTACTTTCAGCAGCCTTTCTACCGCCCTGCGTGATTTTCGTCCGCTCCGACTTTTCCATGGCTCCTGAGACCTCCCTTGTGGGAATGCACAGCTACCCGTGTCCTGTGAAGGGACACGGCACGAGGAGAGAAGAGGAGAGAAGAGAAAGAGAGAGCTGGCGAACACAGGAGAGAAAACAGAGAAACATGAGAGCAAGGCGAGCAACTCACCACCTGGAGTCATCCTCTTGGATCCAACCTTCAGTTGTGGAGAAGACACCGTTCCTGACCAGAGAAACGAGCAGCCTCTGAAAATGGGACCTTTTCTCCCTCGTAAGCACAGCTGATCAGGAACCTTTGCTTACAAACCGAACCCTAATGGACGGGGCTTCCCGACCCGGACTCAGGTGGGGCGTGAGCAGAGTCCTCACCAAACCAGACACTTCTCTCACCGAGACTGGCGAGAGCTCGGCTCCCAGATGGAGGGCTCTTGCCTGGCATCCCCAACGGTCACAGGCTCGCTGCTCTCACTCACATTCCGTCGCATGAGGGCAGTAGACGCTGAGGCTTGACTTCTTTTTCCTTGCTACTAAACCCAGCCCAAGGGGAAAAAAACAAGTAAGTTACCATCTCAGTCGGCGACGTCTCGGAGGCTCCTCTCTTTGCCTCTCCCACACGGCGGGGAGCCGCCCTCCACTCTCCTCCCATTACCCCTTGAGCATCCCAACCAAAATCTCCTTTTCTAATGGCACCCCACAGAGTCACTCTGCTCAAGAGACTCTGGCCCCTCCCCACCTTCATCCCCCCGAGCCCCGTCCCCAGCGAGGACGCCCACGGCCGCTGAGGAGGACGACAGCGAGTGCGGACGAGGAACTGGAAGCACTGACCTGGCAGCCAGGTCTGCAGAGGGCAGAGAGCGGAGGCCTGGTTCCGCCTCCTTGGAAAGAGGCCCAAGCGGCTCAGGCCCCCTCCTGCCGTGTTCCCCTCCGGCGAGAGCTCCGGCACCATTCCTCGCCAGAGCCGCTGCGAAAGCCGAGCCGGGGCCCTCGCTCCACAGCGCTTGACATGTTGTGGGTCGTGTTCTGTGCCCTTCTGTGTCATCGTATCGAAAAGCATTTTGGTGAATCATTCGAGGAGAGCTTTAGCGCTAGTACTTGTCGATAATTTAAGTCTCCTTAGGAGTAATTTTCTTGAACCAATCGCTACGAACTCACCAGGAGAGACGCTGGATTGCTGGAGTCTTTACCACTAGGGACTTGTAAAGAATGATTTTCTACCTTGAGTCATTTGCAGGAACCGATCTGTTCCAACGCACCAAGGGAGAATGCCTTTGCTTTTCTGCTGGATGATTCCGTGGGAAATTGATCAGAAGACGGCTGAGGAATGAATTGTCTCATTCCTAGTCATTTTCACGAACCGATTTTAGTCCAAATCTCCAGGAGCTAATTATGACTATAGTACGGAGGATGATTCCATGTGTAATTAATTGCTAACGTTGATCAGAAAGAACTGCCTCCTTTTTAGTAATTTCGACCAAATCGTCAACTGATATCTACCTGATCACAAGGAGCCAATCTGAAAGGCTTTTGGAGGATGAGTCCATTTGTCGTTGATTATTAGCATTGATCAGTTATAACTTGCTCTTTTTTAGCAATATTCACGATAAATCTCTGCCAAATGCCGAAGAGAGAATAGACTTGCTTTTTGGTGGATGGTTCCATGAGAAAGACATCAGGATACCTGATTACGAAAGACGTTCTCATTTTGAGTAATTTTCGCAACCTGCTCTGTACCGTCTGACGAGAAGTGAATCCTCGGGGCTTTCAGGAAGATTCCCTCTCAAATTTATCTGTCGCACAGGTCGAAGATGAATTTCTCTATTTTAGTATATTTCAAGAAACGATTTCTTCCAAATCACCAGCAAAAAGCGTTTTGGTGAATCATTCGAGAGAAATGGATCACTAGTACTTGTCAATAATGTATGTCTCATTATGAGTAATTGTCTTGACCAGATCTCTACCAAATGATCAGGCGAGATAACGTATGGCTTTTCGAGGAAGAGTGCATGAGACATCAACGGCTACATCTGATTAGTAATGAATGTCTCATTTTTAGCAATTTACACTACCCATCTGTATGTGTGACGTGTTCTGTGTGCGTGTGCATCGGTGTCGTGCTGTGTGTGTTGTCTTGGGTGGCCACAACACAGGGTAATGCACAAAGCATTCCCCTCCTGAAGGAAGAGTGACACGACGTGGCCACTCAGGAGTAACACACAAACAATCCCCCGCCTCCCCCACCACCCCCCCGCAGACCCCACCCCGGAGCAACAGTAATGTGTGTGGCCACTTTCAGGTCATGCACAAAGCATTTCCCTCCTGGAGCAACAGTGACACCGGGCAGCCCCTTGGAGTAAGACACAAATCATTTCCTCACGGAGCACCAGTTGCACAAACTGAGTTTAATAATAATAATAATAATAATAATAAAACTAAACAAAAATAGATAGGTAGATTTCCAGTGATTAGAAGGGGTAGCAAACAGAAGAAGGCAGATTGCTAAGCAACTACAAATACGCACGCATACCGAGCCTAAGATCTTCAAGAGACTGGATTCAAGAAGTAATTTCCCATCCTACATGTCTTTCGGCAACTTGAAGAGTTTCTGTAGCTTAGACTTCCCGTTGTTTCTCTTTACAGACTACACTCCTGTTTTAGGCTGGACTTCCCCTTCTCATTTCCTTTGTCTCTTCAGGTACTTTCAGCAGCCTTTCTACTGCCCTGAGTGATTTTCGTCCGCTCCGACTTTTCCATGGCTCCCGAGACCTCCCTTGTGGGAATGCACAGCTACCCGTGTCCTGTGAAGGGACACGGCACGAGGAGAGAAGAGGAGAGAAGAGAAAGAGAGAGCTGGCGAACACAGGAGAGAAAACAGAGAAACATGAGAGCAAGGCGAGCAACTCACCACCTGGAGTCATCCTCTTGGATCCAAGCTTCAGTTGTGGAGAAGACACCGTTCCTGACCAGAGAAACGAGCAGCCTCTGAAAATGGGACCTTTTCTCCCTCGTAAGCACAGCTGATCAGGAACCTTTGCTTACAAACCGAACCCTAATGGACGGGGCTTCCCGACCCGGACTCAGGTGGGGCGTGAGCAGAGTCCTCACCAAACCAGACACTTCTCTCACCGAGACTGGCGAGAGCTCGGCTCCCAGATGGAGGGCTCTTGCCTGGCATCCCCAACGGTCACAGGCTCGCTGCTCTCACTCACATTCCGTCGCATGAGGGCAGTAGAAGCTGAGGCTTGACTTCTTTTTCCTTGCTACTAAACCCAGCCCAAGGGGAAAAAAACAAGTAAGTTACCATCTCAGTCGGCGACGTCTCGGAGGCTCCTCTCTTTGCCTCTCCCACACGGCGGGGAGCCGCCCTCCACTCTCCTCCCATTACCCCTTGAGCATCCCAACCAAAATCTCCTTTTCTAACGGCACCCCACAGAGTCACTCTGCTCAAGAGACTCTAGCCCCTCCCCACCTTCATCCCCCCGAGCCCCGTCCCCAGCGAGGACGCCCACGGCCGCTGAGGAGGACGACAGCGAGTGCGGACGAGGAACTGGAAGCACTGACCTGGCAGCCAGGTCTGCAGAGGGCAGAGAGCGGAGGCCTGGTTCCGCCTCCTTGGAAAGAGGCCCAAGCGGCTCAGGCCCCCTCCTGCCGTGTTCCCCTCCGGCGAGAGCTCCGGCACCATTCCTCGCCAGAGCCGCTGCGAAAGCCGAGCCGGGGCCCTCGCTCCACAGCGCTCGACATGTTGTGGGTCGTGTTCTGTGCCCTTCTGTGTCATCGTATCGAAAAGCATTTTGGTGAATCATTCGAGGAGAGCTTTAGCGCTAGTACTTGTCGATAATTTAAGTCTCCTTAGGAGTAATTTTCTTGAACCAATCGCTACGAACTCACCAGGAGAGACGCTGGATTGCTGGAGTCTTTACCACTAGGGACTTGTAAAGAATGATTTTCTACCTTGAGTCATTTGCAAGAACCGATCTCTTCCAACGCACCAAGGGAGAATGCCTTTGCTTTTCTGCTGGATGATTCCGTGGGAAATTGATCAGAAGACGGCTGAGGAATGAATTGTCTCATTCCTAGTCATTTTCACAAACCGATTTTAGTTCAAATCTCCAGGAGCTAATTATGACTATAGTACGGAGGATGATTCCATGTGTAATTAATTGCTAACGTTGATCAGAAAGAACTGCCTCCTTTTTAGTAATTTCGACCAAATCGTCAACTGATATCTACCTGATCACAAGGAGCCAATCTGAAAGGCTTTTGGAGGATGAGTCCATTTGTCGTTGATTATTAGCATTGATCAGTTATAACTTGCTCTTTTTTAGCAATTTTCACGATAAATCTCTGCCAAATGCCGAAGAGAGAATAGACTTGCTTTTTGGTGGATGGTTCCATGAGAAAGACATCAGGATACCTGATTACGAAAGACGTTCTCATTTTGAGTAATTTTCGCAACCTGCTCTGTACCGTCTGACGAGAAGTGAATCCTCGGGGCTTTCAGGAAGATTCCCTCTCAAATTGATCTGTCGCACAGGTCGAAGATGAATTTCTCTATTTTAGTATATTTCAAGAAACGATTTCTTCCAAATCACCAGCAAAAAGCGTTTTGGTGAATCATTCGAGAGAAATGGATCACTAGTACTTGTCAATAATGTATGTCTCATTATGAGTAATTGTCTTGACCAGATCTCTACCAAATGATCAGGCGAGATAACGTATGGCTTTTCGAGGAAGAGTGCATGAGACATCAACGGCTACATCTGATTAGTAATGAATGTCTCATTTTTAGCAATTTACACTCCCCATCTGTATGTGTGACGTGTTCTGTGTGCGTGTGCATCGGTGTCGTGCTGTGTGTGTTGTCTTGGGTGGCCACAACACTGGGTAATGCACAAAGCATTCCCCTCCTGAAGGAAGAGTGACACGACGTGGCCACTCAGGAGTAACACACAAACAATCCCCCGCCCCACCCACCCACCCCCCCGCATCCCCCACCCCGGAGCAACAGTGATGTGTGTGGCCACTTTCAGGTCACGCACAAAGCATTTCCCTCCTGGAGCAACAGTGACACCGGGCAGCCCCTTGGAGTAAGACACAAATCATTTCCTCACGGAGCACCAGTTGCACAAACTGAGTTTAATAATAATAATAATAATAAAACTAAACAAAAATAGATAGGTAGATTTCCAGTGATTAGAAGGGGTAGCAAACAGAAGAAGGCAGATTGCTAAGCAACTACAAATACGCACGCATACTGAGCCTAAGATCTTCAAGAGACTGGATTCAAGAAGTAATTTCCCATCCTACATGTCTTTCGGCAACTTGAAGAGTTTCTGTAGCTTAGACTTCCCGTTGTTTCTCTTTACAGACTACACTCCTGTTTTAGGCTGGACTTCCCCTTCTCATTTCCTTTGTCTCTTCAGGTACTTTCAGCAGCCTTTCTACCGCCCTGCGTGATTTTCGTCCGCTCCGACTTTTCCATGGCTCCCGAGACCTCCCTTGTGGGAATGCACAGCTACCCGTGTCCTGTGAAGGGACACGGCACGAGGAGAGAAGAGGAGAGAAGAGAAAGAGAGAGCTGGCGAACACAGGAGAGAAAACAGAGAAACATGAGAGCAAGGCGAGCAACTCACCACCTGGAGTCATCCTCTTGGATCCAAGCTTCAGTTGTGGAGAAGACACCGTTCCTGACCAGAGAAACGAGCAGCCTCTGAAAATGGGACCTTTTCTCCCTCGTAAGCACAGCTGATCAGGAACCTTTGCTTACAAACCGAACCCTAATGGACGGGGCTTCCCGACCCGGACTCAGGTGGGGCGTGAGCAGAGTCCTCACCAAACCAGACACTTCTCTCACCGAGACTGGCGAGAGCTCGGCTCCCAGATGGAGGGCTCTTGCCTGGCATCCCCAACGGTCACAGGCTCGCTGCTCTCACTCACATTCCGTCGCATGAGGGCAGTAGACGCTGAGGCTTGACTTCTTTTTCCTTGCTACTAAACCCAGCCCAAGGGGAAAAAAACAAGTAAGTTACCATCTCAGTCGGCGACGTCTCGGAGGCTCCTCTCTTTGCCTCTCCCACACGGCGGGGATCCGCCCTCCACTCTCCTCCCATTACCCCTTGAGCATCCCAACCAAAATCTCCTTTTCTAACGGCACCCCACAGAGTCACTCTGCTCAAGAGACTCTGGCCCCTCCCCACCTTCATCCCCCCGAGCCCCGTCCCCAGCGAGGACGCCCACGGCCGCTGAGGAGGACGACAGCGAGTGTGGACGAGGAACTGGAAGCACTGACCTGGCAGCCAGGTCTGCAGAGGGCAGAGAGCGGAGGCCTGGTTCCGCCTCCTTGGAAAGAGGCCCAAGCGGCTCAGGCCCCCTCCTGCCGTGTTCCCCTCCGGCGAGAGCTCCGGCACCATTCCTCGCCAGAGCCGCTGCGAAAGCCGAGCCGGGGCCCTCGCTCCACAGCGCTCGACATGTTGTGGGTCGTGTTCTGTGCCCTTCTGTGTCATCGTATCGAAAAGCATTTTGGTGAATCATTCGAGGAGAGCTTTAGCGCTAGTACTTGTCGATAATTTAAGTCTCCTTAGGAGTAATTTTCTTGAACCAATCGCTACGAACTCACCAGGAGAGACGCTGGATTGCTGGAGTCTTTACCACTAGGGACTTGTAAAGAATGATTTTCTACCTTGAGTCATTTGCAAGAACCGATCTCTTCCAACGCACCAAGGGAGAATGCCTTTGCTTTTCTGCTGGATGATTCCGTGGGAAATTGATCAGAAGACAGCTGAGGAATGAATTGTCTCATTCCTAGTCATTTTCACGAACCGATTTTAGTCCAAATCTCCAGGAGCTAATTATGACTATAGTACGGAGGATGATTCCATGTGTAATTAATTGCTAACGTTGATCAGAAAGAACTGCCTCCTTTTTAGTAATTTCGACCAAATCGTCAACTGATATCTACCTGATCACAAGGAGCCAATCTGAAAGGCTTTTGGAGGATGAGTCCATTTGTCGTTGATTATTAGCATTGATCAGTTATAACTTGCTCTTTTTTAGCAATTTTCACGATAAATCTCTGCCAAATGCCGAAGAGAGAATAGACTTGCTTTTTGGTGGATGGTTCCATGAGAAAGACATCAGGATACCTGATTACGAAAGACGTTCTCATTTTGAGTAATTTTCGCAACCTGCTCTGTACCGTCTGACGAGAAGTGAATCCTCGGGGCTTTCAGGAAGATTCCCTCTCAAATTTATCTGTCGCACAGGTCGAAGATGAATTTCTCTATTTTAGTATATTTCAAGAAACGATTTCTTCCAAATCACCAGCAAAAAGCGTTTTGGTGAATCATTCGAGAGAAATGGATCACTAGTACTTGTCAATAATGTATGTCTCATTATGAGTAATTGTCTTGACCAGATCTCTACCAAATGATCAGGCGAGATAACGTATGGCTTTTCGAGGAAGAGTGCATGAGACATCAACGGCTACATCTGATTAGTAATGAATGTCTCATTTTTAGCAATTTACACTACCCATCTGTATGTGTGACGTGTTCTGTGTGCGTGTGCATCGGTATCGTGCTGTGTGTGTTGTCTTGGGTGGCCACAACACTGGGTAATGCACAAAGCATTCCCCTCCTGAAGGAAGAGTGACACGACGTGGCCACTCAGGAGTAACACACAAACAATCCCCCGCCTCCCCCACCACCACCCCCCCGCATCCCCCACTCCGGAGCAACAGTGATGTGTGTGGCCACTTTCAGGTCATGCACAAAGCATTTCCCTCCTGGAGCAACAGTGACACCGGGCAGCCCCTTGGAGTAAGACACAAATCATTTCCTCACGGAGCACCAGTTGCACAAACTGAGTTTAATAATAATAATAATAATAATAATAATAATAAAACTAAACAAAAATAGATAGGTAGATTTCCAGTGATTAGAAGGGGTAGCAAACAGAAGAAGGCAGATTGCTAAGCAACTACAAATACGCACGCATACTGAGCCTAAGATCTTCAAGAGACTGGATTCAAGAAGTAATTTCCCATCCTACATGTCTTTCGGCAACTTGAAGAGTTTCTGTAGCTTAGACTTCCCGTTGTTTCTCTTTACAGACTACACTCCTGTTTTAGGCTGGACTTCCCCTTCTCATTTCCTTTGTCTCTTCAGGTACTTTCAGCAGCCTTTCTACCGCCCTGCGTGATTTTCGTCCGCTCCGACTTTTCCATGGCTCCCGAGACCTCCCTTGTGGGAATGCACAGCTACCCGTGTCCTGTGAAGGGACACGGCACGAGGAGAGAAGAGGAGAGAAGAGAAAGAGAGAGCTGGCGAACACAGGAGAGAAAACAGAGAAACATGAGAGCAAGGCGAGCAACTCACCACCTGGAGTCATCCTCTTGGATCCAAGCTTCAGTTGTGGAGAAGACACCGTTCCTGACCAGAGAAACGAGCAGCCTCTGAAAATGGGACCTTTTCTCCCTCGTAAGCACAGCTGATCAGGAACCTTTGCTTACAAACCGAACCCTAATGGACGGGGCTTCCCGACCCGGACTCAGGTGGGGCGTGAGCAGAGTCCTCACCAAACCAGACACTTCTCTCACCGAGACTGGCGAGAGCTCGGCTCCCAGATGGAGGGCTCTTGCCTGGCATCCCCAACGGTCACAGGCTCGCTGCTCTCACTCACATTCCGTCGCATGAGGGCAGTAGACGCTGAGGCTTGACTTCTTTTTCCTTGCTACTAAACCCAGCCCAAGGGGAAAAAAACAAGTAAGTTACCATCTCAGTCGGCGACGTCTCGGAGGCTCCTCTCTTTGCCTCTCCCACACGGCGGGGATCCGCCCTCCACTCTCCTCCCATTACCCCTTGAGCATCCCAACCAAAATCTCCTTTTCTAACGGCACCCCACAGAGTCACTCTGCTCAAGAGACTCTGGCCCCTCCCCACCTTCATCCCCCCGAGCCCCGTCCCCAGCGAGGACGCCCACGGCCGCTGAGGAGGACGACAGCGAGTGTGGACGAGGAACTGGAAGCACTGACCTGGCAGCCAGGTCTGCAGAGGGCAGAGAGCGGAGGCCTGGTTCCGCCTCCTTGGAAAGAGGCCCAAGCGGCTCAGGCCCCCTCCTGCCGTGTTCCCCTCCGGCGAGAGCTCCGGCACCATTCCTCGCCAGAGCCGCTGCGAAAGCCGAGCCGGGGCCCTCGCTCCACAGCGCTCGACATGTTGTGGGTCGTGTTCTGTGCCCTTCTGTGTCATCGTATCGAAAAGCATTTTGGTGAATCATTCGAGGAGAGCTTTAGCGCTAGTACTTGTCGATAATTTAAGTCTCCTTAGGAGTAATTTTCTTGAACCAATCGCTACGAACTCACCAGGAGAGACGCTGGATTGCTGGAGTCTTTACCACTAGGGACTTGTAAAGAATGATTTTCTACCTTGAGTCATTTGCAAGAACCGATCTCTTCCAACGCACCAAGGGAGAATGCCTTTGCTTTTCTGCTGGATGATTCCGTGGGAAATTGATCAGAAGACGGCTGAGGAATGAATTGTCTCATTCCTAGTCATTTTCACGAACCGATTTTAGTCCAAATCTCCAGGAGCTAATTATGACTATAGTACGGAGGATGATTCCATGTGTAATTAATTGCTAACGTTGATCAGAAAGAACTGCCTCCTTTTTAGTAATTTCGACCAAATCGTCAACTGATATCTACCTGATCACAAGGAGCCAATCTGAAAGGCTTTTGGAGGATGAGTCCATTTGTCGTTGATTATTAGCATTGATCAGTTATAACTTGCTCTTTTTTAGCAATTTTCACGATAAATCTCTGCCAAATGCCGAAGAGAGAATAGACTTGCTTTTTGGTGGATGGTTCCATGAGAAAGACATCAGGATACCTGATTACGAAAGACGTTCTCATTTTGAGTAATTTTCGCAACCTGCTCTGTACCGTCTGACGAGAAGTGAATCCTCGGGGCTTTCAGGAAGATTCCCTCTCAAATTTATCTGTCGCACAGGTCGAAGATGAATTTCTCTATTTTAGTATATTTCAAGAAACGATTTCTTCCAAATCACCAGCAAAAAGCGTTTTGGTGAATCATTCGAGAGAAATGGATCACTAGTACTTGTCAATAATGTATGTCTCATTATGAGTAATTGTCTTGACCAGATCTCTACCAAATGATCAGGCGAGATAACGTATGGCTTTTCGAGGAAGAGTGCATGAGACATCAACGGCTACATCTGATTAGTAATGAATGTCTCATTTTTAGCAATTTACACTCCCCATCTGTATGTGTGACGTGTTCTGTGTGCGTGTGCATCGGTGTCGTGCTGTGTGTGTTGTCTTGGGTGGCCACAACACTGGGTAATGCACAAAGCATTCCCCTCCTGAAGGAAGAGTGACACGACGTGGCCACTCAGGAGTAACACACAAACAATCCCCCGCCTCCCCCACCACCACCACCCCGCATCCCCCACTCCGGAGCAACAGTGATGTGTGTGGCCACTTTCAGGTCATGCACAAAGCATTTCCCTCCTGGAGCAACAGTGACACCGGGCAGCCCCTTGGAGTAAGACACAAATCATTTCCTCACGGAGCACCAGTTGCACAAACTGAGTTTAATAATAATAATAATAATAATAATAATAATAATAATAAAACTAAACAAAAATAGATAGGTAGATTTCCAGTGATTAGAAGGGGTAGCAAACAGAAGAAGGCAGATTGCTAAGCAACTACAAATACGCACGCATACTGAGCCTAAGATCTTCAAGAGACTGGATTCAAGAAGTAATTTCCCATCCTACATGTCTTTCGGCAACTTGAAGAGTTTCTGTAGCTTAGACTTCCCGTTGTTTCTCTTTACAGACTACACTCCTGTTTTAGGCTGGACTTCCCCTTCTCATTTCCTTTGTCTCTTCAGGTACTTTCAGCAGCCTTTCTACCGCCCTGCGTGATTTTCGTCCGCTCCGACTTTTCCATGGCTCCCGAGACCTCCCTTGTGGGAATGCACAGCTACCCGTGTCCTGTGAAGGGACACGGCACGAGGAGAGAAGAGGAGAGAAGAGAAAGAGAGAGCTGGCGAACACAGGAGAGAAAACAGAGAAACATGAGAGCAAGGCGAGCAACTCACCACCTGGAGTCATCCTCTTGGATCCAAGCTTCAGTTGTGGAGAAGACACCGTTCCTGACCAGAGAAACGAGCAGCCTCTGAAAATGGGACCTTTTCTCCCTCGTAAGCACAGCTGATCAGGAACCTTTGCTTACAAACCGAACCCTAATGGACGGGGCTTCCCGACCCGGACTCAGGTGGGGCGTGAGCAGAGTCCTCACCAAACCAGACACTTCTCTCACCGAGACTGGCGAGAGCTCGGCTCCCAGATGGAGGGCTCTTGCCTGGCATCCCCAACGGTCACAGGCTCGCTGCTCTCACTCACATTCCGTCGCATGAGGGCAGTAGACGCTGAGGCTTGACTTCTTTTTCCTTGCTACTAAACCCAGCCCAAGGGGAAAAAAACAAGTAAGTTACCATCTCAGTCGGCGACGTCTCGGAGGCTCCTCTCTTTGCCTCTCCCACACGGCGGGGAGCCGCCCTCCACTCTCCTCCCATTACCCCTTGAGCATCCCAACCAAAATCTCCTTTTCTAACGGCACCCCACAGAGTCACTCTGCTCAAGAGACTCTGGCCCCTCCCCACCTTCATCCCCCCGAGCCCCGTCCCCAGCGAGGACGCCCACGGCCGCTGAGGAGGACGACAGCGAGTGCGGACGAGGAACTGGAAGCACTGACCTGGCAGCCAGGTCTGCAGAGGGCAGAGAGCGGAGGCCTGGTTCCGCCTCCTTGGAAAGAGGCCCAAGCGGCTCAGGCCCCCTCCTGCCGTGTTCCCCTCCGGCGAGAGCTCCGGCACCATTCCTCGCCAGAGCCGCTGCGAAAGCCGAGCCGGGGCCCTCGCTCCACAGCGCTCGACATGTTGTGGGTCGTGTTCTGTGCCCTTCTGTGTCATCGTATCGAAAAGCATTTTGGTGAATCATTCGAGGAGAGCTTTAGCGCTAGTACTTGTCGATAATTTAAGTCTCCTTAGGAGTAATTTTCTTGAACCAATCGCTACGAACTCACCAGGAGAGACGCTGGATTGCTGGAGTCTTTACCACTAGGGACTTGTAAAGAATGATTTTCTACCTTGAGTCATTTGCAAGAACCGATCTCTTCCAACGCACCAAGGGAGAATGCCTTTGCTTTTCTGCTGGATGATTCCGTGGGAAATTGATCAGAAGACGGCTGAGGAATGAATTGTCTCATTCCTAGTCATTTTCACGAACCGATTTTAGTCCAAATCTCCAGGAGCTAATTATGACTATAGTACGGAGGATGATTCCATGTGTAATTAATTGCTAACGTTGATCAGAAAGAACTGCCTCCTTTTTAGTAATTTCGACCAAATCGTCAACTGATATCTACCTGATCACAAGGAGCCAATCTGAAAGGCTTTTGGAGGATGAGTCCATTTGTCGTTGATTATTAGCATTGATCAGTTATAACTTGCTCTTTTTTAGCAATTTTCACGATAAATCTCTGCCAAATGCCGAAGAGAGAATAGACTTGCTTTTTGGTGGATGGTTCCATGAGAAAGACATCAGGATACCTGATTACGAAAGACGTTCTCATTTTGAGTAATTTTCGCAACCTGCTCTGTACCGTCTGACGAGAAGTGAATCCTCGGGGCTTTCAGGAAGATTTCCTCTCAAATTTATCTGTCGCACAGGTCGAAGATGAATTTCTCTATTTTAGTATATTTCAAGAAACGATTTCTTCCAAATCACCAGCAAAAAGCGTTTTGGTGAATCATTCGAGAGAAATGGATCACTAGTACTTGTCAATAATGTATGTCTCATTATGAGTAATTGTCTTGACCAGATCTCTACCAAATGATCAGGCGAGATAACGTATGGCTTTTCGAGGAAGAGTGCATGAGACATCAACGGCTACATCTGATTAGTAATGAATGTCTCATTTTTAGCAATTTACACTACCCATCTGTATGTGTGACGTGTTCTGTGTGCGTGTGCATCGGTGTCGTGCTGTGTGTGTTGTCTTGGGTGGCCACAACACTGGGTAATGCACAAAGCATTCCCCTCCTGAAGGAAGAGTGACACGACGTGGCCACTCAGGAGTAACACACAAACAATCCCCCGCCTCCCCCACCACCCCCCCCCCAGCATCTCCCACCCCCGGAGCAACAGTGATGTGTGTGGCCACTTTCAGGTCATGCACAAAGCATTTCCCTCCTGGAGCAACAGTGACACCGGGCAGCCCCTTGGAGTAAGACACAAATCATTTCCTCACGGAGCACCAGTTGCACAAACTGAGTTTATTAATAATAATAATAATAATAATAATAATAAAACTAAACAAAAATAGATAGGTAGATTTCCAGTGATTAGAAGGGGTAGCAAACAGAAGAAGGCAGATTGCTAAGCAACTACAAATACGCACGCATACTGAGCCTAAGATCTTCAAGAGACTGGATTCAAGAAGTAATTTCCCATCCTACATGTCTTTCGGCAACTTGAAGAGTTTCTGTAGCTTAGACTTCCCGTTGTTTCTCTTTACAGACTACACTCCTGTTTTAGGCTGGACTTCCCCTTCTCATTTCCTTTGTCTCTTCAGGTACTTTCAGCAGCCTTTCTACCGCCCTGCGTGATTTTCGTCCGCTCCGACTTTTCCATGGCTCCCGAGACCTCCCTTGTGGGAATGCACAGCTACCCGTGTCCTGTGAAGGGACACGGCACGAGGAGAGAAGAGGAGAGAAGAGAAAGAGAGAGCTGGCGAACACAGGAGAGAAAACAGAGAAACATGAGAGCAAGGCGAGCAACTCACCACCTGGAGTCATCCTCTTGGATCCAAGCTTCAGTTGTGGAGAAGACACCGTTCCTGACCAGAGAAACGAGCAGCCTCTGAAAATGGGACCTTTTCTCCCTCGTAAGCACAGCTGATCAGGAACCTTTGCTTACAAACCGAACCCTAATGGACGGGGCTTCCCGACCCGGACTCAGGTGGGGCGTGAGCAGAGTCCTCACCAAACCAGACACTTCTCTCACCGAGACTGGCGAGAGCTCGGCTCCCAGATGGAGGGCTCTTGCCTGGCATCCCCAACGGTCACAGGCTCGCTGCTCTCACTCACATTCCGTCGCATGAGGGCAGTAGACGCTGAGGCTTGACTTCTTTTTCCTTGCTACTAAACCCAGCCCAAGGGGAAAAAAACAAGTAAGTTACCATCTCAGTCGGCAACGTCTCGGAGGCTCCTCTCTTTGCCTCTCCCACACGGCGGGGATCCGCCCTCCAATCTCCTCCCATTACCCCTTGAGCATCCCAACCAAAATCTCCTTTTCTAACGGCACCCCACAGAGTCACTCTGCTCAAGAGACTCTGGCCCCTCCCCACCTTCATCCCCCCGAGCCCCGTCCCCAGCGAGGACGCCCACGGCCGCTGAGGAGGACGACAGCGAGTGCGGACGAGGAACTGGAAGCACTGACCTGGCAGCCAGGTCTGCAGAGGGCAGAGAGCGGAGGCCTGGTTCCGCCTCCTTGGAAAGAGGCCCAAGCAGCTCAGGCCCCCTCCTGCCGTGTTCCCCTCCGGCGAGAGCTCCGGCACCATTCCTCGCCAGAGCCGCTGCGAAAGCCGAGCCGGGGCCCTCGCTCCACAGCGCTCGACATGCTGTGGGTCGTGTTCTGTGCCCTTCTGTGTCATCGTATCGAAAAGCATTTTGGTGAATCATTCGAGGAGAGCTTTAGCGCTAGTACTTGTCGATAATTTAAGTCTCCTTAGGAGTAATTTTCTTGAACCAATCGCTACGAACTCACCAGGAGAGACGCTGGATTGCTGGAGTCTTTACCACTAGGGACTTGTAAAGAATGATTTTCTACCTTGAGTCATTTGCAAGAACCGATCTGTTCCAACGCACCAAGGGAGAATGCCTTTGCTTTTCTGCTGGATGATTCCGTGGGAAATTGATCAGAAGACGGCTGAGGAATGAATTGTCTCATTCCTAGTCATTTTCACGAACCGATTTTAGTCCAAATCTCCAGGAGCTAATTATGACTATAGTACGGAGGATGATTCCATGTGTAATTAATTGCTAACGTTGATCAGAAAGAACTGCCTCCTTTTTAGTAATTTCGACCAAATCGTCAACTGATATCTACCTGATCACAAGGAGCCAATCTGAAAGGCTTTTGGAGGATGAGTCCATTTGTCGTTGATTATTAGCATTGATCAGTTATAACTTTCTCTTTTTTAGCAATTTTCACGATAAATCTCTGCCAAATGCCGAAGAGAGAATAGACTTGCTTTTTGGTGGATGGTTCCATGAGAAAGACATCAGGATACCTGATTACGAAAGACGTTCTCATTTTGAGTAATTTTCGCAACCTGCTCTGTACCGTCTGACGAGAAGTGAATCCTCGGGGCTTTCAGGAAGATTCCCTCTCAAATTTATCTGTCGCACAGGTCGAAGATGAATTTCTCTATTTTAGTATATTTCAAGAAACGATTATTCCAAATCACCAGCAAAAAGCGTTTTGGTGAATCATTCGAGAGAAATGGATCACTAGTACTTGTCAATAATGTATGTCTCATTATGAGTAATTGTCTTGACCAGATCTCTACCAAATGATCAGGCGAGATAACGTATGGCTTTTCGAGGAAGAGTGCATGAGACATCAACGGCTACATCTGATTAGTAATGAATGTCTCATTTTTAGCAATTTACACTACCCATCTGTATGTGTGACGTGTTCTGTGTGCGTGTGCATCGGTGTCGTGCTGTGTGTGTTGTCTTGGGTGGCCACAACACTGGGTAATGCACAAAGCATTCCCCTCCTGAAGGAAGAGTGAGACGACGTGGCCACTCAGGAGTAACACACAAACAATCCCCCGCCTCCCCCACCACCACCCGCCCGCATCCCCCACTCCGGAGCAACAGTGATGTGTGTGGCCACTTTCAGGTCATGCACAAAGCATTTCCCTCCTGGAGCAACAGTGACACCGGGCAGCCCCTTGGAGTAAGACACAAATCATTTCCTCACGGAGCACCAGTTGCACAAACTGAGTTTAATAATAATAATAATAATAATAATAATAATAATAAAACTAAACAAAAATAGATAGGTAGATTTCCAGTGATTAGAAGGGGTAGCAAACAGAAGAAGGCAGATTGCTAAGCAACTACAAATACGCACGCATACTGAGCCTAAGATCTTCAAGAGACTGGATTCAAGAAGTAATTTCCCATCCTACATGTCTTTCGGCAACTTGAAGAGTTTCTGTAGCTTAGACTTCCCGTTGTTTCTCTTTACAGACTACACTCCTGTTTTAGGCTGGACTTCCCCTTCTCATTTCCTTTGTCTCTTCAGGTACTTTCAGCAGCCTTTCTACCGCCCTGCGTGATTTTCGTCCGCTCCGACTTTTCCATGGCTCCCGAGACCTCCCTTGTGGGAATGCACAGCTACCCGTGTCCTGTGAAGGGACACGGCACGAGGAGAGAAGAGGAGAGAAGAGAAAGAGAGAGCTGGCGAACACAGGAGAGAAAACAGAGAAACATGAGAGCAAGGCGAGCAACTCACCACCTGGAGTCATCCTCTTGGATCCAAGCTTCAGTTGTGGAGAAGACACCGTTCCTGACCAGAGAAACGAGCAGCCTCTGAAAATGGGACCTTTTCTCCCTCGTAAGCACAGCTGATCAGGAACCTTTGCTTACAAACCGAACCCTAATGGACGGGGCTTCCCGACCCGGACTCAGGTGGGGCGTGAGCAGAGTCCTCACCAAACCAGACACTTCTCTCACCGAGACTGGCGAGAGCTCGGCTCCCAGATGGAGGGCTCTTGCCTGGCATCCCCAACGGTCACAGGCTCGCTGCTCTCACTCACATTCCGTCGCATGAGGGCAGTAGACGCTGAGGCTTGACTTCTTTTTCCTTGCTACTAAACCCAGCCCAAGGGGAAAAAAACAAGTAAGTTACCATCTCAGTCGGCGACGTCTCGGAGGCTCCTCTCTTTGCCTCTCCCACACGGCGGGGATCCGCCCTCCACTCTCCTCCCATTACCCCTTGAGCATCCCAACCAAAATCTCCTTTTCTAACGGCACCCCACAGAGTCACTCTGCTCAAGAGACTCTGGCCCCTCCCCACCTTCATCCCCCCGAGCCCCGTCCCCAGCGAGGACGCCCACGGCCGCTGAGGAGGACGACAGCGAGTGCGGACGAGGAACTGGAAGCACTGACCTGGCAGCCAGGTCTGCAGAGGGCAGAGAGCGGAGGCCTGGTTCCGCCTCCTTGGAAAGAGGCCCAAGCGGCTCAGGCCCCCTCCTGCCGTGTTCCCCTCCGGCGAGAGCTCCGGCACCATTCCTCGCCAGAGCCGCTGCGAAAGCCGAGCCGGGGCCCTCGCTCCACAGCGCTCGACATGTTGTGGGTCGTGTTCTGTGCCCTTCTGTGTCATCGTATCGAAAAGCATTTTGGTGAATCATTCGAGGAGAGCTTTAGCGCTAGTACTTGTCGATAATTTAAGTCTCCTTAGGAGTAATTTTCTTGAACCAATCGCTACGAACTCACCAGGAGAGACGCTGGATTGCTGGAGTCTTTACCACTAGGGACTTGTAAAGAATGATTTTCTACCTTGAGTCATTTGCAAGAACCGATCTCTTCCAACGCACCAAGGGAGAATGCCTTTGCTTTTCTGCTGGATGATTCCGTGGGAAATTGATCAGAAGACGGCTGAGGAATGAATTGTCTCATTCCTAGTCATTTTCACGAACCGATTATAGTCCAAATCTCCAGGAGCTAATTATGACTATAGTACGGAGGATGATTCCATGTGTAATTAATTGCTAACGTTGATCAGAAAGAACTGCCTCCTTTTTAGTAATTTCGACCAAATCGTCAACTGATATCTACCTGATCACAAGGAGCCAATCTGAAAGGCTTTTGGAGGATGAGTCCATTTGTCGTTGATTATTAGCATTGATCAGTTATAACTTGCTCTTTTTTAGCAATTTTCACGATAAATCTCTGCCAAATGCCGAAGAGAGAATAGACTTGCTTTTTGGTGGATGGTTCCATGAGAAAGACATCAGGATACCTGATTACGAAAGACGTTCTCATTTTGAGTAATTTTCGCAACCTGCTCTGTACCGTCTGACGAGAAGTGAATCCTCGGGGCTTTCAGGAAGATTCCCTCTCAAATTTATCTGTCGCACAGGTCGAAGATGAATTTCTCTATTTTAGTATATTTCAAGAAACGATTTCTTCCAAATCACCAGCAAAAAGCGTTTTGGTGAATCATTCGAGAGAAATGGATCACTAGTACTTGTCAATAATGTATGTCTCATTATGAGTAATTGTCTTGACCAGATCTCTACCAAATGATCAGGCGAGATAACGTATGGCTTTTCGAGGAAGAGTGCATGAGACATCAACGGCTACATCTGATTAGTAATGAATGTCTCATTTTTAGCAATTTACACTACCCATCTGTATGTGTGACGTGTTCTGTGTGCGTGTGCATCGGTGTCGTGCTGTGTGTGTTGTCTTGGGTGGCCACAACACTGGGTAATGCACAAAGCATTCCCCTCCTGAAGGAAGAGTGACACGACGTGGCCACTCAGGAGTAACACACAAACAATCCCCCGCCTCCCCCACCACCCCCCCACCCGCATCTCCCACCCCCGGAGCAACAGTGATGTGTGTGGCCACTTTCAGGTCATGCACAAAGCATTTCCCTCCTGGAGCAACAGTGACACCGGGCAGCCCCTTGGAGTAAGACACAAATCATTTCCTCACGGAGCACCAGTTGCACAAACTGAGTTTATTAATAATAATAATAATAATAATAATAATAATAATAATAATAATAATAAAACTAAACAAAAATAGATAGGTAGATTTCCAGTGATTAGAAGGGGTAGCAAACAGAAGAAGGCAGATTGCTAAGCAACTACAAATACGCACGCATACTGAGCCTAAGATCTTCAAGAGACTGGATTCAAGAAGTAATTTCCCATCCTACATGTCTTTCGGCAACTTGAAGAGTTTCTGTAGCTTAGACTTCCCGTTGTTTCTCTTTACAGACTACACTCCTGTTTTAGGCTGGACTTCCCCTTCTCATTTCCTTTGTCTCTTCAGGTACTTTCAGCAGCCTTTCTACCGCCCTGCGTGATTTTCGTCCGCTCCGACTTATCCATGGCTCCCGAGACCTCCCTTGTGGGAATGCACAGCTACCCGTGTCCTGTGAAGGGACACGGCACGAGGAGAGAAGAGGAGAGAAGAGAAAGAGAGAGCTGGCGAACACAGGAGAGAAAACAGAGAAACATGAGAGCAAGGCGAGCAACTCACCACCTGGAGTCATCCTCTTGGATCCAAGCTTCAGTTGTGGAGAAGACACCGTTCCTGACCAGAGAAACGAGCAGCCTCTGAAAATGGGACCTTTTCTCCCTCGTAAGCACAGCTGATCAGGAACCTTTGCTTACAAACCGAACCCTAATGGACGGGGCTTCCCGACCCGGACTCAGGTGGGGCGTGAGCAGAGTCCTCACCAAACCAGACACTTCTCTCACCGAGACTGGCGAGAGCTCGGCTCCCAGATGGAGGGCTCTTGCCTGGCATCCCCAACGGTCACAGGCTCGCTGCTCTCACTCACATTCCGTCGCATGAGGGCAGTAGACGCTGAGGCTTGACTTCTTTTTCCTTGCTACTAAACCCAGCCCAAGGGGAAAAAAACAAGTAAGTTACCATCTCAGTCGGCAACGTCTCGGAGGCTCCTCTCTTTGCCTCTCCCACACGGCGGGGATCCGCCCTCCAATCTCCTCCCATTACCCCTTGAGCATCCCAACCAAAATCTCCTTTTCTAACGGCACCCCACAGAGTCACTCTGCTCAAGAGACTCTGGCCCCTCCCCACCTTCATCCCCCCGAGCCCCGTCCCCAGCGAGGACGCCCACGGCCGCTGAGGAGGACGACAGCGAGTGCGGACGAGGAACTGGAAGCACTGACCTGGCAGCCAGGTCTGCAGAGGGCAGAGAGCGGAGGCCTGGTTCCGCCTCCTTGGAAAGAGGCCCAAGCAGCTCAGGCCCCCTCCTGCCGTGTTCCCCTCCGGCGAGAGCTCCGGCACCATTCCTCGCCAGAGCCGCTGCGAAAGCCGAGCCGGGGCCCTCGCTCCACAGCGCTCGACATGCTGTGGGTCGTGTTCTGTGCCCTTCTGTGTCATCGTATCGAAAAGCATTTTGGTGAATCATTCGAGGAGAGCTTTAGCGCTAGTACTTGTCGATAATTTAAGTCTCCTTAGGAGTAATTTTCTTGAACCAATCGCTACGAACTCACCAGGAGAGACGCTGGATTGCTGGAGTCTTTACCACTAGGGACTTGTAAAGAATGATTTTCTACCTTGAGTCATTTGCAAGAACCGATCTGTTCCAACGCACCAAGGGAGAATGCCTTTGCTTTTCTGCTGGATGATTCCGTGGGAAATTGATCAGAAGACGGCTGAGGAATGAATTGTCTCATTCCTAGTCATTTTCACGAACCGATTTTAGTCCAAATCTCCAGGAGCTAATTATGACTATAGTACGGAGGATGATTCCATGTGTAATTAATTGCTAACGTTGATCAGAAAGAACTGCCTCCTTTTTAGTAATTTCGACCAAATCGTCAACTGATATCTACCTGATCACAAGGAGCCAATCTGAAAGGCTTTTGGAGGATGAGTCCATTTGTCGTTGATTATTAGCATTGATCAGTTATAACTTTCTCTTTTTTAGCAATTTTCACGATAAATCTCTGCCAAATGCCGAAGAGAGAATAGACTTGCTTTTTGGTGGATGGTTCCATGAGAAAGACATCAGGATACCTGATTACGAAAGACGTTCTCATTTTGAGTAATTTTCGCAACCTGCTCTGTACCGTCTGACGAGAAGTGAATCCTCGGGGCTTTCAGGAAGATTCCCTCTCAAATTTATCTGTCGCACAGGTCGAAGATGAATTTCTCTATTTTAGTATATTTCAAGAAACGATTATTCCAAATCACCAGCAAAAAGCGTTTTGGTGAATCATTCGAGAGAAATGGATCACTAGTACTTGTCAATAATGTATGTCTCATTATGAGTAATTGTCTTGACCAGATCTCTACCAAATGATCAGGCGAGATAACGTATGGCTTTTCGAGGAAGAGTGCATGAGACATCAACGGCTACATCTGATTAGTAATGAATGTCTCATTTTTAGCAATTTACACTACCCATCTGTATGTGTGACGTGTTCTGTGTGCGTGTGCATCGGTGTCGTGCTGTGTGTGTTGTCTTGGGTGGCCACAACACTGGGTAATGCACAAAGCATTCCCCTCCTGAAGGAAGAGTGACACGACGTGGCCACTCAGGAGTAACACACAAACAATCCCCCGCCTCCCCCACCACCACCCCCCCGCATCCCCCACTCCGGAGCAACAGTGATGTGTGTGGCCACTTTCAGGTCATGCACAAAGCATTTCCCTCCTGGAGCAACAGTGACACCGGGCAGCCCCTTGGAGTAAGACACAAATCATTTCCTCACGGAGCACCAGTTGCACAAACTGAGTTTAATAATAATAATAATAATAATAATAATAATAATAAAACTAAACAAAAATAGATAGGTAGATTTCCAGTGATTAGAAGGGGTAGCAAACAGAAGAAGGCAGATTGCTAAGCAACTACAAATACGCACGCATACTGAGCCTAAGATCTTCAAGAGACTGGATTCAAGAAGTAATTTCCCATCCTACATGTCTTTCGGCAACTTGAAGAGTTTCTGTAGCTTAGACTTCCCGTTGTTTCTCTTTACAGACTACACTCCTGTTTTAGGCTGGACTTCCCCTTCTCATTTCCTTTGTCTCTTCAGGTACTTTCAGCAGCCTTTCTACCGCCCTGCGTGATTTTCGTCCGCTCCGACTTTTCCATGGCTCCCGAGACCTCCCTTGTGGGAATGCACAGCTACCCGTGTCCTGTGAAGGGACACGGCACGAGGAGAGAAGAGGAGAGAAGAGAAAGAGAGAGCTGGCGAACACAGGAGAGAAAACAGAGAAACATGAGAGCAAGGCGAGCAACTCACCACCTGGAGTCATCCTCTTGGATCCAAGCTTCAGTTGTGGAGAAGACACCGTTCCTGACCAGAGAAACGAGCAGCCTCTGAAAATGGGACCTTTTCTCCCTCGTAAGCACAGCTGATCAGGAACCTTTGCTTACAAACCGAACCCTAATGGACGGGGCTTCCCGACCCGGACTCAGGTGGGGCGTGAGCAGAGTCCTCACCAAACCAGACACTTCTCTCACCGAGACTGGCGAGAGCTCGGCTCCCAGATGGAGGGCTCTTGCCTGGCATCCCCAACGGTCACAGGCTCGCTGCTCTCACTCACATTCCGTCGCATGAGGGCAGTAGACGCTGAGGCTTGACTTCTTTTTCCTTGCTACTAAACCCAGCCCAAGGGGAAAAAAACAAGTAAGTTACCATCTCAGTCGGCGACGTCTCGGAGGCTCCTCTCTTTGCCTCTCCCACACGGCGGGGATCCGCCCTCCACTCTCCTCCCATTACCCCTTGAGCATCCCAACCAAAATCTCCTTTTCTAACGGCACCCCACAGAGTCACTCTGCTCAAGAGACTCTGGCCCCTCCCCACCTTCATCCCCCCGAGCCCCGTCCCCAGCGAGGACGCCCACGGCCGCTGAGGAGGACGACAGCGAGTGCGGACGAGGAACTGGAAGCACTGACCTGGCAGCCAGGTCTGCAGAGGGCAGAGAGCGGAGGCCTGGTTCCGCCTCCTTGGAAAGAGGCCCAAGCGGCTCAGGCCCCCTCCTGCCGTGTTCCCCTCCGGCGAGAGCTCCGGCACCATTCCTCGCCAGAGCCGCTGCGAAAGCCGAGCCGGGGCCCTCGCTCCACAGCGCTCGACATGTTGTGGGTCGTGTTCTGTGCCCTTCTGTGTCATCGTATCGAAAAGCATTTTGGTGAATCATTCGAGGAGAGCTTTAGCGCTAGTACTTGTCGATAATTTAAGTCTCCTTAGGAGTAATTTTCTTGAACCAATCGCTACGAACTCACCAGGAGAGACGCTGGATTGCTGGAGTCTTTACCACTAGGGACTTGTAAAGAATGATTTTCTACCTTGAGTCATTTGCAAGAACCGATCTCTTCCAACGCACCAAGGGAGAATGCCTTTGCTTTTCTGCTGGATGATTCCGTGGGAAATTGATCAGAAGACGGCTGAGGAATGAATTGTCTCATTCCTAGTCATTTTCACGAACCGATTATAGTCCAAATCTCCAGGAGCTAATTATGACTATAGTACGGAGGATGATTCCATGTGTAATTAATTGCTAACGTTGATCAGAAAGAACTGCCTCCTTTTTAGTAATTTCGACCAAATCGTCAACTGATATCTACCTGATCACAAGGAGCCAATCTGAAAGGCTTTTGGAGGATGAGTCCATTTGTCGTTGATTATTAGCATTGATCAGTTATAACTTGCTCTTTTTTAGCAATTTTCACGATAAATCTCTGCCAAATGCCGAAGAGAGAATAGACTTGCTTTTTGGTGGATGGTTCCATGAGAAAGACATCAGGATACCTGATTACGAAAGACGTTCTCATTTTGAGTAATTTTCGCAACCTGCTCTGTACCGTCTGACGAGAAGTGAATCCTCGGGGCTTTCAGGAAGATTCCCTCTCAAATTTATCTGTCGCACAGGTCGAAGATGAATTTCTCTATTTTAGTATATTTCAAGAAACGATTTCTTCCAAATCACCAGCAAAAAGCGTTTTGGTGAATCATTCGAGAGAAATGGATCACTAGTACTTGTCAATAATGTATGTCTCATTATGAGTAATTGTCTTGACCAGATCTCTACCAAATGATCAGGCGAGATAACGTATGGCTTTTCGAGGAAGAGTGCATGAGACATCAACGGCTACATCTGATTAGTAATGAATGTCTCATTTTTAGCAATTTACACTACCCATCTGTATGTGTGACGTGTTCTGTGTGCGTGTGCATCGGTGTCGTGCTGTGTGTGTTGTCTTGGGTGGCCACAACACTGGGTAATGCACAAAGCATTCCCCTCCTGAAGGAAGAGTGACACGACGTGGCCACTCAGGAGTAACACACAAACAATCCCCCGCCTCCCCCACCACCCCCCCACCCGCATCTCCCACCCCCGGAGCAACAGTGATGTGTGTGGCCACTTTCAGGTCATGCACAAAGCATTTCCCTCCTGGAGCAACAGTGACACCGGGCAGCCCCTTGGAGTAAGACACAAATCATTTCCTCACGGAGCACCAGTTGCACAAACTGAGTTTATTAATAATAATAATAATAATAATAATAATAATAATAATAATAATAAAACTGAACAAAAATAGATAGGTAGATTTCCAGTGATTAGAAGGGGTAGCAAACAGAAGAAGGCAGATTGCTAAGCAACTACAAATACGCACGCATACTGAGCCTAAGATCTTCAAGAGACTGGATTCAAGAAGTAATTTCCCATCCTACATGTCTTTCGGCAACTTGAAGAGTTTCTGTAGCTTAGACTTCCCGTTGTTTCTCTTTACAGACTACACTCCTGTTTTAGGCTGGACTTCCCCTTCTCATTTCCTTTGTCTCTTCAGGTACTTTCAGCAGCCTTTCTACCGCCCTGCGTGATTTTCGTCCGCTCCGACTTTTCCATGGCTCCCGAGACCTCCCTTGTGGGAATGCACAGCTACCCGTGTCCTGTGAAGGGACACGGCACGAGGAGAGAAGAGGAGAGAAGAGAAAGAGAGAGCTGGCGAACACAGGAGAGAAAACAGAGAAACATGAGAGCAAGGCGAGCAACTCACCACCTGGAGTCATCCTCTTGGATCCAACCTTCAGTTGTGGAGAAGACACCGTTCCTGACCAGAGAAACGAGCAGCCTCTGAAAATGGGACCTTTTCTCCCTCGTAAGCACAGCTGATCAGGAACCTTTGCTTACAAACCGAACCCTAATGGACGGGGCTTCCCGACCCGGACTCAGGTGGGGCGTGAGCAGAGTCCTCACCAAACCAGACACTTCTCTCACCGAGACTGGCGAGAGCTCGGCTCCCAGATGGAGGGCTCTTGCCTGGCATCCCCAACGGTCACAGGCTCGCTGCTCTCACTCACATTCCGTCGCATGAGGGCAGTAGACGCTGAGGCTTGACTTCTTTTTCCTTGCTACTAAACCCAGCCCAAGGGGAAAAAAACAAGTAAGTTACCATCTCAGTCGGCGACGTCTCGGAGGCTCCTCTCTTTGCCTCTCCCACACGGCGGGGAGCCGCCCTCCACTCTCCTCCCATTACCCCTTGAGCATCCCAACCAAAATCTCCTTTTCTAACGGCACCCCACAGAGTCACTCTGCTCAAGAGACTCTGGCCCCTCCCCACCTTCATCCCCCCGAGCCCCGTCCCCAGCGAGGACGCCCACGGCCGCTGAGGAGGACGACAGCGAGTGCGGACGAGGAACTGGAAGCACTGACCTGGCAGCCAGGTCTGCAGAGGGCAGAGAGCGGAGGCCTGGTTCCGCCTCCTTGGAAAGAGGCCCAAGCGGCTCAGGCCCCCTCCTGCCGTGTTCCCCTCCGGCGAGAGCTCCGGCACCATTCCTCGCCAGAGCCGCTGCGAAAGCCGAGCCGGGGCCCTCGCTCCACAGCGCTCGACATGTTGTGGGTCGTGTTCTGTGCCCTTCTGTGTCATCGTATCGAAAAGCATTTTGGTGAATCATTCGAGGAGAGCTTTAGCGCTAGTACTTGTCGATAATTTAAGTCTCCTTAGGAGTAATTTTCTTGAACCAATCGCTACGAACTCACCAGGAGAGACGCTGGATTGCTGGAGTCTTTACCACTAGGGACTTGTAAAGAATGATTTTCTACCTTGAGTCATTTGCAAGAACCGATCTCTTCCAACGCACCAAGGGAGAATGCCTTTGCTTTTCTGCTGGATGATTCCGTGGGAAATTGATCAGAAGACGGCTGAGGAATGAATTGTCTCATTCCTAGTCATTTTCACGAACCGATTTTAGTCCAAATCTCCAGGAGCTAATTATGACTATAGTACGGAGGATGATTCCATGTGTAATTAATTGCTAACGTTGATCAGAAAGAACTGCCTCCTTTTTAGTAATTTCGACCAAATCGTCAACTGATATCTACCTGATCACAAGGAGCCAATCTGAAAGGCTTTTGGAGGATGAGTCCATTTGTCGTTGATTATTAGCATTGATCAGTTATAACTTGCTCTTTTTTAGCAATTTTCACGATAAATCTCTGCCAAATGCCGAAGAGAGAATAGACTTGCTTTTTGGTGGATGGTTCCATGAGAAAGACATCAGGATACCTGATTACGAAAGACGTTCTCATTTTGAGTAATTTTCGCAACCTGCTCTGTACCGTCTGACGAGAAGTGAATCCTCGGGGCTTTCAGGAAGATTCCCTCTCAAATTTATCTGTCGCACAGGTCGAAGATGAATTTCTCTATTTTAGTATATTTCAAGAAACGATTTCTTCCAAATCACCAGCAAAAAGCGTTTTGGTGAATCATTCGAGAGAAATGGATCACTAGTACTTGTCAATAATGTATGTCTCATTATGAGTAATTGTCTTGACCAGATCTCTACCAAATGATCAGGCGAGATAACGTATGGCTTTTCGAGGAAGAGTGCATGAGACATCAACGGCTACATCTGATTAGTAATGAATGTCTCATTTTTAGCAATTTACACTACCCATCTGTATGTGTGACGTGTTCTGTGTGCGTGTGCATCGGTGTCGTGCTGTGTGTGTTGTCTTGGGTGGCCACAACACTGGGTAATGCACAAAGCATTCCCCTCCTGAAGGAAGAGTGACACGACGTGGCCACTCAGGAGTAACACACAAACAATCCCCCGCCTCCCCCACCACCCCCCCCCCGCATCCCCCACCCCCGGAGCAACAGTGATGTGTGTGGCCACTTTCAGGTCATGCACAAAGCATTTCCCTCCTGGAGCAACAGTGACACCGGGCAGCCCCTTGGAGTAAGACACAAATCATTTCCTCACGGAGCACCAGTTGCACAAACTGAGTTTAATAATAATAATAATAATAATAATAATAATAATAATAAAACTAAACAAAAATAGATAGGTAGATTTCCAGTGATTAGAAGGGGTAGCAAACAGAAGAAGGCAGATTGCTAAGCAACTACAAATACGCACGCATACTGAGCCTAAGATCTTCAAGAGACTGGATTCAAGAAGTAATTTCCCATCCTACATGTCTTTCGGCAACTTGAAGAGTTTCTGTAGCTTAGACTTCCCGTTGTTTCTCTTTACAGACTACACTCCTGTTTTAGGCTGGACTTCCCCTTCTCATTTCCTTTGTCTCTTCAGGTACTTTCAGCAGCCTTTCTACCGCCCTGCGTGATTTTCGTCCGCTCCGACTTTTCCATGGCTCCCGAGACCTCCCTTGTGGGAATGCACAGCTACCCGTGTCCTGTGAAGGGACACGGCACGAGGAGAGAAGAGGAGAGAAGAGAAAGAGAGAGCTGGCGAACACAGGAGAGAAAACAGAGAAACATGAGAGCAAGGCGAGCAACTCACCACCTGGAGTCATCCTCTTGGATCCAAGCTTCACTTGTGGAGAAGACACCGTTCCTGACCAGAGAAACGAGCAGCCTCTGAAAATGGGACCTTTTCTCCCTCGTAAGCACAGCTGATCAGGAACCTTTGCTTACAAACCGAACCCTAATGGACGGGGCTTCCCGACCCGGACTCAGGTGGGGCGTGAGCAGAGTCCTCACCAAACCAGACACTTCTCTCACCGAGACTGGCGAGAGCTCGGCTCCCAGATGGAGGGCTCTTGCCTGGCATCCCCAACGGTCACAGGCTCGCTGCTCTCACTCACATTCCGTCGCATGAGGGCAGTAGACGCTGAGGCTTGACTTCTTTTTCCTTGCTACTAAACCCAGCCCAAGGGGAAAAAAACAAGTAAGTTACCATCTCAGTCGGCGACGTCTCGGAGGCTCCTCTCTTTGCCTCTCCCACACGGCGGGGAGCCGCCCTCCACTCTCCTCCCATTACCCCTTGAGCATCCCAACCAAAATCTCCTTTTCTAACGGCACCCCACAGAGTCACTCTGCTCAAGAGACTCTGGCCCCTCCCCACCTTCATCCCCCCGAGCCCCGTCCCCAGCGAGGACGCCCACGGCCGCTGAGGAGGACGACAGCGAGTGCGGACGAGGAACTGGAAGCACTGACCTGGCAGCCAGGTCTGCAGAGGGCAGAGAGCGGAGGCCTGGTTCCGCCTCCTTGGAAAGAGGCCCAAGCGGCTCAGGCCCCCTCCTGCCGTGTTCCCCTCCGGCGAGAGCTCCGGCACCATTCCTCGCCAGAGCCGCTGCGAAAGCCGAGCCGGGGCCCTCGCTCCACAGCGCTCGACATGTTGTGGGTCGTGTTCTGTGCCCTTCTGTGTCATCGTATCGAAAAGCATTTTGGTGAATCATTCGAGGAGAGCTTTAGCGCTAGTACTTGTCGATAATTTAAGTCTCCTTAGGAGTAATTTTCTTGAACCAATCGCTACGAACTCACCAGGAGAGACGCTGGATTGCTGGAGTCTTTACCACTAGGGACTTGTAAAGAATGATTTTCTACCTTGAGTCATTTGCAAGAACCGATCTCTTCCAACGCACCAAGGGAGAATGCCTTTGCTTTTCTGCTGGATGATTCCGTGGGAAATTGATCAGAAGACGGCTGAGGAATGAATTGTCTCATTCCTAGTCATTTTCACGAACCGATTTTAGTCCAAATCTCCAGGAGCTAATTATGACTATAGTACGGAGGATGATTCCATGTGTAATTAATTGCTAACGTTGATCAGAAAGAACTGCCTCCTTTTTAGTAATTTCGACCAAATCGTCAACTGATATCTACCTGATCACAAGGAGCCAATCTGAAAGGCTTTTGGAGGATGAGTCCATTTGTCGTTGATTATTAGCATTGATCAGTTATAACTTTCTCTTTTTTAGCAATTTTCACGATAAATCTCTGCCAAATGCCGAAGAGAGAATAGACTTGCTTTTTGGTGGATGGTTCCATGAGAAAGACATCAGGATACCTGATTACGAAAGACGTTCTCATTTTGAGTAATTTTCGCAACCTGCTCTGTACCGTCTGACGAGAAGTGAATCCTCGGGGCTTTCAGGAAGATTCCCTCTCAAATTTATCTGTCGCACAGGTCGAAGATGAATTTCTCTATTTTAGTATATTTCAAGAAACGATTTCTTCCAAATCACCAGCAAAAAGCGTTTTGGTGAATCATTCGAGAGAAATGGATCACTAGTACTTGTCAATAATGTATGTCTCATTATGAGTAATTGTCTTGACCAGATCTCTACCAAATGATCAGGCGAGATAACGTATGGCTTTTCGAGGAAGAGTGCATGAGACATCAACGGCTACATCTGATTAGTAATGAATGTCTCATTTTTAGCAATTTACACTACCCATCTGTATGTGTGACGTGTTCTGTGTGCGTGTGCATCGGTGTCGTGCTGTGTGTGTTGTCTTGGGTGGCCACAACACTGGGTAATGCACAAAGCATTCCCCTCCTGAAGGAAGAGTGACACCACGTGGCCACTCAGGAGTAACACACAAACAATCCCCCGCCTCCCCCACCACCCCCCCACCCGCATCTCCCACCCCCGGAGCAACAGTGATGTGTGTGGCCACTTTCAGGTCATGCACAAAGCATTTCCCTCCTGGAGCAACAGTGACACCGGGCAGCCCCTTGGAGTAAGACACAAATCATTTCCTCACGGAGCACCAGTTGCACAAACTGAGTTTATTAATAATAATAATAATAATAATAATAATAATAATAACATAATAATAATAGTAAAACTGAACAAAAATAGATAGGTAGATTTCCAGTGATTAGAAGGGGTAGCAAACAGAAGAAGGCAGATTGCTAAGCAACTACAAATACGCACGCATACTGAGCCTAAGATCTTCAAGAGACTGGATTCAAGAAGTAATTTCCCATCCTACATGTCTTTCGGCAACTTGAAGAGTTTCTGTAGCTTAGACTTCCCGTTGTTTCTCTTTACAGACTACACTCCTGTTTTAGGCTGGACTTCCCCTTCTCATTTCCTTTGTCTCTTCAGGTACTTTCAGCAGCCTTTCTACCGCCCTGCGTGATTTTCGTCCGCTCCGACTTTTCCATGGCTCCCGAGACCTCCCTTGTGGGAATGCACAGCTACCCGTGTCCTGTGAAGGGACACGGCACGAGGAGAGAAGAGGAGAGAAGAGAAAGAGAGAGCTGGCGAACACAGGAGAGAAAACAGAGAAACATGAGAGCAAGGCGAGCAACTCACCACCTGGAGTCATCCTCTTGGATCCAAGCTTCAGTTGTGGAGAAGACACCGTTCCTGACCAGAGAAACGAGCAGCCTCTGAAAATGGGACCTTTTCTCCCTCGTAAGCACAGCTGATCAGGAACCTTTGCTTACAAACCGAACCCTAATGGACGGGGCTTCCCGACCCGGACTCAGGTGGGGCGTGAGCAGAGTCCTCACCAAACCAGACACTTCTCTCACCGAGACTGGCGAGAGCTCGGCTCCCAGATGGAGGGCTCTTGCCTGGCATCCCCAACGGTCACAGGCTCGCTGCTCTCACTCACATTCCGTCGCATGAGGGCAGTAGACGCTGAGGCTTGACTTCTTTTTCCTTGCTACTAAACCCAGCCCAAGGGGAAAAAAACAAGTAAGTTACCATCTCAGTCGGCGACGTCTCGGAGGCTCCTCTCTTTCCCCACACGGCGGGGATCCGCCCTCCACTCTCCTCCCATTACCCCTTGAGCATCCCAACCAAAATCTCCTTTTCTAACGGCACCCCACAGAGTCACTCTGCTCAAGAGACTCTGGCCCCTCCCCACCTTCATCCCCCCGAGCCCCGTCCCCAGCGAGGACGCCCACGGCCGCTGAGGAGGACGACAGCGAGTGTGGACGAGGAACTGGAAGCACTGACCTGGCAGCCAGGTCTGCAGAGGGCAGAGAGCGGAGGCCTGGTTCCGCCTCCTTGGAAAGAGGCCCAAGCGGCTCAGGCCCCCTCCTGCCGTGTTCCCCTCCGGCGAGAGCTCCGGCACCATTCCTCGCCAGAGCCGCTGCGAAAGCCGAGCCGGGGCCCTCGCTCCACAGCGCTCGACATGTTGTGGGTCGTGTTCTGTGCCCTTCTGTGTCATCGTATCGAAAAGCATTTTGGTGAATCATTCGAGGAGAGCTTTAGCGCTAGTACTTGTCGATAATTTAAGTCTCCTTAGGAGTAATTTTCTTGAACCAATCGCTACGAACTCACCAGGAGAGACGCTGGATTGCTGGAGTCTTTACCACAAGGGACTTGTAAAGAATGATTTTCTACCTTGAGTCATTTGCAAGAACCGATCTCTTCCAACGCACCAAGGGAGAATGCCTTTGCTTTTCTGCTGGATGATTCCGTGGGAAATTGATCAGAAGACGGCTGAGGAATGAATTGTCTCATTCCTAGTCATTTTCACGAACCGATTTTAGTCCAAATCTCCAGGAGCTAATTATGACTATAGTACGGAGGATGATTCCATGTGTAATTAATTGCTAACGTTGATCAGAAAGAACTGCCTCCTTTTTAGTAATTTCGACCAAATCGTCAACTGATATCTACCTGATCACAAGGAGCCAATCTGAAAGGCTTTTGGAGGATGAGTCCATTTGTCGTTGATTATTAGCATTGATCAGTTATAACTTGCTCTTTTTTAGCAATTTTCACGATAAATCTCTGCCAAATGCCGAAGAGAGAATAGACTTGCTTTTTGGTGGATGGTTCCATGAGAAAGACATCAGGATACCTGATTACGAAAGACGTTCTCATTTTGAGTAATTTTCGCAACCTGCTCTGTACCGTCTGACGAGAAGTGAATCCTCGGGGCTTTCAGGAAGATTCCCTCTCAAATTTATCTGTCGCACAGGTCGAAGATGAATTTCTCTATTTTAGTATATTTCAAGAAACGATTTCTTCCAAATCACCAGCAAAAAGCGTTTTGGTGAATCATTCGAGAGAAATGGATCACTAGTACTTGTCAATAATGTATGTCTCATTATGAGTAATTGTCTTGACCAGATCTCTACCAAATGATCAGGCGAGATAACGTATGGCTTTTCGAGGAAGAGTGCATGAGACATCAACGGCTACATCTGATTAGTAATGAATGTCTCATTTTTAGCAATTTACACTACCCATCTGTATGTGTGACGTGTTCTGTGTGCGTGTGCATCGGTGTCGTGCTGTGTGTGTTGTCTTGGGTGGCCACAACACTGGGTAATGCACAAAGCATTCCCCTCCTGAAGGAAGAGTGACACGACGTGGCCACTCAGGAGTAACACACAAACAATCCCCCGCCTCCCCCACCACCCCCCCACCCGCATCTCCCACCCCCGGAGCAACAGTGATGTGTGTGGCCACTTTCAGGTCATGCACAAAGCATTTCCCTCCTGGAGCAACAGTGACACCGGGCAGCCCCTTGGAGTAAGACACAAATCATTTCCTCACGGAGCACCAGTTGCACAAACTGAGTTTATTAATAATAATAATAATAATAATAATAATAATAATAATAATAATAATAATAATAAAACTGAACAAAAATAGATAGGTAGATTTCCAGTGATTAGAAGGGGTAGCAAACAGAAGAAGGCAGATTGCTAAGCAACTACAAATACGCACGCATACTGAGCCTAAGATCTTCAAGAGACTGGATTCAAGAAGTAATTTCCCATCCTACATGTCTTTCGGCAACTTGAAGAGTTTCTGTAGCTTAGACTTCCCGTTGTTTCTCTTTACAGACTACACTCCTGTTTTAGGCTGGACTTCCCCTTCTCATTTCCTTTGTCTCTTCAGGTACTTTCAGCAGCCTTTCTACCGCCCTGCGTGATTTTCGTCCGCTCCGACTTTTCCATGGCTCCCGAGACCTCCCTTGTGGGAATGCACAGCTACCCGTGTCCTGTGAAGGGACACGGCACGAGGAGAGAAGAGGAGAGAAGAGAAAGAGAGAGCTGGCGAACACAGGAGAGAAAACAGAGAAACATGAGAGCAAGGCGAGCAACTCACCACCTGGAGTCATCCTCTTGGATCCAACCTTCAGTTGTGGAGAAGACACCGTTCCTGACCAGAGAAACGAGCAGCCTCTGAAAATGGGACCTTTTCTCCCTCGTAAGCACAGCTGATCAGGAACCTTTGCTTACAAACCGAACCCTAATGGACGGGGCTTCCCGACCCGGACTCAGGTGGGGCGTGAGCAGAGTCCTCACCAAACCAGACACTTCTCTCACCGAGACTGGCGAGAGCTCGGCTCCCAGATGGAGGGCTCTTGCCTGGCATCCCCAACGGTCACAGGCTCGCTGCTCTCACTCACATTCCGTCGCATGAGGGCAGTAGACGCTGAGGCTTGACTTCTTTTTCCTTGCTACTAAACCCAGCCCAAGGGGAAAAAAACAAGTAAGTTACCATCTCAGTCGGCGACGTCTCGGAGGCTCCTCTCTTTGCCTCTCCCACACGGCGGGGAGCCGCCCTCCACTCTCCTCCCATTACCCCTTGAGCATCCCAACCAAAATCTCCTTTTCTAACGGCACCCCACAGAGTCACTCTGCTCAAGAGACTCTGGCCCCTCCCCACCTTCATCCCCCCGAGCCCCGTCCCCAGCGAGGACGCCCACGGCCGCTGAGGAGGACGACAGCGAGTGCGGACGAGGAACTGGAAGCACTGACCTGGCAGCCAGGTCTGCAGAGGGCAGAGAGCGGAGGCCTGGTTCCGCCTCCTTGGAAAGAGGCCCAAGCGGCTCAGGCCCCCTCCTGCCGTGTTCCCCTCCGGCGAGAGCTCCGGCACCATTCCTCGCCAGAGCCGCTGCGAAAGCCGAGCCGGGGCCCTCGCTCCACAGCGCTCGACATGTTGTGGGTCGTGTTCTGTGCCCTTCTGTGTCATCGTATCGAAAAGCATTTTGGTGAATCATTCGAGGAGAGCTTTAGCGCTAGTACTTGTCGATAATTTAAGTCTCCTTAGGAGTAATTTTCTTGAACCAATCGCTACGAACTCACCAGGAGAGACGCTGGATTGCTGGAGTCTTTACCACTAGGGACTTGTAAAGAATGATTTTCTACCTTGAGTCATTTGCAAGAACCGATCTTTTCCAACGCACCAAGGGAGAATGCCTTTGCTTTTCTGCTGGATGATTCCGTGGGAAATTGATCAGAAGACGGCTGAGGAATGAATTGTCTCATTCCTAGTCATTTTCACGAACCGATTTTAGTCCAAATCTCCAGGAGCTAATTATGACTATAGTACGGAGGATGATTCCATGTGTAATTAATTGCTAATGTTGATCAGAAAGAACTGCCTCCTTTTTAGTAATTTCGACCAAATCGTCAACTGATATCTACCTGATCACAAGGAGCCAATCTGAAAGGCTTTTGGAGGATGAGTCCATTTGTCGTTGATTATTAGCATTGATCAGTTATAACTTTCTCTTTTTTAGCAATTTTCACGATAAATCTCTGCCAAATGCCGAAGAGAGAATAGACTTGCTTTTTGGTGGATGGTTCCATGAGAAAGACATCAGGATACCTGATTACGAAAGACGTTCTCATTTTGAGTAATTTTCGCAACCTGCTCTGTACCGTCTGACGAGAAGTGAATCCTCGGGGCTTTCAGGAAGATTCCCTCTCAAATTTATCTGTCGCACAGGTCGAAGATGAATTTCTCTATTTTAGTATATTTCAAGAAACGATTTCTTCCAAATCACCAGCAAAAAGCGTTTTGGTGAATCATTCGAGAGAAATGGATCACTAGTACTTGTCAATAATGTATGTCTCATTATGAGTAATTGTCTTGACCAGATCTCTACCAAATGATCAGGCGAGATAACGTATGGCTTTTCGAGGAAGAGTGCATGAGACATCAACGGCTACATCTGATTAGTAATGAATGTCTCATTTTTAGCAATTTACACTACCCATCTGTATGTGTGACGTGTTCTGTGTGCGTGTGCATCGGTGTCGTGCTGTGTGTGTTGTCTTGGGTGGCCACAACACTGGGTAATGCACAAAGCATTCCCCTCCTGAAGGAAGAGTGACACGACGTGGCCACTCAGGAGTAACACACAAACAATCCCCCGCCTCCCCCACCCCCCCCCCGCATCCCCCACCCCCGGAGCAACAGTGATGTGTGTGGCCACTTTCAGGTCATGCACAAAGCATTTCCCTCCTGGAGCAACAGTGACACCGGGCAGCCCCTTGGAGTAAGACACAAATCATTTCCTCACGGAGCACCAGTTGCACAAACTGAGTTTAATAATAATAATAATAATAATAATAATAAAACTAAACAAAAATAGATAGGTAGATTTCCAGTGATTAGAAGGGGTAGCAAACAGAAGAAGGCAGATTGCTAAGCAACTACAAATACGCACGCATACTGAGCCTAAGATCTTCAAGAGACTGGATTCAAGAAGTAATTTCCCATCCTACATGTCTTTCGGCAACTTGAAGAGTTTCTGTAGCTTAGACTTCCCGTTGTTTCTCTTTACAGACTACACTCCTGTTTTAGGCTGGACTTCCCCTTCTCATTTCCTTTGTCTCTTCAGGTACTTTCAGCAGCCTTTCTACCGCCCTGAGTGATTTTCGTCCGCTCCGACTTTTCCATGGCTCCCGAGACCTCCCTTGTGGGAATGCACAGCTACCCGTGTCCTGTGAAGGGACACGGCACGAGGAGAGAAGAGGAGAGAAGAGAAAGAGAGAGCTGGCGAACACAGGAGAGAAAACAGAGAAACATGAGAGCAAGGCGAGCAACTCACCACCTGGAGTCATCCTCTTGGATCCAACCTTCAGTTGTGGAGAAGACACCGTTCCTGACCAGAGAAACGAGCAGCCTCTGAAAATGGGACCTTTTCTCCCTCGTAAGCACAGCTGATCAGGAACCTTTGCTTACAAACCGAACCCTAATGGACGGGGCTTCCCGACCCGGACTCAGGTGGGGCGTGAGCAGAGTCCTCACCAAACCAGACACTTCTCTCACCGAGACTGGCGAGAGCTCGGCTCCCAGATGGAGGGCTCTTGCCTGGCATCCCCAACGGTCACAGGCTCGCTGCTCTCACTCACATTCCGTCGCATGAGGGCAGTAGACGCTGAGGCTTGACTTCTTTTTCCTTGCTACTAAACCCAGCCCAAGGGGAAAAAAACAAGTAAGTTACCATCTCAGTCGGCGACGTCTCGGAGGCTCCTCTCTTTGCCTCTCCCACACGGCGGGGAGCCGCCCTCCACTCTCCTCCCATTACCCCTTGAGCATCCCAACCAAAATCTCCTTTTCTAATGGCACCCCACAGAGTCACTCTGCTCAAGAGACTCTGGCCCCTCCCCACCTTCATCCCCCCGAGCCCCGTCCCCAGCGAGGACGCCCACGGCCGCTGAGGAGGACGACAGCGAGTGCGGACGAGGAACTGGAAGCACTGACCTGGCAGCCAGGTCTGCAGAGGGCAGAGAGCGGAGGCCTGGTTCCGCCTCCTTGGAAAGAGGCCCAAGCGGCTCAGGCCCCCTCCTGCCGTGTTCCCCTCCGGCGAGAGCTCCGGCACCATTCCTCGCCAGAGCCGCTGCGAAAGCCGAGCCGGGGCCCTCGCTCCACAGCGCTCGACATGTTGTGGGTCGTGTTCTGTGCCCTTCTGTGTCATCGTATCGAAAAGCATTTTGGTGAATCATTCGAGGAGAGCTTTAGCGCTAGTACTTGTCGATAATTTAAGTCTCCTTAGGAGTAATTTTCTTGAACCAATCGCTACGAACTCACCAGGAGAGACGCTGGATTGCTGGAGTCTTTACCACTAGGGACTTGTAAAGAATGATTTTCTACCTTGAGTCATTTGAAAGAACCGATCTCTTCCAACGCACCAAGGGAGAATGCCTTTGCTTTTCTGCTGGATGATTCCGTGGGAAATTGATCAGAAGACGGCTGAGGAATGAATTGTCTCATTCCTAGTCATTTTCACGAACCGATTTTAGTCCAAATCTCCAGGAGCTAATTATGACTATAGTACGGAGGATGATTCCATGTGTAATTAATTGCTAACGTTGATCAGAAAGAACTGCCTCCTTTTTAGTAATTTCGACCAAATCGTCAACTGATATCTACCTGATCACAAGGAGCCAATCTGAAAGGCTTTTGGAGGATGAGTCCATTTGTCGTTGATTATTAGCATTGATCAGTTATAACTTTCTCTTTTTTAGCAATTTTCACGATAAATCTCTGCCAAATGCCGAAGAGAGAATAGACTTGCTTTTTGGTGGATGGTTCCATGAGAAAGACATCAGGATACCTGATTACGAAAGACGTTCTCATTTTGAGTAATTTTCGCAACCTGCTCTGTACCGTCTGACGAGAAGTGAATCCTCGGGGCTTTCAGGAAGATTCCCTCTCAAATTTATCTGTCGCACAGGTCGAAGATGAATTTCTCTATTTTAGTATATTTCAAGAAACGATTTCTTCCAAATCACCAGCAAAAAGCGTTTTGGTGAATCATTCGAGAGAAATGGATCACTAGTACTTGTCAATAATGTATGTCTCATTATGAGTAATTGTCTTGACCAGATCTCTACCAAATGATCAGGCGAGATAACGTATGGCTTTTCGAGGAAGAGTGCATGAGACATCAACGGCTACATCTGATTAGTAATGAATGTCTCATTTTTAGCAATTTACACTACCCATCTGTATGTGTGACGTGTTCTGTGTGCGTGTGCATCGGTGTCGTGCTGTGTGTGTTGTCTTGGGTGGCCACAACACTGGGTAATGCACAAAGCATTCCCCTCCTGAAGGAAGAGTGACACGACGTGGCCACTCAGGAGTAACACACAAACAATCCCCCGCCTCCCCCACCACCCCCCCCCCGCATCCCCCACCCCCGGAGCAACAGTGATGTGTGTGGCCACTTTCAGGTCATGCACAAAGCATTTCCCTCCTGGAGCAACAGTGACACCGGGCAGCCCCTTGGAGTAAGACACAAATCATTTCCTCACGGAGCACCAGTTGCACAAACTGAGTTTAATAATAATAATAATAATAATAATAATAAAACTAAACAAAAATAGATAGGTAGATTTCCAGTGATTAGAAGGGGTAGCAAACAGAAGAAGGCAGATTGCTAAGCAACTACAAATACGCACGCATACTGAGCCTAAGATCTTCAAGAGACTGGATTCAAGAAGTAATTTCCCATCCTACATGTCTTTCGGCAACTTGAAGAGTTTCTGTAGCTTAGACTTCCCGTTGTTTCTCTTTACAGACTACACTCCTGTTTTAGGCTGGACTTCCCCTTCTCATTTCCTTTGTCTCTTCAGGTACTTTCAGCAGCCTTTCTACCGCCCTGCGTGATTTTCGTCCGCTCCGACTTTTCCATGGCTCCCGAGACCTCCCTTGTGGGAATGCACAGCTACCCGTGTCCTGTGAAGGGACACGGCACGAGGAGAGAAGAGGAGAGAAGAGAAAGAGAGAGCTGGCGAACACAGGAGAGAAAACAGAGAAACATGAGAGCAAGGCGAGCAACTCACCACCTGGAGTCATCCTCTTGGATCCAACCTTCAGTTGTGGAGAAGACACCGTTCCTGACCAGAGAAACGAGCAGCCTCTGAAAATGGGACCTTTTCTCCCTCGTAAGCACAGCTGATCAGGAACCTTTGCTTACAAACCGAACCCTAATGGACGGGGCTTCCCGACCCGGACTCAGGTGGGGCGTGAGCAGAGTCCTCACCAAACCAGACACTTCTCTCACCGAGACTGGCGAGAGCTCGGCTCCCAGATGGAGGGCTCTTGCCTGGCATCCCCAACGGTCACAGGCTCGCTGCTCTCACTCACATTCCGTCGCATGAGGGCAGTAGATGCTGAGGCTTGACTTCTTTTTCCTTGCTACTAAACCCAGCCCAAGGGGAAAAAAACAAGTAAGTTACCATCTCAGTCGGCGACGTCTCGGAGGCTCCTCTCTTTGCCTCTCCCACACGGCGGGGATCCGCCCTCCACTCTCCTCCCATTACCCCTTGAGCATCCCAACCAAAATCTCCTTTTCTAACGGCACCCCACAGAGTCACTCTGCTCAAGAGACTCTGGCCCCTCCCCACCTTCATCCCCCCGAGCCCCGTCCCCAGCGAGGACGCCCACGGCCGCTGAGGAGGACGACAGCGAGTGCGGACGAGGAACTGGAAGCACTGACCTGGCAGCCAGGTCTGCAGAGGGCAGAGAGCGGAGGCCTGGTTCCGCCTCCTTGGAAAGAGGCCCAAGCGGCTCAGGCCCCCTCCTGCCGTGTTCCCCTCCGGCGAGAGCTCCGGCACCATTCCTCGCCAGAGCCGCTGCGAAAGCCGAGCCGGGGCCCTCGCTCCACAGCGCTCGACATGTTGTGGGTCGTGTTCTGTGCCCTTCTGTGTCATCGTATCGAAAAGCATTTTGGTGAATCATTCGAGGAGAGCTTTAGCGCTAGTACTTGTCGATAATTTAAGTCTCCTTAGGAGTAATTTTCTTGAACCAATCGCTACGAACTCACCAGGAGAGACGCTGGATTGCTGGAGTCTTTACCACTAGGGACTTGTAAAGAATGATTTTCTACCTTGAGTCATTTGCAAGAACCGATCTCTTCCAACGCACCAAGGGAGAATGCCTTTGCTTTTCTGCTGGATGATTCCGTGGGAAATTGATCAGAAGACGGCTGAGGAATGAATTGTCTCATTCCTAGTCATTTTCACGAACCGATTTTAGTCCAAATCTCCAGGAGCTAATTATGACTATAGTACGGAGGATGATTCCATGTGTAATTAATTGCTAACGTTGATCAGAAAGAACTGCCTCCTTTTTAGTAATTTCGACCAAATCGTCAACTGATATCTACCTGATCACAAGGAGCCAATCTGAAAGGCTTTTGGAGGATGAGTCCATTTGTCGTTGATTATTAGCATTGATCAGTTATAACTTGCTCTTTTTTAGCAATTTTCACGATAAATCTCTGCCAAATGCCGAAGAGAGAATAGACTTGCTTTTTGGTGGATGGTTCCATGAGAAAGACATCAGGATACCTGATTACGAAAGACGTTCTCATTTTGAGTAATTTTCGCAACCTGCTCTGTACCGTCTGACGAGAAGTGAATCCTCGGGGCTTTCAGGAAGATTCCCTCTCAAATTGATCTGTCGCACAGGTCGAAGATGAATTTCTCTATTTTAGTATATTTCAAGAAACGATTTCTTCCAAATCACCAGCAAAAAGCGTTTTGGTGAATCATTCGAGAGAAATGGATCACTAGTACTTGTCAATAATGTATGTCTCATTATGAGTAATTGTCTTGACCAGATCTCTACCAAATGATCAGGCGAGATAACGTATGGCTTTTCGAGGAAGAGTGCATGAGACATCAACGGCTACATCTGATTAGTAATGAATGTCTCATTTTTAGCAATTTACACTACCCATCTGTATGTGTGACGTGTTCTGTGTGCGTGTGCATCGGTGTCGTGCTGTGTGTGTTGTCTTGGGTGGCCACAACACTGGGTAATGCACAAAGCATTCCCCTCCTGAAGGAAGAGTGACACGACGTGGCCACTCAGGAGTAACACACAAACAATCCCCCGCCTCCCCCACCACCCCCCCCCGCATCCCCCACCCCGGAGCAACAATGATGTGTGTGGCCACTTTCAGGTCATGCACAAAGCATTTCCCTCCTGGAGCAACAGTGACACCGGGCAGCCCCTTGGAGTAAGACACAAATCATTTCCTCACGGAGCACCAGTTGCACAAACTGAGTTTAATAATAATAATAATAATAATAATAATAATAAAACTAAACAAAAATAGATAGGTAGATTTCCAGTGATTAGAAGGGGTAGCAAACAGAAGAAGGCAGATTGCTAAGCAACTACAAATACGCACGCATACTGAGCCTAAGATCTTCAAGAGACTGGATTCAAGAAGTAATTTCCCATCCTACATGTCTTTCGGCAACTTGAAGAGTTTCTGTAGCTTAGACTTCCCGTTGTTTCTCTTTACAGACTACACTCCTGTTTTAGGCTGGACTTCCCCTTCTCATTTCCTTTGTCTCTTCAGGTACTTTCAGCAGCCTTTCTACCGCCCTGCGTGATTTTCGTCCGCTCCGACTTTTCCATGGCTCCCGAGACCTCCCTTGTGGGAATGCACAGCTACCCGTGTCCTGTGAAGGGACACGGCACGAGGAGAGAAGAGGAGAGAAGAGAAAGAGAGAGCTGGCGAACACAGGAGAGAAAACAGAGAAACATGAGAGCAAGGCGAGCAACTCACCACCTGGAGTCATCCTCTTGGATCCAAGCTTCAGTTGTGGAGAAGACACCGTTCCTGACCAGAGAAACGAGCAGCCTCTGAAAATGGGACCTTTTCTCCCTCGTAAGCACAGCTGATCAGGAACCTTTGCTTACAAACCGAACCCTAATGGACGGGGCTTCCCGACCCGGACTCAGGTGGGGCGTGAGCAGAGTCCTCACCAAACCAGACACTTCTCTCACCGAGACTGGCGAGAGCTCGGCTCCCAGATGGAGGGCTCTTGCCTGGCATCCCCAACGGTCACAGGCTCGCTGCTCTCACTCACATTCCGTCGCATGAGGGCAGTAGACGCTGAGGCTTGACTTCTTTTTCCTTGCTACTAAACCCAGCCCAAGGGGAAAAAAACAAGTAAGTTACCATCTCAGTCGGCGACGTCTCGGAGGCTCCTCTCTTTGCCTCTCCCACACGGCGGGGAGCCGCCCTCCACTCTCCTCCCATTACCCCTTGAGCATCCCAACCAAAATCTCCTTTTCTAACGGCACCCCACAGAGTCACTCTGCTCAAGAGACTCTGGCCCCTCCCCACCTTCATCCCCCCGAGCCCCGTCCCCAGCGAGGACGCCCACGGCCGCTGAGGAGGACGACAGCGAGTGCGGACGAGGAACTGGAAGCACTGACCTGGCAGCCAGGTCTGCAGAGGGCAGAGAGCGGAGGCCTGGTTCCGCCTCCTTGGAAAGAGGCCCAAGCGGCTCAGGCCCCCTCCTGCCGTGTTCCCCTCCGGCGAGAGCTCCGGCACCATTCCTCGCCAGAGCCGCTGCGAAAGCCGAGCCGGGGCCCTCGCTCCACAGCGCTCGACATGTTGTGGGTCGTGTTCTGTGCCCTTCTGTGTCATCGTATCGAAAAGCATTTTGGTGAATCATTCGAGGAGAGCTTTAGCGCTAGTACTTGTCGATAATTTAAGTCTCCTTAGGAGTAATTTTCTTGAACCAATCGCTACGAACTCACCAGGAGAGACGCTGGATTGCTGGAGTCTTTACCACTAGGGACTTGTAAAGAATGATTTTCTACCTTGAGTCATTTGCAAGAACCGATCTGTTCCAACGCACCAAGGGAGAATGCCTTTGCTTTTCTGCTGGATGATTCCGTGGGAAATTGATCAGAAGACGGCTGAGGAATGAATTGTCTCATTCCGAGTCATTTTCACGAACCGATTTTAGTCCAAATCTCCAGGAGCTAATTATGACTATAGTACGGAGGATGATTCCATGTGTAATTAATTGCTAACGTTGATCAGAAAGAACTGCCTCCTTTTTAGTAATTTCGACCAAATCGTCAACTGATATCTACCTGATCACAAGGAGCCAATCTGAAAGGCTTTTGGAGGATGAGTCCATTTGTCGTTGATTATTAGCATTGATCAGTTATAACTTTCTCTTTTTTAGCAATTTTCACGATAAATCTCTGCCAAATGTCGAAGAGAGAATAGACTTGCTTTTTGGTGGATGGTTCCATGAGAAAGACATCAGGATACCTGATTACGAAAGACGTTCTCATTTTGAGTAATTTTCGCAACCTGCTCTGTACCGTCTGACGAGAAGTGAATCCTCGGGGCTTTCAGGAAGATTTCCTCTCAAATTTATCTGTCGCACAGGTCGAAGATGAATTTCTCTATTTTAGTATATTTCAAGAAACGATTTCTTCCAAATCACCAGCAAAAAGCGTTTTGGTGAATCATTCGAGAGAAATGGATCACTAGTACTTGTCAATAATGTATGTCACATTATGAGTAATTGTCTTGACCAGATCTCTACCAAATGATCAGGCGAGATAACGTATGGCTTTTCGAGGAAGAGTGCATGAGACATCAACGGCTACATCTGATTAGTAATGAATGTCTCATTTTTAGCAATTTACACTCCCCATCTGTATGTGTGACGTGTTCTGTGTGCGTGTGCATCGGTGTCGTGCTGTGTGTGTTGTCTTGGGTGGCCACAACACTGGGTAATGCACAAAGCATTCCCCTCCTGAAGGAAGAGTGACACGACGTGGCCACTCAGGAGTAACACACAAACAATCCCCCGCCTCCCCCACCACCCCCCCCCCGCATCCCCCACGCCGGAGCAACAGTGATGTGTGTGGCCACTTTCAGGTCATGCACAAAGCATTTCCCTCCTGGAGCAACAGTGACACCGGGCAGCCCCTTGGAGTAAGACACAAATCATTTCCTCACGGAGCACCAGTTGCACAAACTGAGTTTAATAATAATAATAATAATAATAATAATAAAACTAAACAAAAATAGATAGGTAGATTTCCAGTGATTAGAAGGGGTAGCAAACAGAAGAAGGCAGATTGCTAAGCAACTACAAATACGCACGCATACTGAGCCTAAGATCTTCAAGAGACTGGATTCAAGAAGTAATTACCCATCCTACATGTCTTTCGGCAACTTGAAGAGTTTCTGTAGCTTAGACTTCCCGTTGTTTCTCTTTACAGACTACACTCCTGTTTTAGGTTGGACTTCCCCTTCTCATTTCCTTTGTCTCTTCAGGTACTTTCAGCAGCCTTTCTACTGCCCTGCGTGATTTTCGTCTGCTCCGTCTTTTCCATGGCTCCCGAGACCTCCCTTGTGGGAATGCACAGCTACCCGTGTCCTGTGAAGGGACACGGCACGAGGAGAGAAGAGGAGAGAAGAGAAAGAGAGAGCTGGCGAACACAGGAGAGAAAACAGAGAAACATGAGAGCAAGGCGAGCAACTCACCACCTGGAGTCATCCTCTTGGATCCAACCTTCAGTTGTGGAGAAGACACCGTTCCTGACCAGAGAAACGAGCAGCCTCTGAAAATGGGACCTTTTCTCCCTCGTAAGCACAGCTGATCAGGAACCTTTGCTTACAAACCGAACCCTAATGGACGGGGCTTCCCGACCCGGACTCAGGTGGGGCGTGAGCAGAGTCCTCACCAAACCAGACACTTCTCTCACCGAGACTGGCGAGAGCTCGGCTCCCAGATGGAGGGCTCTTGCCTGGCATCCCCAACGGTCACAGGCTCGCTGCTCTCACTCACATTCCGTCGCATGAGGGCAGTAGACGCTGAGGCTTGACTTCTTTTTCCTTGCTACTAAACCCAGCCCAAGGGGAAAAAAACAAGTAAGTTACCATCTCAGTCGGCGACGTCTCGGAGGCTCCTCTCTTTGCCTCTCCCACACGGCGGGGAGCCGCCCTCCACTCTCCTCCCATTACCCCTTGAGCATCCCAACCAAAATCTCCTTTTCTAACGGCACCCCACAGAGTCACTCTGCTCAAGAGACTCTGGCCCCTCCCCACCTTCATCCCCCCGAGCCCCGTCCCCAGCGAGGACGCCCACGGCCGCTGAGGAGGACGACAGCGAGTGCGGACGAGGAACTGGAAGCACTGACCTGGCAGCCAGGTCTGCAGAGGGCAGAGAGCGGAGGCCTGGTTCCGCCTCCTTGGAAAGAGGCCCAAGCGGCTCAGGCCCCCTCCTGCCGTGTTCCCCTCCGGCGAGAGCTCCGGCACCATTCCTCGCCAGAGCCGCTGCGAAAGCCGAGCCGGGGCCCTCGCTCCACAGCGCTCGACATGTTGTGGGTCGTGTTCTGTGCCCTTCTGTGTCATCGTATCGAAAAGCATTTTGGTGAATCATTCGAGGAGAGCTTTAGCGCTAGTACTTGTCGATAATTTAAGTCTCCTTAGGAGTAATTTTCTTGAACCAATCGCTACGAACTCACCAGGAGAGACGCTGGATTGCTGGAGTCTTTACCACTAGGGACTTGTAAAGAATGATTTTCTACCTTGAGTCATTTGCAAGAACCGATCTCTTCCAACGCACCAAGGGAGAATGCCTTTGCTTTTCTGCTGGATGATTCCGTGGGAAATTGATCAGAAGACGGCTGAGGAATGAATTGTCTCATTCCTAGTCATTTTCACGAACCGATTTTAGTCCAAATCTCCAGGAGCTAATTATGACTATAGTACGGAGGATGATTCCATGTGTAATTAATTGCTAACGTTGATCAGAAAGAACTGCCTCCTTTTTAGTAATTTCGACCAAATCGTCAACTGATATCTACCTGATCACAAGGAGCCAATCTGAAAGGCTTTTGGAGGATGAGTCCATTTGTCGTTGATTATTAGCATTGATCAGTTATAACTTGCTCTTTTTTAGCAATTTTCACGATAAATCTCTGCCAAATGCCGAAGAGAGAATAGACTTGCTTTTTGGTGGATGGTTCCATGAGAAAGACATCAGGATACCTGATTACGAAAGACGTTCTCATTTTGAGTAATTTTCGCAACCTGCTCTGTACCGTCTGACGAGAAGTGAATCCTCGGGGCTTTCAGGAAGATTCCCTCTCAAATTTATCTGTCGCACAGGTCGAAGATGAATTTCTCTATTTTAGTATATTTCAAGAAACGATTTCTTCCAAATCACCAGCAAAAAGCGTTTTGGTGAATCATTCGAGAGAAATGGATCACTAGTACTTGTCAATAATGTATGTCTCATTATGAGTAATTGTCTTGACCAGATCTCTACCAAATGATCAGGCGAGATAACGTATGGCTTTTCGAGGAAGAGTGCATGAGACATCAACGGCTACATCTGATTAGTAATGAATGTCTCATTTTTAGCAATTTACACTACCCATCTGTATGTGTGACGTGTTCTGTGTGCGTGTGCATCGGTGTCGTGCTGTGTGTGTTGTCTTGGGTGGCCACAACACTGGGTAATGCACAAAGCATTCCCCTCCTGAAGGAAGAGTGACACGACGTGGCCACTCAGGAGTAACACACAAACAATCCCCCGCCTCCCCCACCACCCCCCCCCCCGCATCCCCCACCCCCGGAGCAACAGTGATGTGTGTGGCCACTTTCAGGTCATGCACAAAGCATTTCCCACCTGGAGCAACAGTGACACCGGGCAGCCCCTTGGAGTAAGACACAAATCATTTCCTCACGGAGCACCAGTTGCACAAACTGAGTTTAATAATAATAATAATAATAATAATAATAATAATAATAAAACTAAACAAAAATAGATAGGTAGATTTCCAGTGATTAGAAGGGGTAGCAAACAGAAGAAGGCAGATTGCTAAGCAACTACAAATACGCACGCATACTGAGCCTAAGATCTTCAAGAGACTGGATTCAAGAAGTAATTTCCCATCCTACATGTCTTTCGGCAACTTGAAGAGTTTCTGTAGCTTAGACTTCCCGTTGTTTCTCTTTACAGACTACACTCCTGTTTTAGGCTGGACTTCCCCTTCTCATTTCCTTTGTCTCTTCAGGTACTTTCAGCAGCCTTTCTACCGCCCTGCGTGATTTTCGTCCGCTCCGACTTTTCCATGGCTCCCGAGACCTCCCTTGTGGGAATGCACAGCTACCCGTGTCCTGTGAAGGGACACGGCACGAGGAGAGAAGAGGAGAGAAGAGAAAGAGAGAGCTGGCGAACACAGGAGAGAAAACAGAGAAACATGAGAGCAAGGCGAGCAACTCACCACCTGGAGTCATCCTCTTGGATCCAAGCTTCACTTGTGGAGAAGACACCGTTCCTGACCAGAGAAACGAGCAGCCTCTGAAAATGGGACCTTTTCTCCCTCGTAAGCACAGCTGATCAGGAACCTTTGCTTACAAACCGAACCCTAATGGACGGGGCTTCCCGACCCGGACTCAGGTGGGGCGTGAGCAGAGTCCTCACCAAACCAGACACTTCTCTCACCGAGACTGGCGAGAGCTCGGCTCCCAGATGGAGGGCTCTTGCCTGGCATCCCCAACGGTCACAGGCTCGCTGCTCTCACTCACATTCCGTCGCATGAGGGCAGTAGACGCTGAGGCTTGACTTCTTTTTCCTTGCTACTAAACCCAGCCCAAGGGGAAAAAAACAAGTAAGTTACCATCTCAGTCGGCGACGTCTCGGAGGCTCCTCTCTTTGCCTCTCCCACACGGCGGGGAGCCGCCCTCCACTCTCCTCCCATTACCCCTTGAGCATCCCAACCAAAATCTCCTTTTCTAACGGCACCCCACAGAGTCACTCTGCTCAAGAGACTCTGGCCCCTCCCCACCTTCATCCCCCCGAGCCCCGTCCCCAGCGAGGACGCCCACGGCCGCTGAGGAGGACGACAGCGAGTGCGGACGAGGAACTGGAAGCACTGACCTGGCAGCCAGGTCTGCAGAGGGCAGAGAGCGGAGGCCTGGTTCCGCCTCCTTGGAAAGAGGCCCAAGCGGCTCAGGCCCCCTCCTGCCGTGTTCCCCTCCGGCGAGAGCTCCGGCACCATTCCTCGCCAGAGCCGCTGCGAAAGCCGAGCCGGGGCCCTCGCTCCACAGCGCTCGACATGTTGTGGGTCGTGTTCTGTGCCCTTCTGTGTCATCGTATCGAAAAGCATTTTGGTGAATCATTCGAGGAGAGCTTTAGCGCTAGTACTTGTCGATAATTTAAGTCTCCTTAGGAGTAATTTTCTTGAACCAATCGCTACGAACTCACCAGGAGAGACGCTGGATTGCTGGAGTCTTTACCACTAGGGACTTGTAAAGAATGATTTTCTACCTTGAGTCATTTGCAAGAACCGATCTCTTCCAACGCACCAAGGGAGAATGCCTTTGCTTTTCTGCTGGATGATTCCGTGGGAAATTGATCAGAAGACGGCTGAGGAATGAATTGTCTCATTCCTAGTCATTTTCACGAACCGATTTTAGTCCAAATCTCCAGGAGCTAATTATGACTATAGTACGGAGGATGATTCCATGTGTAATTAATTGCTAACGTTGATCAGAAAGAACTGCCTCCTTTTTAGTAATTTCGACCAAATCGTCAACTGATATCTACCTGATCACAAGGAGCCAATCTGAAAGGCTTTTGGAGGATGAGTCCATTTGTCGTTGATTATTAGCATTGATCAGTTATAACTTGCTCTTTTTTAGCAATTTTCACGATAAATCTCTGCCAAATGCCGAAGAGAGAATAGACTTGCTTTTTGGTGGATGGTTCCATGAGAAAGACATCAGGATACCTGATTACGAAAGACGTTCTCATTTTGAGTAATTTTCGCAACCTGCTCTGTACCGTCTGACGAGAAGTGAATCCTCGGGGCTTTCAGGAAGATTCCCTCTCAAATTTATCTGTCGCACAGGTCGAAGATGAATTTCTCTATTTTAGTATATTTCAAGAAACGATTTCTTCCAAATCACCAGCAAAAAGCGTTTTGGTGAATCATTCGAGAGAAATGGATCACTAGTACTTGTCAATAATGTATGTCTCATTATGAGTAATTGTCTTGACCAGATCTCTACCAAATGATCAGGCGAGATAACGTATGGCTTTTCGAGGAAGAGTGCATGAGACATCAACGGCTACATCTGATTAGTAATGAATGTCTCATTTTTAGCAATTTACACTACCCATCTGTATGTGTGACGTGTTCTGTGTGCGTGTGCATCGGTGTCGTGCTGTGTGTGTTGTCTTGGGTGGCCACAACACTGGGTAATGCACAAAGCATTCCCCTCCTGAAGGAAGAGTGACACGACGTGGCCACTCAGGAGTAACACACAAACAATCCCCCGCCTCCCCCACCACCCCCCCCCCGCATCCCCCACCCCCGGAGCAACAGTGATGTGTGTGGCCACTTTCAGGTCATGCACAAAGCATTTCCCTCCTGGAGCAACAGTGACACCGGGCAGCCCCTTGGAGTAAGACACAAATCATTTCCTCACGGAGCACCAGTTGCACAAACTGAGTTTAATAATAATAATAATAATAATAATAATAATAATAATAAAACTAAACAAAAATAGATAGGTAGATTTCCAGTGATTAGAAGGGGTAGCAAACAGAAGAAGGCAGATTGCTAAGCAACTACAAATACGCACGCATACTGAGCCTAAGATCTTCAAGAGACTGGATTCAAGAAGTAATTTCCCATCCTACATGTCTTTCGGCAACTTGAAGAGTTTCTGTAGCTTAGACTTCCCGTTGTTTCTCTTTACAGACTACACTCCTGTTTTAGGCTGGACTTCCCCTTCTCATTTCCTTTGTCTCTTCAGGTACTTTCAGCAGCCTTTCTACCGCCCTGCGTGATTTTCGTCCGCTCCGACTTTTCCATGGCTCCCGAGACCTCCCTTGTGGGAATGCACAGCTACCCGTGTCCTGTGAAGGGACACGGCACGAGGAGAGAAGAGGAGAGAAGAGAAAGAGAGAGCTGGCGAACACAGGAGAGAAAACAGAGAAACATGAGAGCAAGGCGAGCAACTCACCACCTGGAGTCATCCTCTTGGATCCAAGCTTCACTTGTGGAGAAGACACCGTTCCTGACCAGAGAAACGAGCAGCCTCTGAAAATGGGACCTTTTCTCCCTCGTAAGCACAGCTGATCAGGAACCTTTGCTTACAAACCGAACCCTAATGGACGGGGCTTCCCGACCCGGACTCAGGTGGGGCGTGAGCAGAGTCCTCACCAAACCAGACACTTCTCTCACCGAGACTGGCGAGAGCTCGGCTCCCAGATGGAGGGCTCTTGCCTGGCATCCCCAACGGTCACAGGCTCGCTGCTCTCACTCACATTCCGTCGCATGAGGGCAGTAGACGCTGAGGCTTGACTTCTTTTTCCTTGCTACTAAACCCAGCCCAAGGGGAAAAAAACAAGTAAGTTACCATCTCAGTCGGCGACGTCTCGGAGGCTCCTCTCTTTGCCTCTCCCACACGGCGGGGAGCCGCCCTCCACTCTCCTCCCATTACCCCTTGAGCATCCCAACCAAAATCTCCTTTTCTAACGGCACCCCACAGAGTCACTCTGCTCAAGAGACTCTGGCCCCTCCCCACCTTCATCCCCCCGAGCCCCGTCCCCAGCGAGGACGCCCACGGCCGCTGAGGAGGACGACAGCGAGTGCGGACGAGGAACTGGAAGCACTGACCTGGCAGCCAGGTCTGCAGAGGGCAGAGAGCGGAGGCCTGGTTCCGCCTCCTTGGAAAGAGGCCCAAGCGGCTCAGGCCCCCTCCTGCCGTGTTCCCCTCCGGCGAGAGCTCCGGCACCATTCCTCGCCAGAGCCGCTGCGAAAGCCGAGCCGGGGCCCTCGCTCCACAGCGCTCGACATGTTGTGGGTCGTGTTCTGTGCCCTTCTGTGTCATCGTATCGAAAAGCATTTTGGTGAATCATTCGAGGAGAGCTTTAGCGCTAGTACTTGTCGATAATTTAAGTCTCCTTAGGAGTAATTTTCTTGAACCAATCGCTACGAACTCACCAGGAGAGACGCTGGATTGCTGGAGTCTTTACCACTAGGGACTTGTAAAGAATGATTTTCTACCTTGAGTCATTTGCAAGAACCGATCTCTTCCAACGCACCAAGGGAGAATGCCTTTGCTTTTCTGCTGGATGATTCCGTGGGAAATTGATCAGAAGACGGCTGAGGAATGAATTGTCTCATTCCTAGTCATTTTCACGAACCGATTTTAGTCCAAATCTCCAGGAGCTAATTATGACTATAGTACGGAGGATGATTCCATGTGTAATTAATTGCTAACGTTGATCAGAAAGAACTGCCTCCTTTTTAGTAATTTCGACCAAATCGTCAACTGATATCTACCTGATCACAAGGAGCCAATCTGAAAGGCTTTTGGAGGATGAGTCCATTTGTCGTTGATTATTAGCATTGATCAGTTATAACTTTCTCTTTTTTAGCAATTTTCACGATAAATCTCTGCCAAATGCCGAAGAGAGAATAGACTTGCTTTTTGGTGGATGGTTCCATGAGAAAGACATCAGGATACCTGATTACGAAAGACGTTCTCATTTTGAGTAATTTTCGCAACCTGCTCTGTACCGTCTGACGAGAAGTGAATCCTCGGGGCTTTCAGGAAGATTCCCTCTCAAATTTATCTGTCGCACAGGTCGAAGATGAATTTCTCTATTTTAGTATATTTCAAGAAACGATTTCTTCCAAATCACCAGCAAAAAGCGTTTTGGTGAATCATTCGAGAGAAATGGATCACTAGTACTTGTCAATAATGTATGTCTCATTATGAGTAATTGTCTTGACCAGATCTCTACCAAATGATCAGGCGAGATAACGTATGGCTTTTCGAGGAAGAGTGCATGAGACATCAACGGCTACATCTGATTAGTAATGAATGTCTCATTTTTAGCAATTTACACTACCCATCTGTATGTGTGACGTGTTCTGTGTGCGTGTGCATCGGTGTCGTGCTGTGTGTGTTGTCTTGGGTGGCCACAACACTGGGTAATGCACAAAGCATTCCCCTCCTGAAGGAAGAGTGACACGACGTGGCCACTCAGGAGTAACACACAAACAATCCCCCGCCTCCCCCACCACCCCCCCACCCGCATCTCCCACCCCCGGAGCAACAGTGATGTGTGTGGCCACTTTCAGGTCATGCACAAAGCATTTCCCTCCTGGAGCAACAGTGACACCGGGCAGCCCCTTGGAGTAAGACACAAATCATTTCCTCACGGAGCACCAGTTGCACAAACTGAGTTTATTAATAATAATAATAATAATAATAATAATAATAATAACATAATAATAATAGTAAAACTGAACAAAAATAGATAGGTAGATTTCCAGTGATTAGAAGGGGTAGCAAACAGAAGAAGGCAGATTGCTAAGCAACTACAAATACGCACGCATACTGAGCCTAAGATCTTCAAGAGACTGGATTCAAGAAGTAATTTCCCATCCTACATGTCTTTCGGCAACTTGAAGAGTTTCTGTAGCTTAGACTTCCCGTTGTTTCTCTTTACAGACTACACTCCTGTTTTAGGCTGGACTTCCCCTTCTCATTTCCTTTGTCTCTTCAGGTACTTTCAGCAGCCTTTCTACCGCCCTGCGTGATTTTCGTCCGCTCCGACTTTTCCATGGCTCCCGAGACCTCCCTTGTGGGAATGCACAGCTACCCGTGTCCTGTGAAGGGACACGGCACGAGGAGAGAAGAGGAGAGAAGAGAAAGAGAGAGCTGGCGAACACAGGAGAGAAAACAGAGAAACATGAGAGCAAGGCGAGCAACTCACCACCTGGAGTCATCCTCTTGGATCCAAGCTTCAGTTGTGGAGAAGACACCGTTCCTGACCAGAGAAACGAGCAGCCTCTGAAAATGGGACCTTTTCTCCCTCGTAAGCACAGCTGATCAGGAACCTTTGCTTACAAACCGAACCCTAATGGACGGGGCTTCCCGACCCGGACTCAGGTGGGGCGTGAGCAGAGTCCTCACCAAACCAGACACTTCTCTCACCGAGACTGGCGAGAGCTCGGCTCCCAGATGGAGGGCTCTTGCCTGGCATCCCCAACGGTCACAGGCTCGCTGCTCTCACTCACATTCCGTCGCATGAGGGCAGTAGACGCTGAGGCTTGACTTCTTTTTCCTTGCTACTAAACCCAGCCCAAGGGGAAAAAAACAAGTAAGTTACCATCTCAGTCGGCGACGTCTCGGAGGCTCCTCTCTTTCCCCACACGGCGGGGATCCGCCCTCCACTCTCCTCCCATTACCCCTTGAGCATCCCAACCAAAATCTCCTTTTCTAACGGCACCCCACAGAGTCACTCTGCTCAAGAGACTCTGGCCCCTCCCCACCTTCATCCCCCCGAGCCCCGTCCCCAGCGAGGACGCCCACGGCCGCTGAGGAGGACGACAGCGAGTGTGGACGAGGAACTGGAAGCACTGACCTGGCAGCCAGGTCTGCAGAGGGCAGAGAGCGGAGGCCTGGTTCCGCCTCCTTGGAAAGAGGCCCAAGCGGCTCAGGCCCCCTCCTGCCGTGTTCCCCTCCGGCGAGAGCTCCGGCACCATTCCTCGCCAGAGCCGCTGCGAAAGCCGAGCCGGGGCCCTCGCTCCACAGCGCTCGACATGTTGTGGGTCGTGTTCTGTGCCCTTCTGTGTCATCGTATCGAAAAGCATTTTGGTGAATCATTCGAGGAGAGCTTTAGCGCTAGTACTTGTCGATAATTTAAGTCTCCTTAGGAGTAATTTTCTTGAACCAATCGCTACGAACTCACCAGGAGAGACGCTGGATTGCTGGAGTCTTTACCACAAGGGACTTGTAAAGAATGATTTTCTACCTTGAGTCATTTGCAAGAACCGATCTCTTCCAACGCACCAAGGGAGAATGCCTTTGCTTTTCTGCTGGATGATTCCGTGGGAAATTGATCAGAAGACGGCTGAGGAATGAATTGTCTCATTCCTAGTCATTTTCACGAACCGATTTTAGTCCAAATCTCCAGGAGCTAATTATGACTATAGTACGGAGGATGATTCCATGTGTAATTAATTGCTAACGTTGATCAGAAAGAACTGCCTCCTTTTTAGTAATTTCGACCAAATCGTCAACTGATATCTACCTGATCACAAGGAGCCAATCTGAAAGGCTTTTGGAGGATGAGTCCATTTGTCGTTGATTATTAGCATTGATCAGTTATAACTTGCTCTTTTTTAGCAATTTTCACGATAAATCTCTGCCAAATGCCGAAGAGAGAATAGACTTGCTTTTTGGTGGATGGTTCCATGAGAAAGACATCAGGATACCTGATTACGAAAGACGTTCTCATTTTGAGTAATTTTCGCAACCTGCTCTGTACCGTCTGACGAGAAGTGAATCCTCGGGGCTTTCAGGAAGATTCCCTCTCAAATTTATCTGTCGCACAGGTCGAAGATGAATTTCTCTATTTTAGTATATTTCAAGAAACGATTTCTTCCAAATCACCAGCAAAAAGCGTTTTGGTGAATCATTCGAGAGAAATGGATCACTAGTACTTGTCAATAATGTATGTCTCATTATGAGTAATTGTCTTGACCAGATCTCTACCAAATGATCAGGCGAGATAACGTATGGCTTTTCGAGGAAGAGTGCATGAGACATCAACGGCTACATCTGATTAGTAATGAATGTCTCATTTTTAGCAATTTACACTACCCATCTGTATGTGTGACGTGTTCTGTGTGCGTGTGCATCGGTGTCGTGCTGTGTGTGTTGTCTTGGGTGGCCACAACACTGGGTAATGCACAAAGCATTCCCCTCCTGAAGGAAGAGTGACACGACGTGGCCACTCAGGAGTAACACACAAACAATCCCCCGCCTCCCCCACCACCCCCCCACCCGCATCTCCCACCCCCGGAGCAACAGTGATGTGTGTGGCCACTTTCAGGTCATGCACAAAGCATTTCCCTCCTGGAGCAACAGTGACACCGGGCAGCCCCTTGGAGTAAGACACAAATCATTTCCTCACGGAGCACCAGTTGCACAAACTGAGTTTATTAATAATAATAATAATAATAATAATAATAATAATAATAATAATAATAAAACTGAACAAAAATAGATAGGTAGATTTCCAGTGATTAGAAGGGGTAGCAAACAGAAGAAGGCAGATTGCTAAGCAACTACAAATACGCACGCATACTGAGCCTAAGATCTTCAAGAGACTGGATTCAAGAAGTAATTTCCCATCCTACATGTCTTTCGGCAACTTGAAGAGTTTCTGTAGCTTAGACTTCCCGTTGTTTCTCTTTACAGACTACACTCCTGTTTTAGGCTGGACTTCCCCTTCTCATTTCCTTTGTCTCTTCAGGTACTTTCAGCAGCCTTTCTACCGCCCTGCGTGATTTTCGTCCGCTCCGACTTTTCCATGGCTCCCGAGACCTCCCTTGTGGGAATGCACAGCTACCCGTGTCCTGTGAAGGGACACGGCACGAGGAGAGAAGAGGAGAGAAGAGAAAGAGAGAGCTGGCGAACACAGGAGAGAAAACAGAGAAACATGAGAGCAAGGCGAGCAACTCACCACCTGGAGTCATCCTCTTGGATCCAACCTTCAGTTGTGGAGAAGACACCGTTCCTGACCAGAGAAACGAGCAGCCTCTGAAAATGGGACCTTTTCTCCCTCGTAAGCACAGCTGATCAGGAACCTTTGCTTACAAACCGAACCCTAATGGATGGGGCTTCCCGACCCGGACTCAGGTGGGGCGTGAGCAGAGTCCTCACCAAACCAGACACTTCTCTCACCGAGACTGGCGAGAGCTCGGCTCCCAGATGGAGGGCTCTTGCCTGGCATCCCCAACGGTCACAGGCTCGCTGCTCTCACTCACATTCCGTCGCATGAGGGCAGTAGACGCTGAGGCTTGACTTCTTTTTCCTTGCTACTAAACCCAGCCCAAGGGGAAAAAAACAAGTAAGTTACCATCTCAGTCGGCGACGTCTCGGAGGCTCCTCTCTTTGCCTCTCCCACACGGCGGGGAGCCGCCCTCCACTCTCCTCCCATTACCCCTTGAGCATCCCAACCAAAATCTCCTTTTCTAACGGCACCCCACAGAGTCACTCTGCTCAAGAGACTCTGGCCCCTCCCCACCTTCATCCCCCCGAGCCCCGTCCCCAGCGAGGACGCCCACGGCCGCTGAGGAGGACGACAGCGAGTGCGGACGAGGAACTGGAAGCACTGACCTGGCAGCCAGGTCTGCAGAGGGCAGAGAGCGGAGGCCTGGTTCCGCCTCCTTGGAAAGAGGCCCAAGCGGCTCAGGCCCCCTCCTGCCGTGTTCCCCTCCGGCGAGAGCTCCGGCACCATTCCTCGCCAGAGCCGCTGCGAAAGCCGAGCCGGGGCCCTCGCTCCACAGCGCTCGACATGTTGTGGGTCGTGTTCTGTGCCCTTCTGTGTCATCGTATCGAAAAGCATTTTGGTGAATCATTCGAGGAGAGCTTTAGCGCTAGTACTTGTCGATAATTTAAGTCTCCTTAGGAGTAATTTTCTTGAACCAATCGCTACGAACTCACCAGGAGAGACGCTGGATTGCTGGAGTCTTTACCACTAGGGACTTGTAAAGAATGATTTTCTACCTTGAGTCATTTGCAAGAACCGATCTTTTCCAACGCACCAAGGGAGAATGCCTTTGCTTTTCTGCTGGATGATTCCGTGGGAAATTGATCAGAAGACGGCTGAGGAATGAATTGTCTCATTCCTAGTCATTTTCACGAACCGATTTTAGTCCAAATCTCCAGGAGCTAATTATGACTATAGTACGGAGGATGATTCCATGTGTAATTAATTGCTAATGTTGATCAGAAAGAACTGCCTCCTTTTTAGTAATTTCGACCAAATCGTCAACTGATATCTACCTGATCACAAGGAGCCAATCTGAAAGGCTTTTGGAGGATGAGTCCATTTGTCGTTGATTATTAGCATTGATCAGTTATAACTTTCTCTTTTTTAGCAATTTTCACGATAAATCTCTGCCAAATGCCGAAGAGAGAATAGACTTGCTTTTTGGTGGATGGTTCCATGAGAAAGACATCAGGATACCTGATTACGAAAGACGTTCTCATTTTGAGTAATTTTCGCAACCTGCTCTGTACCGTCTGACGAGAAGTGAATCCTCGGGGCTTTCAGGAAGATTCCCTCTCAAATTTATCTGTCGCACAGGTCGAAGATGAATTTCTCTATTTTAGTATATTTCAAGAAACGATTTCTTCCAAATCACCAGCAAAAAGCGTTTTGGTGAATCATTCGAGAGAAATGGATCACTAGTACTTGTCAATAATGTATGTCTCATTATGAGTAATTGTCTTGACCAGATCTCTACCAAATGATCAGGCGAGATAACGTATGGCTTTTCGAGGAAGAGTGCATGAGACATCAACGGCTACATCTGATTAGTAATGAATGTCTCATTTTTAGCAATTTACACTACCCATCTGTATGTGTGACGTGTTCTGTGTGCGTGTGCATCGGTGTCGTGCTGTGTGTGTTGTCTTGGGTGGCCACAACACTGGGTAATGCACAAAGCATTCCCCTCCTGAAGGAAGAGTGACACGACGTGGCCACTCAGGAGTAACACACAAACAATCCCCCGCCTCCCCCACCCCCCCCCGCATCCCCCACCCCCGGAGCAACAGTGATGTGTGTGGCCACTTTCAGGTCATGCACAAAGCATTTCCCTCCTGGAGCAACAGTGACACCGGGCAGCCCCTTGGAGTAAGACACAAATCATTTCCTCACGGAGCACCAGTTGCACAAACTGAGTTTAATAATAATAATAATAATAATAATAATAAAACTAAACAAAAATAGATAGGTAGATTTCCAGTGATTAGAAGGGGTAGCAAACAGAAGAAGGCAGATTGCTAAGCAACTACAAATACGCACGCATACTGAGCCTAAGATCTTCAAGAGACTGGATTCAAGAAGTAATTTCCCATCCTACATGTCTTTCGGCAACTTGAAGAGTTTCTGTAGCTTAGACTTCCCGTTGTTTCTCTTTACAGACTACACTCCTGTTTTAGGCTGGACTTCCCCTTCTCATTTCCTTTGTCTCTTCAGGTACTTTCAGCAGCCTTTCTACCGCCCTGAGTGATTTTCGTCCGCTCCGACTTTTCCATGGCTCCCGAGACCTCCCTTGTGGGAATGCACAGCTACCCGTGTCCTGTGAAGGGACACGGCACGAGGAGAGAAGAGGAGAGAAGAGAAAGAGAGAGCTGGCGAACACAGGAGAGAAAACAGAGAAACATGAGAGCAAGGCGAGCAACTCACCACCTGGAGTCATCCTCTTGGATCCAACCTTCAGTTGTGGAGAAGACACCGTTCCTGACCAGAGAAACGAGCAGCCTCTGAAAATGGGACCTTTTCTCCCTCGTAAGCACAGCTGATCAGGAACCTTTGCTTACAAACCGAACCCTAATGGACGGGGCTTCCCGACCCGGACTCAGGTGGGGCGTGAGCAGAGTCCTCACCAAACCAGACACTTCTCTCACCGAGACTGGCGAGAGCTCGGCTCCCAGATGGAGGGCTCTTGCCTGGCATCCCCAACGGTCACAGGCTCGCTGCTCTCACTCACATTCCGTCGCATGAGGGCAGTAGACGCTGAGGCTTGACTTCTTTTTCCTTGCTACTAAACCCAGCCCAAGGGGAAAAAAACAAGTAAGTTACCATCTCAGTCGGCGACGTCTCGGAGGCTCCTCTCTTTGCCTCTCCCACACGGCGGGGAGCCGCCCTCCACTCTCCTCCCATTACCCCTTGAGCATCCCAACCAAAATCTCCTTTTCTAACGGCACCCCACAGAGTCACTCTGCTCAAGAGACTCTGGCCCCTCCCCACCTTCATCCCCCCGAGCCCCGTCCCCAGCGAGGACGCCCACGGCCGCTGAGGAGGACGACAGCGAGTGCGGACGAGGAACTGGAAGCACTGACCTGGCAGCCAGGTCTGCAGAGGGCAGAGAGCGGAGGCCTGGTTCCGCCTCCTTGGAAAGAGGCCCAAGCGGCTCAGGCCCCCTCCTGCCGTGTTCCCCTCCGGCGAGAGCTCCGGCACCATTCCTCGCCAGAGCCGCTGCGAAAGCCGAGCCGGGGCCCTCGCTCCACAGCGCTCGACATGTTGTGGGTCGTGTTCTGTGCCCTTCTGTGTCATCGTATCGAAAAGCATTTTGGTGAATCATTCGAGGAGAGCTTTAGCGCTAGTACTTGTCGATAATTTAAGTCTCCTTAGGAGTAATTTTCTTGAACCAATCGCTACGAACTCACCAGGAGAGACGCTGGATTGCTGGAGTCTTTACCACTAGGGACTTGTAAAGAATGATTTTCTACCTTGAGTCATTTGAAAGAACCGATCTCTTCCAACGCACCAAGGGAGAATGCCTTTGCTTTTCTGCTGGATGATTCCGTGGGAAATTGATCAGAAGACGGCTGAGGAATGAATTGTCTCATTCCTAGTCATTTTCACGAACCGATTTTAGTCCAAATCTCCAGGAGCTAATTATGACTATAGTACGGAGGATGATTCCATGTGTAATTAATTGCTAACGTTGATCAGAAAGAACTGCCTCCTTTTTAGTAATTTCGACCAAATCGTCAACTGATATCTACCTGATCACAAGGAGCCAATCTGAAAGGCTTTTGGAGGATGAGTCCATTTGTCGTTGATTATTAGCATTGATCAGTTATAACTTTCTCTTTTTTAGCAATTTTCACGATAAATCTCTGCCAAATGCCGAAGAGAGAATAGACTTGCTTTTTGGTGGATGGTTCCATGAGAAAGACATCAGGATACCTGATTACGAAAGACGTTCTCATTTTGAGTAATTTTCGCAACCTGCTCTGTACCGTCTGACGAGAAGTGAATCCTCGGGGCTTTCAGGAAGATTCCCTCTCAAATTTATCTGTCGCACAGGTCGAAGATGAATTTCTCTATTTTAGTATATTTCAAGAAACGATTTCTTCCAAATCACCAGCAAAAAGCGTTTTGGTGAATCATTCGAGAGAAATGGATCACTAGTACTTGTCAATAATGTATGTCTCATTATGAGTAATTGTCTTGACCAGATCTCTACCAAATGATCAGGCGAGATAACGTATGGCTTTTCGAGGAAGAGTGCATGAGACATCAACGGCTACATCTGATTAGTAATGAATGTCTCATTTTTAGCAATTTACACTACCCATCTGTATGTGTGACGTGTTCTGTGTGCGTGTGCATCGGTGTCGTCCTGTGTGTGTTGTCTTGGGTGGCCACAACACTGGGTAATGCACAAAGCATTCCCCTCCTGAAGGAAGAGTGACACGACGTGGCCACTCAGGAGTAACACACAAACAATCCCCCGCCTCCCCCACCACCCCCCCCCGCATCCCCCACCCCCGGAGCAACAGTGATGTGTGTGGCCACTTTCAGGTCATGCACAAAGCATTTCCCTCCTGGAGCAACAGTGACACCGGGCAGCCCCTTGGAGTAAGACACAAATCATTTCCTCACGGAGCACCAGTTGCACAAACTGAGTTTAATAATAATAATAATAATAATAATAATAAAACTAAACAAAAATAGATAGGTAGATTTCCAGTGATTAGAAGGGGTAGCAAACAGAAGAAGGCAGATTGCTAAGCAACTACAAATACGCACGCATACTGAGCCTAAGATCTTCAAGAGACTGGATTCAAGAAGTAATTTCCCATCCTACATGTCTTTCGGCAACTTGAAGAGTTTCTGTAGCTTAGACTTCCCGTTGTTTCTCTTTACAGACTACACTCCTGTTTTAGGCTGGACTTCCCCTTCTCATTTCCTTTGTCTCTTCAGGTACTTTCAGCAGCCTTTCTACCGCCCTGCGTGATTTTCGTCCGCTCCGACTTTTCCATGGCTCCCGAGACCTCCCTTGTGGGAATGCACAGCTACCCGTGTCCTGTGAAGGGACACGGCACGAGGAGAGAAGAGGAGAGAAGAGAAAGAGAGAGCTGGCGAACACAGGAGAGAAAACAGAGAAACATGAGAGCAAGGCGAGCAACTCACCACCTGGAGTCATCCTCTTGGATCCAACCTTCAGTTGTGGAGAAGACACCGTTCCTGACCAGAGAAACGAGCAGCCTCTGAAAATGGGACCTTTTCTCCCTCGTAAGCACAGCTGATCAGGAACCTTTGCTTACAAACCGAACCCTAATGGACGGGGCTTCCCGACCCGGACTCAGGTGGGGCGTGAGCAGAGTCCTCACCAAACCAGACACTTCTCTCACCGAGACTGGCGAGAGCTCGGCTCCCAGATGGAGGGCTCTTGCCTGGCATCCCCAACGGTCACAGGCTCGCTGCTCTCACTCACATTCCGTCGCATGAGGGCAGTAGATGCTGAGGCTTGACTTCTTTTTCCTTGCTACTAAACCCAGCCCAAGGGGAAAAAAACAAGTAAGTTACCATCTCAGTCGGCGACGTCTCGGAGGCTCCTCTCTTTGCCTCTCCCACACGGCGGGGATCCGCCCTCCACTCTCCTCCCATTACCCCTTGAGCATCCCAACCAAAATCTCCTTTTCTAACGGCACCCCACAGAGTCACTCTGCTCAAGAGACTCTGGCCCCTCCCCACCTTCATCCCCCCGAGCCCCGTCCCCAGCGAGGACGCCCACGGCCGCTGAGGAGGACGACAGCGAGTGCGGACGAGGAACTGGAAGCACTGACCTGGCAGCCAGGTCTGCAGAGGGCAGAGAGCGGAGGCCTGGTTCCGCCTCCTTGGAAAGAGGCCCAAGCGGCTCAGGCCCCCTCCTGCCGTGTTCCCCTCCGGCGAGAGCTCCGGCACCATTCCTCGCCAGAGCCGCTGCGAAAGCCGAGCCGGGGCCCTCGCTCCACAGCGCTCGACATGTTGTGGGTCGTGTTCTGTGCCCTTCTGTGTCATCGTATCGAAAAGCATTTTGGTGAATCATTCGAGGAGAGCTTTAGCGCTAGTACTTGTCGATAATTTAAGTCTCCTTAGGAGTAATTTTCTTGAACCAATCGCTACGAACTCACCAGGAGAGACGCTGGATTGCTGGAGTCTTTACCACTAGGGACTTGTAAAGAATGATTTTCTACCTTGAGTCATTTGCAAGAACCGATCTGTTCCAACGCACCAAGGGAGAATGCCTTTGCTTTTCTGCTGGATGATTCCGTGGGAAATTGATCAGAAGACGGCTGAGGAATGAATTGTCTCATTCCTAGTCATTTTCACGAACCGATTTTAGTCCAAATCTCCAGGAGCTAATTATGACTATAGTACGGAGGATGATTCCATGTGTAATTAATTGCTAACGTTGATCAGAAAGAACTGCCTCCTTTTTAGTAATTTCGACCAAATCGTCAACTGATATCTACCTGATCACAAGGAGCCAATCTGAAAGGCTTTTGGAGGATGAGTCCATTTGTCGTTGATTATTAGCATTGATCAGTTATAACTTGCTCTTTTTTAGCAATTTTCACGATAAATCTCTGCCAAATGCCGAAGAGAGAATAGACTTGCTTTTTGGTGGATGGTTCCATGAGAAAGACATCAGGATACCTGATTACGAAAGACGTTCTCATTTTGAGTAATTTTCGCAACCTGCTCTGTACCGTCTGACGAGAAGTGAATCCTCGGGGCTTTCAGGAAGATTCCCTCTCAAATTGATCTGTCGCACAGGTCGAAGATGAATTTCTCTATTTTAGTATATTTCAAGAAACGATTTCTTCCAAATCACCAGCAAAAAGCGTTTTGGTGAATCATTCGAGAGAAATGGATCACTAGTACTTGTCAATAATGTATGTCTCATTATGAGTAATTGTCTTGACCAGATCTCTACCAAATGATCAGGCGAGATAACGTATGGCTTTTCGAGGAAGAGTGCATGAGACATCAACGGCTACATCTGATTAGTAATGAATGTCTCATTTTTAGCAATTTACACTACCCATCTGTATGTGTGACGTGTTCTGTGTGCGTGTGCATCGGTGTCGTGCTGTGTGTGTTGTCTTGGGTGGCCACAACACTGGGTAATGCACAAAGCATTCCCCTCCTGAAGGAAGAGTGACACGACGTGGCCACTCAGGAGTAACACACAAACAATCCCCCGCCTCCCCCACCACCCCCCCCCGCATCCCCCACCCCGGAGCAACAATGATGTGTGTGGCCACTTTCAGGTCATGCACAAAGCATTTCCCTCCTGGAGCAACAGTGACACCGGGCAGCCCCTTGGAGTAAGACACAAATCATTTCCTCACGGAGCACCAGTTGCACAAACTGAGTTTAATAATAATAATAATAATAATAATAATAATAAAACTAAACAAAAATAGATAGGTAGATTTCCAGTGATTAGAAGGGGTAGCAAACAGAAGAAGGCAGATTGCTAAGCAACTACAAATACGCACGCATACTGAGCCTAAGATCTTCAAGAGACTGGATTCAAGAAGTAATTTCCCATCCTACATGTCTTTCGGCAACTTGAAGAGTTTCTGTAGCTTAGACTTCCCGTTGTTTCTCTTTACAGACTACACTCCTGTTTTAGGCTGGACTTCCCCTTCTCATTTCCTTTGTCTCTTCAGGTACTTTCAGCAGCCTTTCTACCGCCCTGCGTGATTTTCGTCCGCTCCGACTTTTCCATGGCTCCCGAGACCTCCCTTGTGGGAATGCACAGCTACCCGTGTCCTGTGAAGGGACACGGCACGAGGAGAGAAGAGGAGAGAAGAGAAAGAGAGAGCTGGCGAACACAGGAGAGAAAACAGAGAAACATGAGAGCAAGGCGAGCAACTCACCACCTGGAGTCATCCTCTTGGATCCAAGCTTCAGTTGTGGAGAAGACACCGTTCCTGACCAGAGAAACGAGCAGCCTCTGAAAATGGGACCTTTTCTCCCTCGTAAGCACAGCTGATCAGGAACCTTTGCTTACAAACCGAACCCTAATGGACGGGGCTTCCCGACCCGGACTCAGGTGGGGCGTGAGCAGAGTCCTCACCAAACCAGACACTTCTCTCACCGAGACTGGCGAGAGCTCGGCTCCCAGATGGAGGGCTCTTGCCTGGCATCCCCAACGGTCACAGGCTCGCTGCTCTCACTCACATTCCGTCGCATGAGGGCAGTAGACGCTGAGGCTTGACTTCTTTTTCCTTGCTACTAAACCCAGCCCAAGGGGAAAAAAACAAGTAAGTTACCATCTCAGTCGGCGACGTCTCGGAGGCTCCTCTCTTTGCCTCTCCCACACGGCGGGGAGCCGCCCTCCACTCTCCTCCCATTACCCCTTGAGCATCCCAACCAAAATCTCCTTTTCTAACGGCACCCCACAGAGTCACTCTGCTCAAGAGACTCTGGCCCCTCCCCACCTTCATCCCCCCGAGCCCCGTCCCCAGCGAGGACGCCCACGGCCGCTGAGGAGGACGACAGCGAGTGCGGACGAGGAACTGGAAGCACTGACCTGGCAGCCAGGTCTGCAGAGGGCAGAGAGCGGAGGCCTGGTTCCGCCTCCTTGGAAAGAGGCCCAAGCGGCTCAGGCCCCCTCCTGCCGTGTTCCCCTCCGGCGAGAGCTCCGGCACCATTCCTCGCCAGAGCCGCTGCGAAAGCCGAGCCGGGGCCCTCGCTCCACAGCGCTCGACATGTTGTGGGTCGTGTTCTGTGCCCTTCTGTGTCATCGTATCGAAAAGCATTTTGGTGAATCATTCGAGGAGAGCTTTAGCGCTAGTACTTGTCGATAATTTAAGTCTCCTTAGGAGTAATTTTCTTGAACCAATCGCTACGAACTCACCAGGAGAGACGCTGGATTGCTGGAGTCTTTACCACTAGGGACTTGTAAAGAATGATTTTCTACCTTGAGTCATTTGCAAGAACCGATCTGTTCCAACGCACCAAGGGAGAATGCCTTTGCTTTTCTGCTGGATGATTCCGTGGGAAATTGATCAGAAGACGGCTGAGGAATGAATTGTCTCATTCCGAGTCATTTTCACGAACCGATTTTAGTCCAAATCTCCAGGAGCTAATTATGACTATAGTACGGAGGATGATTCCATGTGTAATTAATTGCTAACGTTGATCAGAAAGAACTGCCTCCTTTTTAGTAATTTCGACCAAATCGTCAACTGATATCTACCTGATCACAAGGAGCCAATCTGAAAGGCTTTTGGAGGATGAGTCCATTTGTCGTTGATTATTAGCATTGATCAGTTATAACTTTCTCTTTTTTAGCAATTTTCACGATAAATCTCTGCCAAATGCCGAAGAGAGAATAGACTTGCTTTTTGGTGGATGGTTCCATGAGAAAGACATCAGGATACCTGATTACGAAAGACGTTCTCATTTTGAGTAATTTTCGCAACCTGCTCTGTACCGTCTGACGAGAAGTGAATCCTCGGGGCTTTCAGGAAGATTCCCTCTCAAATTGATCTGTCGCACAGGTCGAAGATGAATTTCTCTATTTTAGTATATTTCAAGAAACGATTTCTTCCAAATCACCAGCAAAAAGCGTTTTGGTGAATCATTCGAGAGAAATGGATCACTAGTACTTGTCAATAATGTATGTCTCATTATGAGTAATTGTCTTGACCAGATCTCTACCAAATGATCAGGCGAGATAACGTATGGCTTTTCGAGGAAGAGTGCATGAGACATCAACGGCTACATCTGATTAGTAATGAATGTCTCATTTTTAGCAATTTACACTACCCATCTGTATGTGTGACGTGTTCTGTGTGCGTGTGCATCGGTGTCGTGCTGTGTGTGTTGTCTTGGGTGGCCACAACACTGGGTAATGCACAAAGCATTCCCCTCCTGAAGGAAGAGTGACACGACGTGGCCACTCAGGAGTAACACACAAACAATCCCCCGCCTCCCCCACCACCCCCCCCCGCATCCCCCACCCCGGAGCAACAATGATGTGTGTGGCCACTTTCAGGTCATGCACAAAGCATTTCCCTCCTGGAGCAACAGTGACACCGGGCAGCCCCTTGGAGTAAGACACAAATCATTTCCTCACGGAGCACCAGTTGCACAAACTGAGTTTAATAATAATAATAATAATAATAATAATAATAAAACTAAACAAAAATAGATAGGTAGATTTCCAGTGATTAGAAGGGGTAGCAAACAGAAGAAGGCAGATTGCTAAGCAACTACAAATACGCACGCATACTGAGCCTAAGATCTTCAAGAGACTGGATTCAAGAAGTAATTTCCCATCCTACATGTCTTTCGGCAACTTGAAGAGTTTCTGTAGCTTAGACTTCCCGTTGTTTCTCTTTACAGACTACACTCCTGTTTTAGGCTGGACTTCCCCTTCTCATTTCCTTTGTCTCTTCAGGTACTTTCAGCAGCCTTTCTACCGCCCTGCGTGATTTTCGTCCGCTCCGACTTTTCCATGGCTCCCGAGACCTCCCTTGTGGGAATGCACAGCTACCCGTGTCCTGTGAAGGGACACGGCACGAGGAGAGAAGAGGAGAGAAGAGAAAGAGAGAGCTGGCGAACACAGGAGAGAAAACAGAGAAACATGAGAGCAAGGCGAGCAACTCACCACCTGGAGTCATCCTCTTGGATCCAAGCTTCAGTTGTGGAGAAGACACCGTTCCTGACCAGAGAAACGAGCAGCCTCTGAAAATGGGACCTTTTCTCCCTCGTAAGCACAGCTGATCAGGAACCTTTGCTTACAAACCGAACCCTAATGGACGGGGCTTCCCGACCCGGACTCAGGTGGGGCGTGAGCAGAGTCCTCACCAAACCAGACACTTCTCTCACCGAGACTGGCGAGAGCTCGGCTCCCAGATGGAGGGCTCTTGCCTGGCATCCCCAACGGTCACAGGCTCGCTGCTCTCACTCACATTCCGTCGCATGAGGGCAGTAGACGCTGAGGCTTGACTTCTTTTTCCTTGCTACTAAACCCAGCCCAAGGGGAAAAAAACAAGTAAGTTACCATCTCAGTCGGCGACGTCTCGGAGGCTCCTCTCTTTGCCTCTCCCACACGGCGGGGAGCCGCCCTCCACTCTCCTCCCATTACCCCTTGAGCATCCCAACCAAAATCTCCTTTTCTAACGGCACCCCACAGAGTCACTCTGCTCAAGAGACTCTGGCCCCTCCCCACCTTCATCCCCCCGAGCCCCGTCCCCAGCGAGGACGCCCACGGCCGCTGAGGAGGACGACAGCGAGTGCGGACGAGGAACTGGAAGCACTGACCTGGCAGCCAGGTCTGCAGAGGGCAGAGAGCGGAGGCCTGGTTCCGCCTCCTTGGAAAGAGGCCCAAGCGGCTCAGGCCCCCTCCTGCCGTGTTCCCCTCCGGCGAGAGCTCCGGCACCATTCCTCGCCAGAGCCGCTGCGAAAGCCGAGCCGGGGCCCTCGCTCCACAGCGCTCGACATGTTGTGGGTCGTGTTCTGTGCCCTTCTGTGTCATCGTATCGAAAAGCATTTTGGTGAATCATTCGAGGAGAGCTTTAGCGCTAGTACTTGTCGATAATTTAAGTCTCCTTAGGAGTAATTTTCTTGAACCAATCGCTACGAACTCACCAGGAGAGACGCTGGATTGCTGGAGTCTTTACCACTAGGGACTTGTAAAGAATGATTTTCTACCTTGAGTCATTTGCAAGAACCGATCTGTTCCAACGCACCAAGGGAGAATGCCTTTGCTTTTCTGCTGGATGATTCCGTGGGAAATTGATCAGAAGACGGCTGAGGAATGAATTGTCTCATTCCGAGTCATTTTCACGAACCGATTTTAGTCCAAATCTCCAGGAGCTAATTATGACTATAGTACGGAGGATGATTCCATGTGTAATTAATTGCTAACGTTGATCAGAAAGAACTGCCTCCTTTTTAGTAATTTCGACCAAATCGTCAACTGATATCTACCTGATCACAAGGAGCCAATCTGAAAGGCTTTTGGAGGATGAGTCCATTTGTCGTTGATTATTAGCATTGATCAGTTATAACTTTCTCTTTTTTAGCAATTTTCACGATAAATCTCTGCCAAATGTCGAAGAGAGAATAGACTTGCTTTTTGGTGGATGGTTCCATGAGAAAGACATCAGGATACCTGATTACGAAAGACGTTCTCATTTTGAGTAATTTTCGCAACCTGCTCTGTACCGTCTGACGAGAAGTGAATCCTCGGGGCTTTCAGGAAGATTTCCTCTCAAATTTATCTGTCGCACAGGTCGAAGATGAATTTCTCTATTTTAGTATATTTCAAGAAACGATTTCTTCCAAATCACCAGCAAAAAGCGTTTTGGTGAATCATTCGAGAGAAATGGATCACTAGTACTTGTCAATAATGTATGTCACATTATGAGTAATTGTCTTGACCAGATCTCTACCAAATGATCAGGCGAGATAACGTATGGCTTTTCGAGGAAGAGTGCATGAGACATCAACGGCTACATCTGATTAGTAATGAATGTCTCATTTTTAGCAATTTACACTCCCCATCTGTATGTGTGACGTGTTCTGTGTGCGTGTGCATCGGTGTCGTGCTGTGTGTGTTGTCTTGGGTGGCCACAACACTGGGTAATGCACAAAGCATTCCCCTCCTGAAGGAAGAGTGACACGACGTGGCCACTCAGGAGTAACACACAAACAATCCCCCGCCTCCCCCACCACCCCCCCCCCGCATCCCCCACGCCGGAGCAACAGTGATGTGTGTGGCCACTTTCAGGTCATGCACAAAGCATTTCCCTCCTGGAGCAACAGTGACACCGGGCAGCCCCTTGGAGTAAGACACAAATCATTTCCTCACGGAGCACCAGTTGCACAAACTGAGTTTAATAATAATAATAATAATAATAATAATAAAACTAAACAAAAATAGATAGGTAGATTTCCAGTGATTAGAAGGGGTAGCAAACAGAAGAAGGCAGATTGCTAAGCAACTACAAATACGCACGCATACTGAGCCTAAGATCTTCAAGAGACTGGATTCAAGAAGTAATTTCCCATCCTACATGTCTTTCGGCAACTTGAAGAGTTTCTGTAGCTTAGACTTCCCGTTGTTTCTCTTTACAGACTACACTCCTGTTTTAGGTTGGACTTCCCCTTCTCATTTCCTTTGTCTCTTCAGGTACTTTCAGCAGCCTTTCTACTGCCCTGCGTGATTTTCGTCTGCTCCGACTTTTCCATGGCTCCCGAGACCTCCCTTGTGGGAATGCACAGCTACCCGTGTCCTGTGAAGGGACACGGCACGAGGAGAGAAGAGGAGAGAAGAGAAAGAGAGAGCTGGCGAACACAGGAGAGAAAACAGAGAAACATGAGAGCAAGGCGAGCAACTCACCACCTGGAGTCATCCTCTTGGATCCAACCTTCAGTTGTGGAGAAGACACCGTTCCTGACCAGAGAAACGAGCAGCCTCTGAAAATGGGACCTTTTCTCCCTCGTAAGCACAGCTGATCAGGAACCTTTGCTTACAAACCGAACCCTAATGGACGGGGCTTCCCGACCCGGACTCAGGTGGGGCGTGAGCAGAGTCCTCACCAAACCAGACACTTCTCTCACCGAGACTGGCGAGAGCTCGGCTCCCAGATGGAGGGCTCTTGCCTGGCATCCCCAACGGTCACAGGCTCGCTGCTCTCACTCACATTCCGTCGCATGAGGGCAGTAGACGCTGAGGCTTGACTTCTTTTTCCTTGCTACTAAACCCAGCCCAAGGGGAAAAAAACAAGTAAGTTACCATCTCAGTCGGCGACGTCTCGGAGGCTCCTCTCTTTGCCTCTCCCACACGGCGGGGAGCCGCCCTCCACTCTCCTCCCATTACCCCTTGAGCATCCCAACCAAAATCTCCTTTTCTAACGGCACCCCACAGAGTCACTCTGCTCAAGAGACTCTGGCCCCTCCCCACCTTCATCCCCCCGAGCCCCGTCCCCAGCGAGGACGCCCACGGCCGCTGAGGAGGACGACAGCGAGTGCGGACGAGGAACTGGAAGCACTGACCTGGCAGCCAGGTCTGCAGAGGGCAGAGAGCGGAGGCCTGGTTCCGCCTCCTTGGAAAGAGGCCCAAGCGGCTCAGGCCCCCTCCTGCCGTGTTCCCCTCCGGCGAGAGCTCCGGCACCATTCCTCGCCAGAGCCGCTGCGAAAGCCGAGCCGGGGCCCTCGCTCCACAGCGCTCGACATGTTGTGGGTCGTGTTCTGTGCCCTTCTGTGTCATCGTATCGAAAAGCATTTTGGTGAATCATTCGAGGAGAGCTTTAGCGCTAGTACTTGTCGATAATTTAAGTCTCCTTAGGAGTAATTTTCTTGAACCAATCGCTACGAACTCACCAGGAGAGACGCTGGATTGCTGGAGTCTTTACCACTAGGGACTTGTAAAGAATGATTTTCTACCTTGAGTCATTTGCAAGAACCGATCTCTTCCAACGCACCAAGGGAGAATGCCTTTGCTTTTCTGCTGGATGATTCCGTGGGAAATTGATCAGAAGACGGCTGAGGAATGAATTGTCTCATTCCTAGTCATTTTCACGAACCGATTTTAGTCCAAATCTCCAGGAGCTAATTATGACTATAGTACGGAGGATGATTCCATGTGTAATTAATTGCTAACGTTGATCAGAAAGAACTGCCTCCTTTTTAGTAATTTCGACCAAATCGTCAACTGATATCTACCTGATCACAAGGAGCCAATCTGAAAGGCTTTTGGAGGATGAGTCCATTTGTCGTTGATTATTAGCATTGATCAGTTATAACTTTCTCTTTTTTAGCAATTTTCACGATAAATCTCTGCCAAATGCCGAAGAGAGAATAGACTTGCTTTTTGGTGGATGGTTCCATGAGAAAGACATCAGGATACCTGATTACGAAAGACGTTCTCATTTTGAGTAATTTTCGCAACCTGCTCTGTACCGTCTGACGAGAAGTGAATCCTCGGGGCTTTCAGGAAGATTCCCTCTCAAATTTATCTGTCGCACAGGTCGAAGATGAATTTCTCTATTTTAGTATATTTCAAGAAACGATTTCTTCCAAATCACCAGCAAAAAGCGTTTTGGTGAATCATTCGAGGAGAAATGGATCACTAGTACTTGTCAATAATGTATGTCTCATTATGAGTAATTGTCTTGACCAGATCTCTACCAAATGATCAGGCGAGATAACGTATGGCTTTTCGAGGAAGAGTGCATGAGACATCAACGGCTACATCTGATTAGTAATGAATGTCTCATTTTTAGCAATTTACACTACCCATCTGTATGTGTGACGTGTTCTGTGTGCGTGTGCATCGGTGTCGTGCTGTGTGTGTTGTCTTGGGTGGCCACAACACAGGGTAATGCACAAAGCATTCCCCTCCTGAAGGAAGAGTGACACGACGTGGCCACTCAGGAGTAACACACAAACAATCCCCCGCCTCCCCCACCACCCCCCCCCCGCATCCCCCACCCCGGAGCAACAGTGATGTGTGTGGCCACTTTCAGGTCATGCACAAAGCATTTCCCTCCTGGAGCAACAGTGACACCGGGCAGCCCCTTGGAGTAAGACACAAATCATTTCCTCACGGAGCACCAGTTGCACAAACTGAGTTTAATAATAATAATAATAATAAAACTAAACAAAAATAGATAGGTAGATTTCCAGTGATTAGAAGGGGTAGCAAACAGAAGAAGGCAGATTGCTAAGCAACTACAAATACGCACGCATACCGAGCCTAAGATCTTCAAGAGACTGGATTCAAGAAGTAATTTCCCATCCTACATGTCTTTCGGCAACTTGAAGAGTTTCTGTAGCTTAGACTTCCCGTTGTTTCTCTTTACAGACTACACTCCTGTTTTAGGCTGGACTTCCCCTTCTCATTTCCTTTGTCTCTTCAGGTACTTTCAGCAGCCTTTCTACCGCCCTGCGTGATTTTCGTCCGCTCCGACTTTTCCATGGCTCCCGAGACCTCCCTTGTGGGAATGCACAGCTACCCGTGTCCTGTGAAGGGACACGGCACGAGGAGAGAAGAGGAGAGAAGAGAAAGAGAGAGCTGGCGAACACAGGAGAGAAAACAGAGAAACATGAGAGCAAGGCGAGCAACTCACCACCTGGAGTCATCCTCTTGGATCCAAGCTTCAGTTGTGGAGAAGACACCGTTCCTGACCAGAGAAACGAGCAGCCTCTGAAAATGGGACCTTTTCTCCCTCGTAAGCACAGCTGATCAGGAACCTTTGCTTACAAACCGAACCCTAATGGACGGGGCTTCCCGACCCGGACTCAGGTGGGGCGTGAGCAGAGTCCTCACCAAACCAGACACTTCTCTCACCGAGACTGGCGAGAGCTCGGCTCCCAGATGGAGGGCTCTTGCCTGGCATCCCCAACGGTCACAGGCTCGCTGCTCTCACTCACATTCCGTCGCATGAGGGCAGTAGACGCTGAGGCTTGACTTCTTTTTCCTTGCTACTAAACCCAGCCCAAGGGGAAAAAAACAAGTAAGTTACCATCTCAGTCGGCGACGTCTCGGAGGCTCCTCTCTTTGCCTCTCCCACACGGCGGGGAGCCGCCCTCCACTCTCCTCCCATTACCCCTTGAGCATCCCAACCAAAATCTCCTTTTCTAACGGCACCCCACAGAGTCACTCTGCTCAAGAGACTCTGGCCCCTCCCCACCTTCATCCCCCCGAGCCCCGTCCCCAGCGAGGACGCCCACGGCCGCTGAGGAGGACGACAGCGAGTGCGGACGAGGAACTGGAAGCACTGACCTGGCAGCCAGGTCTGCAGAGGGCAGAGAGCGGAGGCCTGGTTCCGCCTCCTTGGAAAGAGGCCCAAGCGGCTCAGGCCCCCTCCTGCCGTGTTCCCCTCCGGCGAGAGCTCCGGCACCATTCCTCGCCAGAGCCGCTGCGAAAGCCGAGCCGGGGCCCTCGCTCCACAGCGCTCGACATGTTGTGGGTCGTGTTCTGTGCCCTTCTGTGTCATCGTATCGAAAAGCATTTTGGTGAATCATTCGAGGAGAGCTTTAGCGCTAGTACTTGTCGATAATTTAAGTCTCCTTAGGAGTAATTTTCTTGAACCAATCGCTACGAACTCACCAGGAGAGACGCTGGATTGCTGGAGTCTTTACCACTAGGGACTTGTAAAGAATGATTTTCTACCTTGAGTCATTTGCAAGAACCGATCTGTTCCAACGCACCAAGGGAGAATGCCTTTGCTTTTCTGCTGGATGATTCCGTGGGAAATTGATCAGAAGACGGCTGAGGAATGAATTGTCTCATTCCGAGTCATTTTCACGAACCGATTTTAGTCCAAATCTCCAGGAGCTAATTATGACTATAGTACGGAGGATGATTCCATGTGTAATTAATTGCTAACGTTGATCAGAAAGAACTGCCTCCTTTTTAGTAATTTCGACCAAATCGTCAACTGATATCTACCTGATCACAAGGAGCCAATCTGAAAGGCTTTTGGAGGATGAGTCCATTTGTCGTTGATTATTAGCATTGATCAGTTATAACTTTCTCTTTTTTAGCAATTTTCACGATAAATCTCTGCCAAATGTCGAAGAGAGAATAGACTTGCTTTTTGGTGGATGGTTCCATGAGAAAGACATCAGGATACCTGATTACGAAAGACGTTCTCATTTTGAGTAATTTTCGCAACCTGCTCTGTACCGTCTGACGAGAAGTGAATCCTCGGGGCTTTCAGGAAGATTTCCTCTCAAATTTATCTGTCGCACAGGTCGAAGATGAATTTCTCTATTTTAGTATATTTCAAGAAACGATTTCTTCCAAATCACCAGCAAAAAGCGTTTTGGTGAATCATTCGAGAGAAATGGATCACTAGTACTTGTCAATAATGTATGTCACATTATGAGTAATTGTCTTGACCAGATCTCTACCAAATGATCAGGCGAGATAACGTATGGCTTTTCGAGGAAGAGTGCATGAGACATCAACGGCTACATCTGATTAGTAATGAATGTCTCATTTTTAGCAATTTACACTCCCCATCTGTATGTGTGACGTGTTCTGTGTGCGTGTGCATCGGTGTCGTGCTGTGTGTGTTGTCTTGGGTGGCCACAACACTGGGTAATGCACAAAGCATTCCCCTCCTGAAGGAAGAGTGACACGACGTGGCCACTCAGGAGTAACACACAAACAATCCCCCGCCTCCCCCACCACCCCCCCCCCGCATCCCCCACGCCGGAGCAACAGTGATGTGTGTGGCCACTTTCAGGTCATGCACAAAGCATTTCCCTCCTGGAGCAACAGTGACACCGGGCAGCCCCTTGGAGTAAGACACAAATCATTTCCTCACGGAGCACCAGTTGCACAAACTGAGTTTAATAATAATAATAATAATAATAATAATAAAACTAAACAAAAATAGATAGGTAGATTTCCAGTGATTAGAAGGGGTAGCAAACAGAAGAAGGCAGATTGCTAAGCAACTACAAATACGCACGCATACTGAGCCTAAGATCTTCAAGAGACTGGATTCAAGAAGTAATTTCCCATCCTACATGTCTTTCGGCAACTTGAAGAGTTTCTGTAGCTTAGACTTCCCGTTGTTTCTCTTTACAGACTACACTCCTGTTTTAGGTTGGACTTCCCCTTCTCATTTCCTTTGTCTCTTCAGGTACTTTCAGCAGCCTTTCTACTGCCCTGCGTGATTTTCGTCTGCTCCGACTTTTCCATGGCTCCCGAGACCTCCCTTGTGGGAATGCACAGCTACCCGTGTCCTGTGAAGGGACACGGCACGAGGAGAGAAGAGGAGAGAAGAGAAAGAGAGAGCTGGCGAACACAGGAGAGAAAACAGAGAAACATGAGAGCAAGGCGAGCAACTCACCACCTGGAGTCATCCTCTTGGATCCAACCTTCAGTTGTGGAGAAGACACCGTTCCTGACCAGAGAAACGAGCAGCCTCTGAAAATGGGACCTTTTCTCCCTCGTAAGCACAGCTGATCAGGAACCTTTGCTTACAAACCGAACCCTAATGGACGGGGCTTCCCGACCCGGACTCAGGTGGGGCGTGAGCAGAGTCCTCACCAAACCAGACACTTCTCTCACCGAGACTGGCGAGAGCTCGGCTCCCAGATGGAGGGCTCTTGCCTGGCATCCCCAACGGTCACAGGCTCGCTGCTCTCACTCACATTCCGTCGCATGAGGGCAGTAGACGCTGAGGCTTGACTTCTTTTTCCTTGCTACTAAACCCAGCCCAAGGGGAAAAAAACAAGTAAGTTACCATCTCAGTCGGCGACGTCTCGGAGGCTCCTCTCTTTGCCTCTCCCACACGGCGGGGAGCCGCCCTCCACTCTCCTCCCATTACCCCTTGAGCATCCCAACCAAAATCTCCTTTTCTAACGGCACCCCACAGAGTCACTCTGCTCAAGAGACTCTGGCCCCTCCCCACCTTCATCCCCCCGAGCCCCGTCCCCAGCGAGGACGCCCACGGCCGCTGAGGAGGACGACAGCGAGTGCGGACGAGGAACTGGAAGCACTGACCTGGCAGCCAGGTCTGCAGAGGGCAGAGAGCGGAGGCCTGGTTCCGCCTCCTTGGAAAGAGGCCCAAGCGGCTCAGGCCCCCTCCTGCCGTGTTCCCCTCCGGCGAGAGCTCCGGCACCATTCCTCGCCAGAGCCGCTGCGAAAGCCGAGCCGGGGCCCTCGCTCCACAGCGCTCGACATGTTGTGGGTCGTGTTCTGTGCCCTTCTGTGTCATCGTATCGAAAAGCATTTTGGTGAATCATTCGAGGAGAGCTTTAGCGCTAGTACTTGTCGATAATTTAAGTCTCCTTAGGAGTAATTTTCTTGAACCAATCGCTACGAACTCACCAGGAGAGACGCTGGATTGCTGGAGTCTTTACCACTAGGGACTTGTAAAGAATGATTTTCTACCTTGAGTCATTTGCAAGAACCGATCTCTTCCAACGCACCAAGGGAGAATGCCTTTGCTTTTCTGCTGGATGATTCCGTGGGAAATTGATCAGAAGACGGCTGAGGAATGAATTGTCTCATTCCTAGTCATTTTCACGAACCGATTTTAGTCCAAATCTCCAGGAGCTAATTATGACTATAGTACGGAGGATGATTCCATGTGTAATTAATTGCTAACGTTGATCAGAAAGAACTGCCTCCTTTTTAGTAATTTCGACCAAATCGTCAACTGATATCTACCTGATCACAAGGAGCCAATCTGAAAGGCTTTTGGAGGATGAGTCCATTTGTCGTTGATTATTAGCATTGATCAGTTATAACTTTCTCTTTTTTAGCAATTTTCACGATAAATCTCTGCCAAATGCCGAAGAGAGAATAGACTTGCTTTTTGGTGGATGGTTCCATGAGAAAGACATCAGGATACCTGATTACGAAAGACGTTCTCATTTTGAGTAATTTTCGCAACCTGCTCTGTACCGTCTGACGAGAAGTGAATCCTCGGGGCTTTCAGGAAGATTCCCTCTCAAATTTATCTGTCGCACAGGTCGAAGATGAATTTCTCTATTTTAGTATATTTCAAGAAACGATTTCTTCCAAATCACCAGCAAAAAGCGTTTTGGTGAATCATTCGAGGAGAAATGGATCACTAGTACTTGTCAATAATGTATGTCTCATTATGAGTAATTGTCTTGACCAGATCTCTACCAAATGATCAGGCGAGATAACGTATGGCTTTTCGAGGAAGAGTGCATGAGACATCAACGGCTACATCTGATTAGTAATGAATGTCTCATTTTTAGCAATTTACACTACCCATCTGTATGTGTGACGTGTTCTGTGTGCGTGTGCATCGGTGTCGTGCTGTGTGTGTTGTCTTGGGTGGCCACAACACAGGGTAATGCACAAAGCATTCCCCTCCTGAAGGAAGAGTGACACGACGTGGCCACTCAGGAGTAACACACAAACAATCCCCCGCCTCCCCCACCACCCCCCCCCCGCATCCCCCACCCCGGAGCAACAGTGATGTGTGTGGCCACTTTCAGGTCATGCACAAAGCATTTCCCTCCTGGAGCAACAGTGACACCGGGCAGCCCCTTGGAGTAAGACACAAATCATTTCCTCACGGAGCACCAGTTGCACAAACTGAGTTTAATAATAATAATAATAATAAAACTAAACAAAAATAGATAGGTAGATTTCCAGTGATTAGAAGGGGTAGCAAACAGAAGAAGGCAGATTGCTAAGCAACTACAAATACGCACGCATACCGAGCCTAAGATCTTCAAGAGACTGGATTCAAGAAGTAATTTCCCATCCTACATGTCTTTCGGCAACTTGAAGAGTTTCTGTAGCTTAGACTTCCCGTTGTTTCTCTTTACAGACTACACTCCTGTTTTAGGCTGGACTTCCCCTTCTCATTTCCTTTGTCTCTTCAGGTACTTTCAGCAGCCTTTCTACCGCCCTGCGTGATTTTCGTCCGCTCCGACTTTTCCATGGCTCCCGAGACCTCCCTTGTGGGAATGCACAGCTACCCGTGTCCTGTGAAGGGACACGGCACGAGGAGAGAAGAGGAGAGAAGAGAAAGAGAGAGCTGGCGAACACAGGAGAGAAAACAGAGAAACATGAGAGCAAGGCGAGCAACTCACCACCTGGAGTCATCCTCTTGGATCCAAGCTTCAGTTGTGGAGAAGACACCGTTCCTGACCAGAGAAACGAGCAGCCTCTGAAAATGGGACCTTTTCTCCCTCGTAAGCACAGCTGATCAGGAACCTTTGCTTACAAACCGAACCCTAATGGACGGGGCTTCCCGACCCGGACTCAGGTGGGGCGTGAGCAGAGTCCTCACCAAACCAGACACTTCTCTCACCGAGACTGGCGAGAGCTCGGCTCCCAGATGGAGGGCTCTTGCCTGGCATCCCCAACGGTCACAGGCTCGCTGCTCTCACTCACATTCCGTCGCATGAGGGCAGTAGACTCTGAGGCTTGACTTCTTTTTCCTTGCTACTAAACCCAGCCCAAGGGGAAAAAAACAAGTAAGTTACCATCTCAGTCGGCGACGTCTCGGAGGCTCCTCTCTTTGCCTCTCCCACACGGCGGGGAGCCGCCCTCCACTCTCCTCCCATTACCCCTTGAGCATCCCAACCAAAATCTCCTTTTCTAACGGCACCCCACAGAGTCACTCTGCTCAAGAGACTCTGGCCCCTCCCCACCTTCATCCCCCCGAGCCCCGTCCCCAGCGAGGACGCCCACGGCCGCTGAGGAGGACGACAGCGAGTGCGGACGAGGAACTGGAAGCACTGACCTGGCAGCCAGGTCTGCAGAGGGCAGAGAGCGGAGGCCTGGTTCCGCCTCCTTGGAAAGAGGCCCAAGCGGCTCAGGCCCCCTCCTGCCGTGTTCCCCTCCGGCGAGAGCTCCGGCACCATTCCTCGCCAGAGCCGCTGCGAAAGCCGAGCCGGGGCCCTCGCTCCACAGCGCTCGACATGTTGTGGGTCGTGTTCTGTGCCCTTCTGTGTCATCGTATCGAAAAGCATTTTGGTGAATCATTCGAGGAGAGCTTTAGCGCTAGTACTTGTCGATAATTTAAGTCTCCTTAGGAGTAATTTTCTTGAACCAATCGCTACGAACTCACCAGGAGAGACGCTGGATTGCTGGAGTCTTTACCACTAGGGACTTGTAAAGAATGATTTTCTACCTTGAGTCATTTGCAAGAACCGATCTGTTCCAACGCACCAAGGGAGAATGCCTTTGCTTTTCTGCTGGATGATTCCGTGGGAAATTGATCAGAAGACGGCTGAGGAATGAATTGTCTCATTCCGAGTCATTTTCACGAACCGATTTTAGTCCAAATCTCCAGGAGCTAATTATGACTATAGTACGGAGGATGATTCCATGTGTAATTAATTGCTAACGTTGATCAGAAAGAACTGCCTCCTTTTTAGTAATTTCGACCAAATCGTCAACTGATATCTACCTGATCACAAGGAGCCAATCTGAAAGGCTTTTGGAGGATGAGTCCATTTGTCGTTGATTATTAGCATTGATCAGTTATAACTTTCTCTTTTTTAGCAATTTTCACGATAAATCTCTGCCAAATGCCGAAGAGAGAATAGACTTGCTTTTTGGTGGATGGTTCCATGAGAAAGACATCAGGATACCTGATTACGAAAGACGTTCTCATTTTGAGTAATTTTCGCAACCTGCTCTGTACCGTCTGACGAGAAGTGAATCCTCGGGGCTTTCAGGAAGATTTCCTCTCAAATTTATCTGTCGCACAGGTCGAAGATGAATTTCTCTATTTTAGTATATTTCAAGAAACGATTTCTTCCAAATCACCAGCAAAAAGCGTTTTGGTGAATCATTCGAGAGAAATGGATCACTAGTACTTGTCAATAATGTATGTCTCATTATGAGTAATTGTCTTGACCAGATCTCTACCAAATGATCAGGCGAGATAACGTATGGCTTTTCGAGGAAGAGTGCATGAGACATCAACGGCTACATCTGATTAGTAATGAATGTCTCATTTTTAGCAATTTACACTCCCCATCTGTATGTGTGACGTGTTCTGTGTGCGTGTGCATCGGTGTCGTGCTGTGTGTGTTGTCTTGGGTGGCCACAACACTGGGTAATGCACAAAGCATTCCCCTCCTGAAGGAAGAGTGACACGACGTGGCCACTCAGGAGTAACACACAAACAATCCCCCACCTCCCCCACCACCCCCCCCCCGCATCCCCCACGCCGGAGCAACAGTGATGTGTGTGGCCACTTTCAGGTCATGCACAAAGCATTTCCCTCCTGGAGCAACAGTGACACCGGGCAGCCCCTTGGAGTAAGACACAAATCATTTCCTCACGGAGCACCAGTTGCACAAACTGAGTTTAATAATAATAATAATAATAATAATAATAAAACTAAACAAAAATAGATAGGTAGATTTCCAGTGATTAGAAGGGGTAGCAAACAGAAGAAGGCAGATTGCTAAGCAACTACAAATACGCACGCATACTGAGCCTAAGATCTTCAAGAGACTGGATTCAAGAAGTAATTTCCCATCCTACATGTCTTTCGGCAACTTGAAGAGTTTCTGTAGCTTAGACTTCCCGTTGTTTCTCTTTACAGACTACACTCCTGTTTTAGGCTGGACTTCCCCTTCTCATTTCCTTTGTCTCTTCAGGTACTTTCAGCAGCCTTTCTACCGCCCTGCGTGATTTTCGTCCGCTCCGACTTTTCCATGGCTCCCGAGACCTCCCTTGTGGGAATGCACAGCTACCCGTGTCCTGTGAAGGGACACGGCACGAGGAGAGAAGAGGAGAGAAGAGAAAGAGAGAGCTGGCGAACACAGGAGAGAAAACAGAGAAACATGAGAGCAAGGCGAGCAACTCACCACCTGGAGTCATCCTCTTGGATCCAAGCTTCAGTTGTGGAGAAGACACCGTTCCTGACCAGAGAAACGAGCAGCCTCTGAAAATGGGACCTTTTCTCCCTCGTAAGCACAGCTGATCAGGAACCTTTGCTTACAAACCGAACCCTAATGGACGGGGCTTCCCGACCCGGACTCAGGTGGGGCGTGAGCAGAGTCCTCACCAAACCAGACACTTCTCTCACCGAGACTGGCGAGAGCTCGGCTCCCAGATGGAGGGCTCTTGCCTGGCATCCCCAACGGTCACAGGCTCGCTGCTCTCACTCACATTCCGTCGCATGAGGGCAGTAGACGCTGAGGCTTGACTTCTTTTTCCTTGCTACTAAACCCAGCCCAAGGGGAAAAAAACAAGTAAGTTACCATCTCAGTCGGCGACGTCTCGGAGGCTCCTCTCTTTGCCTCTCCCACACGGCGGGGATCCGCCCTCCACTCTCCTCCCATTACCCCTTGAGCATCCCAACCAAAATCTCCTTTTCTAACGGCACCCCACAGAGTCACTCTGCTCAAGAGACTCTGGCCCCTCCCCACCTTCATCCCCCCGAGCCCCGTCCCCAGCGAGGACGCCCACGGCCGCTGAGGAGGACGACAGCGAGTGCGGACGAGGAACTGGAAGCACTGACCTGGCAGCCAGGTCTGCAGAGGGCAGAGAGCGGAGGCCTGGTTCCGCCTCCTTGGAAAGAGGCCCAAGCGGCTCAGGCCCCCTCCTGCCGTGTTCCCCTCCGGCGAGAGCTCCGGCACCATTCCTCGCCAGAGCCGCTGCGAAAGCCGAGCCGGGGCCCTCGCTCCACAGCGCTCGACATGTTGTGGGTCGTGTTCTGTGCCCTTCTGTGTCATCGTATCGAAAAGCATTTTGGTGAATCATTCGAGGAGAGCTTTAGCGCTAGTACTTGTCGATAATTTAAGTCTCCTTAGGAGTAATTTTCTTGAACCAATCGCTACGAACTCACCAGGAGAGACGCTGGATTGCTGGAGTCTTTACCACTAGGGACTTGTAAAGAATGATTTTCTACCTTGAGTCATTTGCAAGAACCGATCTGTTCCAACGCACCAAGGGAGAATGCCTTTGCTTTTCTGCTGGATGATTCCGTGGGAAATTGATCAGAAGACGGCTGAGGAATGAATTGTCTCATTCCGAGTCATTTTCACGAACCGATTTTAGTCCAAATCTCCAGGAGCTAATTATGACTATAGTACGGAGGATGATTCCATGTGTAATTAATTGCTAACGTTGATCAGAAAGAACTGCCTCCTTTTTAGTAATTTCGACCAAATCGTCAACTGATATCTACCTGATCACAAGGAGCCAATCTGAAAGGCTTTTGGAGGATGAGTCCATTTGTCGTTGATTATTAGCATTGATCAGTTATAACTTTCTCTTTTTTAGCAATTTTCACGATAAATCTCTGCCAAATGCCGAAGAGAGAATAGACTTGCTTTTTGGTGGATGGTTCCATGAGAAAGACATCAGGATACCTGATTACGAAAGACGTTCTCATTTTGAGTAATTTTCGCAACCTGCTCTGTACCGTCTGACGAGAAGTGAATCCTCGGGGCTTTCAGGAAGATTTCCTCTCAAATTTATCTGTCGCACAGGTCGAAGATGAATTTCTCTATTTTAGTATATTTCAAGAAACGATTTCTTCCAAATCACCAGCAAAAAGCGTTTTGGTGAATCATTCGAGAGAAATGGATCACTAGTACTTGTCAATAATGTATGTCTCATTATGAGTAATTGTCTTGACCAGATCTCTACCAAATGATCAGGCGAGATAACGTATGGCTTTTCGAGGAAGAGTGCATGAGACATCAACGGCTACATCTGATTAGTAATGAATGTCTCATTTTTAGCAATTTACACTCCCCATCTGTATGTGTGACGTGTTCTGTGTGCGTGTGCATCGGTGTCGTGCTGTGTGTGTTGTCTTGGGTGGCCACAACACTGGGTAATGCACAAAGCATTCCCCTCCTGAAGGAAGAGTGACACGACGTGGCCACTCAGGAGTAACACACAAACAATCCCCCACCTCCCCCACCACGCCCCCCCCGCATCCCCCACGCCGGAGCAACAGTGATGTGTGTGGCCACTTTCAGGTCATGCACAAAGCATTTCCCTCCTGGAGCAACAGTGACACCGGGCAGCCCCTTGGAGTAAGACACAAATCATTTCCTCACGGAGCACCAGTTGCACAAACTGAGTTTAATAATAATAATAATAATAATAATAATAAAACTAAACAAAAATAGATAGGTAGATTTCCAGTGATTAGAAGGGGTAGCAAACAGAAGAAGGCAGATTGCTAAGCAACTACAAATACGCACGCATACTGAGCCTAAGATCTTCAAGAGACTGGATTCAAGAAGTAATTTCCCATCCTACATGTCTTTCGGCAACTTGAAGAGTTTCTGTAGCTTAGACTTCCCGTTGTTTCTCTTTACAGACTACACTCCTGTTTTAGGCTGGACTTCCCCTTCTCATTTCCTTTGTCTCTTCAGGTACTTTCAGCAGCCTTTCTACCGCCCTGCGTGATTTTCGTCCGCTCCGACTTTTCCATGGCTCCCGAGACCTCCCTTGTGGGAATGCACAGCTACCCGTGTCCTGTGAAGGGACACGGCACGAGGAGAGAAGAGGAGAGAAGAGAAAGAGAGAGCTGGCGAACACAGGAGAGAAAACAGAGAAACATGAGAGCAAGGCGAGCAACTCACCACCTGGAGTCATCCTCTTGGATCCAAGCTTCAGTTGTGGAGAAGACACCGTTCCTGACCAGAGAAACGAGCAGCCTCTGAAAATGGGACCTTTTCTCCCTCGTAAGCACAGCTGATCAGGAACCTTTGCTTACAAACCGAACCCTAATGGACGGGGCTTCCCGACCCGGACTCAGGTGGGGCGTGAGCAGAGTCCTCACCAAACCAGACACTTCTCTCACCGAGACTGGCGAGAGCTCGGCTCCCAGATGGAGGGCTCTTGCCTGGCATCCCCAACGGTCACAGGCTCGCTGCTCTCACTCACATTCCGTCGCATGAGGGCAGTAGACGCTGAGGCTTGACTTCTTTTTCCTTGCTACTAAACCCAGCCCAAGGGGAAAAAAACAAGTAAGTTACCATCTCAGTCGGCGACGTCTCGGAGGCTCCTCTCTTTGCCTCTCCCACACGGCGGGGATCCGCCCTCCACTCTCCTCCCATTACCCCTTGAGCATCCCAACCAAAATCTCCTTTTCTAACGGCACCCCACAGAGTCACTCTGCTCAAGAGACTCTGGCCCCTCCCCACCTTCATCCCCCCGAGCCCCGTCCCCAGCGAGGACGCCCACGGCCGCTGAGGAGGACGACAGCGAGTGCGGACGAGGAACTGGAAGCACTGACCTGGCAGCCAGGTCTGCAGAGGGCAGAGAGCGGAGGCCTGGTTCCGCCTCCTTGGAAAGAGGCCCAAGCGGCTCAGGCCCCCTCCTGCCGTGTTCCCCTCCGGCGAGAGCTCCGGCACCATTCCTCGCCAGAGCCGCTGCGAAAGCCGAGCCGGGGCCCTCGCTCCACAGCGCTCGACATGTTGTGGGTCGTGTTCTGTGCCCTTCTGTGTCATCGTATCGAAAAGCATTTTGGTGAATCATTCGAGGAGAGCTTTAGCGCTAGTACTTGTCGATAATTTAAGTCTCCTTAGGAGTAATTTTCTTGAACCAATCGCTACGAACTCACCAGGAGAGACGCTGGATTGCTGGAGTCTTTACCACTAGGGACTTGTAAAGAATGATTTTCTACCTTGAGTCATTTGCAAGAACCGATCTGTTCCAACGCACCAAGGGAGAATGCCTTTGCTTTTCTGCTGGATGATTCCGTGGGAAATTGATCAGAAGACGGCTGAGGAATGAATTGTCTCATTCCGAGTCATTTTCACGAACCGATTTTAGTCCAAATCTCCAGGAGCTAATTATGACTATAGTACGGAGGATGATTCCATGTGTAATTAATTGCTAACGTTGATCAGAAAGAACTGCCTCCTTTTTAGTAATTTCGACCAAATCGTCAACTGATATCTACCTGATCACAAGGAGCCAATCTGAAAGGCTTTTGGAGGATGAGTCCATTTGTCGTTGATTATTAGCATTGATCAGTTATAACTTTCTCTTTTTTAGCAATTTTCACGATAAATCTCTGCCAAATGCCGAAGAGAGAATAGACTTGCTTTTTGGTGGATGGTTCCATGAGAAAGACATCAGGATACCTGATTACGAAAGACGTTCTCATTTTGAGTAATTTTCGCAACCTGCTCTGTACCGTCTGACGAGAAGTGAATCCTCGGGGCTTTCAGGAAGATTCCCTCTCAAATTTATCTGTCGCACAGGTCGAAGATGAATTTCTCTATTTTAGTATATTTCAAGAAACGATTTCTTCCAAATCACCAGCAAAAAGCGTTTTGGTGAATCATTCGAGAGAAATGGATCACTAGTACTTGTCAATAATGTATGTCTCATTATGAGTAATTGTCTTGACCAGATCTCTACCAAATGATCAGGCGAGATAACGTATGGCTTTTCGAGGAAGAGTGCATGAGACATCAACGGCTACATCTGATTAGTAATGAATGTCTCATTTTTAGCAATTTACACTCCCCATCTGTATGTGTGACGTGTTCTGTGTGCGTGTGCATCGGTGTCGTGCTGTGTGTGTTGTCTTGGGTGGCCACAACACTGGGTAATGCACAAAGCATTCCCCTCCTGAAGGAAGAGTGACACGACGTGGCCACTCAGGAGTAACACACAAACAATCCCCCGCCTCCCCCACCACCACCCCCCCCGCATCCCCCACCCCGGAGCAACAGTGATGTGTGTGGCCACTTTCAGGTCATGCACAAAGCATTTCCCTCCTGGAGCAACAGTGACACCGGGCAGCCCCTTGGAGTAAGACACAAATCATTTCCTCACGGAGCACCAGTTGCACAAACTGAGTTTAATAATAATAATAATAACAATAATAATAAAACTAAACAAAAATAGATAGGTAGATTTCCAGTGATTAGAAGGGGTAGCAAACAGAAGAAGGCAGATTGCTAAGCAACTACAAATACGCACGCATACTGAGCCTAAGATCTTCAAGAGACTGGATTCAAGAAGTAATTTCCCATCCTACATGTCTTTCGGCAACTTGAAGAGTTTCTGTAGCTTAGACTTCCCGTTGTTTCTCTTTACAGACTACACTCCTGTTTTAGGCTGGACTTCCCCTTCTCATTTCCTTTGTCTCTTCAGGTACTTTCAGCAGCCTTTCTACTGCCCTGCGTGATTTTCGTCCGCTCCGACTTTTCCATGGCTCCCGAGACCTCCCTTGTGGGAATGCACAGCTACCCGTGTCCTGTGAAGGGACACGGCACGAGGAGAGAAGAGGAGAGAAGAGAAAGAGAGAGCTGGCGAACACAGGAGAGAAAACAGAGAAACATGAGAGCAAGGCGAGCAACTCACCACCTGGAGTCATCCTCTTGGATCCAACCTTCAGTTGTGGAGAAGACACCGTTCCTGACCAGAGAAACGAGCAGCCTCTGAAAATGGGACCTTTTCTCCCTCGTAAGCACAGCTGATCAGGAACCTTTGCTTACAAACCGAACCCTAATGGACGGGGCTTCCCGACCCGGACTCAGGTGGGGCGTGAGCAGAGTCCTCACCAAACCAGACACTTCTCTCACCGAGACTGGCGAGAGCTCGGCTCCCAGATGGAGGGCTCTTGCCTGGCATCCCCAACGGTCACAGGCTCGCTGCTCTCACTCACATTCCGTCGCATGAGGGCAGTAGACGCTGAGGCTTGACTTCTTTTTCCTTGCTACTAAACCCAGCCCAAGGGGAAAAAAACAAGTAAGTTACCATCTCAGTCGGCGACGTCTCGGAGGCTCCTCTCTTTGCCTCTCCCACACGGCGGGGATCCGCCCTCCACTCTCCTCCCATTACCCCTTGAGCATCCCAACCAAAATCTCCTTTTCTAACGGCACCCCACAGAGTCACTCTGCTCAAGAGACTCTGGCCCCTCCCCACCTTCATCCCCCCGAGCCCCGTCCCCAGCGAGGACGCCCACGGCCGCTGAGGAGGACGACAGCGAGTGTGGACGAGGAACTGGAAGCACTGACCTGGCAGCCAGGTCTGCAGAGGGCAGAGAGCGGAGGCCTGGTTCCGCCTCCTTGGAAAGAGGCCCAAGCGGCTCAGGCCCCCTCCTGCCGTGTTCCCCTCCGGCGAGAGCTCCGGCACCATTCCTCGCCAGAGCCGCTGCGAAAGCCGAGCCGGGGCCCTCGCTCCACAGCGCTCGACATGTTGTGGGTCGTGTTCTGTGCCCTTCTGTGTCATCGTATCGAAAAGCATTTTGGTGAATCATTCGAGGAGAGCTTTAGCGCTAGTACTTGTCGATAATTTAAGTCTCCTTAGGAGTAATTTTCTTGAACCAATCGCTACGAACTCACCAGGAGAGACGCTGGATTGCTGGAGTCTTTACCACTAGGGACTTGTAAAGAATGATTTTCTACCTTGAGTCATTTGCAAGAACCGATCTCTTCCAACGCACCAAGGGAGAATGCCTTTGCTTTTCTGCTGGATGATTCCGTGGGAAATTGATCAGAAGACGGCTGAGGAATGAATTGTCTCATTCCTAGTCATTTTCACGAACCGATTTTAGTCCAAATCTCCAGGAGCTAATTATGACTATAGTACGGAGGATGATTCCATGTGTAATTAATTGCTAACGTTGATCAGAAAGAACTGCCTCCTTTTTAGTAATTTCGACCAAATCGTCAACTGATATCTACCTGATCACAAGGAGCCAATCTGAAAGGCTTTTGGAGGATGAGTCCATTTGTCGTTGATTATTAGCATTGATCAGTTATAACTTTCTCTTTTTTAGCAATTTTCACGATAAATCTCTGCCAAATGCCGAAGAGAGAATAGACTTGCTTTTTGGTGGATGGTTCCATGAGAAAGACATCAGGATACCTGATTACGAAAGACGTTCTCATTTTGAGTAATTTTCGCAACCTGCTCTGTACCGTCTGACGAGAAGTGAATCCTCGGGGCTTTCAGGAAGATTCCCTCTCAAATTTATCTGTCGCACAGGTCGAAGATGAATTTCTCTATTTTAGTATATTTCAAGAAACGATTTCTTCCAAATCACCAGCAAAAAGCGTTTTGGTGAATCATTCGAGAGAAATGGATCACTAGTACTTGTCAATAATGTATGTCTCATTATGAGTAATTGTCTTGACCAGATCTCTACCAAATGATCAGGCGAGATAACGTATGGCTTTTCGAGGAAGAGTGCATGAGACATCAACGGCTACATCTGATTAGTAATGAATGTCTCATTTTTAGCAATTTACACTACCCATCTGTATGTGTGACGTGTTCTGTGTGCGTGTGCATCGGTGTCGTGCTGTGTGTGTTGTCTTGGGTGGCCACAACACTGGGTAATGCACAAAGCATTCCCCTCCTGAAGGAAGAGTGACACGACGTGGCCACTCAGGAGTAACACACAAACAATCCCCCGCCTCCCCCACCCCCCACCCCCCCGCATCCCCCACCCCGGAGCAACAGTGATGTGTGTGGCCACTTTCAGGTCATGCACAAAGCATTTCCCTCCTGGAGCAACAGTGACACCGGGCAGCCCCTTGGAGTAAGACACAAATCATTTCCTCACGGAGCACCAGTTGCACAAACTGAGTTTAATAATAATAATAATAATAATAACAATAATAATAAAACTAAACAAAAATAGATAGGTAGATTTCCAGTGATTAGAAGGGGTAGCAAACAGAAGAAGGCAGATTGCTAAGCAACTACAAATACGCACGCATACTGAGCCTAAGATCTTCAAGAGACTGGATTCAAGAAGTAATTTCCCATCCTACATGTCTTTCGGCAACTTGAAGAGTTTCTGTAGCTTAGACTTCCCGTTGTTTCTCTTTACAGACTACACTCCTGTTTTAGGCTGGACTTCCCCTTCTCATTTCCTTTGTCTCTTCAGGTACTTTCAGCAGCCTTTCTACCGCCCTGCGTGATTTTCGTCCGCTCCGACTTTTCCATGGCTCCCGAGACCTCCCTTGTGGGAATGCACAGCTACCCGTGTCCTGTGAAGGGACACGGCACGAGGAGAGAAGAGGAGAGAAGAGAAAGAGAGAGCTGGCGAACACAGGAGAGAAAACAGAGAAACATGAGAGCAAGGCGAGCAACTCACCACCTGGAGTCATCCTCTTGGATCCAACCTTCAGTTGTGGAGAAGACACCGTTCCTGACCAGAGAAACGAGCAGCCTCTGAAAATGGGACCTTTTCTCCCTCGTAAGCACAGCTGATCAGGAACCTTTGCTTACAAACCGAACCCTAATGGACGGGGCTTCCCGACCCGGACTCAGGTGGGGCGTGAGCAGAGTCCTCACCAAACCAGACACTTCTCTCACCGAGACTGGCGAGAGCTCGGCTCCCAGATGGAGGGCTCTTGCCTGGCATCCCCAACGGTCACAGGCTCGCTGCTCTCACTCACATTCCGTCGCATGAGGGCAGTAGACGCTGAGGCTTGACTTCTTTTTCCTTGCTACTAAACCCAGCCCAAGGGGAAAAAAACAAGTAAGTTACCATCTCAGTCGGCGACGTCTCGGAGGCTCCTCTCTTTGCCTCTCCCACACGGCGGGGATCCGCCCTCCACTCTCCTCCCATTACCCCTTGAGCATCCCAACCAAAATCTCCTTTTCTAACGGCACCCCACAGAGTCACTCTGCTCAAGAGACTCTGGCCCCTCCCCACCTTCATCCCCCCGAGCCCCGTCCCCAGCGAGGACGCCCACGGCCGCTGAGGAGGACGACAGCGAGTGCGGACGAGGAACTGGAAGCACTGACCTGGCAGCCAGGTCTGCAGAGGGCAGAGAGCGGAGGCCTGGTTCCGCCTCCTTGGAAAGAGGCCCAAGCGGCTCAGGCCCCCTCCTGCCGTGTTCCCCTCCGGCGAGAGCTCCGGCACCATTCCTCGCCAGAGCCGCTGCGAAAGCCGAGCCGGGGCCCTCGCTCCACAGCGCTCGACATGTTGTGGGTCGTGTTCTGTGCCCTTCTGTGTCATCGTATCGAAAAGCATTTTGGTGAATCATTCGAGGAGAGCTTTAGCGCTAGTACTTGTCGATAATTTAAGTCTCCTTAGGAGTAATTTTCTTGAACCAATCGCTACGAACTCACCAGGAGAGACGCTGGATTGCTGGAGTCTTTACCACTAGGGACTTGTAAAGAATGATTTTCTACCTTGAGTCATTTGCAAGAACTGATCTCTTCCAACGCACCAAGGGAGAATGCCATTGCTTTTCTGCTGGATGATTCCGTGGGAAATTGATCAGAAGACGGCTGAGGAATGAATTGTCTCATTCCTAGTCATTTTCACGAACCGATTTTAGTCCAAATCTCCAGGAGCTAATTATGACTATAGTACGGAGGATGATTCCATGTGTAATTAATTGCTAACGTTGATCAGAAAGAACTGCCTCCTTTTTAGTAATTTCGACCAAATCGTCAACTGATATCTACCTGATCACAAGGAGCCAATCTGAAAGGCTTTTGGAGGATGAGTCCATTTGTCGTTGATTATTAGCATTGATCAGTTATAACTTTCTCTTTTTTAGCAATTTTCATGATAAATCTCTGCCAAATGCCGAAGAGAGAATAGACTTGCTTTTTGGTGGATGGTTCCATGAGAAAGACATCAGGATACCTGATTACGAAAGACGTTCTCATTTTGAGTAATTTTCGCAACCTGCTCTGTACCGTCTGACGAGAAGTGAATCCTCGGGGCTTTCAGGAAGATTCCCTCTCAAATTGATCTGTCGCACAGGTCGAAGATGAATTTCTCTATTTTAGTATATTTCAAGAAACGATTTCTTCCAAATCACCAGCAAAAAGCGTTTTGGTGAATCATTCGAGAGAAATGGATCACTAGTACTTGTCAATAATGTATGTCTCATTATGAGTAATTGTCTTGACCAGATCTCTACCAAATGATCAGGCGAGATAACGTATGGCTTTTCGAGGAAGAGTGCATGAGACATCAACGGCTACATCTGATTAGTAATGAATGTCTCATTTTTAGCAATTTACACTCCCCATCTGTATGTGTGACGTGTTCTGTGTGCGTGTGCATCGGTGTCGTGCTGTGTGTGTTGTCTTGGGTGGCCACAACACTGGGTAATGCACAAAGCATTCCCCTCCTGAAGGAAGAGTGACACGACGTGGCCACTCAGGAGTAACACACAAACAATCCCCCGCCTCCCCCACCCCCCACCCCCCCGCATCCCCCACCCCGGAGCAACAGTGATGTGTGTGGCCACTTTCAGGTCATGCACAAAGCATTTCCCTCCTGGAGCAACAGTGACACCGGGCAGCCCCTTGGAGTAAGACACAAATCATTTCCTCACGGAGCACCAGTTGCACAAACTGAGTTTAATAATAATAATAATAATAATAACAATAATAATAAAACTAAACAAAAATAGATAGGTAGATTTCCAGTGATTAGAAGGGGTAGCAAACAGAAGAAGGCAGATTGCTAAGCAACTACAAATACGCACGCATACTGAGCCTAAGATCTTCAAGAGACTGGATTCAAGAAGTAATTTCCCATCCTACATGTCTTTCGGCAACTTGAAGAGTTTCTGTAGCTTAGACTTCCCGTTGTTTCTCTTTACAGACTACACTCCTGTTTTAGGCTGGACTGCCCCTTCTCATTTCCTTTGTCTCTTCAGGTACTTTCAGCAGCCTTTCTACCGCCCTGCGTGATTTTCGTCCGCTCCGACTTTTCCATGGCTCCAGAGACCTCCCTTGTGGGAATGCACAGCAACCCGTGTCCTGTGAAGGGACACGGCACGAGGAGAGAAGAGGAGAGAAGAGAAAGAGAGAGCTGGCGAACACAGGAGAGAAAACAGAGAAACATGAGAGCAAGGCGAGCAACTCACCACCTGGAGTCATCCTCTTGGATCCAACCTTCAGTTGTGGAGAAGACACCGTTCCTGACCAGAGAAACGAGCAGCCTCTGAAAATGGGACCTTTTCTCCCTCGTAAGCACAGCTGATCAGGAACCTTTGCTTACAAACCGAACCCTAATGGACGGGGCTTCCCGACCCGGACTCAGGTGGGGCGTGAGCAGAGTCCTCACCAAACCAGACACTTCTCTCACCGAGACTGGCGAGAGCTCGGCTCCCAGATGGAGGGCTCTTGCCTGGCATCCCCAACGGTCACAGGCTCGCTGCTCTCACTCACATTCCGTCGCATGAGGGCAGTAGACGCTGAGGCTTGACTTCTTTTTCCTTGCTACTAAACCCAGCCCAAGGGGAAAAAAACAAGTAAGTTACCATCTCAGTCGGCGACGTCTCGGAGGCTCCTCTCTTTGCCTCTCCCACACGGCGGGGATCCGCCCTCCACTCTCCTCCCATTACCCCTTGAGCATCCCAACCAAAATCTCCTTTTCTAACGGCACCCCACAGAGTCACTCTGCTCAAGAGACTCTGGCCCCTCCCCACCTTCATCCCCCCGAGCCCCGTCCCCAGCGAGGACGCCCACGGCCGCTGAGGAGGACGACAGCGAGTGCGGACGAGGAACTGGAAGCACTGACCTGGCAGCCAGGTCTGCAGAGGGCAGAGAGCGGAGGCCTGGTTCCGCCTCCTTGGAAAGAGGCCCAAGCGGCTCAGGCCCCCTCCTGCCGTGTTCCCCTCCGGCGAGAGCTCCGGCACCATTCCTCGCCAGAGCCGCTGCGAAAGCCGAGCCGGGGCCCTCGCTCCACAGCGCTCGACATGTTGTGGGTCGTGTTCTGTGCCCTTCTGTGTCATCGTATCGAAAAGCATATTGGTGAATCATTCGAGGAGAGCTTTAGCGCTAGTACTTGTCGATAATTTAAGTCTCCTTAGGAGTAATTTTCTTGAACCAATCGCTACGAACTCACCAGGAGAGACGCTGGATTGCTGGAGTCTTTACCACTAGGGACTTGTAAAGAATGATTTTCTACCTTGAGTCATTTGCAAGAACCGATCTCTTCCAACGCACCAAGGGAGAATGCCTTTGCTTTTCTGCTGGATGATTCCGTGGGAAATTGATCAGAAGACGGCTGAGGAATGAATTGTCTCATTCCTAGTCATTTTCACGAACCGATTTTAGTCCAAATCTCCAGGAGCTAATTATGACTATAGTACGGAGGATGATTCCATGTGTAATTAATTGCTAACGTTGATCAGAAAGAACTGCCTCCTTTTTAGTAATTTCGACCAAATCGTCAACTGATATCTACCTGATCACAAGGAGCCAATCTGAAAGGCTTTTGGAGGATGAGTCCATTTGTCGTTGATTATTAGCATTGATCAGTTATAACTTTCTCTTTTTTAGCAATTTTCACGATAAATCTCTGCCAAATGCCGAAGAGAGAATAGACTTGCTTTTTGGTGGATGGTTCCATGAGAAAGACATCAGGATACCTGATTACGAAAGACGTTCTCATTTTGAGTAATTTTCGCAACCTGCTCTGTACCGTCTGACGAGAAGTGAATCCTCGGGGCTTTCAGGAAGATTCCCTCTCAAATTTATCTGTCGCACAGGTCGAAGATGAATTTCTCTATTTTAGTATATTTCAAGAAACGATTTCTTCCAAATCACCAGCAAAAAGCGTTTTGGTGAATCATTCGAGAGAAATGGATCACTAGTACTTGTCAATAATGTATGTCTCATTATGAGTAATTGTCTTGACCAGATCTCTACCAAATGATCAGGCGAGATAACGTATGGCTTTTCGAGGAAGAGTGCATGAGACATCAACGGCTACATCTGATTAGTAATGAATGTCTCATTTTTAGCAATTTACACTCCCCATCTGTATGTGTGACGTGTTCTGTGTGCGTGTGCATCGGTGTCGTGCTGTGTGTGTTGTCTTGGGTGGCCACAACACTGGGTAATGCACAAAGCATTCCCCTCCTGAAGGAAGAGTGACACGACGTGGCCACTCAGGAGTAACACACAAACAATCCCCCGCCTCCCCCACCCCCCACCCCCCCGCATCCCCCACCCCGGAGCAACAGTGATGTGTGTGGCCACTTTCAGGTCATGCACAAAGCATTTCCCTCCTGGAGCAACAGTGACACCGGGCAGCCCCTTGGAGTAAGACACAAATCATTTCCTCACGGAGCACCAGTTGCACAAACTGAGTTTAATAATAATAATAATAATAATAATAATAATAATAAAACTAAACAAAAATAGACAGGTAGATTTTCAGTGATTAGAAGGGGTAGCAAACAGAAGAAGGCAGATTGCTAAGCAACTACAAATACGCACGCATACTGAGCCTAAGATCTTCAAGAGACTGGATTCAAGAAGTAATTTCCCATCCTACATGTCTTTCGGCAACTTGAAGAGTTTCTGTAGCTTAGACTTCCCGTTGTTTCTCTTTACAGACTACACTCCTGTTTTAGGCTGGACTTCCCCTTCTCATTTCCTTTGTCTCTTCAGGTACTTTCAGCAGCCTTTCTACCGCCCTGCGTGATTTTCGTCCGCTCCGACTTTTCCATGGCTCCCGAGTCCTCCCTTGTGGGAATGCACAGCTACCCGTGTCCTGTGAAGGGACACGGCACGAGGAGAGAAGAGGAGAGAAGAGAAAGAGAGAGCTGGCGAACACAGGAGAGAAAACAGAGAAACATGAGAGCAAGGCGAGCAACTCACCACCTGGAGTCATCCTCTTGGATCCAACCTTCAGTTGTGGAGAAGACACCGTTCCTGACCAGAGAAACGAGCAGCCTCTGAAAATGGGACCTTTTCTCCCTCGTAAGCACAGCTGATCAGGAACCTTTGCTTACAAACCGAACCCTAATGGACGGGGCTTCCCGACCCGGACTCAGGTGGGGCGTGAGCAGAGTCCTCACCAAACCAGACACTTCTCTCACCGAGACTGGCGAGAGCTCGGCTCCCAGATGGAGGGCTCTTGCCTGGCATCCCCAACGGTCACAGGCTCGCTGCTCTCACTCACATTCCGTCGCATGAGGGCAGTAGACGCTGAGGCTTGACTTCTTTTTCCTTGCTACTAAACCCAGCCCAAGGGGAAAAAAACAAGTAAGTTACCATCTCAGTCGGCGACGTCTCGGAGGCTCCTCTCTTTGCCTCTCCCACACGGCGGGGATCCGCCCTCCACTCTCCTCCCATTACCCCTTGAGCATCCCAACCAAAATCTCCTTTTCTAACGGCACCCCACAGAGTCACTCTGCTCAAGAGACTCTGGCCCCTCCCCACCTTCATCCCCCCGAGCCCCGTCCCCAGCGAGGACGCCCACGGCCGCTGAGGAGGACGACAGCGAGTGCGGACGAGGAACTGGAAGCACTGACCTGGCAGCCAGGTCTGCAGAGGGCAGAGAGCGGAGGCCTGGTTCCGCCTCCTTGGAAAGAGGCCCAAGCGGCTCAGGCCCCCTCCTGCCGTGTTCCCCTCCGGCGAGAGCTCCGGCACCATTCCTCGCCAGAGCCGCTGCGAAAGCCGAGCCGGGGCCCTCGCTCCACAGCGCTCGACATGTTGTGGGTCGTGTTCTGTGCCCTTCTGTGTCATCGTATCGAAAAGCATTTTGGTGAATCATTCGAGGAGAGCTTTAGCGCTAGTACTTGTCGATAATTTAAGTCTCCTTAGGAGTAATTTTCTTGAACCAATCGCTACGAACTCACCAGGAGAGACGCTGGATTGCTGGAGTCTTTACCACTAGGGACTTGTAAAGAATGATTTTCTACCTTGAGTCATTTGCAAGAACCGATCTCTTCCAACGCACCAAGGGAGAATGCCTTTGCTTTTCTGCTGGATGATTCCGTGGGAAATTGATCAGAAGACGGCTGAGGAATGAATTGTCTCATTCCTAGTCATTTTCACGAACCGATTTTAGTCCAAATCTCCAGGAGCTAATTATGACTATAGTACGGAGGATGATTCCATGTGTAATTAATTGCTAACGTTGATCAGAAAGAACTGCCTCCTTTTTAGTAATTTCGACCAAATCGTCAACTGATATCTACCTGATCACAAGGAGCCAATCTGAAAGGCTTTTGGAGGATGAGTCCATTTGTCGTTGATTATTAGCATTGATCAGTTATAACTTTCTCTTTTTTAGCAATTTTCACGATAAATCTCTGCCAAATGCCGAAGAGAGAATAGACTTGCTTTTTGGTGGATGGTTCCATGAGAAAGACATCAGGATACCTGATTACGAAAGACGTTCTCATTTTGAGTAATTTTCGCAACCTGCTCTGTACCGTCTGACGAGAAGTGAATCCTCGGGGCTTTCAGGAAGATTCCCTCTCAAATTTATCTGTCGCACAGGTCGAAGATGAATTTCTCTATTTTAGTATATTTCAAGAAACGATTTCTTCCAAATCACCAGCAAAAAGCGTTTTGGTGAATCATTCGAGAGAAATGGATCACTAGTACTTGTCAATAATGTATGTCTCATTATGAGTAATTGTCTTGACCAGATCTCTACCAAATGATCAGGCGAGATAACGTATGGCTTTTCGAGGAAGAGTGCATGAGACATCAACGGCTACATCTGATTAGTAATGAATGTCTCATTTTTAGCAATTTACACTCCCCATCTGTATGTGTGACGTGTTCTGTGTGCGTGTGCATCCGTGTCGTGCTGTGTGTGTTGTCTTGGGTGGCCACAACACTGGGTAATGCACAAAGCATTCCCCTCCTGAAGGAAGAGTGACACGACGTGGCCACTCAGGAGTAACACACAAACAATCCCCCGCCTCCCCCACCCCCCACCCCCCCGCATCCCCCACCCCGGAGCAACAGTGATGTGTGTGGCCACTTTCAGGTCATGCACAAAGCATTTCCCTCCTGGAGCAACAGTGACACCGGGCAGCCCCTTGGAGTAAGACACAAATCATTTCCTCACGGAGCACCAGTTGCACAAACTGAGTTTAATAATAATAATAATAATAATAACAATAATAATAAAACTAAACAAAAATAGATAGGTAGATTTCCAGTGATTAGAAGGGGTAGCAAACAGAAGAAGGCAGATTGCTAAGCAACTACAAATACGCACGCATACTGAGCCTAAGATCTTCAAGAGACTGGATTCAAGAAGTAATTTCCCATCCTACATGTCTTTCGGCAACTTGAAGAGTTTCTGTAGCTTAGACTTCCCGTTGTTTCTCTTTACAGACTACACTCCTGTTTTAGGCTGGACTTCCCCTTCTCATTTCCTTTGTCTCTTCAGGTACTTTCAGCAGCCTTTCTACCGCCCTGCGTGATTTTCGTCCGCTCCGACTTTTCCATGGCTCCCGAGACCTCCCTTGTGGGAATGCACAGCTACCCGTGTCCTGTGAAGGGACACGGCACGAGGAGAGAAGAGGAGAGAAGAGAAAGAGAGAGCTGGCGAACACAGGAGAGAAAACAGAGAAACATGAGAGCAAGGCGAGCAACTCACCACCTGGAGTCATCCTCTTGGATCCAACCTTCAGTTGTGGAGAAGACACCGTTCCTGACCAGAGAAACGAGCAGCCTCTGAAAATGGGACCTTTTCTCCCTCGTAAGCACAGCTGATCAGGAACCTTTGCTTACAAACCGAACCCTAATGGACGGGGCTTCCCGACCCGGACTCAGGTGGGGCGTGAGCAGAGTCCTCACCAAACCAGACACTTCTCTCACCGAGACTGGCGAGAGCTCGGCTCCCAGATGGAGGGCTCTTGCCTGGCATCCCCAACGGTCACAGGCTCGCTGCTCTCACTCACATTCCGTCGCATGAGGGCAGTAGACGCTGAGGCTTGACTTCTTTTTCCTTGCTACTAAACCCAGCCCAAGGGGAAAAAAACAAGTAAGTTACCATCTCAGTCGGCGACGTCTTGGAGGCTCCTCTCTTTGCCTCTCCCACACGGCGGGGATCCGCCCTCCACTCTCCTCCCATTACCCCTTGAGCATCCCAACCAAAATCTCCTTTTCTAACGGCACCCCACAGAGTCACTCTGCTCAAGAGACTCTGGCCCCTCCCCACCTTCATCCCCCCGAGCCCCGTCCCCAGCGAGGACGCCCACGGCCGCTGAGGAGGACGACAGCGAGTGCGGACGAGGAACTGGAAGCACTGACCTGGCAGCCAGGTCTGCAGAGGGCAGAGAGCGGAGGCCTGGTTCCGCCTCCTTGGAAAGAGGCCCAAGCGGCTCAGGCCCCCTCCTGCCGTGTTCCCCTCCGGCGAGAGCTCCGGCACCATTCCTCGCCAGAGCCGCTGCGAAAGCCGAGCCGGGGCCCTCGCTCCACAGCGCTCGACATGTTGTGGGTCGTGTTCTGTGCCCTTCTGTGTCATCGTATCGAAAAGCATTTTGGTGAATCATTCGAGGAGAGCTTTAGCGCTAGTACTTGTCGATAATTTAAGTCTCCTTAGGAGTAATTTTCTTGAACCAATCGCTACGAACTCACCAGGAGAGACGCTGGATTGCTGGAGTCTTTACCACTAGGGACTTGTAAAGAATGATTTTCTACCTTGAGTCATTTGCAAGAACTGATCTCTTCCAACGCACCAAGGGAGAATGCCATTGCTTTTCTGCTGGATGATTCCGTGGGAAATTGATCAGAAGACGGCTGAGGAATGAATTGTCTCATTCCTAGTCATTTTCACGAACCGATTTTAGTCCAAATCTCCAGGAGCTAATTATGACTATAGTACAGAGGATGATTCCATGTGTAATTAATTGCTAACGTTGATCAGAAAGAACTGCCTCCTTTTTAGTAATTTCGACCAAATCGTCAACTGATATCTACCTGATCACAAGGAGCCAATCTGAAAGGCTTTTGGAGGATGAGTCCATTTGTCGTTGATTATTAGCATTGATCAGTTATAACTTTCTCTTTTTTAGCAATTTTCACGATAAATCTCTGCCAAATGCCGAAGAGAGAATAGACTTGCTTTTTGGTGGATGGTTCCATGAGAAAGACATCAGGATACCTGATTACGAAAGACGTTCTCATTTTGAGTAATTTTCGCAACCTGCTCTGTACCGTCTGACGAGAAGTGAATCCTCGGGGCTTTCAGGAAGATTCCCTCTCAAATTGATCTGTCGCACAGGTCGAAGATGAATTTCTCTATTTTAGTATATTTCAAGAAACGATTTCTTCCAAATCACCAGCAAAAAGCGTTTTGGTGAATCATTCGAGAGAAATGGATCACTAGTACTTGTCAATAATGTATGTCTCATTATGAGTAATTGTCTTGACCAGATCTCTACCAAATGATCAGGCGAGATAACGTATGGCTTTTCGAGGAAGAGTGCATGAGACATCAACGGCTACATCTGATTAGTAATGAATGTCTCATTTTTAGCAATTTACACTACCCATCTGTATGTGTGACGTGTTCTGTGTGCGTGTGCATCGGTGTCGTGCTGTGTGTGTTGTCTTGGGTGGCCACAACACTGGGTAATGCACAAAGCATTCCCCTCCTGAAGGAAGAGTGACACGACGTGGCCACTCAGGAGTAACACACAAACAATCCCCCGCCTCCCCCACCCCCCACCCCCCCGCATCCCCCACCCCGGAGCAACAGTGATGTGTGTGGCCACTTTCAGGTCATGCACAAAGCATTTCCCTCCTGGAGCAACAGTGACACCGGGCAGCCCCTTGGAGTAAGACACAAATCATTTCCTCACGGAGCACCAGTTGCACAAACTGAGTTTAATAATAATAATAATAATAATAATAACACTAATAATAATACTAAACAAAAATAGATAGGTAGATTTCCAGTGATTAGAAGGGGTAGCAAACAGAAGAAGGCAGATTGCTAAGCAACTACAAATACGCACGCATACTGAGCCTAAGATCTTCAAGAGACTGGATTCAAGAAGTAATTTCCCATCCTACATGTCTTTCGGCAACTTGAAGAGTTTCTGTAGCTTAGACTTCCCGTTGTTTCTCTTTACAGACTACACTCCTGTTTTAGGCTGGACTTCCCCTTCTCATTTCCTTTGTCTCTTCAGGTACTTTCAGCAGCCTTTCTACCGCCCTGCGTGATTTTCGTCCGCTCCGACTTTTCCATGGCTCCAGAGACCTCCCTTGTGGGAATGCACAGCTACCCGTGTCCTGTGAAGGGACACGGCACGAGGAGAGAAGAGGAGAGAAGAGAAAGAGAGAGCTGGCGAACACAGGAGAGAAAACAGAGAAACATGAGAGCAAGGCGAGCAACTCACCACCTGGAGTCATCCTCTTGGATCCAAGCTTCAGTTGTGGAGAAGACACCGTTCCTGACCAGAGAAACGAGCAGCCTCTGAAAATGGGACCTTTTCTCCCTCGTAAGCACAGCTGATCAGGAACCTTTGCTTACAAACCGAACCCTAATGGACGGGGCTTCCCGACCCGGACTCAGGTGGGGCGTGAGCAGAGTCCTCACCAAACCAGACACTTCTCTCACCGAGACTGGCGAGAGCTCGGCTCCCAGATGGAGGGCTCTTGCCTGGCATCCCCAACGGTCACAGGCTCGCTGCTCTCACTCACATTCCGTCGCATGAGGGCAGTAGACGCTGAGGCTTGACTTCTTTTTCCTTGCTACTAAACCCAGCCCAAGGGGAAAAAAACAAGTAAGTTACCATCTCAGTCGGCGACGTCTCGGAGGCTCCTCTCTTTGCCTCTCCCACACGGCGGGGATCCGCCCTCCACTCTCCTCCCATTACCCCTTGAGCATCCCAACCAAAATCTCCTTTTCTAACGGCACCCCACAGAGTCACTCTGCTCAAGAGACTCTGGCCCCTCCCCACCTTCATCCCCCCGAGCCCCGTCCCCAGCGAGGACGCCCACGGCCGCTGAGGAGGACGACAGCGAGTGCGGACGAGGAACTGGAAGCACTGACCTGGCAGCCAGGTCTGCAGAGGGCAGAGAGCGGAGGCCTGGTTCCGCCTCCTTGGAAAGAGGCCCAAGCGGCTCAGGCCCCCTCCTGCCGTGTTCCCCTCCGGCGAGAGCTCCGGCACCATTCCTCGCCAGAGCCGCTGCGAAAGCCGAGCCGGGGCCCTCGCTCCACAGCGCTCGACATGTTGTGGGTCGTGTTCTGTGCCCTTCTGTGTCATCGTATCGAAAAGCATATTGGTGAATCATTCGAGGAGAGCTTTAGCGCTAGTACTTGTCGATAATTTAAGTCTCCTTAGGAGTAATTTTCTTGAACCAATCGCTACGAACTCACCAGGAGAGACGCTGGATTGCTGGAGTCTTTACCACTAGGGACTTGTAAAGAATGATTTTCTACCTTGAGTCATTTGCAAGAACCGATCTCTTCCAACGCACCAAGGGAGAATGCCTTTGCTTTTCTGCTGGATGATTCCGTGGGAAATTGATCAGAAGACGGCTGAGGAATGAATTGTCTCATTCCGAGTCATTTTCACGAACCGATTTTAGTCCAAATCTCCAGGAGCTAATTATGACTATAGTACGGAGGATGATTCCATGTGTAATTAATTGCTAACGTTGATCAGAAAGAACTGCCTCCTTTTTAGTAATTTCGACCAAATCGTCAACTGATATCTACCTGATCACAAGGAGCCAATCTGAAAGGCTTTTGGAGGATGAGTCCATTTGTCGTTGATTATTAGCATTGATCAGTTATAACTTTCTCTTTTTTAGCAATTTTCACGATAAATCTCTGCCAAATGCCGAAGAGAGAATAGACTTGCTTTTTGGTGGATGGTTCCATGAGAAAGACATCAGGATACCTGATTACGAAAGACGTTCTCATTTTGAGTAATTTTCGCAACCTGCTCTATACCGTCTGACGAGAAGTGAATCCTCGGGGCTTTCAGGAAGATTCCCTCTCAAATTTATCTGTCGCACAGGTCGAAGATGAATTTCTCTATTTTAGTATATTTCAAGAAACGATTTCTTCCAAATCACCAGCAAAAAGCGTTTTGGTGAATCATTCGAGAGAAATGGATCACTAGTACTTGTCAATAATGTATGTCTCATTATGAGTAATTGTCTTGACCAGATCTCTACCAAATGATCAGGCGAGATAACGTATGGCTTTTCGAGGAAGAGTGCATGAGACATCAACGGCTACATCTGATTAGTAATGAATGTCTCATTTTTAGCAATTTACACTCCCCATCTGTATGTGTGACGTGTTCTGTGCGTGTGCATCGGTGTCGTGCTGTGTGTGTTGTCTTGGGTGGCCACAACACTGGGTAATGCACAAAGCATTCCCCTCCTGAAGGAAGAGTGACACGACGTGGCCACTCAGGAGTAACACACAAACAATCCCCCGCCTCCCCCACCCCCCACCCCCCCGCATCCCCCACCCCGGAGCAACAGTGATGTGTGTGGCCACTTTCAGGTCATGCACAAAGCATTTCCCTCCTGGAGCAACAGTGACACCGGGCAGCCCCTTGGAGTAAGACACAAATCATTTCCTCACGGAGCACCAGTTGCACAAACTGAGTTTAATAATAATAATAATAATAATAACAATAATAATAAAACTAAACAAAAATAGATAGGTAGATTTCCAGTGATTAGAAGGGGTAGCAAACAGAAGAAGGCAGATTGCTAAGCAACTACAAATACGCACGCATACTGAGCCTAAGATCTTCAAGAGACTGGATTCAAGAAGTAATTTCCCATCCTACATGTCTTTCGGCAACTTGAAGAGTTTCTGTAGCTTAGACTTCCCGTTGTTTCTCTTCACAGACTACACTCCTGTTTTAGGCTGGACTTCCCCTTCTCATTTCCTTTGTCTCTTCAGGTACTTTCAGCAGCCTTTCTACCGCCCTGCGTGATTTTCGTCCGCTCCGACTTTTCCATGGCTCCCGAGACCTCCCTTGTGGGAATGCACAGCTACCCGTGTCCTGTGAAGGGACACGGCACGAGGAGAGAAGAGGAGAGAAGAGAAAGAGAGAGCTGGCGAACACAGGAGAGAAAACAGAGAAACATGAGAGCAAGGCGAGCAACTCACCACCTGGAGTCATCCTCTTGGATCCAAGCTTCAGTTGTGGAGAAGACACCGTTCCTGACCAGAGAAACGAGCAGCCTCTGAAAATGGGACCTTTTCTCCCTCGTAAGCACAGCTGATCAGGAACCTTTGCTTACAAACCGAACCCTAATGGACGGGGCTTCCCGACCCGGACTCAGGTGGGGCGTGAGCAGAGTCCTCACCAAACCAGACACTTCTCTCACCGAGACTGGCGAGAGCTCGGCTCCCAGATGGAGGGCTCTTGCCTGGCATCCCCAACGGTCACAGGCTCGCTGCTCTCACTCACATTCCGTCGCATGAGGGCAGTAGACGCTGAGGCTTGACTTCTTTTTCCTTGCTACTAAACCCAGCCCAAGGGGAAAAAAACAAGTAAGTTACCATCTCAGTCGGCGACGTCTCGGAGGCTCCTCTCTTTGCCTCTCCCACACGGCGGGGATCCGCCCTCCACTCTCCTCCCATTACCCCTTGAGCATCCCAACCAAAATCTCCTTTTCTAACGGCACCCCACAGAGTCACTCTGCTCAAGAGACTCTGGCCCCTCCCCACCTTCATCCCCCCGAGCCCCGTCCCCAGCGAGGACGCCCACGGCCGCTGAGGAGGACGACAGCGAGTGCGGACGAGGAACTGGAAGCACTGACCTGGCAGCCAGGTCTGCAGAGGGCAGAGAGCGGAGGCCTGGTTCCGCCTCCTTGGAAAGAGGCCCAAGCGGCTCAGGCCCCCTCCTGCCGTGTTCCCCTCCGGCGAGAGCTCCGGCACCATTCCTCGCCAGAGCCGCTGCGAAAGCCGAGCCGGGGCCCTCGCTCCACAGCGCTCGACATGTTGTGGGTCGTGTTCTGTGCCCTTCTGTGTCATCGTATCGAAAAGCATTTTGGTGAATCATTCGAGGAGAGCTTTAGCGCTAGTACTTGTCGATAATTTAAGTCTCCTTAGGAGTAATTTTCTTGAACCAATCGCTACGAACTCACCAGGAGAGACGCTGGATTGCTGGAGTCTTTACCACTAGGGACTTGTAAAGAATGATTTTCTACCTTGAGTCATTTGCAAGAACCGATCTCTTCCAACGCACCAAGGGAGAATGCCTTTGCTTTTCTGCTGGATGATTCCGTGGGAAATTGATCAGAAGACGGCTGAGGAATGAATTGTCTCATTCCTAGTCATTTTCACGAACCGATTTTAGTCCAAATCTCCAGGAGCTAATTATGACTATAGTACGGAGGATGATTCCATGTGTAATTAATTGCTAACGTTGATCAGAAAGAACTGCCTCCTTTTTAGTAATTTCGACCAAATCGTCAACTGATATCTACCTGATCACAAGGAGCCAATCTGAAAGGCTTTTGGAGGATGAGTCCATTTGTCGTTGATTATTAGCATTGATCAGTTATAACTTTCTCTTTTTTAGCAATTTTCACGATAAATCTCTGCCAAATGCCGAAGAGAGAATAGACTTGCTTTTTGGTGGATGGTTCCATGAGAAAGACATCAGGATACCTGATTACGAAAGACGTTCTCATTTTGAGTAATTTTCGCAACCTGCTCTGTACCGTCTGACGAGAAGTGAATCCTCGGGGCTTTCAGGAAGATTCCCTCTCAAATTTATCTGTCGCACAGGTCGAAGATGAATTTCTCTATTTTAGTATATTTCAAGAAACGATTTCTTCCAAATCACCAGCAAAAAGCGTTTTGGTGAATCATTCGAGAGAAATGGATCACTAGTACTTGTCAATAATGTATGTCTCATTATGAGTAATTGTCTTGACCAGATCTCTACCAAATGATCAGGCGAGATAACGTATGGCTTTTCGAGGAAGAGTGCATGAGACATCAACGGCTACATCTGATTAGTAATGAATGTCTCATTTTTAGCAATTTACACTACCCATCTGTATGTGTGACGTGTTCTGTGTGCGTGTGCATCGGTGTCGTGCTGTGTGTGTTGTCTTGGGTGGCCACAACACTGGGTAATGCACAAAGCATTCCCCTCCTGAAGGAAGAGTGACACGACGTGGCCACTCAGGAGTAACACACAAACAATCCCCCGCCTCCCCCACCACCACCCCCCCGCATCCCCCACCCCGGAGCAACAGTGATGTGTGTGGCCACTTTCAGGTCATGCACAAAGCATTTCCCTCCTGGAGCAACAGTGACACCGGGCAGCCCCTTGGAGTAAGACACAAATCATTTCCTCACGGAGCACCAGTTGCACAAACTGAGTTTAATAATAATAATAATAATAATAATAATAATAATAATAATAATAATAAAACTAAACAAAAATAGATAGGTAGATTTCCAGTGATTAGAAGGGGTAGCAAACAGAAGAAGGCAGATTGCTAAGCAACTACAAATACGCACGCATACTGAGCCTAAGATCTTCAAGAGACTGGATTCAAGAAGTAATTTCCCATCCTACATGTCTTTCGGCAACTTGAAGAGTTTCTGTAGCTTAGACTTCCCGTTGTTTCTCTTTACAGACTACACTCCTGTTTTAGGCTGGACTTCCCCTTCTCATTTCCTTTGTCTCTTCAGGTACTTTCAGCAGCCTTTCTACCGCCCTGCGTGATTTTCGTCCGCTCCGACTTTTCCATGGCTCCCGAGACCTCCCTTGTGGGAATGCACAGCTACCCGTGTCCTGTGAAGGGACACGGCACGAGGAGAGAAGAGGAGAGAAGAGAAAGAGAGAGCTGGCGAACACAGGAGAGAAAACAGAGAAACATGAGAGCAAGGCGAGCAACTCACCACCTGGAGTCATCCTCTTGGATCCAACCTTCAGTTGTGGAGAAGACACCGTTCCTGACCAGAGAAACGAGCAGCCTCTGAAAATGGGACCTTTTCTCCCTCGTAAGCACAGCTGATCAGGAACCTTTGCTTACAAACCGAACCCTAATGGACGGGGCTTCCCGACCCGGACTCAGGTGGGGCGTGAGCAGAGTCCTCACCAAACCAGACACTTCTCTCACCGAGACTGGCGAGAGCTCGGCTCCCAGATGGAGGGCTCTTGCCTGGCATCCCCAACGGTCACAGGCTCGCTGCTCTCACTCACATTCCGTCGCATGAGGGCAGTAGACGCTGAGGCTTGACTTCTTTTTCCTTGCTACTAAACCCAGCCCAAGGGGAAAAAAACAAGTAAGTTACCATCTCAGTCGGCGACGTCTCGGAGGCTCCTCTCTTTGCCTCTCCCACACGGCGGGGAGCCGCCCTCCACTCTCCTCCCATTACCCCTTGAGCATCCCAACCAAAATCTCCTTTTCTAACGGCACCCCACAGAGTCACTCTGCTCAAGAGACTCTGGCCCCTCCCCACCTTCATCCCCCCGAGCCCCGTCCCCAGCGAGGACGCCCACGGCCGCTGAGGAGGACGACAGCGAGTGCGGACGAGGAACTGGAAGCACTGACCTGGCAGCCAGGTCTGCAGAGGGCAGAGAGCGGAGGCCTGGTTCCGCCTCCTTGGAAAGAGGCCCAAGCGGCTCAGGCCCCCTCCTGCCGTGTTCCCCTCCGGCGAGAGCTCCGGCACCATTCCTCGCCAGAGCCGCTGCGAAAGCCGAGCCGGGGCCCTCGCTCCACAGCGCTCGACATGTTGTGGGTCGTGTTCTGTGCCCTTCTGTGTCATCGTATCGAAAAGCATTTTGGTGAATCATTCGAGGAGAGCTTTAGCGCTAGTACTTGTCGATAATTTAAGTCTCCTTAGGAGTAATTTTCTTGAACCAATCGCTACGAACTCACCAGGAGAGACGCTGGATTGCTGGAGTCTTTACCACTAGGGACTTGTAAAGAATGATTTTCTACCTTGAGTCATTTGCAAGAACCGATCTCTTCCAACGCACCAAGGGAGAATGCCTTTGCTTTTCTGCTGGATGATTCCGTGGGAAATTGATCAGAAGACGGCTGAGGAATGAATTGTCTCATTCCGAGTCATTTTCACAAACCGATTTTAGTCCAAATCTCCAGGAGCTAATTATGACTATAGTACGGAGGATGATTCCATGTGTAATTAATTGCTAACGTTGATCAGAAAGAACTGCCTCCTTTTTAGTAATTTCGACCAAATCGTCAACTGATATCTACCTGATCACAAGGAGCCAATCTGAAAGGCTTTTGGAGGATGAGTCCATTTGTCGTTGATTATTAGCATTGATCAGTTATAACTTTCTCTTTTTTAGCAATTTTCACGATAAATCTCTGCCAAATGCCGAAGAGAGAATAGACTTGCTTTTTGGTGGATGGTTCCATGAGAAAGACATCAGGATACCTGATTACGAAAGACGTTCTCATTTTGAGTAATTTTCGCAACCTGCTCTGTACCGTCTGACGAGAAGTGAATCCTCGGGGCTTTCAGGAAGATTCCCTCTCAAATTTATCTGTCGCACAGGTCGAAGATGAATTTCTCTATTTTAGTATATTTCAAGAAACGATTTCTTCCAAATCACCAGCAAAAAGCGTTTTGGTGAATCATTCGAGAGAAATGGATCACTAGTACTTGTCAATAATGTATGTCTCATTATGAGTAATTGTCTTGACCAGATCTCTACCAAATGATCAGGCGAGATAACGTATGGCTTTTCGAGGAAGAGTGCATGAGACATCAACGGCTACATCTGATTAGTAATGAATGTCTCATTTTTAGCAATTTACACTACCCATCTGTATGTGTGACGTGTTCTGTGCGTGTGCATCGGTGTCGTGCTGTGTGTGTTGTCTTGGGTGGCCACAACACTGGGTAATGCACAAAGCATTCCCCTCCTGAAGGAAGAGTGACACGACGTGGCCACTCAGGAGTAACACACAAACAATCCCCCGCCTCCCCCACCCCCCACCCCCCCGCATCCCCCACCCCGGAGCAACAGTGATGTGTGTGGCCACTTTCAGGTCATGCACAAAGCATTTCCCTCCTGGAGCAACAGTGACACCGGGCAGCCCCTTGGAGTAAGACACAAATCATTTCCTCACGGAGCACCAGTTGCACAAACTGAGTTTATTAATAATAATAATAATAATAAAACTAAACAAAAATAGATAGGTAGATTTCCAGTGATTAGAAGGGGTAGCAAACAGAAGAAGGCAGATTGCTAAGCAACTACAAATACGCACGCATACTGAGCCTAAGATCTTCAAGAGACTGGATTCAAGAAGTAATTTCCCATCCTACATGTCTTTCGGCAACTTGAAGAGTTTCTGTAGCTTAGACTTCCCATTGTTTCTCTTTACAGACTACACTCCTGTTTTAGGCTGGACTTCCCCTTCTCATTTCCTTTGTCTCTTCAGGTACTTTCAGCAGCCTTTCTACCGCCCTGCGTGATTTTCGTCCGCTCCGACTTTTCCATGGCTCCCGAGACCTCCCTTGTGGGAATGCACAGCTACCCGTGTCCTGTGAAGGGACACGGCACGAGGAGAGAAGAGGAGAGAAGAGAAAGAGAGAGCTGGCGAACACAGGAGAGAAAACAGAGAAACATGAGAGCAAGGCGAGCAACTCACCACCTGGAGTCATCCTCTTGGATCCAAGCTTCAGTTGTGGAGAAGACACCGTTCCTGACCAGAGAAACGAGCAGCCTCTGAAAATGGGACCTTTTCTCCCTCGTAAGCACAGCTGATCAGGAACCTTTGCTTACAAACCGAACCCTAATGGACGGGGCTTCCCGACCCGGACTCAGGTGGGGCGTGAGCAGAGTCCTCACCAAACCAGACACTTCTCTCACCGAGACTGGCGAGAGCTCGGCTCCCAGATGGAGGGCTCTTGCCTGGCATCCCCAACGGTCACAGGCTCGCTGCTCTCACTCACATTCCGTCGCATGAGGGCAGTAGACGCTGAGGCTTGACTTCTTTTTCCTTGCTACTAAACCCAGCCCAAGGGGAAAAAAACAAGTAAGTTACCATCTCAGTCGGCGACGTCTCGGAGGCTCCTCTCTTTGCCTCTCCCACACGGCGGGGAGCCGCCCTCCACTCTCCTCCCATTACCCCTTGAGCATCCCAACCAAAATCTCCTTTTCTAACGGCACCCCACAGAGTCACTCTGCTCAAGAGACTCTGGCCCCTCCCCACCTTCATCCCCCCGAGCCCCGTCCCCAGCGAGGACGCCCACGGCCGCTGAGGAGGACGACAGCGAGTGCGGACGAGGAACTGGAAGCACTGACCTGGCAGCCAGGTCTGCAGAGGGCAGAGAGCGGAGGCCTGGTTCCGCCTCCTTGGAAAGAGGCCCAAGCGGCTCAGGCCCCCTCCTGCCGTGTTCCCCTCCGGCGAGAGCTCCGGCACCATTCCTCGCCAGAGCCGCTGCGAAAGCCGAGCCGGGGCCCTCGCTCCACAGCGCTCGACATGTTGTGGGTCGTGTTCTGTGCCCTTCTGTGTCATCGTATCGAAAAGCATTTTGGTGAATCATTCGAGGAGAGCTTTAGCGCTAGTACTTGTCGATAATTTAAGTCTCCTTAGGAGTAATTTTCTTGAACCAATCGCTACGAACTCACCAGGAGAGACGCTGGATTGCTGGAGTCTTTACCACTAGGGACTTGTAAAGAATGATTTTCTACCTTGAGTCATTTGCAAGAACCGATCTCTTCCAACGCACCAAGGGAGAATGCCTTTGCTTTTCTGCTGGATGATTCCGTGGGAAATTGATCAGAAGACGGCTGAGGAATGAATTGTCTCATTCCTAGTCATTTTCACGAACCGATTTTAGTCCAAATCTCCAGGAGCTAATTATGACTATAGTACGGAGGATGATTCCATGTGTAATTAATTGCTAACGTTGATCAGAAAGAACTGCCTCCTTTTTAGTAATTTCGACCAAATCGTCAACTGATATCTACCTGATCACAAGGAGCCAATCTGAAAGGCTTTTGGAGGATGAGTCCATTTGTCGTTGATTATTAGCATTGATCAGTTATAACTTTCTCTTTTTTAGCAATTTTCACGATAAATCTCTGCCAAATGCCGAAGAGAGAATAGACTTGCTTTTTGGTGGATGGTTCCATGAGAAAGACATCAGGATACCTGATTACGAAAGACGTTCTCATTTTGAGTAATTTTCGCAACCTGCTCTGTACCGTCTGACGAGAAGTGAATCCTCGGGGCTTTCAGGAAGATTCCCTCTCAAATTTATCTGTCGCACAGGTCGAAGATGAATTTCTCTATTTTAGTATATTTCAAGAAACGATTTCTTCCAAATCACCAGCAAAAAGCGTTTTGGTGAATCATTCGAGAGAAATGGATCACTAGTACTTGTCAATAATGTATGTCTCATTATGAGTAATTGTCTTGACCAGATCTCTACCAAATGATCAGGCGAGATAACGTATGGCTTTTCGAGGAAGAGTGCATGAGACATCAACGGCTACATCTGATTAGTAATGAATGTCTCATTTTTAGCAATTTACACTACCCATCTGTATGTGTGACGTGTTCTGTGTGCGTGTGCATCGGTGTCGTGCTGTGTGTGTTGTCTTGGGTGGCCACAACACTGGGTAATGCACAAAGCATTCCCCTCCTGAAGGAAGAGTGACACGACGTGGCCACTCAGGAGTAACACACAAACAATCCCCCGCCTCCCCCACCCCCACCCCCCCGCATCCCCCACCCCGGAGCAACAGTGATGTGTGTGGCCACTTTCAGGTCATGCACAAAGCATTTCCCTCCTGGAGCAACAGTGACACCGGGCAGCCCCTTGGAGTAAGACACAAATCATTTCCTCACGGAGCACCAGTTGCACAAACTGAGTTTAATAATAATAATAATAATAATAATAATAATAATAATAATAATAATAATAAAACTAAACAAAAATAGATAGGTAGATTTCCAGTGATTAGAAGGGGTAGCAAACAGAAGAAGGCAGATTGCTAAGCAACTACAAATACGCACGCATACTGAGCCTAAGATCTTCAAGAGACTGGATTCAAGAAGTAATTTCCCATCCTACATGTCTTTCGGCAACTTGAAGAGTTTCTGTAGCTTAGACTTCCCGTTGTTTCTCTTTACAGACTACACTCCTGTTTTAGGCTGGACTTCCCCTTCTCATTTCCTTTGTCTCTTCAGGTACTTTCAGCAGCCTTTCTACCGCCCTGCGTGATTTTCGTCCGCTCCGACTTTTCCATGGCTCCCGAGACCTCCCTTGTGGGAATGCACAGCTACCCGTGTCCTGTGAAGGGACACGGCACGAGGAGAGAAGAGGAGAGAAGAGAAAGAGAGAGCTGGCGAACACAGGAGAGAAAACAGAGAAACATGAGAGCAAGGCGAGCAACTCACCACCTGGAGTCATCCTCTTGGATCCAAGCTTCAGTTGTGGAGAAGACACCGTTCCTGACCAGAGAAACGAGCAGCCTCTGAAAATGGGACCTTTTCTCCCTCGTAAGCACAGCTGATCAGGAACCTTTGCTTACAAACCGAACCCTAATGGACGGGGCTTCCCGACCCGGACTCAGGTGGGGCGTGAGCAGAGTCCTCACCAAACCAGACACTTCTCTCACCGAGACTGGCGAGAGCTCGGCTCCCAGATGGAGGGCTCTTGCCTGGCATCCCCAACGGTCACAGGCTCGCTGCTCTCACTCACATTCCGTCGCATGAGGGCAGTAGACGCTGAGGCTTGACTTCTTTTTCCTTGCTACTAAACCCAGCCCAAGGGGAAAAAAACAAGTAAGTTACCATCTCAGTCGGCGACGTCTCGGAGGCTCCTCTCTTTGCCTCTCCCACACGGCGGGGAGCCGCCCTCCACTCTCCTCCCATTACCCCTTGAGCATCCCAACCAAAATCTCCTTTTCTAACGGCACCCCACAGAGTCACTCTGCTCAAGAGACTCTGGCCCCTCCCCACCTTCATCCCCCCGAGCCCCGTCCCCAGCGAGGACGCCCACGGCCGCTGAGGAGGACGACAGCGAGTGCGGACGAGGAACTGGAAGCACTGACCTGGCAGCCAGGTCTGCAGAGGGCAGAGAGCGGAGGCCTGGTTCCGCCTCCTTGGAAAGAGGCCCAAGCGGCTCAGGCCCCCTCCTGCCGTGTTCCCCTCCGGCGAGAGCTCCGGCACCATTCCTCGCCAGAGCCGCTGCGAAAGCCGAGCCGGGGCCCTCGCTCCACAGCGCTCGACATGTTGTGGGTCGTGTTCTGTGCCCTTCTGTGTCATCGTATCGAAAAGCATTTTGGTGAATCATTCGAGGAGAGCTTTAGCGCTAGTACTTGTCGATAATTTAAGTCTCCTTAGGAGTAATTTTCTTGAACCAATCGCTACGAACTCACCAGGAGAGACGCTGGATTGCTGGAGTCTTTACCACTAGGGACTTGTAAAGAATGATTTTCTACCTTGAGTCATTTGCAAGAACCGATCTCTTCCAACGCACCAAGGGAGAATGCCTTTGCTTTTCTGCTGGATGATTCCGTGGGAAATTGATCAGAAGACGGCTGAGGAATGAATTGTCTCATTCCGAGTCATTTTCACGAACCGATTTTAGTCCAAATCTCCAGGAGCTAATTATGACTATAGTACGGAGGATGATTCCATGTGTAATTAATTGCTAACGTTGATCAGAAAGAACTGCCTCCTTTTTAGTAATTTCGACCAAATCGTCAACTGATATCTACCTGATCACAAGGAGCCAATCTGAAAGGCTTTTGGAGGATGAGTCCATTTGTCGTTGATTATTAGCATTGATCAGTTATAACTTTCTCTTTTTTAGCAATTTTCACGATAAATCTCTGCCAAATGCCGAAGAGAGAATAGACTTGCTTTTTGGTGGATGGTTCCATGAGAAAGACATCAGGATACCTGATTACGAAAGACGTTCTCATTTTGAGTAATTTTCGCAACCTGCTCTGTACCGTCTGACGAGAAGTGAATCCTCGGGGCTTTCAGGAAGATTCCCTCTCAAATTTATCTGTCGCACAGGTCGAAGATGAATTTCTCTATTTTAGTATATTTCAAGAAACGATTTCTTCCAAATCACCAGCAAAAAGCGTTTTGGTGAATCATTCGAGAGAAATGGATCACTAGTACTTGTCAATAATGTATGTCTCATTATGAGTAATTGTCTTGACCAGATCTCTACCAAATGATCAGGCGAGATAACGTATGGCTTTTCGAGGAAGAGTGCATGAGACATCAACGGCTACATCTGATTAGTAATGAATGTCTCATTTTTAGCAATTTACACTACCCATCTGTATGTGTGACGTGTTCTGTGTGCGTGTGCATCGGTGTCGTGCTGTGTGTGTTGTCTTGGGTGGCCACAACAATGGGTAATGCACAAAGCATTCCCCTCCTGAAGGAAGAGTGACACGACGTGGCCACTCAGGAGTAACACACAAACAATCCCCCGCCTCCCCCACCACCACCCCCCCGCATCCCCCACCCCGGAGCAACAGTGATGTGTGTGGCCACTTTCAGGTCATGCACAAAGCATTTCCCTCCTGGAGCAACAGTGACACCGGGCAGCCCCTTGGAGTAAGACACAAATCATTTCCTCACGGAGCACCAGTTGCACAAACTGAGTTTAATAATAATAATAATAATAATAATAATAATAAAACTAAACAAAAATAGATAGGTAGATTTCCAGTGATTAGAAGGGGTAGCAAACAGAAGAAGGCAGATTGCTAAGCAACTACAAATACGCACGCATACTGAGCCTAAGATCTTCAAGAGACTGGATTCAAGAAGTAATTTCCCATCCTACATGTCTTTCGGCAACTTGAAGAGTTTCTGTAGCTTAGACTTCCCGTTGTTTCTCTTTACAGACTACACTCCTGTTTTAGGCTGGACTTCCCCTTCTCATTTCCTTTGTCTCTTCAGGTACTTTCAGCAGCCTTTCTACCGCCCTGCGTGATTTTCGTCCGCTCCGACTTTTCCATGGCTCCCGAGACCTCCCTTGTGGGAATGCACAGCTACCCGTGTCCTGTGAAGGGACACGGCACGAGGAGAGAAGAGGAGAGAAGAGAAAGAGAGAGCTGGCGAACACAGGAGAGAAAACAGAGAAACATGAGAGCAAGTCGAGCAACTCACCACCTGGAGTCATCCTCTTGGATCCAACCTTCAGTTGTGGAGAAGACACCGTTCCTGACCAGAGAAACGAGCAGCCTCTGAAAATGGGACCTTTTCTCCCTCGTAAGCACAGCTGATCAGGAACCTTTGCTTACAAACCGAACCCTAATGGACGGGGCTTCCCGACCCGGACTCAGGTGGGGCGTGAGCAGAGTCCTCACCAAACCAGACACTTCTCTCACCGAGACTGGCGAGAGCTCGGCTCCCAGATGGAGGGCTCTTGCCTGGCATCCCCAACGGTCACAGGCTCGCTGCTCTCACTCACATTCCGTCGCATGAGGGCAGTAGACGCTGAGGCTTGACTTCTTTTTCCTTGCTACTAAACCCAGCCCAAGGGGAAAAAAACAAGTAAGTTACCATCTCAGTCGGCGACGTCTCGGAGGCTCCTCTCTTTGCCTCTCCCACACGGCGGGGATCCGCCCTCCACTCTCCTCCCATTACCCCTTGAGCATCCCAACCAAAATCTCCTTTTCTAACGGCACCCCACAGAGTCACTCTGCTCAAGAGACTCTGGCCCCTCCCCACCTTCATCCCCCCGAGCCCCGTCCCCAGCGAGGACGCCCACGGCCGCTGAGGAGGACGACAGCGAGTGCGGACGAGGAACTGGAAGCACTGACCTGGCAGCCAGGTCTGCAGAGGGCAGAGAGCGGAGGCCTGGTTCCGCCTCCTTGGAAAGAGGCCCAAGCGGCTCAGGCCCCCTCCTGCCGTGTTCCCCTCCGGCGAGAGCTCCGGCACCATTCCTCGCCAGAGCCGCTGCGAAAGCTGAGCCGGGGCCCTCGCTCCACAGCGCTCGACATGTTGTGGGTCGTGTTCTGTGCCCTTCTGTGTCATCGTATCGAAAAGCATTTTGGTGAATCATTCGAGGAGAGCTTTAGCGCTAGTACTTGTCGATAATTTAAGTCTCCTTAGGAGTAATTTTCTTGAACCAATCGCTACGAACTCACCAGGAGAGACGCTGGATTGCTGGAGTCTTTACCACTAGGGACTTGTAAAGAATGATTTTCTACCTTGAGTCATTTGCAAGAACCGATCTCTTCCAACGCACCAAGGGAGAATGCCTTTGCTTTTCTGCTGGATGATTCCGTGGGAAATTGATCAGAAGACGGCTGAGGAATGAATTGTCTCATTCCTAGTCATTTTCACGAACCGATTTTAGTCCAAATCTCCAGGAGCTAATTATGACTATAGTACGGAGGATGATTCCATGTGTAATTAATTGCTAACGTTGATCAGAAAGAACTGCCTCCTTTTTAGTAATTTCGACCAAATCGTCAACTGATATCTACCTGATCACAAGGAGCCAATCTGAAAGGCTTTTGGAGGATGAGTCCATTTGTCGTTGATTATTAGCATTGATCAGTTATAACTTTCTCTTTTTTAGCAATTTTCACGATAAATCTCTGCCAAATGCCGAAGAGAGAATAGACTTGCTTTTTGGTGGATGGTTCCATGAGAAAGACATCAGGATACCTGATTACGAAAGACGTTCTCATTTTGAGTAATTTTCGCAACCTGCTCTGTACCGTCTGACGAGAAGTGAATCCTCGGGGCTTTCAGGAAGATTCCCTCTCAAATTTATCTGTCGCACAGGTCGAAGATGAATTTCTCTATTTTAGTATATTTCAAGAAACGATTTCTTCCAAATCACCAGCAAAAAGCGTTTTGGTGAATCATTCGAGAGAAATGGATCACTAGTACTTGTCAATAATGTATGTCTCATTATGAGTAATTGTCTTGACCAGATCTCTACCAAATGATCAGGCGAGATAACGTATGGCTTTTCGAGGAAGAGTGCATGAGACATCAACGGCTACATCTGATTAGTAATGAATGTCTCATTTTTAGCAATTTACACTACCCATCTGTATGTGTGACGTGTTCTGTGTGCGTGTGCATCGGTGTCGTGCTGTGTGTGTTGTCTTGGGTGGCCACAACACTGGGTAATGCACAAAGCATTCCCCTCCTGAAGGAAGAGTGACACGACGTGGCCACTCAGGAGTAACACACAAACAATCCCCCGCCTCCCCCACCACCACCCCCCCGCATCCCCCACCCCGGAGCAACAGTGATGTGTGTGGCCACTTTCAGGTCATGCACAAAGCATTTCCCTCCTGGAGCAACAGTGACACCGGGCAGCCCCTTGGAGTAAGACACAAATCATTTCCTCACGGAGCACCAGTTGCACAAACTGAGTTTAATAATAATAATAATAATAATAATAATAATAATAAAACTAAACAAAAATAGATAGGTAGATTTCCAGTGATTAGAAGGGGTAGCAAACAGAAGAAGGCAGATTGCTAAGCAACTACAAATACGCACGCATACCGAGCCTAAGATCTTCAAGAGACTGGATTCAAGAAGTAATTTCCCATCCTACATGTCTTTCGGCAACTTGAAGAGTTTCTGTAGCTTAGACTTCCCGTTGTTTCTCTTTACAGACTACACTCCTGTTTTAGGCTGGACTTCCCCTTCTCATTTCCTTTGTCTCTTCAGGTACTTTCAGCAGCCTTTCTACCGCCCTGCGTGATTTTCGTCCGCTCCGACTTTTCCATGGCTCCCGAGACCTCCCTTGTGGGAATGCACAGCTACCCGTGTCCTGTGAAGGGACACGGCACGAGGAGAGAAGAGGAGAGAAGAGAAAGAGAGAGCTGGCGAACACAGGAGAGAAAACAGAGAAACATGAGAGCAAGGCGAGCAACTCACCACCTGGAGTCATCCTCTTGGATCCAACCTTCAGTTGTGGAGAAGACACCGTTCCTGACCAGAGAAACGAGCAGCCTCTGAAAATGGGACCTTTTCTCCCTCGTAAGCACAGCTGATCAGGAACCTTTGCTTACAAACCGAACCCTAATGGACGGGGCTTCCCGACCCGGACTCAGGTGGAGCGTGAGCAGAGTCCTCACCAAACCAGACACTTCTCTCACCGAGACTGGCGAGAGCTCGGCTCCCAGATGGAGGGCTCTTGCCTGGCATCCCCAACGGTCACAGGCTCGCTGCTCTCACTCACATTCCGTCGCATGAGGGCAGTAGACGCTGAGGCTTGACTTCTTTTTCCTTGCTACTAAACCCAGCCCAAGGGGAAAAAAACAAGTAAGTTACCATCTCAGTCGGCGACGTCTCGGAGGCTCCTCTCTTTGCCTCTCCCACACGGCGGGGATCCGCCCTCCACTCTCCTCCCATTACCCCTTGAGCATCCCAACCGAAATCTCCTTTTCTAACGGCACCCCATAGAGTCACTCTGCTCAAGAGACTCTGGCCCCTCCCCACCTTCATCCCCCCGAGCCCCGTCCCCAGCGAGGACGCCCACGGCCGCTGAGGAGGACGACAGCGAGTGCGGACGAGGAACTGGAAGCACTGACCTGGCAGCCAGGTCTGCAGAGGGCAGAGAGCGGAGGCCTGGTTCCGCCTCCTTGGAAAGAGGCCCAAGCGGCTCAGGCCCCCTCCTGCCGTGTTCCCCTCCGGCGAGAGCTCCGGCACCATTCCTCGCCAGAGCCGCTGCGAAAGCCGAGCCGGGGCCCTCGCTCCACAGCGCTCGACATGCTGTGGGTCGTGTTCTGTGCCCTTCTGTGTCATCGTATCGAAAAGCATTTTGGTGAATCATTCGAGGAGAGCTTTAGCGCTAGTACTTGTCGATAATTTAAGTCTCCTTAGGAGTAATTTTCTTGAACCAATCGCTACGAACTCACCAGGAGAGACGCTGGATTGCTGGAGTCTTTACCACTAGGGACTTGTAAAGAATGATTTTCTACCTTGAGTCATTTGCAAGAACCGATCTCTTCCAACGCACCAAGGGAGAATGCCTTTGCTTTTCTGCTGGATGATTCCGTGGGAAATTGATCAGAAGACGGCTGAGGAATGAATTGTCTCATTCCGAGTCATTTTCACGAACCGATTTTAGTCCAAATCTCCAGGAGCTAATTATGACTATAGTACGGAGGATGACTCCATGTGTAATTAATTGCTAACGTTGATCAGAAAGAACTGCCTCCTTTTTAGTAATTTCGACCAAATCGTCAACTGATATCTACCTGATCACAAGGAGCCAATCTGAAAGGCTTTTGGAGGATGAGTCCATTTGTCATTGATTATTAGCATTGATCAGTTATAACTTTCTCTTTTTTAGCAATTTTCACGATAAATCTCTGCCAAATGCCGAAGAGAGAATAGACTTGCTTTTTGGTGGATGGTTCCATGAGAAAGACATCAGGATACCTGATTACGAAAGACGTTCTCATTTTGAGTAATTTTCGCAACCTGCTCTGTACCGTCTGACGAGAAGTGAATCCTCGGGGCTTTCAGGAAGATTCCCTCTCAAATTTATCTGTCGCACAGGTCGAAGATGAATTTCTCTATTTTAGTATATTTCAAGAAACGATTTCTTCCAAATCACCAGCAAAAAGCGTTTTGGTGAATCATTCGAGAGAAATGGATCACTAGTACTTGTCAATAATGTATGTCTCATTATGAGTAATTGTCTTGACCAGATCTCTACCAAATGATCAGGCGAGATAACGTATGGCTTTTCGAGGAAGAGTGCATGAGACATCAACGGCTACATCTGATTAGTAATGAATGTCTCATTTTTAGCAATTTACACTACCCATCTGTATGTGTGACGTGTTCTGTGTGCGTGTGCATCAGTGTCGTGCTGTGTGTGTTGTCTTGGGTGGCCACAACACTGGGTAATGCACAAAGCATTCCCCTCCTGAAGGAAGAGTGACACGACGTGGCCACTCAGGAGTAACACACAAACAATCCCCCGCCTCCCCCACCACCCCCCCCCCGCATCCCCCACTCCGGAGCAACAGTGATGTGTGTGGCCACTTTCAGGTCATGCACAAAGCATTTCCCTCCTGGAGCAACAGTGACACCGGGCAGCCCCTTGGAGTAAGACACAAATCATTTCCTCACGGAGCACCAGTTGCACAAACTGAGTTTAATAATAATAATAATAATAATAATAATAATAATAATAAAACTAAACAAAAATAGATAGGTAGATTTCCAGTGATTAGAAGGGGTAGCAAACAGAAGAAGGCAGATTGCTAAGCAACTACAAATACGCACGCATACTGAGCCTAAGATCTTCAAGAGACTGGATTCAAGAAGTAATTTCCCATCCTACATGTCTTTCGGCAACTTGAAGAGTTTCTGTAGCTTAGACTTCCCGTTGTTTCTCTTTACAGACTACACTCCTGTTTTAGGCTGGACTTCCCCTTCTCATTTCCTTTGTCTCTTCAGGTACTTTCAGCAGCCTTTCTACCGCCCTGCGTGATTTTCGTCCGCTCCGACTTTTCCATGGCTCCCGAGACCTCCCTTGTGGGAATGCACAGCTACCCGTGTCCTGTGAAGGGACACGGCACGAGGAGAGAAGAGGAGAGAAGAGAAAGAGAGAGCTGGCGAACACAGGAGAGAAAACAGAGAAACATGAGAGCAAGGCGAGCAACTCACCACCTGGAGTCATCCTCTTGGATCCAACCTTCAGTTGTGGAGAAGACACCGTTCCTGACCAGAGAAACGAGCAGCCTCTGAAAATGGGACCTTTTCTCCCTCGTAAGCACAGCTGATCAGGAACCTTTGCTTACAAACCGAACCCTAATGGACGGGGCTTCCCGACCCGGACTCAGGTGGGGCGTGAGCAGAGTCCTCACCAAACCAGACACTTCTCTCACCGAGACTGGCGAGAGCTCGGCTCCCAGATGGAGGGCTCTTGCCTGGCATCCCCAACGGTCACAGGCTCGCTGCTCTCACTCACATTCCGTCGCATGAGGGCAGTAGACGCTGAGGCTTGACTTCTTTTTCCTTGCTACTAAACCCAGCCCAAGGGGAAAAAAACAAGTAAGTTACCATCTCAGTCGGCGACGTCTCGGAGGCTCCTCTCTTTGCCTCTCCCACACGGCGGGGATCCGCCCTCCACTCTCCTCCCATTACCCCTTGAGCATCCCAACCGAAATCTCCTTTTCTAACGGCACCCCATAGAGTCACTCTGCTCAAGAGACTCTGGCCCCTCCCCACCTTCATCCCCCCGAGCCCCGTCCCCAGCGAGGACGCCCACGGCCGCTGAGGAGGACGACAGCGAGTGCGGACGAGGAACTGGAAGCACTGACCTGGCAGCCAGGTCTGCAGAGGGCAGAGAGCGGAGGCCTGGTTCCGCCTCCTTGGAAAGAGGCCCAAGCGGCTCAGGCCCCCTCCTGCCGTGTTCCCCTCCGGCGAGAGCTCCGGCACCATTCCTCGCCAGAGCCGCTGCGAAAGCCGAGCCGGGGCCCTCGCTCCACAGCGCTCGACATGCTGTGGGTCGTGTTCTGTGCCCTTCTGTGTCATCGTATCGAAAAGCATTTTGGTGAATCATTCGAGGAGAGCTTTAGCGCTAGTACTTGTCGATAATTTAAGTCTCCTTAGGAGTAATTTTCTTGAACCAATCGCTACGAACTCACCAGGAGAGACGCTGGATTGCTGGAGTCTTTACCACTAGGGACTTGTAAAGAATGATTTTCTACCTTGAGTCATTTGCAAGAACCGATCTCTTCCAACGCACCAAGGGAGAATGCCTTTGCTTTTCTGCTGGATGATTCCGTGGGAAATTGATCAGAAGACGGCTGAGGAATGAATTGTCTCATTCCGAGTCATTTTCACGAACCGATTTTAGTCCAAATCTCCAGGAGCTAATTATGACTATAGTACGGAGGATGACTCCATGTGTAATTAATTGCTAACGTTGATCAGAAAGAACTGCCTCCTTTTTAGTAATTTCGACCAAATCGTCAACTGATATCTACCTGATCACAAGGAGCCAATCTGAAAGGCTTTTGGAGGATGAGTCCATTTGTCATTGATTATTAGCATTGATCAGTTATAACTTTCTCTTTTTTAGCAATTTTCACGATAAATCTCTGCCAAATGCCGAAGAGAGAATAGACTTGCTTTTTGGTGGATGGTTCCATGAGAAAGACATCAGGATACCTGATTACGAAAGACGTTCTCATTTTGAGTAATTTTCGCAACCTGCTCTGTACCGTCTGACGAGAAGTGAATCCTCGGGGCTTTCAGGAAGATTCCCTCTCAAATTTATCTGTCGCACAGGTCGAAGATGAATTTCTCTATTTTAGTATATTTCAAGAAACGATTTCTTCCAAATCACCAGCAAAAAGCGTTTTGGTGAATCATTCGAGAGAAATGGATCACTAGTACTTGTCAATAATGTATGTCTCATTATGAGTAATTGTCTTGACCAGATCTCTACCAAATGATCAGGCGAGATAACGTATGGCTTTTCGAGGAAGAGTGCATGAGACATCAACGGCTACATCTGATTAGTAATGAATGTCTCATTTTTAGCAATTTACACTACCCATCTGTATGTGTGACGTGTTCTGTGTGCGTGTGCATCAGTGTCGTGCTGTGTGTGTTGTCTTGGGTGGCCACAACACTGGGTAATGCACAAAGCATTCCCCTCCTGAAGGAAGAGTGACACGACGTGGCCACTCAGGAGTAACACACAAACAATCCCCCGCCTCCCCCACCACCCCCCCCCCGCATCCCCCACTCCGGAGCAACAGTGATGTGTGTGGCCACTTTCAGGTCATGCACAAAGCATTTCCCTCCTGGAGCAACAGTGACACCGGGCAGCCCCTTGGAGTAAGACACAAATCATTTCCTCACGGAGCACCAGTTGCACAAACTGAGTTTAATAATAATAATAATAATAATAATAATAATAATAAAACTAAACAAAAATAGATAGGTAGATTTCCAGTGATTAGAAGGGGTAGCAAACAGAAGAAGGCAGATTGCTAAGCAACTACAAATACGCACGCATACTGAGCCTAAGATCTTCAAGAGACTGGATTCAAGAAGTAATTTCCCATCCTACATGTCTTTCGGCAACTTGAAGAGTTTCTGTAGCTTAGACTTCCCGTTGTTTCTCTTTACAGACTACACTCCTGTTTTAGGCTGGACTTCCCCTTCTCATTTCCTTTGTCTCTTCAGGTACTTTCAGCAGCCTTTCTACCGCCCTGCGTGATTTTCGTCCGCTCCGACTTTTCCATGGCTCCCGAGACCTCCCTTGTGGGAATGCACAGCTACCCGTGTCCTGTGAAGGGACACGGCACGAGGAGAGAAGAGGAGAGAAGAGAAAGAGAGAGCTGGCGAACACAGGAGAGAAAACAGAGAAACATGAGAGCAAGGCGAGCAACTCACCACCTGGAGTCATCCTCTTGGATCCAACCTTCAGTTGTGGAGAAGACACCGTTCCTGACCAGAGAAACGAGCAGCCTCTGAAAATGGGACCTTTTCTCCCTCGTAAGCACAGCTGATCAGGAACCTTTGCTTACAAACCGAACCCTAATGGACGGGGCTTCCCGACCCGGACTCAGGTGGGGCGTGAGCAGAGTCCTCACCAAACCAGACACTTCTCTCACCGAGACTGGCGAGAGCTCGGCTCCCAGATGGAGGGCTCTTGCCTGGCATCCCCAACGGTCACAGGCTCGCTGCTCTCACTCACATTCCGTCGCATGAGGGCAGTAGACGCTGAGGCTTGACTTCTTTTTCCTTGCTACTAAACCCAGCCCAAGGGGAAAAAAACAAGTAAGTTACCATCTCAGTCGGCGACGTCTCGGAGGCTCCTCTCTTTGCCTCTCCCACACGGCGGGGATCCGCCCTCCACTCTCCTCCCATTACCCCTTGAGCATCCCAACCGAAATCTCCTTTTCTAACGGCACCCCATAGAGTCACTCTGCTCAAGAGACTCTGGCCCCTCCCCACCTTCATCCCCCCGAGCCCCGTCCCCAGCGAGGACGCCCACGGCCGCTGAGGAGGACGACAGCGAGTGCGGACGAGGAACTGGAAGCACTGACCTGGCAGCCAGGTCTGCAGAGGGCAGAGAGCGGAGGCCTGGTTCCGCCTCCTTGGAAAGAGGCCCAAGCGGCTCAGGCCCCCTCCTGCCGTGTTCCCCTCCGGCGAGAGCTCCGGCACCATTCCTCGCCAGAGCCGCTGCGAAAGCCGAGCCGGGGCCCTCGCTCCACAGCGCTCGACATGCTGTGGGTCGTGTTCTGTGCCCTTCTGTGTCATCGTATCGAAAAGCATTTTGGTGAATCATTCGAGGAGAGCTTTAGCGCTAGTACTTGTCGATAATTTAAGTCTCCTTAGGAGTAATTTTCTTGAACCAATCGCTACGAACTCACCAGGAGAGACGCTGGATTGCTGGAGTCTTTACCACTAGGGACTTGTAAAGAATGATTTTCTACCTTGAGTCATTTGCAAGAACCGATCTCTTCCAACGCACCAAGGGAGAATGCCTTTGCTTTTCTGCTGGATGATTCCGTGGGAAATTGATCAGAAGACGGCTGAGGAATGAATTGTCTCATTCCGAGTCATTTTCACGAACCGATTTTAGTCCAAATCTCCAGGAGCTAATTATGACTATAGTACGGAGGATGACTCCATGTGTAATTAATTGCTAACGTTGATCAGAAAGAACTGCCTCCTTTTTAGTAATTTCGACCAAATCGTCAACTGATATCTACCTGATCACAAGGAGCCAATCTGAAAGGCTTTTGGAGGATGAGTCCATTTGTCATTGATTATTAGCATTGATCAGTTATAACTTTCTCTTTTTTAGCAATTTTCACGATAAATCTCTGCCAAATGCCGAAGAGAGAATAGACTTGCTTTTTGGTGGATGGTTCCATGAGAAAGACATCAGGATACCTGATTACGAAAGACGTTCTCATTTTGAGTAATTTTCGCAACCTGCTCTGTACCGTCTGACGAGAAGTGAATCCTCGGGGCTTTCAGGAAGATTCCCTCTCAAATTTATCTGTCGCACAGGTCGAAGATGAATTTCTCTATTTTAGTATATTTCAAGAAACGATTTCTTCCAAATCACCAGCAAAAAGCGTTTTGGTGAATCATTCGAGAGAAATGGATCACTAGTACTTGTCAATAATGTATGTCTCATTATGAGTAATTGTCTTGACCAGATCTCTACCAAATGATCAGGCGAGATAACGTATGGCTTTTCGAGGAAGAGTGCATGAGACATCAACGGCTACATCTGATTAGTAATGAATGTCTCATTTTTAGCAATTTACACTACCCATCTGTATGTGTGACGTGTTCTGTGTGCGTGTGCATCAGTGTCGTGCTGTGTGTGTTGTCTTGGGTGGCCACAACACTGGGTAATGCACAAAGCATTCCCCTCCTGAAGGAAGAGTGACATGACGTGGCCACTCAGGAGTAACACACAAACAATCCCCCGCCTCCCCCACCACCCCCCCCCCGCATCCCCCACTCCGGAGCAACAGTGATGTGTGTGGCCACTTTCAGGTCATGCACAAAGCATTTCCCTCCTGGAGCAACAGTGACACCGGGCAGCCCCTTGGAGTAAGACACAAATCATTTCCTCACGGAGCACCAGTTGCACAAACTGAGTTTAATAATAATAATAATAATAATAATAATAATAATAAAACTAAACAAAAATAGATAGGTAGATTTCCAGTGATTAGAAGGGGTAGCAAACAGAAGAAGGCAGATTGCTAAGCAACTACAAATACGCACGCATACTGAGCCTAAGATCTTCAAGAGACTGGATTCAAGAAGTAATTTCCCATCCTACATGTCTTTCGGCAACTTGAAGAGTTTCTGTAGCTTAGACTTCCCGTTGTTTCTCTTTACAGACTACACTCCTGTTTTAGGCTGGACTTCCCCTTCTCATTTCCTTTGTCTCTTCAGGTACTTTCAGCAGCCTTTCTACCGCCCTGCGTGATTTTCGTCCGCTCCGACTTTTCCATGGCTCCCGAGACCTCCCTTGTGGGAATGCACAGCTACCCGTGTCCTGTGAAGGGACACGGCACGAGGAGAGAAGAGGAGAGAAGAGAAAGAGAGAGCTGGCGAACACAGGAGAGAAAACAGAGAAACATGAGAGCAAGGCGAGCAACTCACCACCTGGAGTCATCCTCTTGGATCCAACCTTCAGTTGTGGAGAAGACACCGTTCCTGACCAGAGAAACGAGCAGCCTCTGAAAATGGGACCTTTTCTCCCTCGTAAGCACAGCTGATCAGGAACCTTTGCTTACAAACCGAACCCTAATGGACGGGGCTTCCCGACCCGGACTCAGGTGGGGCGTGAGCAGAGTCCTCACCAAACCAGACACTTCTCTCACCGAGACTGGCGAGAGCTCGGCTCCCAGATGGAGGGCTCTTGCCTGGCATCCCCAACGGTCACAGGCTCGCTGCTCTCACTCACATTCCGTCGCATGAGGGCAGTAGACGCTGAGGCTTGACTTCTTTTTCCTTGCTACTAAACCCAGCCCAAGGGGAAAAAAACAAGTAAGTTACCATCTCAGTCGGCGACGTCTCGGAGGCTCCTCTCTTTGCCTCTCCCACACGGCGGGGATCCGCCCTCCACTCTCCTCCCATTACCCCTTGAGCATCCCAACCAAAATCTCCTTTTCTAACGGCACCCCATAGAGTCACTCTGCTCAAGAGACTCTGGCCCCTCCCCACCTTCATCCCCCCGAGCCCCGTCCCCAGCGAGGACGCCCACGGCCGCTGAGGAGGACGACAGCGAGTGCGGACGAGGAACTGGAAGCACTGACCTGGCAGCCAGGTCTGCAGAGGGCAGAGAGCGGAGGCCTGGTTCCGCCTCCTTGGAAAGAGGCCCAAGCGGCTCAGGCCCCCTCCTGCCGTGTTCCCCTCCGGCGAGAGCTCCGGCACCATTCCTCGCCAGAGCCGCTGCGAAAGCCGAGCCGGGGCCCTCGCTCCACAGCGCTCGACATGCTGTGGGTCGTGTTCTGTGCCCTTCTGTGTCATCGTATCGAAAAGCATTTTGGTGAATCATTCGAGGAGAGCTTTAGCGCTAGTACTTGTCGATAATTTAAGTCTCCTTAGGAGTAATTTTCTTGAACCAATCGCTACGAACTCACCAGGAGAGACGCTGGATTGCTGGAGTCTTTACCACTAGGGACTTGTAAAGAATGATTTTCTACCTTGAGTCATTTGCAAGAACCGATCTCTTCCAACGCACCAAGGGAGAATGCCTTTGCTTTTCTGCTGGATGATTCCGTGGGAAATTGATCAGAAGACGGCTGAGGAATGAATTGTCTCATTCCGAGTCATTTTCACGAACCGATTTTAGTCCAAATCTCCAGGAGCTAATTATGACTATAGTACGGAGGATGACTCCATGTGTAATTAATTGCTAACGTTGATCAGAAAGAACTGCCTCCTTTTTAGTAATTTCGACCAAATCGTCAACTGATATCTACCTGATCACAAGGAGCCAATCTGAAAGGCTTTTGGAGGATGAGTCCATTTGTCATTGATTATTAGCATTGATCAGTTATAACTTTCTCTTTTTTAGCAATTTTCACGATAAATCTCTGCCAAATGCCGAAGAGAGAATAGACTTGCTTTTTGGTGGATGGTTCCATGAGAAAGACATCAGGATACCTGATTACGAAAGACGTTCTCATTTTGAGTAATTTTCGCAACCTGCTCTGTACCGTCTGACGAGAAGTGAATCCTCGGGGCTTTCAGGAAGATTCCCTCTCAAATTTATCTGTCGCACAGGTCGAAGATGAATTTCTCTATTTTAGTATATTTCAAGAAACGATTTCTTCCAAATCACCAGCAAAAAGCGTTTTGGTGAATCATTCGAGAGAAATGGATCACTAGTACTTGTCAATAATGTATGTCTCATTATGAGTAATTGTCTTGACCAGATCTCTACCAAATGATCAGGCGAGATAACGTATGGCTTTTCGAGGAAGAGTGCATGAGACATCAACGGCTACATCTGATTAGTAATGAATGTCTCATTTTTAGCAATTTACACTACCCATCTGTATGTGTGACGTGTTCTGTGTGCGTGTGCATCAGTGTCGTGCTGTGTGTGTTGTCTTGGGTGGCCACAACACTGGGTAATGCACAAAGCATTCCCCTCCTGAAGGAAGAGTGACACGACGTGGCCACTCAGGAGTAACACACAAACAATCCCCCGCCTCCCCCACCACCCCCCCCCCCGCATCCCCCACTCCGGAGCAACAGTGATGTGTGTGGCCACTTTCAGGTCATGCACAAAGCATTTCCCTCCTGGAGCAACAGTGACACCGGGCAGCCCCTTGGAGTAAGACACAAATCATTTCCTCACGGAGCACCAGTTGCACAAACTGAGTTTAATAATAATAATAATAATAATAATAATAAAACTAAACAAAAATAGATAGGTAGATTTCCAGTGATTAGAAGGGGTAGCAAACAGAAGAAGGCAGATTGCTAAGCAACTACAAATACGCACGCATACTGAGCCTAAGATCTTCAAGAGACTGGATTCAAGAAGTAATTTCCCATCCTACATGTCTTTCGGCAACTTGAAGAGTTTCTGTAGCTTAGACTTCCCGTTGTTTCTCTTTACAGACTACACTCCTGTTTTAGGCTGGACTTCCCCTTCTCATTTCCTTTGTCTCTTCAGGTACTTTCAGCAGCCTTTCTACCGCTCTGCGTGATTTTCGTCCGCTCCGACTTTTCCATGGCTCCCGAGACCTCCCTTGTGGGAATGCACAGCTACCCGTGTCCTGTGAAGGGACACGGCACGAGGAGAGAAGAGGAGAGAAGAGAAAGAGAGAGCTGGCGAACACAGGAGAGAAAACAGAGAAACATGAGAGCAAGGCGAGCAACTCACCACCTGGAGTCATCCTCTTGGATCCAAGCTTCAGTTGTGGAGAAGACACCGTTCCTGACCAGAGAAACGAGCAGCCTCTGAAAATGGGACCTTTTCTCCCTCGTAAGCACAGCTGATCAGGAACCTTTGCTTACAAACCGAACCCTAATGGACGGGGCTTCCCGACCCGGACTCAGGTGGGGCGTGAGCAGAGTCCTCACCAAACCAGACACTTCTCTCACCGAGACTGGCGAGAGCTCGGCTCCCAGATGGAGGGCTCTTGCCTGGCATCCCCAACGGTCACAGGCTCGCTGCTCTCACTCACATTCCGTCGCATGAGGGCAGTAGACGCTGAGGCTTGACTTCTTTTTCCTTGCTACTAAACCCAGCCCAAGGGGAAAAAAACAAGTAAGTTACCATCTCAGTCGGCGACGTCTCGGAGGCTCCTCTCTTTGCCTCTCCCACACGGCGGGGATCCGCCCTCCACTCTCCTCCCATTACCCCTTGAGCATCCCAACCAAAATCTCCTTTTCTAACGGCACCCCATAGAGTCACTCTGCTCAAGAGACTCTGGCCCCTCCCCACCTTCATCCCCCCGAGCCCCGTCCCCAGCGAGGACGCCCACGGCCGCTGAGGAGGACGACAGCGAGTGCGGACGAGGAACTGGAAGCACTGACCTGGCAGCCAGGTCTGCAGAGGGCAGAGAGCGGAGGCCTGGTTCCGCCTCCTTGGAAAGAGGCCCAAGCGGCTCAGGCCCCCTCCTGCCGTGTTCCCCTCCGGCGAGAGCTCCGGCACCATTCCTCGCCAGAGCCGCTGCGAAAGCCGAGCCGGGGCCCTCGCTCCACAGCGCTCGACATGCTGTGGGTCGTGTTCTGTGCCCTTCTGTGTCATCGTATCGAAAAGCATTTTGGTGAATCATTCGAGGAGAGCTTTAGCGCTAGTACTTGTCGATAATTTAAGTCTCCTTAGGAGTAATTTTCTTGAACCAATCGCTACGAACTCACCAGGAGAGACGCTGGATTGCTGGAGTCTTTACCACTAGGGACTTGTAAAGAATGATTTTCTACCTTGAGTCATTTGCAAGAACCGATCTCTTCCAACGCACCAAGGGAGAATGCCTTTGCTTTTCTGCTGGATGATTCCGTGGGAAATTGATCAGAAGACAGCTGAGGAATGAATTGTCTCATTCCGAGTCATTTTCACGAACCGATTTTAGTCCAAATCTCCAGGAGCTAATTATGACTATAGTACGGAGGATGACTCCATGTGTAATTAATTGCTAACGTTGATCAGAAAGAACTGCCTCCTTTTTAGTAATTTCGACCAAATCGTCAACTGATATCTACCTGATCACAAGGAGCCAATCTGAAAGGCTTTTGGAGGATGAGTCCATTTGTCATTGATTATTAGCATTGATCAGTTATAACTTTCTCTTTTTTAGCAATTTTCACGATAAATCTCTGCCAAATGCCGAAGAGAGAATAGACTTGCTTTTTGGTGGATGGTTCCATGAGAAAGACATCAGGATACCTGATTACGAAAGACGTTCTCATTTTGAGTAATTTTCGCAACCTGCTCTGTACCGTCTGACGAGAAGTGAATCCTCGGGGCTTTCAGGAAGATTCCCTCTCAAATTTATCTGTCGCACAGGTCGAAGATGAATTTCTCTATTTTAGTATATTTCAAGAAACGATTTCTTCCAAATCACCAGCAAAAAGCGTTTTGGTGAATCATTCGAGAGAAATGGATCACTAGTACTTGTCAATAATGTATGTCTCATTATGAGTAATTGTCTTGACCAGATCTCTACCAAATGATCAGGCGAGATAACGTATGGCTTTTCGAGGAAGAGTGCATGAGACATCAACGGCTACATCTGATTAGTAATGAATGTCTCATTTTTAGCAATTTACACTACCCATCTGTATGTGTGACGTGTTCTGTGTGCGTGTGCATCAGTGTCGTGCTGTGTGTGTTGTCTTGGGTGGCCACAACACTGGGTAATGCACAAAGCATTCCCCTCCTGAAGGAAGAGTGACACGACGTGGCCACTCAGGAGTAACACACAAACAATCCCCCGCCTCCCCCACCACCCCCCCCCCGCATCCCCCACTCCGGAGCAACAGTGATGTGTGTGGCCACTTTCAGGTCATGCACAAAGCATTTCCCTCCTGGAGCAACAGTGACACCGGGCAGCCCCTTGGAGTAAGACACAAATCATTTCCTCACGGAGCACCAGTTGCACAAACTGAGTTTAATAATAATAATAATAATAATAATAATAATAATAAAACTAAACAAAAATAGATAGGTAGATTTCCAGTGATTAGAAGGGGTAGCAAACAGAAGAAGGCAGATTGCTAAGCAACTACAAATACGCACGCATACTGAGCCTAAGATCTTCAAGAGACTGGATTCAAGAAGTAATTTCCCATCCTACATGTCTTTCGGCAACTTGAAGAGTTTCTGTAGCTTAGACTTCCCGTTGTTTCTCTTTACAGACTACACTCCTGTTTTAGGCTGGACTTCCCCTTCTCATTTCCTTTGTCTCTTCAGGTACTTTCAGCAGCCTTTCTACCGCCCTGCGTGATTTTCGTCCGCTCCGACTTTTCCATGGCTCCCGAGACCTCCCTTGTGGGAATGCACAGCTACCCGTGTCCTGTGAAGGGACACGGCACGAGGAGAGAAGAGGAGAGAAGAGAAAGAGAGAGCTGGCGAACACAGGAGAGAAAACAGAGAAACATGAGAGCAAGGCGAGCAACTCACCACCTGGAGTCATCCTCTTGGATCCAACCTTCAGTTGTGGAGAAGACACCGTTCCTGACCAGAGAAACGAGCAGCCTCTGAAAATGGGACCTTTTCTCCCTCGTAAGCACAGCTGATCAGGAACCTTTGCTTACAAACCGAACCCTAATGGACGGGGCTTCCCGACCCGGACTCAGGTGGGGCGTGAGCAGAGTCCTCACCAAACCAGACACTTCTCTCACCGAGACTGGCGAGAGCTCGGCTCCCAGATGGAGGGCTCTTGCCTGGCATCCCCAACGGTCACAGGCTCGCTGCTCTCACTCACATTCCGTCGCATGAGGGCAGTAGACGCTGAGGCTTGACTTCTTTTTCCTTGCTACTAAACCCAGCCCAAGGGGAAAAAAACAAGTAAGTTACCATCTCAGTCGGCGACGTCTCGGAGGCTCCTCTCTTTGCCTCTCCCACACGGCGGGGATCCGCCCTCCACTCTCCTCCCATTACCCCTTGAGCATCCCAACCAAAATCTCCTTTTCTAACGGCACCCCATAGAGTCACTCTGCTCAAGAGACTCTGGCCCCTCCCCACCTTCATCCCCCCGAGCCCCGTCCCCAGCGAGGACGCCCACGGCCGCTGAGGAGGACGACAGCGAGTGCGGACGAGGAACTGGAAGCACTGACCTGGCAGCCAGGTCTGCAGAGGGCAGAGAGCGGAGGCCTGGTTCCGCCTCCTTGGAAAGAGGCCCAAGCGGCTCAGGCCCCCTCCTGCCGTGTTCCCCTCCGGCGAGAGCTCCGGCACCATTCCTCGCCAGAGCCGCTGCGAAAGCCGAGCCGGGGCCCTCGCTCCACAGCGCTCGACATGCTGTGGGTCGTGTTCTGTGCCCTTCTGTGTCATCGTATCGAAAAGCATTTTGGTGAATCATTCGAGGAGAGCTTTAGCGCTAGTACTTGTCGATAATTTAAGTCTCCTTAGGAGTAATTTTCTTGAACCAATCGCTACGAACTCACCAGGAGAGACGCTGGATTGCTGGAGTCTTTACCACTAGGGACTTGTAAAGAATGATTTTCTACCTTGAGTCATTTGCAAGAACCGATCTCTTCCAACGCACCAAGGGAGAATGCCTTTGCTTTTCTGCTGGATGATTCCGTGGGAAATTGATCAGAAGACAGCTGAGGAATGAATTGTCTCATTCCGAGTCATTTTCACGAACCGATTTTAGTCCAAATCTCCAGGAGCTAATTATGACTATAGTACGGAGGATGACTCCATGTGTAATTAATTGCTAACGTTGATCAGAAAGAACTGCCTCCTTTTTAGTAATTTCGACCAAATCGTCAACTGATATCTACCTGATCACAAGGAGCCAATCTGAAAGGCTTTTGGAGGATGAGTCCATTTGTCATTGATTATTAGCATTGATCAGTTATAACTTTCTCTTTTTTAGCAATTTTCACGATAAATCTCTGCCAAATGCCGAAGAGAGAATAGACTTGCTTTTTGGTGGATGGTTCCATGAGAAAGACATCAGGATACCTGATTACGAAAGACGTTCTCATTTTGAGTAATTTTCGCAACCTGCTCTGTACCGTCTGACGAGAAGTGAATCCTCGGGGCTTTCAGGAAGATTCCCTCTCAAATTTATCTGTCGCACAGGTCGAAGATGAATTTCTCTATTTTAGTATATTTCAAGAAACGATTTCTTCCAAATCACCAGCAAAAAGCGTTTTGGTGAATCATTCGAGAGAAATGGATCACTAGTACTTGTCAATAATGTATGTCTCATTATGAGTAATTGTCTTGACCAGATCTCTACCAAATGATCAGGCGAGATAACGTATGGCTTTTCGAGGAAGAGTGCATGAGACATCAACGGCTACATCTGATTAGTAATGAATGTCTCATTTTTAGCAATTTACACTACCCATCTGTATGTGTGACGTGTTCTGTGTGCGTGTGCATCAGTGTCGTGCTGTGTGTGTTGTCTTGGGTGGCCACAACACTGGGTAATGCACAAAGCATTCCCCTCCTGAAGGAAGAGTGACACGACGTGGCCACTCAGGAGTAACACACAAACAATCCCCCGCCTCCCCCACCACCCCCCCCCCGCATCCCCCACTCCGGAGCAACAGTGATGTGTGTGGCCACTTTCAGGTCATGCACAAAGCATTTCCCTCCTGGAGCAACAGTGACACCGGGCAGCCCCTTGGAGTAAGACACAAATCATTTCCTCACGGAGCACCAGTTGCACAAACTGAGTTTAATAATAATAATAATAATAATAATAATAATAATAAAACTAAACAAAAATAGATAGGTAGATTTCCAGTGATTAGAAGGGGTAGCAAACAGAAGAAGGCAGATTGCTAAGCAACTACAAATACGCACGCATACTGAGCCTAAGATCTTCAAGAGACTGGATTCAAGAAGTAATTTCCCATCCTACATGTCTTTCGGCAACTTGAAGAGTTTCTGTAGCTTAGACTTCCCGTTGTTTCTCTTTACAGACTACACTCCTGTTTTAGGCTGGACTTCCCCTTCTCATTTCCTTTGTCTCTTCAGGTACTTTCAGCAGCCTTTCTACCGCCCTGCGTGATTTTCGTCCGCTCCGACTTTTCCATGGCTCCCGAGACCTCCCTTGTGGGAATGCACAGCTACCCGTGTCCTGTGAAGGGACACGGCACGAGGAGAGAAGAGGAGAGAAGAGAAAGAGAGAGCTGGCGAACACAGGAGAGAAAACAGAGAAACATGAGAGCAAGGCGAGCAACTCACCACCTGGAGTCATCCTCTTGGATCCAACCTTCAGTTGTGGAGAAGACACCGTTCCTGACCAGAGAAACGAGCAGCCTCTGAAAATGGGACCTTTTCTCCCTCGTAAGCACAGCTGATCAGGAACCTTTGCTTACAAACCGAACCCTAATGGACGGGGCTTCCCGACCCGGACTCAGGTGGGGCGTGAGCAGAGTCCTCACCAAACCAGACACTTCTCTCACCGAGACTGGCGAGAGCTCGGCTCCCAGATGGAGGGCTCTTGCCTGGCATCCCCAACGGTCACAGGCTCGCTGCTCTCACTCACATTCCGTCGCATGAGGGCAGTAGACGCTGAGGCTTGACTTCTTTTTCCTTGCTACTAAACCCAGCCCAAGGGGAAAAAAACAAGTAAGTTACCATCTCAGTCGGCGACGTCTCGGAGGCTCCTCTCTTTGCCTCTCCCACACGGCGGGGATCCGCCCTCCACTCTCCTCCCATTACCCCTTGAGCATCCCAACCAAAATCTCCTTTTCTAACGGCACCCCATAGAGTCACTCTGCTCAAGAGACTCTGGCCCCTCCCCACCTTCATCCCCCCGAGCCCCGTCCCCAGCGAGGACGCCCACGGCCGCTGAGGAGGACGACAGCGAGTGCGGACGAGGAACTGGAAGCACTGACCTGGCAGCCAGGTCTGCAGAGGGCAGAGAGCGGAGGCCTGGTTCCGCCTCCTTGGAAAGAGGCCCAAGCGGCTCAGGCCCCCTCCTGCCGTGTTCCCCTCCGGCGAGAGCTCCGGCACCATTCCTCGCCAGAGCCGCTGCGAAAGCCGAGCCGGGGCCCTCGCTCCACAGCGCTCGACATGCTGTGGGTCGTGTTCTGTGCCCTTCTGTGTCATCGTATCGAAAAGCATTTTGGTGAATCATTCGAGGAGAGCTTTAGCGCTAGTACTTGTCGATAATTTAAGTCTCCTTAGGAGTAATTTTCTTGAACCAATCGCTACGAACTCACCAGGAGAGACGCTGGATTGCTGGAGTCTTTACCACTAGGGACTTGTAAAGAATGATTTTCTACCTTGAGTCATTTGCAAGAACCGATCTCTTCCAACGCACCAAGGGAGAATGCCTTTGCTTTTCTGCTGGATGATTCCGTGGGAAATTGATCAGAAGACGGCTGAGGAATGAATTGTCTCATTCCTAGTCATTTTCACGAACCGATTTTAGTCCAAATCTCCAGGAGCTAATTATGACTATAGTACGGAGGATGACTCCATGTGTAATTAATTGCTAACGTTGATCAGAAAGAACTGCCTCCTTTTTAGTAATTTCGACCAAATCGTCAACTGATATCTACCTGATCACAAGGAGCCAATCTGAAAGGCTTTTGGAGGATGAGTCCATTTGTCATTGATTATTAGCATTGATCAGTTATAACTTTCTCTTTTTTAGCAATTTTCACGATAAATCTCTGCCAAATGCCGAAGAGAGAATAGACTTGCTTTTTGGTGGATGGTTCCATGAGAAAGACATCAGGATACCTGATTACGAAAGACGTTCTCATTTTGAGTAATTTTCGCAACCTGCTCTGTACCGTCTGACGAGAAGTGAATCCTCGGGGCTTTCAGGAAGATTCCCTCTCAAATTTATCTGTCGCACAGGTCGAAGATGAATTTCTCTATTTTAGTATATTTCAAGAAACGATTTCTTCCAAATCACCAGCAAAAAGCGTTTTGGTGAATCATTCGAGAGAAATGGATCACTAGTACTTGTCAATAATGTATGTCTCATTATGAGTAATTGTCTTGACCAGATCTCTACCAAATGATCAGGCGAGATAACGTATGGCTTTTCGAGGAAGAGTGCATGAGACATCAACGGCTACATCTGATTAGTAATGAATGTCTCATTTTTAGCAATTTACACTACCCATCTGTATGTGTGACGTGTTCTGTGTGCGTGTGCATCAGTGTCGTGCTGTGTGTGTTGTCTTGGGTGGCCACAACACTGGGTAATGCACAAAGCATTCCCCTCCTGAAGGAAGAGTGACACGACGTGGCCACTCAGGAGTAACACACAAACAATCCCCCGCCTCCCCCACCACCCCCCCCCCGCATCCCCCACTCCGGAGCAACAGTGATGTGTGTGGCCACTTTCAGGTCATGCACAAAGCATTTCCCTCCTGGAGCAACAGTGACACCGGGCAGCCCCTTGGAGTAAGACACAAATCATTTCCTCACGGAGCACCAGTTGCACAAACTGAGTTTAATAATAATAATAATAATAATAATAATAAAACTAAACAAAAATAGATAGGTAGATTTCCAGTGATTAGAAGGGGTAGCAAACAGAAGAAGGCAGATTGCTAAGCAACTACAAATACGCACGCATACTGAGCCTAAGATCTTCAAGAGACTGGATTCAAGAAGTAATTTCCCATCCTACATGTCTTTCGGCAACTTGAAGAGTTTCTGTAGCTTAGACTTCCCGTTGTTTCTCTTTACAGACTACACTCCTGTTTTAGGCTGGACTTCCCCTTCTCATTTCCTTTGTCTCTTCAGGTACTTTCAGCAGCCTTTCTACCGCCCTGCGTGATTTTCGTCCGCTCCGACTTTTCCATGGCTCCCGAGACCTCCCTTGTGGGAATGCACAGCTACCCGTGTCCTGTGAAGGGACACGGCACGAGGAGAGAAGAGGAGAGAAGAGAAAGAGAGAGCTGGCGAACACAGGAGAGAAAACAGAGAAACATGAGAGCAAGGCGAGCAACTCACCACCTGGAGTCATCCTCTTGGATCCAACCTTCAGTTGTGGAGAAGACACCGTTCCTGACCAGAGAAACGAGCAGCCTCTGAAAATGGGACCTTTTCTCCCTCGTAAGCACAGCTGATCAGGAACCTTTGCTTACAAACCGAACCCTAATGGACGGGGCTTCCCGACCCGGACTCAGGTGGGGCGTGAGCAGAGTCCTCACCAAACCAGACACTTCTCTCACCGAGACTGGCGAGAGCTCGGCTCCCAGATGGAGGGCTCTTGCCTGGCATCCCCAACGGTCACAGGCTCGCTGCTCTCACTCACATTCCGTCGCATGAGGGCAGTAGACGCTGAGGCTTGACTTCTTTTTCCTTGCTACTAAACCCAGCCCAAGGGGAAAAAAACAAGTAAGTTACCATCTCAGTCGGCGACGTCTCGGAGGCTCCTCTCTTTGCCTCTCCCACACGGCGGGGAGCCGCCCTCCACTCTCCTCCCATTACCCCTTGAGCATCCCAACCAAAATCTCCTTTTCTAACGGCACCCCACAGAGTCACTCTGCTCAAGAGACTCTGGCCCCTCCCCACCTTCATCCCCCCGAGCCCCGTCCCCAGCGAGGACGCCCACGGCCGCTGAGGAGGACGACAGCGAGTGCGGACGAGGAACTGGAAGCACTGACCTGGCAGCCAGGTCTGCAGAGGGCAGAGAGCGGAGGCCTGGTTCCGCCTCCTTGGAAAGAGGCCCAAGCGGCTCAGGCCCCCTCCTGCCGTGTTCCCCTCCGGCGAGAGCTCCGGCACCATTCCTCGCCAGAGCCGCTGCGAAAGCCGAGCCGGGGCCCTCGCTCCACAGCGCTCGACATGTTGTGGGTCGTGTTCTGTGCCCTTCTGTGTCATCGTATCGAAAAGCATTTTGGTGAATCATTCGAGGAGAGCTTTAGCGCTAGTACTTGTCGATAATTTAAGTCTCCTTAGGAGTAATTTTCTTGAACCAATCGCTACGAACTCACCAGGAGAGACGCTGGATTGCTGGAGTCTTTACCACTAGGGACTTGTAAAGAATGATTTTCTACCTTGAGTCATTTGCAAGAACCGATCTCTTCCAACGCACCAAGGGAGAATGCCTTTGCTTTTCTGCTGGATGATTCCGTGGGAAATTGATCAGAAGACGGCTGAGGAATGAATTGTCTCATTCCGAGTCATTTTCACGAACCGATTTTAGTCCAAATCTCCAGGAGCTAATTATGACTATAGTACGGAGGATGATTCCATGTGTAATTAATTGCTAACGTTGATCAGAAAGAACTGCCTCCTTTTTAGTAATTTCGACCAAATCGTCAACTGATATCTACCTGATCACAAGGAGCCAATCTGAAAGGCTTTTGGAGGATGAGTCCATTTGTCGTTGATTATTAGCATTGATCAGTTATAACTTTCTCTTTTTTAGCAATTTTCACGATAAATCTCTGCCAAATGCCGAAGAGAGAATAGACTTGCTTTTTGGTGGATGGTTCCATGAGAAAGACATCAGGATACCTGATTACGAAAGACGTTCTCATTTTGAGTAATTTTCGCAACCTGCTCTGTACCGTCTGACGAGAAGTGAATCCTCGGGGCTTTCAGGAAGATTCCCTCTCAAATTTATCTGTCGCACAGGTCGAAGATGAATTTCTCTATTTTAGTATATTTCAAGAAACGATTTCTTCCAAATCACCAGCAAAAAGCGTTTTGGTGAATCATTCGAGAGAAATGGATCACTAGTACTTGTCAATAATGTATGTCTCATTATGAGTAATTGTCTTGACCAGATCTCTACCAAATGATCAGGCGAGATAACGTATGGCTTTTCGAGGAAGAGTGCATGAGACATCAACGGCTACATCTGATTAGTAATGAATGTCTCATTTTTAGCAATTTACACTACCCATCTGTATGTGTGACGTGTTCTGTGTGCGTGTGCATCGGTGTCGTGCTGTGTGTGTTGTCTTGGGTGGCCACAACACTGGGTAATGCACAAAGCATTCCCCTCCTGAAGGAAGAGTGACACGACGTGGCCACTCAGGAGTAACACACAAACAATCCCCCGCCTCCCCCACCCCCCACCCCCCCGCATCCCCCACCCCGGAGCAACAGTGATGTGTGTGGCCACTTTCAGGTCATGCACAAAGCATTTCCCTCCTGGAGCAACAGTGACACCGGGCAGCCCCTTGGAGTAAGACACAAATCATTTCCTCACGGAGCACCAGTTGCACAAACTGAGTTTAATAATAATAATAATAATAATAATAATAATAATAAAACTAAACAAAAATAGATAGGTAGATTTCCAGTGATTAGAAGGGGTAGCAAACAGAAGAAGGCAGATTGCTAAGCAACTACAAATACGCACGCATACTGAGCCTAAGATCTTCAAGAGACTGGATTCAAGAAGTAATTTCCCATCCTACATGTCTTTCAGCAACTTGAAGAGTTTCTGTAGCTTAGACTTCCCGTTGTTTCTCTTTACAGACTACACTCCTGTTTTAGGCTGGACTTCCCCTTCTCATTTCCTTTGTCTCTTCAGGTACTTTCAGCAGCCTTTCTACCGCCCTGCGTGATTTTCGTCCGCTCCGACTTTTCCATGGCTCCCGAGACCTCCCTTGTGGGAATGCACAGCTACCCGTGTCCTGTGAAGGGACACGGCACGAGGAGAGAAGAGGAGAGAAGAGAAAGAGAGAGCTGGCGAACACAGGAGAGAAAACAGAGAAACATGAGAGCAAGGCGAGCAACTCACCACCTGGAGTCATCCTCTTGGATCCAACCTTCAGTTGTGGAGAAGACACCGTTCCTGACCAGAGAAACGAGCAGCCTCTGAAAATGGGACCTTTTCTCCCTCGTAAGCACAGCTGATCAGGAACCTTTGCTTACAAACCGAACCCTAATGGACGGGGCTTCCCGACCCGGACTCAGGTGGGGCGTGAGCAGAGTCCTCACCAAACCAGACACTTCTCTCACCGAGACTGGCGAGAGCTCGGCTCCCAGATGGAGGGCTCTTGCCTGGCATCCCCAACGGTCACAGGCTCGCTGCTCTCACTCACATTCCGTCGCATGAGGGCAGTAGACGCTGAGGCTTGACTTCTTTTTCCTTGCTACTAAACCCAGCCCAAGGGGAAAAAAACAAGTAAGTTACCATCTCAGTCGGCGACGTCTCGGAGGCTCCTCTCTTTGCCTCTCCCACACGGCGGGGAGCCGCCCTCCACTCTCCTCCCATTACCCCTTGAGCATCCCAACCAAAATCTCCTTTTCTAACGGCACCCCACAGAGTCACTCTGCTCAAGAGACTCTGGCCCCTCCCCACCTTCATCCCCCCGAGCCCCGTCCCCAGCGAGGACGCCCACGGCCGCTGAGGAGGACGACAGCGAGTGCGGACGAGGAACTGGAAGCACTGACCTGGCAGCCAGGTCTGCAGAGGGCAGAGAGCGGAGGCCTGGTTCCGCCTCCTTGGAAAGAGGCCCAAGCGGCTCAGGCCCCCTCCTGCCGTGTTCCCCTCCGGCGAGAGCTCCGGCACCATTCCTCGCCAGAGCCGCTGCGAAAGCCGAGCCGGGGCCCTCGCTCCACAGCGCTCGACATGTTGTGGGTCGTGTTCTGTGCCCTTCTGTGTCATCGTATCGAAAAGCATTTTGGTGAATCATTCGAGGAGAGCTTTAGCGCTAGTACTTGTCGATAATTTAAGTCTCCTTAGGAGTAATTTTCTTGAACCAATCGCTACGAACTCACCAGGAGAGACGCTGGATTGCTGGAGTCTTTACCACTAGGGACTTGTAAAGAATGATTTTCTACCTTGAGTCATTTGCAAGAACCGATCTCTTCCAACGCACCAAGGGAGAATGCCTTTGCTTTTCTGCTGGATGATTCCGTGGGAAATTGATCAGAAGACGGCTGAGGAATGAATTGTCTCATTCCGAGTCATTTTCACGAACCGATTTTAGTCCAAATCTCCAGGAGCTAATTATGACTATAGTACGGAGGATGATTCCATGTGTAATTAATTGCTAACGTTGATCAGAAAGAACTGCCTCCTTTTTAGTAATTTCGACCAAATCGTCAACTGATATCTACCTGATCACAAGGAGCCAATCTGAAAGGCTTTTGGAGGATGAGTCCATTTGTCGTTGATTATTAGCATTGATCAGTTATAACTTTCTCTTTTTTAGCAATTTTCACGATAAATCTCTGCCAAATGCCGAAGAGAGAATAGACTTGCTTTTTGGTGGATGGTTCCATGAGAAAGACATCAGGATACCTGATTACGAAAGACGTTCTCATTTTGAGTAATTTTCGCAACCTGCTCTGTACCGTCTGACGAGAAGTGAATCCTCGGGGCTTTCAGGAAGATTCCCTCTCAAATTTATCTGTCGCACAGGTCGAAGATGAATTTCTCTATTTTAGTATATTTCAAGAAACGATTTCTTCCAAATCACCAGCAAAAAGCGTTTTGGTGAATCATTCGAGAGAAATGGATCACTAGTACTTGTCAATAATGTATGTCTCATTATGAGTAATTGTCTTGACCAGATCTCTACCAAATGATCAGGCGAGATAACGTATGGCTTTTCGAGGAAGAGTGCATGAGACATCAACGGCTACATCTGATTAGTAATGAATGTCTCATTTTTAGCAATTTACACTACCCATCTGTATGTGTGACGTGTTCTGTGTGCGTGTGCATCGGTGTCGTGCTGTGTGTGTTGTCTTGGGTGGCCACAACACTGGGTAATGCACAAAGCATTCCCCTCCTGAAGGAAGAGTGACACGACGTGGCCACTCAGGAGTAACACACAAACAATCCCCCGCCTCCCCCACCCCCCACCCCCCCGCATCCCCCACCCCGGAGCAACAGTGATGTGTGTGGCCACTTTCAGGTCATGCACAAAGCATTTCCCTCCTGGAGCAACAGTGACACCGGGCAGCCCCTTGGAGTAAGACACAAATCATTTCCTCACGGAGCACCAGTTGCACAAACTGAGTTTAATAATAATAATAATAATAATAATAATAATAATAAAACTAAACAAAAATAGATAGGTAGATTTCCAGTGATTAGAAGGGGTAGCAAACAGAAGAAGGCAGATTGCTAAGCAACTACAAATACGCACGCATACTGAGCCTAAGATCTTCAAGAGACTGGATTCAAGAAGTAATTTCCCATCCTACATGTCTTTCAGCAACTTGAAGAGTTTCTGTAGCTTAGACTTCCCGTTGTTTCTCTTTACAGACTACACTCCTGTTTTAGGCTGGACTTCCCCTTCTCATTTCCTTTGTCTCTTCAGGTACTTTCAGCAGCCTTTCTACCGCCCTGCGTGATTTTCGTCCGCTCCGACTTTTCCATGGCTCCCGAGACCTCCCTTGTGGGAATGCACAGCTACCCGTGTCCTGTGAAGGGACACGGCACGAGGAGAGAAGAGGAGAGAAGAGAAAGAGAGAGCTGGCGAACACAGGAGAGAAAACAGAGAAACATGAGAGCAAGGCGAGCAACTCACCACCTGGAGTCATCCTCTTGGATCCAACCTTCAGTTGTGGAGAAGACACCGTTCCTGACCAGAGAAACGAGCAGCCTCTGAAAATGGGACCTTTTCTCCCTCGTAAGCACAGCTGATCAGGAACCTTTGCTTACAAACCGAACCCTAATGGACGGGGCTTCCCGACCCGGACTCAGGTGGGGCGTGAGCAGAGTCCTCACCAAACCAGACACTTCTCTCACCGAGACTGGCGAGAGCTCGGCTCCCAGATGGAGGGCTCTTGCCTGGCATCCCCAACGGTCACAGGCTCGCTGCTCTCACTCACATTCCGTCGCATGAGGGCAGTAGACGCTGAGGCTTGACTTCTTTTTCCTTGCTACTAAACCCAGCCCAAGGGGAAAAAAACAAGTAAGTTACCATCTCAGTCGGCGACGTCTCGGAGGCTCCTCTCTTTGCCTCTCCCACACGGCGGGGAGCCGCCCTCCACTCTCCTCCCATTACCCCTTGAGCATCCCAACCAAAATCTCCTTTTCTAACGGCACCCCACAGAGTCACTCTGCTCAAGAGACTCTGGCCCCTCCCCACCTTCATCCCCCCGAGCCCCGTCCCCAGCGAGGACGCCCACGGCCGCTGAGGAGGACGACAGCGAGTGCGGACGAGGAACTGGAAGCACTGACCTGGCAGCCAGGTCTGCAGAGGGCAGAGAGCGGAGGCCTGGTTCCGCCTCCTTGGAAAGAGGCCCAAGCGGCTCAGGCCCCCTCCTGCCGTGTTCCCCTCCGGCGAGAGCTCCGGCACCATTCCTCGCCAGAGCCGCTGCGAAAGCCGAGCCGGGGCCCTCGCTCCACAGCGCTCGACATGTTGTGGGTCGTGTTCTGTGCCCTTCTGTGTCATCGTATCGAAAAGCATTTTGGTGAATCATTCGAGGAGAGCTTTAGCGCTAGTACTTGTCGATAATTTAAGTCTCCTTAGGAGTAATTTTCTTGAACCAATCGCTACGAACTCACCAGGAGAGACGCTGGATTGCTGGAGTCTTTACCACTAGGGACTTGTAAAGAATGATTTTCTACCTTGAGTCATTTGCAAGAACCGATCTCTTCCAACGCACCAAGGGAGAATGCCTTTGCTTTTCTGCTGGATGATTCCGTGGGAAATTGATCAGAAGACGGCTGAGGAATGAATTGTCTCATTCCTAGTCATTTTCACGAACCGATTTTAGTCCAAATCTCCAGGAGCTAATTATGACTATAGTACGGAGGATGATTCCATGTGTAATTAATTGCTAACGTTGATCAGAAAGAACTGCCTCCTTTTTAGTAATTTCGACCAAATCGTCAACTGATATCTACCTGATCACAAGGAGCCAATCTGAAAGGCTTTTGGAGGATGAGTCCATTTGTCGTTGATTATTAGCATTGATCAGTTATAACTTTCTCTTTTTTAGCAATTTTCACGATAAATCTCTGCCAAATGGCGAAGAGAGAATAGACTTGCTTTTTGGTGGATGGTTCCATGAGAAAGACATCAGGATACCTGATTACGAAAGACGTTCTCATTTTGAGTAATTTTCGCAACCTGCTCTGTACCGTCTGACGAGAAGTGAATCCTCGGGGCTTTCAGGAAGATTCCCTCTCAAATTTATCTGTCGCACAGGTCGAAGATGAATTTCTCTATTTTAGTATATTTCAAGAAACGATTTCTTCCAAATCACCAGCAAAAAGCGTTTTGGTGAATCATTCGAGGAGAAATGGATCACTAGTACTTGTCAATAATGTATGTCTCATTATGAGTAATTGTCTTGACCAGATCTCTACCAAATGATCAGGCGAGATAACGTATGGCTTTTCGAGGAAGAGTGCATGAGACATCAACGGCTACATCTGATTAGTAATGAATGTCTCATTTTTAGCAATTTACACTACCCATCTGTATGTGTGACGTGTTCTGTGTGCGTGTGCATCGGTGTCGTGCTGTGTGTGTTGTCTTGGGTGGCCACAACACAGGGTAATGCACAAAGCATTCCCCTCCTGAAGGAAGAGTGACACGACGTGGCCACTCAGGAGTAACACACAAACAATCCCCCGCCTCCCCCACCACCCCCCCCCCGCATCCCCCACCCCGGAGCAACAGTGATGTGTGTGGCCACTTTCAGGTCATGCACAAAGCATTTCCCTCCTGGAGCAACAGTGACACCGGGCAGCCCCTTGGAGTAAGACACAAATCATTTCCTCACGGAGCACCAGTTGCACAAACTGAGTTTATTAATAATAATAATAATAATAAAACTAAACAAAAATAGATAGGTAGATTTCCAGTGATTAGAAGGGGTAGCAAACAGAAGAAGGCAGATTGCTAAGCAACTACAAATACGCACGCATACTGAGCCTAAGATCTTCAAGAGACTGGATTCAAGAAGTAATTTCCCATCCTACATGTCTTTCGGCAACTTGAAGAGTTTCTGTAGCTTAGACTTCCCGTTGTTTCTCTTTACAGACTACACTCCTGTTTTAGGCTGGACTGCCCCTTCTCATTTCCTTTGTCTCTTCAGGTACTTTCAGCAGCCTTTCTACCGCCCTGCGTGATTTTCGTCCGCTCCGACTTTTCCATGGCTCCCGAGACCTCCCTTGTGGGAATGCACAGCAACCCGTGTCCTGTGAAGGGACACGGCACGAGGAGAGAAGAGGAGAGAAGAGAAAGAGAGAGCTGGCGAACACAGGAGAGAAAACAGAGAAACATGAGAGCAAGGCGAGCAACTCACCACCTGGAGTCATCCTCTTGGATCCAACCTTCAGTTGTGGAGAAGACACCGTTCCTGACCAGAGAAACGAGCAGCCTCTGAAAATGGGACCTTTTCTCCCTCGTAAGCACAGCTGATCAGGAACCTTTGCTTACAAACCGAACCCTAATGGACGGGGCTTCCCGACCCGGACTCAGGTGGGGCGTGAGCAGAGTCCTCACCAAACCAGACACTTCTCTCACCGAGACTGGCGAGAGCTCGGCTCCCAGATGGAGGGCTCTTGCCTGGCATCCCCAACGGTCACAGGCTCGCTGCTCTCACTCACATTCCGTCGCATGAGGGCAGTAGACGCTGAGGCTTGACTTCTTTTTCCTTGCTACTAAACCCAGCCCAAGGGGAAAAAAACAAGTAAGTTACCATCTCAGTCGGCGACGTCTCGGAGGCTCCTCTCTTTGCCTCTCCCACACGGCGGGGATCCGCCCTCCACTCTCCTCCCATTACCCCTTGAGCATCCCAACCAAAATCTCCTTTTCTAACGGCACCCCACAGAGTCACTCTGCTCAAGAGACTCTGGCCCCTCCCCACCTTCATCCCCCCGAGCCCCGTCCCCAGCGAGGACGCCCACGGCCGCTGAGGAGGACGACAGCGAGTGCGGACGAGGAACTGGAAGCACTGACCTGGCAGCCAGGTCTGCAGAGGGCAGAGAGCGGAGGCCTGGTTCCGCCTCCTTGGAAAGAGGCCCAAGCGGCTCAGGCCCCCTCCTGCCGTGTTCCCCTCCGGCGAGAGCTCCGGCACCATTCCTCGCCAGAGCCGCTGCGAAAGCCGAGCCGGGGCCCTCGCTCCACAGCGCTCGACATGTTGTGGGTCGTGTTCTGTGCCCTTCTGTGTCATCGTATCGAAAAGCATATTGGTGAATCATTCGAGGAGAGCTTTAGCGCTAGTACTTGTCGATAATTTAAGTCTCCTTAGGAGTAATTTTCTTGAACCAATCGCTACGAACTCACCAGGAGAGACGCTGGATTGCTGGAGTCTTTACCACTAGGGACTTGTAAAGAATGATTTTCTACCTTGAGTCATTTGCAAGAACCGATCTCTTCCAACGCACCAAGGGAGAATGCCTTTGCTTTTCTGCTGGATGATTCCGTGGGAAATTGATCAGAAGACGGCTGAGGAATGAATTGTCTCATTCCTAGTCATTTTCACGAACCGATTTTAGTCCAAATCTCCAGGAGCTAATTATGACTATAGTACGGAGGATGATTCCATGTGTAATTAATTGCTAACGTTGATCAGAAAGAACTGCCTCCTTTTTAGTAATTTCGACCAAATCGTCAACTGATATCTACCTGATCACAAGGAGCCAATCTGAAAGGCTTTTGGAGGATGAGTCCATTTGTCGTTGATTATTAGCATTGATCAGTTATAACTTTCTCTTTTTTAGCAATTTTCACGATAAATCTCTGCCAAATGCCGAAGAGAGAATAGACTTGCTTTTTGGTGGATGGTTCCATGAGAAAGACATCAGGATACCTGATTACGAAAGACGTTCTCATTTTGAGTAATTTTCGCAACCTGCTCTGTACCGTCTGACGAGAAGTGAATCCTCGGGGCTTTCAGGAAGATTCCCTCTCAAATTTATCTGTCGCACAGGTCGAAGATGAATTTCTCTATTTTAGTATATTTCAAGAAACGATTTCTTCCAAATCACCAGCAAAAAGCGTTTTGGTGAATCATTCGAGAGAAATGGATCACTAGTACTTGTCAATAATGTATGTCTCATTATGAGTAATTGTCTTGACCAGATCTCTACCAAATGATCAGGCGAGATAACGTATGGCTTTTCGAGGAAGAGTGCATGAGACATCAACGGCTACATCTGATTAGTAATGAATGTCTCATTTTTAGCAATTTACACTCCCCATCTGTATGTGTGACGTGTTCTGTGTGCGTGTGCATCGGTGTCGTGCTGTGTGTGTTGTCTTGGGTGGCCACAACACTGGGTAATGCACAAAGCATTCCCCTCCTGAAGGAAGAGTGACACGACGTGGCCACTCAGGAGTAACACACAAACAATCCCCCGCCTCCCCCACCCCCCACCCCCCCGCATCCCCCACCCCGGAGCAACAGTGATGTGTGTGGCCACTTTCAGGTCATGCACAAAGCATTTCCCTCCTGGAGCAACAGTGACACCGGGCAGCCCCTTGGAGTAAGACACAAATCATTTCCTCACGGAGCACCAGTTGCACAAACTGAGTTTAATAATAATAATAATAATAATAATAATAATAATAATAAAACTAAACAAAAATAGACAGGTAGATTTTCAGTGATTAGAAGGGGTAGCAAACAGAAGAAGGCAGATTGCTAAGCAACTACAAATACGCACGCATACTGAGCCTAAGATCTTCAAGAGACTGGATTCAAGAAGTAATTTCCCATCCTACATGTCTTTCGGCAACTTGAAGAGTTTCTGTAGCTTAGACTTCCCGTTGTTTCTCTTTACAGACTACACTCCTGTTTTAGGCTGGACTTCCCCTTCTCATTTCCTTTGTCTCTTCAGGTACTTTCAGCAGCCTTTCTACCGCCCTGCGTGATTTTCGTCCGCTCCGACTTTTCCATGGCTCCCGAGTCCTCCCTTGTGGGAATGCACAGCTACCCGTGTCCTGTGAAGGGACACGGCACGAGGAGAGAAGAGGAGAGAAGAGAAAGAGAGAGCTGGCGAACACAGGAGAGAAAACAGAGAAACATGAGAGCAAGGCGAGCAACTCACCACCTGGAGTCATCCTCTTGGATCCAACCTTCAGTTGTGGAGAAGACACCGTTCCTGACCAGAGAAACGAGCAGCCTCTGAAAATGGGACCTTTTCTCCCTCGTAAGCACAGCTGATCAGGAACCTTTGCTTACAAACCGAACCCTAATGGACGGGGCTTCCCGACCCGGACTCAGGTGGGGCGTGAGCAGAGTCCTCACCAAACCAGACACTTCTCTCACCGAGACTGGCGAGAGCTCGGCTCCCAGATGGAGGGCTCTTGCCTGGCATCCCCAACGGTCACAGGCTCGCTGCTCTCACTCACATTCCGTCGCATGAGGGCAGTAGACGCTGAGGCTTGACTTCTTTTTCCTTGCTACTAAACCCAGCCCAAGGGGAAAAAAACAAGTAAGTTACCATCTCAGTCGGCGACGTCTCGGAGGCTCCTCTCTTTGCCTCTCCCACACGGCGGGGATCCGCCCTCCACTCTCCTCCCATTACCCCTTGAGCATCCCAACCAAAATCTCCTTTTCTAACGGCACCCCACAGAGTCACTCTGCTCAAGAGACTCTGGCCCCTCCCCACCTTCATCCCCCCGAGCCCCGTCCCCAGCGAGGACGCCCACGGCCGCTGAGGAGGACGACAGCGAGTGCGGACGAGGAACTGGAAGCACTGACCTGGCAGCCAGGTCTGCAGAGGGCAGAGAGCGGAGGCCTGGTTCCGCCTCCTTGGAAAGAGGCCCAAGCGGCTCAGGCCCCCTCCTGCCGTGTTCCCCTCCGGCGAGAGCTCCGGCACCATTCCTCGCCAGAGCCGCTGCGAAAGCCGAGCCGGGGCCCTCGCTCCACAGCGCTCGACATGTTGTGGGTCGTGTTCTGTGCCCTTCTGTGTCATCGTATCGAAAAGCATTTTGGTGAATCATTCGAGGAGAGCTTTAGCGCTAGTACTTGTCGATAATTTAAGTCTCCTTAGGAGTAATTTTCTTGAACCAATCGCTACGAACTCACCAGGAGAGACGCTGGATTGCTGGAGTCTTTACCACTAGGGACTTGTAAAGAATGATTTTCTACCTTGAGTCATTTGCAAGAACCGATCTCTTCCAACGCACCAAGGGAGAATGCCTTTGCTTTTCTGCTGGATGATTCCGTGGGAAATTGATCAGAAGACGGCTGAGGAATGAATTGTCTCATTCCTAGTCATTTTCACGAACCGATTTTAGTCCAAATCTCCAGGAGCTAATTATGACTATAGTACGGAGGATGATTCCATGTGTAATTAATTGCTAACGTTGATCAGAAAGAACTGCCTCCTTTTTAGTAATTTCGACCAAATCGTCAACTGATATCTACCTGATCACAAGGAGCCAATCTGAAAGGCTTTTGGAGGATGAGTCCATTTGTCGTTGATTATTAGCATTGATCAGTTATAACTTTCTCTTTTTTAGCAATTTTCACGATAAATCTCTGCCAAATGCCGAAGAGAGAATAGACTTGCTTTTTGGTGGATGGTTCCATGAGAAAGACATCAGGATACCTGATTACGAAAGACGTTCTCATTTTGAGTAATTTTCGCAACCTGCTCTGTACCGTCTGACGAGAAGTGAATCCTCGGGGCTTTCAGGAAGATTCCCTCTCAAATTTATCTGTCGCACAGGTCGAAGATGAATTTCTCTATTTTAGTATATTTCAAGAAACGATTTCTTCCAAATCACCAGCAAAAAGCGTTTTGGTGAATCATTCGAGAGAAATGGATCACTAGTACTTGTCAATAATGTATGTCTCATTATGAGTAATTGTCTTGACCAGATCTCTACCAAATGATCAGGCGAGATAACGTATGGCTTTTCGAGGAAGAGTGCATGAGACATCAACGGCTACATCTGATTAGTAATGAATGTCTCATTTTTAGCAATTTACACTCCCCATCTGTATGTGTGACGTGTTCTGTGTGCGTGTGCATCCGTGTCGTGCTGTGTGTGTTGTCTTGGGTGGCCACAACACTGGGTAATGCACAAAGCATTCCCCTCCTGAAGGAAGAGTGACACGACGTGGCCACTCAGGAGTAACACACAAACAATCCCCCGCCTCCCCCACCCCCCACCCCCCCGCATCCCCCACCCCGGAGCAACAGTGATGTGTGTGGCCACTTTCAGGTCATGCACAAAGCATTTCCCTCCTGGAGCAACAGTGACACCGGGCAGCCCCTTGGAGTAAGACACAAATCATTTCCTCACGGAGCACCAGTTGCACAAACTGAGTTTAATAATAATAATAATAATAATAACAATAATAATAAAACTAAACAAAAATAGATAGGTAGATTTCCAGTGATTAGAAGGGGTAGCAAACAGAAGAAGGCAGATTGCTAAGCAACTACAAATACGCACGCATACTGAGCCTAAGATCTTCAAGAGACTGGATTCAAGAAGTAATTTCCCATCCTACATGTCTTTCGGCAACTTGAAGAGTTTCTGTAGCTTAGACTTCCCGTTGTTTCTCTTTACAGACTACACTCCTGTTTTAGGCTGGACTTCCCCTTCTCATTTCCTTTGTCTCTTCAGGTACTTTCAGCAGCCTTTCTACCGCCCTGCGTGATTTTCGTCCGCTCCGACTTTTCCATGGCTCCCGAGACCTCCCTTGTGGGAATGCACAGCTACCCGTGTCCTGTGAAGGGACACGGCACGAGGAGAGAAGAGGAGAGAAGAGAAAGAGAGAGCTGGCGAACACAGGAGAGAAAACAGAGAAACATGAGAGCAAGGCGAGCAACTCACCACCTGGAGTCATCCTCTTGGATCCAACCTTCAGTTGTGGAGAAGACACCGTTCCTGACCAGAGAAACGAGCAGCCTCTGAAAATGGGACCTTTTCTCCCTCGTAAGCACAGCTGATCAGGAACCTTTGCTTACAAACCGAACCCTAATGGACGGGGCTTCCCGACCCGGACTCAGGTGGGGCGTGAGCAGAGTCCTCACCAAACCAGACACTTCTCTCACCGAGACTGGCGAGAGCTCGGCTCCCAGATGGAGGGCTCTTGCCTGGCATCCCCAACGGTCACAGGCTCGCTGCTCTCACTCACATTCCGTCGCATGAGGGCAGTAGACGCTGAGGCTTGACTTCTTTTTCCTTGCTACTAAACCCAGCCCAAGGGGAAAAAAACAAGTAAGTTACCATCTCAGTCGGCGACGTCTTGGAGGCTCCTCTCTTTGCCTCTCCCACACGGCGGGGATCCGCCCTCCACTCTCCTCCCATTACCCCTTGAGCATCCCAACCAAAATCTCCTTTTCTAACGGCACCCCACAGAGTCACTCTGCTCAAGAGACTCTGGCCCCTCCCCACCTTCATCCCCCCGAGCCCCGTCCCCAGCGAGGACGCCCACGGCCGCTGAGGAGGACGACAGCGAGTGCGGACGAGGAACTGGAAGCACTGACCTGGCAGCCAGGTCTGCAGAGGGCAGAGAGCGGAGGCCTGGTTCCGCCTCCTTGGAAAGAGGCCCAAGCGGCTCAGGCCCCCTCCTGCCGTGTTCCCCTCCGGCGAGAGCTCCGGCACCATTCCTCGCCAGAGCCGCTGCGAAAGCCGAGCCGGGGCCCTCGCTCCACAGCGCTCGACATGTTGTGGGTCGTGTTCTGTGCCCTTCTGTGTCATCGTATCGAAAAGCATTTTGGTGAATCATTCGAGGAGAGCTTTAGCGCTAGTACTTGTCGATAATTTAAGTCTCCTTAGGAGTAATTTTCTTGAACCAATCGCTACGAACTCACCAGGAGAGACGCTGGATTGCTGGAGTCTTTACCACTAGGGACTTGTAAAGAATGATTTTCTACCTTGAGTCATTTGCAAGAACTGATCTCTTCCAACGCACCAAGGGAGAATGCCATTGCTTTTCTGCTGGATGATTCCGTGGGAAATTGATCAGAAGACGGCTGAGGAATGAATTGTCTCATTCCTAGTCATTTTCACGAACCGATTTTAGTCCAAATCTCCAGGAGCTAATTATGACTATAGTACGGAGGATGATTCCATGTGTAATTAATTGCTAACGTTGATCAGAAAGAACTGCCTCCTTTTTAGTAATTTCGACCAAATCGTCAACTGATATCTACCTGATCACAAGGAGCCAATCTGAAAGGCTTTTGGAGGATGAGTCCATTTGTCGTTGATTATTAGCATTGATCAGTTATAACTTTCTCTTTTTTAGCAATTTTCACGATAAATCTCTGCCAAATGCCGAAGAGAGAATAGACTTGCTTTTTGGTGGATGGTTCCATGAGAAAGACATCAGGATACCTGATTACGAAAGACGTTCTCATTTTGAGTAATTTTCGCAACCTGCTCTGTACCGTCTGACGAGAAGTGAATCCTCGGGGCTTTCAGGAAGATTCCCTCTCAAATTGATCTGTCGCACAGGTCGAAGATGAATTTCTCTATTTTAGTATATTTCAAGAAACGATTTCTTCCAAATCACCAGCAAAAAGCGTTTTGGTGAATCATTCGAGAGAAATGGATCACTAGTACTTGTCAATAATGTATGTCTCATTATGAGTAATTGTCTTGACCAGATCTCTACCAAATGATCAGGCGAGATAACGTATGGCTTTTCGAGGAAGAGTGCATGAGACATCAACGGCTACATCTGATTAGTAATGAATGTCTCATTTTTAGCAATTTACACTACCCATCTGTATGTGTGACGTGTTCTGTGTGCGTGTGCATCGGTGTCGTGCTGTGTGTGTTGTCTTGGGTGGCCACAACACTGGGTAATGCACAAAGCATTCCCCTCCTGAAGGAAGAGTGACACGACGTGGCCACTCAGGAGTAACACACAAACAATCCCCCGCCTCCCCCACCCCCCACCCCCCCGCATCCCCCACCCCGGAGCAACAGTGATGTGTGTGGCCACTTTCAGGTCATGCACAAAGCATTTCCCTCCTGGAGCAACAGTGACACCGGGCAGCCCCTTGGAGTAAGACACAAATCATTTCCTCACGGAGCACCAGTTGCACAAACTGAGTTTAATAATAATAATAATAATAATAACACTAATAATAATACTAAACAAAAATAGATAGGTAGATTTCCAGTGATTAGAAGGGGTAGCAAACAGAAGAAGGCAGATTGCTAAGCAACTACAAATACGCACGCATACTGAGCCTAAGATCTTCAAGAGACTGGATTCAAGAAGTAATTTCCCATCCTACATGTCTTTCGGCAACTTGAAGAGTTTCTGTAGCTTAGACTTCCCGTTGTTTCTCTTTACAGACTACACTCCTGTTTTAGGCTGGACTTCCCCTTCTCATTTCCTTTGTCTCTTCAGGTACTTTCAGCAGCCTTTCTACCGCCCTGCGTGATTTTCGTCCGCTCCGACTTTTCCATGGCTCCAGAGACCTCCCTTGTGGGAATGCACAGCTACCCGTGTCCTGTGAAGGGACACGGCACGAGGAGAGAAGAGGAGAGAAGAGAAAGAGAGAGCTGGCGAACACAGGAGAGAAAACAGAGAAACATGAGAGCAAGGCGAGCAACTCACCACCTGGAGTCATCCTCTTGGATCCAAGCTTCAGTTGTGGAGAAGACACCGTTCCTGACCAGAGAAACGAGCAGCCTCTGAAAATGGGACCTTTTCTCCCTCGTAAGCACAGCTGATCAGGAACCTTTGCTTACAAACCGAACCCTAATGGACGGGGCTTCCCGACCCGGACTCAGGTGGGGCGTGAGCAGAGTCCTCACCAAACCAGACACTTCTCTCACCGAGACTGGCGAGAGCTCGGCTCCCAGATGGAGGGCTCTTGCCTGGCATCCCCAACGGTCACAGGCTCGCTGCTCTCACTCACATTCCGTCGCATGAGGGCAGTAGACGCTGAGGCTTGACTTCTTTTTCCTTGCTACTAAACCCAGCCCAAGGGGAAAAAAACAAGTAAGTTACCATCTCAGTCGGCGACGTCTCGGAGGCTCCTCTCTTTGCCTCTCCCACACGGCGGGGATCCGCCCTCCACTCTCCTCCCATTACCCCTTGAGCATCCCAACCAAAATCTCCTTTTCTAACGGCACCCCACAGAGTCACTCTGCTCAAGAGACTCTGGCCCCTCCCCACCTTCATCCCCCCGAGCCCCGTCCCCAGCGAGGACGCCCACGGCCGCTGAGGAGGACGACAGCGAGTGCGGACGAGGAACTGGAAGCACTGACCTGGCAGCCAGGTCTGCAGAGGGCAGAGAGCGGAGGCCTGGTTCCGCCTCCTTGGAAAGAGGCCCAAGCGGCTCAGGCCCCCTCCTGCCGTGTTCCCCTCCGGCGAGAGCTCCGGCACCATTCCTCGCCAGAGCCGCTGCGAAAGCCGAGCCGGGGCCCTCGCTCCACAGCGCTCGACATGTTGTGGGTCGTGTTCTGTGCCCTTCTGTGTCATCGTATCGAAAAGCATATTGGTGAATCATTCGAGGAGAGCTTTAGCGCTAGTACTTGTCGATAATTTAAGTCTCCTTAGGAGTAATTTTCTTGAACCAATCGCTACGAACTCACCAGGAGAGACGCTGGATTGCTGGAGTCTTTACCACTAGGGACTTGTAAAGAATGATTTTCTACCTTGAGTCATTTGCAAGAACCGATCTCTTCCAACGCACCAAGGGAGAATGCCTTTGCTTTTCTGCTGGATGATTCCGTGGGAAATTGATCAGAAGACGGCTGAGGAATGAATTGTCTCATTCCGAGTCATTTTCACGAACCGATTTTAGTCCAAATCTCCAGGAGCTAATTATGACTATAGTACGGAGGATGATTCCATGTGTAATTAATTGCTAACGTTGATCAGAAAGAACTGCCTCCTTTTTAGTAATTTCGACCAAATCGTCAACTGATATCTACCTGATCACAAGGAGCCAATCTGAAAGGCTTTTGGAGGATGAGTCCATTTGTCGTTGATTATTAGCATTGATCAGTTATAACTTTCTCTTTTTTAGCAATTTTCACGATAAATCTCTGCCAAATGCCGAAGAGAGAATAGACTTGCTTTTTGGTGGATGGTTCCATGAGAAAGACATCAGGATACCTGATTACGAAAGACGTTCTCATTTTGAGTAATTTTCGCAACCTGCTCTATACCGTCTGACGAGAAGTGAATCCTCGGGGCTTTCAGGAAGATTCCCTCTCAAATTTATCTGTCGCACAGGTCGAAGATGAATTTCTCTATTTTAGTATATTTCAAGAAACGATTTCTTCCAAATCACCAGCAAAAAGCGTTTTGGTGAATCATTCGAGAGAAATGGATCACTAGTACTTGTCAATAATGTATGTCTCATTATGAGTAATTGTCTTGACCAGATCTCTACCAAATGATCAGGCGAGATAACGTATGGCTTTTCGAGGAAGAGTGCATGAGACATCAACGGCTACATCTGATTAGTAATGAATGTCTCATTTTTAGCAATTTACACTCCCCATCTGTATGTGTGACGTGTTCTGTGCGTGTGCATCGGTGTCGTGCTGTGTGTGTTGTCTTGGGTGGCCACAACACTGGGTAATGCACAAAGCATTCCCCTCCTGAAGGAAGAGTGACACGACGTGGCCACTCAGGAGTAACACACAAACAATCCCCCGCCTCCCCCACCCCCCACCCCCCCGCATCCCCCACCCCGGAGCAACAGTGATGTGTGTGGCCACTTTCAGGTCATGCACAAAGCATTTCCCTCCTGGAGCAACAGTGACACCGGGCAGCCCCTTGGAGTAAGACACAAATCATTTCCTCACGGAGCACCAGTTGCACAAACTGAGTTTAATAATAATAATAATAATAATAACAATAATAATAAAACTAAACAAAAATAGATAGGTAGATTTCCAGTGATTAGAAGGGGTAGCAAACAGAAGAAGGCAGATTGCTAAGCAACTACAAATACGCACGCATACTGAGCCTAAGATCTTCAAGAGACTGGATTCAAGAAGTAATTTCCCATCCTACATGTCTTTCGGCAACTTGAAGAGTTTCTGTAGCTTAGACTTCCCGTTGTTTCTCTTTACAGACTACACTCCTGTTTTAGGCTGGACTTCCCCTTCTCATTTCCTTTGTCTCTTCAGGTACTTTCAGCAGCCTTTCTACCGCCCTGCGTGATTTTCGTCCGCTCCGACTTTTCCATGGCTCCCGAGACCTCCCTTGTGGGAATGCACAGCTACCCGTGTCCTGTGAAGGGACACGGCACGAGGAGAGAAGAGGAGAGAAGAGAAAGAGAGAGCTGGCGAACACAGGAGAGAAAACAGAGAAACATGAGAGCAAGGCGAGCAACTCACCACCTGGAGTCATCCTCTTGGATCCAACCTTCAGTTGTGGAGAAGACACCGTTCCTGACCAGAGAAACGAGCAGCCTCTGAAAATGGGACCTTTTCTCCCTCGTAAGCACAGCTGATCAGGAACCTTTGCTTACAAACCGAACCCTAATGGACGGGGCTTCCCGACCCGGACTCAGGTGGGGCGTGAGCAGAGTCCTCACCAAACCAGACACTTCTCTCACCGAGACTGGCGAGAGCTCGGCTCCCAGATGGAGGGCTCTTGCCTGGCATCCCCAACGGTCACAGGCTCGCTGCTCTCACTCACATTCCGTCGCATGAGGGCAGTAGACGCTGAGGCTTGACTTCTTTTTCCTTGCTACTAAACCCAGCCCAAGGGGAAAAAAACAAGTAAGTTACCATCTCAGTCGGCGACGTCTCGGAGGCTCCTCTCTTTGCCTCTCCCACACGGCGGGGAGCCGCCCTCCACTCTCCTCCCATTACCCCTTGAGCATCCCAACCAAAATCTCCTTTTCTAACGGCACCCCACAGAGTCACTCTGCTCAAGAGACTCTGGCCCCTCCCCACCTTCATCCCCCCGAGCCCCGTCCCCAGCGAGGACGCCCACGGCCGCTGAGGAGGACGACAGCGAGTGCGGACGAGGAACTGGAAGCACTGACCTGGCAGCCAGGTCTGCAGAGGGCAGAGAGCGGAGGCCTGGTTCCGCCTCCTTGGAAAGAGGCCCAAGCGGCTCAGGCCCCCTCCTGCCGTGTTCCCCTCCGGCGAGAGCTCCGGCACCATTCCTCGCCAGAGCCGCTGCGAAAGCCGAGCCGGGGCCCTCGCTCCACAGCGCTCGACATGTTGTGGGTCGTGTTCTGTGCCCTTCTGTGTCATCGTATCGAAAAGCATTTTGGTGAATCATTCGAGGAGAGCTTTAGCGCTAGTACTTGTCGATAATTTAAGTCTCCTTAGGAGTAATTTTCTTGAACCAATCGCTACGAACTCACCAGGAGAGACGCTGGATTGCTGGAGTCTTTACCACTAGGGACTTGTAAAGAATGATTTTCTACCTTGAGTCATTTGCAAGAACCGATCTCTTCCAACGCACCAAGGGAGAATGCCTTTGCTTTTCTGCTGGATGATTCCGTGGGAAATTGATCAGAAGACGGCTGAGGAATGAATTGTCTCATTCCTAGTCATTTTCACGAACCGATTTTAGTCCAAATCTCCAGGAGCTAATTATGACTATAGTACGGAGGATGATTCCATGTGTAATTAATTGCTAACGTTGATCAGAAAGAACTGCCTCCTTTTTAGTAATTTCGACCAAATCGTCAACTGATATCTACCTGATCACAAGGAGCCAATCTGAAAGGCTTTTGGAGGATGAGTCCATTTGTCGTTGATTATTAGCATTGATCAGTTATAACTTTCTCTTTTTTAGCAATTTTCACGATAAATCTCTGCCAAATGCCGAAGAGAGAATAGACTTGCTTTTTGGTGGATGGTTCCATGAGAAAGACATCAGGATACCTGATTACGAAAGACGTTCTCATTTTGAGTAATTTTCGCAACCTGCTCTGTACCGTCTGACGAGAAGTGAATCCTCGGGGCTTTCAGGAAGATTCCCTCTCAAATTTATCTGTCGCACAGGTCGAAGATGAATTTCTCTATTTTAGTATATTTCAAGAAACGATTTCTTCCAAATCACCAGCAAAAAGCGTTTTGGTGAATCATTCGAGAGAAATGGATCACTAGTACTTGTCAATAATGTATGTCTCATTATGAGTAATTGTCTTGACCAGATCTCTACCAAATGATCAGGCGAGATAACGTATGGCTTTTCGAGGAAGAGTGCATGAGACATCAACGGCTACATCTGATTAGTAATGAATGTCTCATTTTTAGCAATTTACACTACCCATCTGTATGTGTGACGTGTTCTGTGTGCGTGTGCATCGGTGTCGTGCTGTGTGTGTTGTCTTGGGTGGCCACAACACTGGGTAATGCACAAAGCATTCCCCTCCTGAAGGAAGAGTGACACGACGTGGCCACTCAGGAGTAACACACAAACAATCCCCCGCCTCCCCCACCACCACCCCCCCGCATCCCCCACCCCGGAGCAACAGTGATGTGTGTGGCCACTTTCAGGTCATGCACAAAGCATTTCCCTCCTGGAGCAACAGTGACACCGGGCAGCCCCTTGGAGTAAGACACAAATCATTTCCTCACGGAGCACCAGTTGCACAAACTGAGTTTAATAATAATAATAATAATAATAATAATAATAATAATAATAATAATAAAACTAAACAAAAATAGATAGGTAGATTTCCAGTGATTAGAAGGGGTAGCAAACAGAAGAAGGCAGATTGCTAAGCAACTACAAATACGCACGCATACTGAGCCTAAGATCTTCAAGAGACTGGATTCAAGAAGTAATTTCCCATCCTACATGTCTTTCGGCAACTTGAAGAGTTTCTGTAGCTTAGACTTCCCGTTGTTTCTCTTTACAGACTACACTCCTGTTTTAGGCTGGACTTCCCCTTCTCATTTCCTTTGTCTCTTCAGGTACTTTCAGCAGCCTTTCTACCGCCCTGCGTGATTTTCGTCCGCTCCGACTTTTCCATGGCTCCCGAGACCTCCCTTGTGGGAATGCACAGCTACCCGTGTCCTGTGAAGGGACACGGCACGAGGAGAGAAGAGGAGAGAAGAGAAAGAGAGAGCTGGCGAACACAGGAGAGAAAACAGAGAAACATGAGAGCAAGGCGAGCAACTCACCACCTGGAGTCATCCTCTTGGATCCAACCTTCAGTTGTGGAGAAGACACCGTTCCTGACCAGAGAAACGAGCAGCCTCTGAAAATGGGACCTTTTCTCCCTCGTAAGCACAGCTGATCAGGAACCTTTGCTTACAAACCGAACCCTAATGGACGGGGCTTCCCGACCCGGACTCAGGTGGGGCGTGAGCAGAGTCCTCACCAAACCAGACACTTCTCTCACCGAGACTGGCGAGAGCTCGGCTCCCAGATGGAGGGCTCTTGCCTGGCATCCCCAACGGTCACAGGCTCGCTGCTCTCACTCACATTCCGTCGCATGAGGGCAGTAGACGCTGAGGCTTGACTTCTTTTTCCTTGCTACTAAACCCAGCCCAAGGGGAAAAAAACAAGTAAGTTACCATCTCAGTCGGCGACGTCTCGGAGGCTCCTCTCTTTGCCTCTCCCACACGGCGGGGAGCCGCCCTCCACTCTCCTCCCATTACCCCTTGAGCATCCCAACCAAAATCTCCTTTTCTAACGGCACCCCACAGAGTCACTCTGCTCAAGAGACTCTGGCCCCTCCCCACCTTCATCCCCCCGAGCCCCGTCCCCAGCGAGGACGCCCACGGCCGCTGAGGAGGACGACAGCGAGTGCGGACGAGGAACTGGAAGCACTGACCTGGCAGCCAGGTCTGCAGAGGGCAGAGAGCGGAGGCCTGGTTCCGCCTCCTTGGAAAGAGGCCCAAGCGGCTCAGGCCCCCTCCTGCCGTGTTCCCCTCCGGCGAGAGCTCCGGCACCATTCCTCGCCAGAGCCGCTGCGAAAGCCGAGCCGGGGCCCTCGCTCCACAGCGCTCGACATGTTGTGGGTCGTGTTCTGTGCCCTTCTGTGTCATCGTATCGAAAAGCATTTTGGTGAATCATTCGAGGAGAGCTTTAGCGCTAGTACTTGTCGATAATTTAAGTCTCCTTAGGAGTAATTTTCTTGAACCAATCGCTACGAACTCACCAGGAGAGACGCTGGATTGCTGGAGTCTTTACCACTAGGGACTTGTAAAGAATGATTTTCTACCTTGAGTCATTTGCAAGAACCGATCTCTTCCAACGCACCAAGGGAGAATGCCTTTGCTTTTCTGCTGGATGATTCCGTGGGAAATTGATCAGAAGACGGCTGAGGAATGAATTGTCTCATTCCGAGTCATTTTCACGAACCGATTTTAGTCCAAATCTCCAGGAGCTAATTATGACTATAGTACGGAGGATGATTCCATGTGTAATTAATTGCTAACGTTGATCAGAAAGAACTGCCTCCTTTTTAGTAATTTCGACCAAATCGTCAACTGATATCTACCTGATCACAAGGAGCCAATCTGAAAGGCTTTTGGAGGATGAGTCCATTTGTCGTTGATTATTAGCATTGATCAGTTATAACTTTCTCTTTTTTAGCAATTTTCACGATAAATCTCTGCCAAATGCCGAAGAGAGAATAGACTTGCTTTTTGGTGGATGGTTCCATGAGAAAGACATCAGGATACCTGATTACGAAAGACGTTCTCATTTTGAGTAATTTTCGCAACCTGCTCTGTACCGTCTGACGAGAAGTGAATCCTCGGGGCTTTCAGGAAGATTCCCTCTCAAATTTATCTGTCGCACAGGTCGAAGATGAATTTCTCTATTTTAGTATATTTCAAGAAACGATTTCTTCCAAATCACCAGCAAAAAGCGTTTTGGTGAATCATTCGAGAGAAATGGATCACTAGTACTTGTCAATAATGTATGTCTCATTATGAGTAATTGTCTTGACCAGATCTCTACCAAATGATCAGGCGAGATAACGTATGGCTTTTCGAGGAAGAGTGCATGAGACATCAACGGCTACATCTGATTAGTAATGAATGTCTCATTTTTAGCAATTTACACTACCCATCTGTATGTGTGACGTGTTCTGTGCGTGTGCATCGGTGTCGTGCTGTGTGTGTTGTCTTGGGTGGCCACAACACTGGGTAATGCACAAAGCATTCCCCTCCTGAAGGAAGAGTGACACGACGTGGCCACTCAGGAGTAACACACAAACAATCCCCCGCCTCCCCCACCCCCCACCCCCCCGCATCCCCCACCCCGGAGCAACAGTGATGTGTGTGGCCACTTTCAGGTCATGCACAAAGCATTTCCCTCCTGGAGCAACAGTGACACCGGGCAGCCCCTTGGAGTAAGACACAAATCATTTCCTCACGGAGCACCAGTTGCACAAACTGAGTTTATTAATAATAATAATAATAATAAAACTAAACAAAAATAGATAGGTAGATTTCCAGTGATTAGAAGGGGTAGCAAACAGAAGAAGGCAGATTGCTAAGCAACTACAAATACGCACGCATACTGAGCCTAAGATCTTCAAGAGACTGGATTCAAGAAGTAATTTCCCATCCTACATGTCTTTCGGCAACTTGAAGAGTTTCTGTAGCTTAGACTTCCCGTTGTTTCTCTTTACAGACTACACTCCTGTTTTAGGCTGGACTTCCCCTTCTCATTTCCTTTGTCTCTTCAGGTACTTTCAGCAGCCTTTCTACCGCCCTGCGTGATTTTCGTCCGCTCCGACTTTTCCATGGCTCCCGAGACCTCCCTTGTGGGAATGCACAGCTACCCGTGTCCTGTGAAGGGACACGGCACGAGGAGAGAAGAGGAGAGAAGAGAAAGAGAGAGCTGGCGAACACAGGAGAGAAAACAGAGAAACATGAGAGCAAGGCGAGCAACTCACCACCTGGAGTCATCCTCTTCGATCCAAGCTTCAGTTGTGGAGAAGACACCGTTCCTGACCAGAGAAACGAGCAGCCTCTGAAAATGGGACCTTTTCTCCCTCGTAAGCACAGCTGATCAGGAACCTTTGCTTACAAACCGAACCCTAATGGACGGGGCTTCCCGACCCGGACTCAGGTGGGGCGTGAGCAGAGTCCTCACCAAACCAGACACTTCTCTCACCGAGACTGGCGAGAGCTCGGCTCCCAGATGGAGGGCTCTTGCCTGGCATCCCCAACGGTCACAGGCTCGCTGCTCTCACTCACATTCCGTCGCATGAGGGCAGTAGACGCTGAGGCTTGACTTCTTTTTCCTTGCTACTAAACCCAGCCCAAGGGGAAAAAAACAAGTAAGTTACCATCTCAGTCGGCGACGTCTCGGAGGCTCCTCTCTTTGCCTCTCCCACACGGCGGGGATCCGCCCTCCACTCTCCTCCCATTACCCCTTGAGCATCCCAACCAAAATCTCCTTTTCTAACGGCACCCCACAGAGTCACTCTGCTCAAGAGACTCTGGCCCCTCCCCACCTTCATCCCCCCGAGCCCCGTCCCCAGCGAGGACGCCCACGGCCGCTGAGGAGGACGACAGCGAGTGCGGACGAGGAACTGGAAGCACTGACCTGGCAGCCAGGTCTGCAGAGGGCAGAGAGCGGAGGCCTGGTTCCGCCTCCTTGGAAAGAGGCCCAAGCGGCTCAGGCCCCCTCCTGCCGTGTTCCCCTCCGGCGAGAGCTCCGGCACCATTCCTCGCCAGAGCCGCTGCGAAAGCCGAGCCGGGGCCCTCGCTCCACAGCGCTCGACATGTTGTGGGTCGTGTTCTGTGCCCTTCTGTGTCATCGTATCGAAAAGCATTTTGGTGAATCATTCGAGGAGAGCTTTAGCGCTAGTACTTGTCGATAATTTAAGTCTCCTTAGGAGTAATTTTCTTGAACCAATCGCTACGAACTCACCAGGAGAGACGCTGGATTGCTGGAGTCTTTACCACTAGGGACTTGTAAAGAATGATTTTCTACCTTGAGTCATTTGCAAGAACCGATCTCTTCCAACGCACCAAGGGAGAATGCCTTTGCTTTTCTGCTGGATGATTCCGTGGGAAATTGATCAGAAGACGGCTGAGGAATGAATTGTCTCATTCCTAGTCATTTTCACGAACCGATTTTAGTCCAAATCTCCAGGAGCTAATTATGACTATAGTACGGAGGATGATTCCATGTGTAATTAATTGCTAACGTTGATCAGAAAGAACTGCCTCCTTTTTAGTAATTTCGACCAAATCGTCAACTGATATCTACCTGATCACAAGGAGCCAATCTGAAAGGCTTTTGGAGGATGAGTCCATTTGTCGTTGATTATTAGCATTGATCAGTTATAACTTTCTCTTTTTTAGCAATTTTCACGATAAATCTCTGCCAAATGCCGAAGAGAGAATAGACTTGCTTTTTGGTGGATGGTTCCATGAGAAAGACATCAGGATACCTGATTACGAAAGACGTTCTCATTTTGAGTAATTTTCGCAACCTGCTCTGTACCGTCTGACGAGAAGTGAATCCTCGGGGCTTTCAGGAAGATTCCCTCTCAAATTTATCTGTCGCACAGGTCGAAGATGAATTTCTCTATTTTAGTATATTTCAAGAAACGATTTCTTCCAAATCACCAGCAAAAAGCGTTTTGGTGAATCATTCGAGAGAAATGGATCACTAGTACTTGTCAATAATGTATGTCTCATTATGAGTAATTGTCTTGACCAGATCTCTACCAAATGATCAGGCGAGATAACGTATGGCTTTTCGAGGAAGAGTGCATGAGACATCAACGGCTACATCTGATTAGTAATGAATGTCTCATTTTTAGCAATTTACACTACCCATCTGTATGTGTGACGTGTTCTGTGTGCGTGTGCATCGGTGTCGTGCTGTGTGTGTTGTCTTGGGTGGCCACAACACTGGGTAATGCACAAAGCATTCCCCTCCTGAAGGAAGAGTGACACGACGTGGCCACTCAGGAGTAACACACAAACAATCCCCCGCCTCCCCCACCCCCACCCCCCCGCATCCCCCACCCCGGAGCAACAGTGATGTGTGTGGCCACTTTCAGGTCATGCACAAAGCATTTCCCTCCTGGAGCAACAGTGACACCGGGCAGCCCCTTGGAGTAAGACACAAATCATTTCCTCACGGAGCACCAGTTGCACAAACTGAGTTTAATAATAATAATAATAATAATAATAATAATAATAATAATAATAATAATAAAACTAAACAAAAATAGATAGGTAGATTTCCAGTGATTAGAAGGGGTAGCAAACAGAAGAAGGCAGATTGCTAAGCAACTACAAATACGCACGCATACTGAGCCTAAGATCTTCAAGAGACTGGATTCAAGAAGTAATTTCCCATCCTACATGTCTTTCGGCAACTTGAAGAGTTTCTGTAGCTTAGACTTCCCGTTGTTTCTCTTTACAGACTACACTCCTGTTTTAGGCTGGACTTCCCCTTCTCATTTCCTTTGTCTCTTCAGGTACTTTCAGCAGCCTTTCTACCGCCCTGCGTGATTTTCGTCCGCTCCGACTTTTCCATGGCTCCCGAGACCTCCCTTGTGGGAATGCACAGCTACCCGTGTCCTGTGAAGGGACACGGCACGAGGAGAGAAGAGGAGAGAAGAGAAAGAGAGAGCTGGCGAACACAGGAGAGAAAACAGAGAAACATGAGAGCAAGGCGAGCAACTCACCACCTGGAGTCATCCTCTTGGATCCAACCTTCAGTTGTGGAGAAGACACCGTTCCTGACCAGAGAAACGAGCAGCCTCTGAAAATGGGACCTTTTCTCCCTCGTAAGCACAGCTGATCAGGAACCTTTGCTTACAAACCGAACCCTAATGGACGGGGCTTCCCGACCCGGACTCAGGTGGGGCGTGAGCAGAGTCCTCACCAAACCAGACACTTCTCTCACCGAGACTGGCGAGAGCTCGGCTCCCAGATGGAGGGCTCTTGCCTGGCATCCCCAACGGTCACAGGCTCGCTGCTCTCACTCACATTCCGTCGCATGAGGGCAGTAGACGCTGAGGCTTGACTTCTTTTTCCTTGCTACTAAACCCAGCCCAAGGGGAAAAAAACAAGTAAGTTACCATCTCAGTCGGCGACGTCTCGGAGGCTCCTCTCTTTGCCTCTCCCACACGGCGGGGAGCCGCCCTCCACTCTCCTCCCATTACCCCTTGAGCATCCCAACCAAAATCTCCTTTTCTAACGGCACCCCACAGAGTCACTCTGCTCAAGAGACTCTGGCCCCTCCCCACCTTCATCCCCCCGAGCCCCGTCCCCAGCGAGGACGCCCACGGCCGCTGAGGAGGACGACAGCGAGTGCGGACGAGGAACTGGAAGCACTGACCTGGCAGCCAGGTCTGCAGAGGGCAGAGAGCGGAGGCCTGGTTCCGCCTCCTTGGAAAGAGGCCCAAGCGGCTCAGGCCCCCTCCTGCCGTGTTCCCCTCCGGCGAGAGCTCCGGCACCATTCCTCGCCAGAGCCGCTGCGAAAGCCGAGCCGGGGCCCTCGCTCCACAGCGCTCGACATGTTGTGGGTCGTGTTCTGTGCCCTTCTGTGTCATCGTATCGAAAAGCATTTTGGTGAATCATTCGAGGAGAGCTTTAGCGCTAGTACTTGTCGATAATTTAAGTCTCCTTAGGAGTAATTTTCTTGAACCAATCGCTACGAACTCACCAGGAGAGACGCTGGATTGCTGGAGTCTTTACCACTAGGGACTTGTAAAGAATGATTTTCTACCTTGAGTCATTTGCAAGAACCGATCTCTTCCAACGCACCAAGGGAGAATGCCTTTGCTTTTCTGCTGGATGATTCCGTGGGAAATTGATCAGAAGACGGCTGAGGAATGAATTGTCTCATTCCGAGTCATTTTCACGAACCGATTTTAGTCCAAATCTCCAGGAGCTAATTATGACTATAGTACGGAGGATGATTCCATGTGTAATTAATTGCTAACGTTGATCAGAAAGAACTGCCTCCTTTTTAGTAATTTCGACCAAATCGTCAACTGATATCTACCTGATCACAAGGAGCCAATCTGAAAGGCTTTTGGAGGATGAGTCCATTTGTCGTTGATTATTAGCATTGATCAGTTATAACTTTCTCTTTTTTAGCAATTTTCACGATAAATCTCTGCCAAATGCCGAAGAGAGAATAGACTTGCTTTTTGGTGGATGGTTCCATGAGAAAGACATCAGGATACCTGATTACGAAAGACGTTCTCATTTTGAGTAATTTTCGCAACCTGCTCTGTACCGTCTGACGAGAAGTGAATCCTCGGGGCTTTCAGGAAGATTCCCTCTCAAATTTATCTGTCGCACAGGTCGAAGATGAATTTCTCTATTTTAGTATATTTCAAGAAACGATTTCTTCCAAATCACCAGCAAAAAGCGTTTTGGTGAATCATTCGAGAGAAATGGATCACTAGTACTTGTCAATAATGTATGTCTCATTATGAGTAATTGTCTTGACCAGATCTCTACCAAATGATCAGGCGAGATAACGTATGGCTTTTCGAGGAAGAGTGCATGAGACATCAACGGCTACATCTGATTAGTAATGAATGTCTCATTTTTAGCAATTTACACTACCCATCTGTATGTGTGACGTGTTCTGTGTGCGTGTGCATCGGTGTCGTGCTGTGTGTGTTGTCTTGGGTGGCCACAACAATGGGTAATGCACAAAGCATTCCCCTCCTGAAGGAAGAGTGACACGACGTGGCCACTCAGGAGTAACACACAAACAATCCCCCGCCTCCCCCACCACCACCCCCCCGCATCCCCCACCCCGGAGCAACAGTGATGTGTGTGGCCACTTTCAGGTCATGCACAAAGCATTTCCCTCCTGGAGCAACAGTGACACCGGGCAGCCCCTTGGAGTAAGACACAAATCATTTCCTCACGGAGCACCAGTTGCACAAACTGAGTTTAATAATAATAATAATAATAATAATAATAATAAAACTAAACAAAAATAGATAGGTAGATTTCCAGTGATTAGAAGGGGTAGCAAACAGAAGAAGGCAGATTGCTAAGCAACTACAAATACGCACGCATACTGAGCCTAAGATCTTCAAGAGACTGGATTCAAGAAGTAATTTCCCATCCTACATGTCTTTCGGCAACTTGAAGAGTTTCTGTAGCTTAGACTTCCCGTTGTTTCTCTTTACAGACTACACTCCTGTTTTAGGCTGGACTTCCCCTTCTCATTTCCTTTGTCTCTTCAGGTACTTTCAGCAGCCTTTCTACCGCCCTGCGTGATTTTCGTCCGCTCCGACTTTTCCATGGCTCCCGAGACCTCCCTTGTGGGAATGCACAGCTACCCGTGTCCTGTGAAGGGACACGGCACGAGGAGAGAAGAGGAGAGAAGAGAAAGAGAGAGCTGGCGAACACAGGAGAGAAAACAGAGAAACATGAGAGCAAGGCGAGCAACTCACCACCTGGAGTCATCCTCTTGGATCCAACCTTCAGTTGTGGAGAAGACACCGTTCCTGACCAGAGAAACGAGCAGCCTCTGAAAATGGGACCTTTTCTCCCTCGTAAGCACAGCTGATCAGGAACCTTTGCTTACAAACCGAACCCTAATGGACGGGGCTTCCCGACCCGGACTCAGGTGGGGCGTGAGCAGAGTCCTCACCAAACCAGACACTTCTCTCACCGAGACTGGCGAGAGCTCGGCTCCCAGATGGAGGGCTCTTGCCTGGCATCCCCAACGGTCACAGGCTCGCTGCTCTCACTCACATTCCGTCGCATGAGGGCAGTAGACGCTGAGGCTTGACTTCTTTTTCCTTGCTACTAAACCCAGCCCAAGGGGAAAAAAACAAGTAAGTTACCATCTCAGTCGGCGACGTCTCGGAGGCTCCTCTCTTTGCCTCTCCCACACGGCGGGGATCCGCCCTCCACTCTCCTCCCATTACCCCTTGAGCATCCCAACCAAAATCTCCTTTTCTAACGGCACCCCACAGAGTCACTCTGCTCAAGAGACTCTGGCCCCTCCCCACCTTCATCCCCCCGAGCCCCGTCCCCAGCGAGGACGCCCACGGCCGCTGAGGAGGACGACAGCGAGTGCGGACGAGGAACTGGAAGCACTGACCTGGCAGCCAGGTCTGCAGAGGGCAGAGAGCGGAGGCCTGGTTCCGCCTCCTTGGAAAGAGGCCCAAGCGGCTCAGGCCCCCTCCTGCCGTGTTCCCCTCCGGCGAGAGCTCCGGCACCATTCCTCGCCAGAGCCGCTGCGAAAGCTGAGCCGGGGCCCTCGCTCCACAGCGCTCGACATGTTGTGGGTCGTGTTCTGTGCCCTTCTGTGTCATCGTATCGAAAAGCATTTTGGTGAATCATTCGAGGAGAGCTTTAGCGCTAGTACTTGTCGATAATTTAAGTCTCCTTAGGAGTAATTTTCTTGAACCAATCGCTACGAACTCACCAGGAGAGACGCTGGATTGCTGGAGTCTTTACCACTAGGGACTTGTAAAGAATGATTTTCTACCTTGAGTCATTTGCAAGAACCGATCTCTTCCAACGCACCAAGGGAGAATGCCTTTGCTTTTCTGCTGGATGATTCCGTGGGAAATTGATCAGAAGACGGCTGAGGAATGAATTGTCTCATTCCTAGTCATTTTCACGAACCGATTTTAGTCCAAATCTCCAGGAGCTAATTATGACTATAGTACGGAGGATGATTCCATGTGTAATTAATTGCTAACGTTGATCAGAAAGAACTGCCTCCTTTTTAGTAATTTCGACCAAATCGTCAACTGATATCTACCTGATCACAAGGAGCCAATCTGAAAGGCTTTTGGAGGATGAGTCCATTTGTCGTTGATTATTAGCATTGATCAGTTATAACTTTCTCTTTTTTAGCAATTTTCACGATAAATCTCTGCCAAATGCCGAAGAGAGAATAGACTTGCTTTTTGGTGGATGGTTCCATGAGAAAGACATCAGGATACCTGATTACGAAAGACGTTCTCATTTTGAGTAATTTTCGCAACCTGCTCTGTACCGTCTGACGAGAAGTGAATCCTCGGGGCTTTCAGGAAGATTCCCTCTCAAATTTATCTGTCGCACAGGTCGAAGATGAATTTCTCTATTTTAGTATATTTCAAGAAACGATTTCTTCCAAATCACCAGCAAAAAGCGTTTTGGTGAATCATTCGAGAGAAATGGATCACTAGTACTTGTCAATAATGTATGTCTCATTATGAGTAATTGTCTTGACCAGATCTCTACCAAATGATCAGGCGAGATAACGTATGGCTTTTCGAGGAAGAGTGCATGAGACATCAACGGCTACATCTGATTAGTAATGAATGTCTCATTTTTAGCAATTTACACTACCCATCTGTATGTGTGACGTGTTCTGTGTGCGTGTGCATCGGTGTCGTGCTGTGTGTGTTGTCTTGGGTGGCCACAACACTGGGTAATGCACAAAGCATTCCCCTCCTGAAGGAAGAGTGACACGACGTGGCCACTCAGGAGTAACACACAAACAATCCCCCGCCTCCCCCACCACCACCCCCCCGCATCCCCCACCCCGGAGCAACAGTGATGTGTGTGGCCACTTTCAGGTCATGCACAAAGCATTTCCCTCCTGGAGCAACAGTGACACCGGGCAGCCCCTTGGAGTAAGACACAAATCATTTCCTCACGGAGCACCAGTTGCACAAACTGAGTTTAATAATAATAATAATAATAATAATAATAATAATAAAACTAAACAAAAATAGATAGGTAGATTTCCAGTGATTAGAAGGGGTAGCAAACAGAAGAAGGCAGATTGCTAAGCAACTACAAATACGCACGCATACCGAGCCTAAGATCTTCAAGAGACTGGATTCAAGAAGTAATTTCCCATCCTACATGTCTTTCGGCAACTTGAAGAGTTTCTGTAGCTTAGACTTCCCGTTGTTTCTCTTTACAGACTACACTCCTGTTTTAGGCTGGACTTCCCCTTCTCATTTCCTTTGTCTCTTCAGGTACTTTCAGCAGCCTTTCTACCGCCCTGCGTGATTTTCGTCCGCTCCGACTTTTCCATGGCTCCCGAGACCTCCCTTGTGGGAATGCACAGCTACCCGTGTCCTGTGAAGGGACACGGCACGAGGAGAGAAGAGGAGAGAAGAGAAAGAGAGAGCTGGCGAACACAGGAGAGAAAACAGAGAAACATGAGAGCAAGGCGAGCAACTCACCACCTGGAGTCATCCTCTTGGATCCAACCTTCAGTTGTGGAGAAGACACCGTTCCTGACCAGAGAAACGAGCAGCCTCTGAAAATGGGACCTTTTCTCCCTCGTAAGCACAGCTGATCAGGAACCTTTGCTTACAAACCGAACCCTAATGGACGGGGCTTCCCGACCCGGACTCAGGTGGAGCGTGAGCAGAGTCCTCACCAAACCAGACACTTCTCTCACCGAGACTGGCGAGAGCTCGGCTCCCAGATGGAGGGCTCTTGCCTGGCATCCCCAACGGTCACAGGCTCGCTGCTCTCACTCACATTCCGTCGCATGAGGGCAGTAGACGCTGAGGCTTGACTTCTTTTTCCTTGCTACTAAACCCAGCCCAAGGGGAAAAAAACAAGTAAGTTACCATCTCAGTCGGCGACGTCTCGGAGGCTCCTCTCTTTGCCTCTCCCACACGGCGGGGATCCGCCCTCCACTCTCCTCCCATTACCCCTTGAGCATCCCAACCGAAATCTCCTTTTCTAACGGCACCCCATAGAGTCACTCTGCTCAAGAGACTCTGGCCCCTCCCCACCTTCATCCCCCCGAGCCCCGTCCCCAGCGAGGACGCCCACGGCCGCTGAGGAGGACGACAGCGAGTGCGGACGAGGAACTGGAAGCACTGACCTGGCAGCCAGGTCTGCAGAGGGCAGAGAGCGGAGGCCTGGTTCCGCCTCCTTGGAAAGAGGCCCAAGCGGCTCAGGCCCCCTCCTGCCGTGTTCCCCTCCGGCGAGAGCTCCGGCACCATTCCTCGCCAGAGCCGCTGCGAAAGCCGAGCCGGGGCCCTCGCTCCACAGCGCTCGACATGCTGTGGGTCGTGTTCTGTGCCCTTCTGTGTCATCGTATCGAAAAGCATTTTGGTGAATCATTCGAGGAGAGCTTTAGCGCTAGTACTTGTCGATAATTTAAGTCTCCTTAGGAGTAATTTTCTTGAACCAATCGCTACGAACTCACCAGGAGAGACGCTGGATTGCTGGAGTCTTTACCACTAGGGACTTGTAAAGAATGATTTTCTACCTTGAGTCATTTGCAAGAACCGATCTCTTCCAACGCACCAAGGGAGAATGCCTTTGCTTTTCTGCTGGATGATTCCGTGGGAAATTGATCAGAAGACGGCTGAGGAATGAATTGTCTCATTCCGAGTCATTTTCACGAACCGATTTTAGTCCAAATCTCCAGGAGCTAATTATGACTATAGTACGGAGGATGACTCCATGTGTAATTAATTGCTAACGTTGATCAGAAAGAACTGCCTCCTTTTTAGTAATTTCGACCAAATCGTCAACTGATATCTACCTGATCACAAGGAGCCAATCTGAAAGGCTTTTGGAGGATGAGTCCATTTGTCATTGATTATTAGCATTGATCAGTTATAACTTTCTCTTTTTTAGCAATTTTCACGATAAATCTCTGCCAAATGCCGAAGAGAGAATAGACTTGCTTTTTGGTGGATGGTTCCATGAGAAAGACATCAGGATACCTGATTACGAAAGACGTTCTCATTTTGAGTAATTTTCGCAACCTGCTCTGTACCGTCTGACGAGAAGTGAATCCTCGGGGCTTTCAGGAAGATTCCCTCTCAAATTTATCTGTCGCACAGGTCGAAGATGAATTTCTCTATTTTAGTATATTTCAAGAAACGATTTCTTCCAAATCACCAGCAAAAAGCGTTTTGGTGAATCATTCGAGAGAAATGGATCACTAGTACTTGTCAATAATGTATGTCTCATTATGAGTAATTGTCTTGACCAGATCTCTACCAAATGATCAGGCGAGATAACGTATGGCTTTTCGAGGAAGAGTGCATGAGACATCAACGGCTACATCTGATTAGTAATGAATGTCTCATTTTTAGCAATTTACACTACCCATCTGTATGTGTGACGTGTTCTGTGTGCGTGTGCATCAGTGTCGTGCTGTGTGTGTTGTCTTGGGTGGCCACAACACTGGGTAATGCACAAAGCATTCCCCTCCTGAAGGAAGAGTGACACGACGTGGCCACTCAGGAGTAACACACAAACAATCCCCCGCCTCCCCCACCACCCCCCCCCCGCATCCCCCACTCCGGAGCAACAGTGATGTGTGTGGCCACTTTCAGGTCATGCACAAAGCATTTCCCTCCTGGAGCAACAGTGACACCGGGCAGCCCCTTGGAGTAAGACACAAATCATTTCCTCACGGAGCACCAGTTGCACAAACTGAGTTTAATAATAATAATAATAATAATAATAATAATAATAATAAAACTAAACAAAAATAGATAGGTAGATTTCCAGTGATTAGAAGGGGTAGCAAACAGAAGAAGGCAGATTGCTAAGCAACTACAAATACGCACGCATACTGAGCCTAAGATCTTCAAGAGACTGGATTCAAGAAGTAATTTCCCATCCTACATGTCTTTCGGCAACTTGAAGAGTTTCTGTAGCTTAGACTTCCCGTTGTTTCTCTTTACAGACTACACTCCTGTTTTAGGCTGGACTTCCCCTTCTCATTTCCTTTGTCTCTTCAGGTACTTTCAGCAGCCTTTCTACCGCCCTGCGTGATTTTCGTCCGCTCCGACTTTTCCATGGCTCCCGAGACCTCCCTTGTGGGAATGCACAGCTACCCGTGTCCTGTGAAGGGACACGGCACGAGGAGAGAAGAGGAGAGAAGAGAAAGAGAGAGCTGGCGAACACAGGAGAGAAAACAGAGAAACATGAGAGCAAGGCGAGCAACTCACCACCTGGAGTCATCCTCTTGGATCCAACCTTCAGTTGTGGAGAAGACACCGTTCCTGACCAGAGAAACGAGCAGCCTCTGAAAATGGGACCTTTTCTCCCTCGTAAGCACAGCTGATCAGGAACCTTTGCTTACAAACCGAACCCTAATGGACGGGGCTTCCCGACCCGGACTCAGGTGGGGCGTGAGCAGAGTCCTCACCAAACCAGACACTTCTCTCACCGAGACTGGCGAGAGCTCGGCTCCCAGATGGAGGGCTCTTGCCTGGCATCCCCAACGGTCACAGGCTCGCTGCTCTCACTCACATTCCGTCGCATGAGGGCAGTAGACGCTGAGGCTTGACTTCTTTTTCCTTGCTACTAAACCCAGCCCAAGGGGAAAAAAACAAGTAAGTTACCATCTCAGTCGGCGACGTCTCGGAGGCTCCTCTCTTTGCCTCTCCCACACGGCGGGGATCCGCCCTCCACTCTCCTCCCATTACCCCTTGAGCATCCCAACCGAAATCTCCTTTTCTAACGGCACCCCATAGAGTCACTCTGCTCAAGAGACTCTGGCCCCTCCCCACCTTCATCCCCCCGAGCCCCGTCCCCAGCGAGGACGCCCACGGCCGCTGAGGAGGACGACAGCGAGTGCGGACGAGGAACTGGAAGCACTGACCTGGCAGCCAGGTCTGCAGAGGGCAGAGAGCGGAGGCCTGGTTCCGCCTCCTTGGAAAGAGGCCCAAGCGGCTCAGGCCCCCTCCTGCCGTGTTCCCCTCCGGCGAGAGCTCCGGCACCATTCCTCGCCAGAGCCGCTGCGAAAGCCGAGCCGGGGCCCTCGCTCCACAGCGCTCGACATGCTGTGGGTCGTGTTCTGTGCCCTTCTGTGTCATCGTATCGAAAAGCATTTTGGTGAATCATTCGAGGAGAGCTTTAGCGCTAGTACTTGTCGATAATTTAAGTCTCCTTAGGAGTAATTTTCTTGAACCAATCGCTACGAACTCACCAGGAGAGACGCTGGATTGCTGGAGTCTTTACCACTAGGGACTTGTAAAGAATGATTTTCTACCTTGAGTCATTTGCAAGAACCGATCTCTTCCAACGCACCAAGGGAGAATGCCTTTGCTTTTCTGCTGGATGATTCCGTGGGAAATTGATCAGAAGACGGCTGAGGAATGAATTGTCTCATTCCGAGTCATTTTCACGAACCGATTTTAGTCCAAATCTCCAGGAGCTAATTATGACTATAGTACGGAGGATGACTCCATGTGTAATTAATTGCTAACGTTGATCAGAAAGAACTGCCTCCTTTTTAGTAATTTCGACCAAATCGTCAACTGATATCTACCTGATCACAAGGAGCCAATCTGAAAGGCTTTTGGAGGATGAGTCCATTTGTCATTGATTATTAGCATTGATCAGTTATAACTTTCTCTTTTTTAGCAATTTTCACGATAAATCTCTGCCAAATGCCGAAGAGAGAATAGACTTGCTTTTTGGTGGATGGTTCCATGAGAAAGACATCAGGATACCTGATTACGAAAGACGTTCTCATTTTGAGTAATTTTCGCAACCTGCTCTGTACCGTCTGACGAGAAGTGAATCCTCGGGGCTTTCAGGAAGATTCCCTCTCAAATTTATCTGTCGCACAGGTCGAAGATGAATTTCTCTATTTTAGTATATTTCAAGAAACGATTTCTTCCAAATCACCAGCAAAAAGCGTTTTGGTGAATCATTCGAGAGAAATGGATCACTAGTACTTGTCAATAATGTATGTCTCATTATGAGTAATTGTCTTGACCAGATCTCTACCAAATGATCAGGCGAGATAACGTATGGCTTTTCGAGGAAGAGTGCATGAGACATCAACGGCTACATCTGATTAGTAATGAATGTCTCATTTTTAGCAATTTACACTACCCATCTGTATGTGTGACGTGTTCTGTGTGCGTGTGCATCAGTGTCGTGCTGTGTGTGTTGTCTTGGGTGGCCACAACACTGGGTAATGCACAAAGCATTCCCCTCCTGAAGGAAGAGTGACACGACGTGGCCACTCAGGAGTAACACACAAACAATCCCCCGCCTCCCCCACCACCCCCCCCCCGCATCCCCCACTCCGGAGCAACAGTGATGTGTGTGGCCACTTTCAGGTCATGCACAAAGCATTTCCCTCCTGGAGCAACAGTGACACCGGGCAGCCCCTTGGAGTAAGACACAAATCATTTCCTCACGGAGCACCAGTTGCACAAACTGAGTTTAATAATAATAATAATAATAATAATAATAATAATAAAACTAAACAAAAATAGATAGGTAGATTTCCAGTGATTAGAAGGGGTAGCAAACAGAAGAAGGCAGATTGCTAAGCAACTACAAATACGCACGCATACTGAGCCTAAGATCTTCAAGAGACTGGATTCAAGAAGTAATTTCCCATCCTACATGTCTTTCGGCAACTTGAAGAGTTTCTGTAGCTTAGACTTCCCGTTGTTTCTCTTTACAGACTACACTCCTGTTTTAGGCTGGACTTCCCCTTCTCATTTCCTTTGTCTCTTCAGGTACTTTCAGCAGCCTTTCTACCGCCCTGCGTGATTTTCGTCCGCTCCGACTTTTCCATGGCTCCCGAGACCTCCCTTGTGGGAATGCACAGCTACCCGTGTCCTGTGAAGGGACACGGCACGAGGAGAGAAGAGGAGAGAAGAGAAAGAGAGAGCTGGCGAACACAGGAGAGAAAACAGAGAAACATGAGAGCAAGGCGAGCAACTCACCACCTGGAGTCATCCTCTTGGATCCAACCTTCAGTTGTGGAGAAGACACCGTTCCTGACCAGAGAAACGAGCAGCCTCTGAAAATGGGACCTTTTCTCCCTCGTAAGCACAGCTGATCAGGAACCTTTGCTTACAAACCGAACCCTAATGGACGGGGCTTCCCGACCCGGACTCAGGTGGGGCGTGAGCAGAGTCCTCACCAAACCAGACACTTCTCTCACCGAGACTGGCGAGAGCTCGGCTCCCAGATGGAGGGCTCTTGCCTGGCATCCCCAACGGTCACAGGCTCGCTGCTCTCACTCACATTCCGTCGCATGAGGGCAGTAGACGCTGAGGCTTGACTTCTTTTTCCTTGCTACTAAACCCAGCCCAAGGGGAAAAAAACAAGTAAGTTACCATCTCAGTCGGCGACGTCTCGGAGGCTCCTCTCTTTGCCTCTCCCACACGGCGGGGATCCGCCCTCCACTCTCCTCCCATTACCCCTTGAGCATCCCAACCGAAATCTCCTTTTCTAACGGCACCCCATAGAGTCACTCTGCTCAAGAGACTCTGGCCCCTCCCCACCTTCATCCCCCCGAGCCCCGTCCCCAGCGAGGACGCCCACGGCCGCTGAGGAGGACGACAGCGAGTGCGGACGAGGAACTGGAAGCACTGACCTGGCAGCCAGGTCTGCAGAGGGCAGAGAGCGGAGGCCTGGTTCCGCCTCCTTGGAAAGAGGCCCAAGCGGCTCAGGCCCCCTCCTGCCGTGTTCCCCTCCGGCGAGAGCTCCGGCACCATTCCTCGCCAGAGCCGCTGCGAAAGCCGAGCCGGGGCCCTCGCTCCACAGCGCTCGACATGCTGTGGGTCGTGTTCTGTGCCCTTCTGTGTCATCGTATCGAAAAGCATTTTGGTGAATCATTCGAGGAGAGCTTTAGCGCTAGTACTTGTCGATAATTTAAGTCTCCTTAGGAGTAATTTTCTTGAACCAATCGCTACGAACTCACCAGGAGAGACGCTGGATTGCTGGAGTCTTTACCACTAGGGACTTGTAAAGAATGATTTTCTACCTTGAGTCATTTGCAAGAACCGATCTCTTCCAACGCACCAAGGGAGAATGCCTTTGCTTTTCTGCTGGATGATTCCGTGGGAAATTGATCAGAAGACGGCTGAGGAATGAATTGTCTCATTCCGAGTCATTTTCACGAACCGATTTTAGTCCAAATCTCCAGGAGCTAATTATGACTATAGTACGGAGGATGACTCCATGTGTAATTAATTGCTAACGTTGATCAGAAAGAACTGCCTCCTTTTTAGTAATTTCGACCAAATCGTCAACTGATATCTACCTGATCACAAGGAGCCAATCTGAAAGGCTTTTGGAGGATGAGTCCATTTGTCATTGATTATTAGCATTGATCAGTTATAACTTTCTCTTTTTTAGCAATTTTCACGATAAATCTCTGCCAAATGCCGAAGAGAGAATAGACTTGCTTTTTGGTGGATGGTTCCATGAGAAAGACATCAGGATACCTGATTACGAAAGACGTTCTCATTTTGAGTAATTTTCGCAACCTGCTCTGTACCGTCTGACGAGAAGTGAATCCTCGGGGCTTTCAGGAAGATTCCCTCTCAAATTTATCTGTCGCACAGGTCGAAGATGAATTTCTCTATTTTAGTATATTTCAAGAAACGATTTCTTCCAAATCACCAGCAAAAAGCGTTTTGGTGAATCATTCGAGAGAAATGGATCACTAGTACTTGTCAATAATGTATGTCTCATTATGAGTAATTGTCTTGACCAGATCTCTACCAAATGATCAGGCGAGATAACGTATGGCTTTTCGAGGAAGAGTGCATGAGACATCAACGGCTACATCTGATTAGTAATGAATGTCTCATTTTTAGCAATTTACACTACCCATCTGTATGTGTGACGTGTTCTGTGTGCGTGTGCATCAGTGTCGTGCTGTGTGTGTTGTCTTGGGTGGCCACAACACTGGGTAATGCACAAAGCATTCCCCTCCTGAAGGAAGAGTGACACGACGTGGCCACTCAGGAGTAACACACAAACAATCCCCCGCCTCCCCCACCACCCCCCCCCCGCATCCCCCACTCCGGAGCAACAGTGATGTGTGTGGCCACTTTCAGGTCATGCACAAAGCATTTCCCTCCTGGAGCAACAGTGACACCGGGCAGCCCCTTGGAGTAAGACACAAATCATTTCCTCACGGAGCACCAGTTGCACAAACTGAGTTTAATAATAATAATAATAATAATAATAATAATAATAAAACTAAACAAAAATAGATAGGTAGATTTCCAGTGATTAGAAGGGGTAGCAAACAGAAGAAGGCAGATTGCTAAGCAACTACAAATACGCACGCATACTGAGCCTAAGATCTTCAAGAGACTGGATTCAAGAAGTAATTTCCCATCCTACATGTCTTTCGGCAACTTGAAGAGTTTCTGTAGCTTAGACTTCCCGTTGTTTCTCTTTACAGACTACACTCCTGTTTTAGGCTGGACTTCCCCTTCTCATTTCCTTTGTCTCTTCAGGTACTTTCAGCAGCCTTTCTACCGCCCTGCGTGATTTTCGTCCGCTCCGACTTTTCCATGGCTCCCGAGACCTCCCTTGTGGGAATGCACAGCTACCCGTGTCCTGTGAAGGGACACGGCACGAGGAGAGAAGAGGAGAGAAGAGAAAGAGAGAGCTGGCGAACACAGGAGAGAAAACAGAGAAACATGAGAGCAAGGCGAGCAACTCACCACCTGGAGTCATCCTCTTGGATCCAACCTTCAGTTGTGGAGAAGACACCGTTCCTGACCAGAGAAACGAGCAGCCTCTGAAAATGGGACCTTTTCTCCCTCGTAAGCACAGCTGATCAGGAACCTTTGCTTACAAACCGAACCCTAATGGACGGGGCTTCCCGACCCGGACTCAGGTGGGGCGTGAGCAGAGTCCTCACCAAACCAGACACTTCTCTCACCGAGACTGGCGAGAGCTCGGCTCCCAGATGGAGGGCTCTTGCCTGGCATCCCCAACGGTCACAGGCTCGCTGCTCTCACTCACATTCCGTCGCATGAGGGCAGTAGACGCTGAGGCTTGACTTCTTTTTCCTTGCTACTAAACCCAGCCCAAGGGGAAAAAAACAAGTAAGTTACCATCTCAGTCGGCGACGTCTCGGAGGCTCCTCTCTTTGCCTCTCCCACACGGCGGGGATCCGCCCTCCACTCTCCTCCCATTACCCCTTGAGCATCCCAACCAAAATCTCCTTTTCTAACGGCACCCCATAGAGTCACTCTGCTCAAGAGACTCTGGCCCCTCCCCACCTTCATCCCCCCGAGCCCCGTCCCCAGCGAGGACGCCCACGGCCGCTGAGGAGGACGACAGCGAGTGCGGACGAGGAACTGGAAGCACTGACCTGGCAGCCAGGTCTGCAGAGGGCAGAGAGCGGAGGCCTGGTTCCGCCTCCTTGGAAAGAGGCCCAAGCGGCTCAGGCCCCCTCCTGCCGTGTTCCCCTCCGGCGAGAGCTCCGGCACCATTCCTCGCCAGAGCCGCTGCGAAAGCCGAGCCGGGGCCCTCGCTCCACAGCGCTCGACATGCTGTGGGTCGTGTTCTGTGCCCTTCTGTGTCATCGTATCGAAAAGCATTTTGGTGAATCATTCGAGGAGAGCTTTAGCGCTAGTACTTGTCGATAATTTAAGTCTCCTTAGGAGTAATTTTCTTGAACCAATCGCTACGAACTCACCAGGAGAGACGCTGGATTGCTGGAGTCTTTACCACTAGGGACTTGTAAAGAATGATTTTCTACCTTGAGTCATTTGCAAGAACCGATCTCTTCCAACGCACCAAGGGAGAATGCCTTTGCTTTTCTGCTGGATGATTCCGTGGGAAATTGATCAGAAGACGGCTGAGGAATGAATTGTCTCATTCCGAGTCATTTTCACGAACCGATTTTAGTCCAAATCTCCAGGAGCTAATTATGACTATAGTACGGAGGATGACTCCATGTGTAATTAATTGCTAACGTTGATCAGAAAGAACTGCCTCCTTTTTAGTAATTTCGACCAAATCGTCAACTGATATCTACCTGATCACAAGGAGCCAATCTGAAAGGCTTTTGGAGGATGAGTCCATTTGTCATTGATTATTAGCATTGATCAGTTATAACTTTCTCTTTTTTAGCAATTTTCACGATAAATCTCTGCCAAATGCCGAAGAGAGAATAGACTTGCTTTTTGGTGGATGGTTCCATGAGAAAGACATCAGGATACCTGATTACGAAAGACGTTCTCATTTTGAGTAATTTTCGCAACCTGCTCTGTACCGTCTGACGAGAAGTGAATCCTCGGGGCTTTCAGGAAGATTCCCTCTCAAATTTATCTGTCGCACAGGTCGAAGATGAATTTCTCTATTTTAGTATATTTCAAGAAACGATTTCTTCCAAATCACCAGCAAAAAGCGTTTTGGTGAATCATTCGAGAGAAATGGATCACTAGTACTTGTCAATAATGTATGTCTCATTATGAGTAATTGTCTTGACCAGATCTCTACCAAATGATCAGGCGAGATAACGTATGGCTTTTCGAGGAAGAGTGCATGAGACATCAACGGCTACATCTGATTAGTAATGAATGTCTCATTTTTAGCAATTTACACTACCCATCTGTATGTGTGACGTGTTCTGTGTGCGTGTGCATCAGTGTCGTGCTGTGTGTGTTGTCTTGGGTGGCCACAACACTGGGTAATGCACAAAGCATTCCCCTCCTGAAGGAAGAGTGACACGACGTGGCCACTCAGGAGTAACACACAAACAATCCCCCGCCTCCCCCACCACCCCCCCCCCGCATCCCCCACTCCGGAGCAACAGTGATGTGTGTGGCCACTTTCAGGTCATGCACAAAGCATTTCCCTCCTGGAGCAACAGTGACACCGGGCAGCCCCTTGGAGTAAGACACAAATCATTTCCTCACGGAGCACCAGTTGCACAAACTGAGTTTAATAATAATAATAATAATAATAATAATAAAACTAAACAAAAATAGATAGGTAGATTTCCAGTGATTAGAAGGGGTAGCAAACAGAAGAAGGCAGATTGCTAAGCAACTACAAATACGCACGCATACTGAGCCTAAGATCTTCAAGAGACTGGATTCAAGAAGTAATTTCCCATCCTACATGTCTTTCGGCAACTTGAAGAGTTTCTGTAGCTTAGACTTCCCGTTGTTTCTCTTTACAGACTACACTCCTGTTTTAGGCTGGACTTCCCCTTCTCATTTCCTTTGTCTCTTCAGGTACTTTCAGCAGCCTTTCTACCGCTCTGCGTGATTTTCGTCCGCTCCGACTTTTCCATGGCTCCCGAGACCTCCCTTGTGGGAATGCACAGCTACCCGTGTCCTGTGAAGGGACACGGCACGAGGAGAGAAGAGGAGAGAAGAGAAAGAGAGAGCTGGCGAACACAGGAGAGAAAACAGAGAAACATGAGAGCAAGGCGAGCAACTCACCACCTGGAGTCATCCTCTTGGATCCAAGCTTCAGTTGTGGAGAAGACACCGTTCCTGACCAGAGAAACGAGCAGCCTCTGAAAATGGGACCTTTTCTCCCTCGTAAGCACAGCTGATCAGGAACCTTTGCTTACAAACCGAACCCTAATGGACGGGGCTTCCCGACCCGGACTCAGGTGGGGCGTGAGCAGAGTCCTCACCAAACCAGACACTTCTCTCACCGAGACTGGCGAGAGCTCGGCTCCCAGATGGAGGGCTCTTGCCTGGCATCCCCAACGGTCACAGGCTCGCTGCTCTCACTCACATTCCGTCGCATGAGGGCAGTAGACGCTGAGGCTTGACTTCTTTTTCCTTGCTACTAAACCCAGCCCAAGGGGAAAAAAACAAGTAAGTTACCATCTCAGTCGGCGACGTCTCGGAGGCTCCTCTCTTTGCCTCTCCCACACGGCGGGGATCCGCCCTCCACTCTCCTCCCATTACCCCTTGAGCATCCCAACCAAAATCTCCTTTTCTAACGGCACCCCATAGAGTCACTCTGCTCAAGAGACTCTGGCCCCTCCCCACCTTCATCCCCCCGAGCCCCGTCCCCAGCGAGGACGCCCACGGCCGCTGAGGAGGACGACAGCGAGTGCGGACGAGGAACTGGAAGCACTGACCTGGCAGCCAGGTCTGCAGAGGGCAGAGAGCGGAGGCCTGGTTCCGCCTCCTTGGAAAGAGGCCCAAGCGGCTCAGGCCCCCTCCTGCCGTGTTCCCCTCCGGCGAGAGCTCCGGCACCATTCCTCGCCAGAGCCGCTGCGAAAGCCGAGCCGGGGCCCTCGCTCCACAGCGCTCGACATGCTGTGGGTCGTGTTCTGTGCCCTTCTGTGTCATCGTATCGAAAAGCATTTTGGTGAATCATTCGAGGAGAGCTTTAGCGCTAGTACTTGTCGATAATTTAAGTCTCCTTAGGAGTAATTTTCTTGAACCAATCGCTACGAACTCACCAGGAGAGACGCTGGATTGCTGGAGTCTTTACCACTAGGGACTTGTAAAGAATGATTTTCTACCTTGAGTCATTTGCAAGAACCGATCTCTTCCAACGCACCAAGGGAGAATGCCTTTGCTTTTCTGCTGGATGATTCCGTGGGAAATTGATCAGAAGACAGCTGAGGAATGAATTGTCTCATTCCGAGTCATTTTCACGAACCGATTTTAGTCCAAATCTCCAGGAGCTAATTATGACTATAGTACGGAGGATGACTCCATGTGTAATTAATTGCTAACGTTGATCAGAAAGAACTGCCTCCTTTTTAGTAATTTCGACCAAATCGTCAACTGATATCTACCTGATCACAAGGAGCCAATCTGAAAGGCTTTTGGAGGATGAGTCCATTTGTCATTGATTATTAGCATTGATCAGTTATAACTTTCTCTTTTTTAGCAATTTTCACGATAAATCTCTGCCAAATGCCGAAGAGAGAATAGACTTGCTTTTTGGTGGATGGTTCCATGAGAAAGACATCAGGATACCTGATTACGAAAGACGTTCTCATTTTGAGTAATTTTCGCAACCTGCTCTGTACCGTCTGACGAGAAGTGAATCCTCGGGGCTTTCAGGAAGATTCCCTCTCAAATTTATCTGTCGCACAGGTCGAAGATGAATTTCTCTATTTTAGTATATTTCAAGAAACGATTTCTTCCAAATCACCAGCAAAAAGCGTTTTGGTGAATCATTCGAGAGAAATGGATCACTAGTACTTGTCAATAATGTATGTCTCATTATGAGTAATTGTCTTGACCAGATCTCTACCAAATGATCAGGCGAGATAACGTATGGCTTTTCGAGGAAGAGTGCATGAGACATCAACGGCTACATCTGATTAGTAATGAATGTCTCATTTTTAGCAATTTACACTACCCATCTGTATGTGTGACGTGTTCTGTGTGCGTGTGCATCAGTGTCGTGCTGTGTGTGTTGTCTTGGGTGGCCACAACACTGGGTAATGCACAAAGCATTCCCCTCCTGAAGGAAGAGTGACACGACGTGGCCACTCAGGAGTAACACACAAACAATCCCCCGCCTCCCCCACCACCCCCCCCCGCATCCCCCACTCCGGAGCAACAGTGATGTGTGTGGCCACTTTCAGGTCATGCACAAAGCATTTCCCTCCTGGAGCAACAGTGACACCGGGCAGCCCCTTGGAGTAAGACACAAATCATTTCCTCACGGAGCACCAGTTGCACAAACTGAGTTTAATAATAATAATAATAATAATAATAATAATAATAAAACTAAACAAAAATAGATAGGTAGATTTCCAGTGATTAGAAGGGGTAGCAAACAGAAGAAGGCAGATTGCTAAGCAACTACAAATACGCACGCATACTGAGCCTAAGATCTTCAAGAGACTGGATTCAAGAAGTAATTTCCCATCCTACATGTCTTTCGGCAACTTGAAGAGTTTCTGTAGCTTAGACTTCCCGTTGTTTCTCTTTACAGACTACACTCCTGTTTTAGGCTGGACTTCCCCTTCTCATTTCCTTTGTCTCTTCAGGTACTTTCAGCAGCCTTTCTACCGCCCTGCGTGATTTTCGTCCGCTCCGACTTTTCCATGGCTCCCGAGACCTCCCTTGTGGGAATGCACAGCTACCCGTGTCCTGTGAAGGGACACGGCACGAGGAGAGAAGAGGAGAGAAGAGAAAGAGAGAGCTGGCGAACACAGGAGAGAAAACAGAGAAACATGAGAGCAAGGCGAGCAACTCACCACCTGGAGTCATCCTCTTGGATCCAACCTTCAGTTGTGGAGAAGACACCGTTCCTGACCAGAGAAACGAGCAGCCTCTGAAAATGGGACCTTTTCTCCCTCGTAAGCACAGCTGATCAGGAACCTTTGCTTACAAACCGAACCCTAATGGACGGGGCTTCCCGACCCGGACTCAGGTGGGGCGTGAGCAGAGTCCTCACCAAACCAGACACTTCTCTCACCGAGACTGGCGAGAGCTCGGCTCCCAGATGGAGGGCTCTTGCCTGGCATCCCCAACGGTCACAGGCTCGCTGCTCTCACTCACATTCCGTCGCATGAGGGCAGTAGACGCTGAGGCTTGACTTCTTTTTCCTTGCTACTAAACCCAGCCCAAGGGGGAAAAAACAAGTAAGTTACCATCTCAGTCGGCGACGTCTCGGAGGCTCCTCTCTTTGCCTCTCCCACACGGCGGGGAGCCGCCCTCCACTCTCCTCCCATTACCCCTTGAGCATCCCAACCAAAATCTCCTTTTCTAACGGCACCCCACAGAGTCACTCTGCTCAAGAGACTCTGGCCCCTCCCCACCTTCATCCCCCCGAGCCCCGTCCCCAGCGAGGACGCCCACGGCCGCTGAGGAGGACGACAGCGAGTGCGGACGAGGAACTGGAAGCACTGACCTGGCAGCCAGGTCTGCAGAGGGCAGAGAGCGGAGGCCTGGTTCCGCCTCCTTGGAAAGAGGCCCAAGCGGCTCAGGCCCCCTCCTGCCGTGTTCCCCTCCGGCGAGAGCTCCGGCACCATTCCTCGCCAGAGCCGCTGCGAAAGCCGAGCCGGGGCCCTCGCTCCACAGCGCTCGACATGCTGTGGGTCGTGTTCTGTGCCCTTCTGTGTCATCGTATCGAAAAGCATTTTGGTGAATCATTCGAGGAGAGCTTTAGCGCTAGTACTTGTCGATAATTTAAGTCTCCTTAGGAGTAATTTTCTTGAACCAATCGCTACGAACTCACCAGGAGAGACGCTGGATTGCTGGAGTCTTTACCACTAGGGACTTGTAAAGAATGATTTTCTACCTTGAGTCATTTGCAAGAACCGATCTCTTCCAACGCACCAAGGGAGAATGCCTTTGCTTTTCTGCTGGATGATTCCGTGGGAAATTGATCAGAAGACGGCTGAGGAATGAATTGTCTCATTCCTAGTCATTTTCACGAACCGATTTTAGTCCAAATCTCCAGGAGCTAATTATGACTATAGTACGGAGGATGACTCCATGTGTAATTAATTGCTAACGTTGATCAGAAAGAACTGCCTCCTTTTTAGTAATTTCGACCAAATCGTCAACTGATATCTACCTGATCACAAGGAGCCAATCTGAAAGGCTTTTGGAGGATGAGTCCATTTGTCGTTGATTATTAGCATTGATCAGTTATAACTTTCTCTTTTTTAGCAATTTTCACGATAAATCTCTGCCAAATGCCGAAGAGAGAATAGACTTGCTTTTTGGTGGATGGTTCCATGAGAAAGACATCAGGATACCTGATTACGAAAGACGTTCTCATTTTGAGTAATTTTCGCAACCTGCTCTGTACCGTCTGACGAGAAGTGAATCCTCGGGGCTTTCAGGAAGATTCCCTCTCAAATTTATCTGTCGCACAGGTCGAAGATGAATTTCTCTATTTTAGTATATTTCAAGAAACGATTTCTTCCAAATCACCAGCAAAAAGCGTTTTGGTGAATCATTCGAGAGAAATGGATCACTAGTACTTGTCAATAATGTATGTCTCATTATGAGTAATTGTCTTGACCAGATCTCTACCAAATGATCAGGCGAGATAACGTATGGCTTTTCGAGGAAGAGTGCATGAGACATCAACGGCTACATCTGATTAGTAATGAATGTCTCATTTTTAGCAATTTACACTACCCATCTGTATGTGTGACGTGTTCTGTGTGCGTGTGCATCAGTGTCGTGCTGTGTGTGTTGTCTTGGGTGGCCACAACACTGGGTAATGCACAAAGCATTCCCCTCCTGAAGGAAGAGTGACACGACGTGGCCACTCAGGAGTAACACACAAACAATCCCCCGCCTCCCCCACCACCCCCCCCCCGCATCCCCCACTCCGGAGCAACAGTGATGTGTGTGGCCACTTTCAGGTCATGCACAAAGCATTTCCCTCCTGGAGCAACAGTGACACCGGGCAGCCCCTTGGAGTAAGACACAAATCATTTCCTCACGGAGCACCAGTTGCACAAACTGAGTTTAATAATAATAATAATAATAATAATAATAAAACTAAACAAAAATAGATAGGTAGATTTCCAGTGATTAGAAGGGGTAGCAAACAGAAGAAGGCAGATTGCTAAGCAACTACAAATACGCACGCATACTGAGCCTAAGATCTTCAAGAGACTGGATTCAAGAAGTAATTTCCCATCCTACATGTCTTTCGGCAACTTGAAGAGTTTCTGTAGCTTAGACTTCCCGTTGTTTCTCTTTACAGACTACACTCCTGTTTTAGGCTGGACTTCCCCTTCTCATTTCCTTTGTCTCTTCAGGTACTTTCAGCAGCCTTTCTACCGCCCTGCATGATTTTCGTCCGCTCCGACTTTTCCATGGCTCCCGAGACCTCCCTTGTGGGAATGCACAGCTACCCGTGTCCTGTGAAGGGACACGGCACGAGGAGAGAAGAGGAGAGAAGAGAAAGAGAGAGCTGGCGAACACAGGAGAGAAAACAGAGAAACATGAGAGCAAGGCGAGCAACTCACCACCTGGAGTCATCCTCTTGGATCCAACCTTCAGTTGTGGAGAAGACACCGTTCCTGACCAGAGAAACGAGCAGCCTCTGAAAATGGGACCTTTTCTCCCTCGTAAGCACAGCTGATCAGGAACCTTTGCTTACAAACCGAACCCTAATGGACGGGGCTTCCCGACCCGGACTCAGGTGGGGCGTGAGCAGAGTCCTCACCAAACCAGACACTTCTCTCACCGAGACTGGCGAGAGCTCGGCTCCCAGATGGAGGGCTCTTGCCTGGCATCCCCAACGGTCACAGGCTCGCTGCTCTCACTCACATTCCGTCGCATGAGGGCAGTAGACGCTGAGGCTTGACTTCTTTTTCCTTGCTACTAAACCCAGCCCAAGGGGAAAAAAACAAGTAAGTTACCATCTCAGTCGGCGACGTCTCGGAGGCTCCTCTCTTTGCCTCTCCCACACGGCGGGGAGCCGCCCTCCACTCTCCTCCCATTACCCCTTGAGCATCCCAACCAAAATCTCCTTTTCTAACGGCACCCCACAGAGTCACTCTGCTCAAGAGACTCTGGCCCCTCCCCACCTTCATCCCCCCGAGCCCCGTCCCCAGCGAGGACGCCCACGGCCGCTGAGGAGGACGACAGCGAGTGCGGACGAGGAACTGGAAGCACTGACCTGGCAGCCAGGTCTGCAGAGGGCAGAGAGCGGAGGCCTGGTTCCGCCTCCTTGGAAAGAGGCCCAAGCGGCTCAGGCCCCCTCCTGCCGTGTTCCCCTCCGGCGAGAGCTCCGGCACCATTCCTCGCCAGAGCCGCTGCGAAAGCCGAGCCGGGGCCCTCGCTCCACAGCGCTCGACATGTTGTGGGTCGTGTTCTGTGCCCTTCTGTGTCATCGTATCGAAAAGCATTTTGGTGAATCATTCGAGGAGAGCTTTAGCGCTAGTACTTGTCGATAATTTAAGTCTCCTTAGGAGTAATTTTCTTGAACCAATCGCTACGAACTCACCAGGAGAGACGCTGGATTGCTGGAGTCTTTACCACTAGGGACTTGTAAAGAATGATTTTCTACCTTGAGTCATTTGCAAGAACCGATCTCTTCCAACGCACCAAGGGAGAATGCCTTTGCTTTTCTGCTGGATGATTCCGTGGGAAATTGATCAGAAGACGGCTGAGGAATGAATTGTCTCATTCCGAGTCATTTTCACGAACCGATTTTAGTCCAAATCTCCAGGAGCTAATTATGACTATAGTACGGAGGATGATTCCATGTGTAATTAATTGCTAACGTTGATCAGAAAGAACTGCCTCCTTTTTAGTAATTTCGACCAAATCGTCAACTGATATCTACCTGATCACAAGGAGCCAATCTGAAAGGCTTTTGGAGGATGAGTCCATTTGTCGTTGATTATTAGCATTGATCAGTTATAACTTTCTCTTTTTTAGCAATTTTCACGATAAATCTCTGCCAAATGCCGAAGAGAGAATAGACTTGCTTTTTGGTGGATGGTTCCATGAGAAAGACATCAGGATACCTGATTACGAAAGACGTTCTCATTTTGAGTAATTTTCGCAACCTGCTCTGTACCGTCTGACGAGAAGTGAATCCTCGGGGCTTTCAGGAAGATTCCCTCTCAAATTTATCTGTCGCACAGGTCGAAGATGAATTTCTCTATTTTAGTATATTTCAAGAAACGATTTCTTCCAAATCACCAGCAAAAAGCGTTTTGGTGAATCATTCGAGAGAAATGGATCACTAGTACTTGTCAATAATGTATGTCTCATTATGAGTAATTGTCTTGACCAGATCTCTACCAAATGATCAGGCGAGATAACGTATGGCTTTTCGAGGAAGAGTGCATGAGACATCAACGGCTACATCTGATTAGTAATGAATGTCTCATTTTTAGCAATTTACACTACCCATCTGTATGTGTGACGTGTTCTGTGTGCGTGTGCATCGGTGTCGTGCTGTGTGTGTTGTCTTGGGTGGCCACAACACTGGGTAATGCACAAAGCATTCCCCTCCTGAAGGAAGAGTGACACGACGTGGCCACTCAGGAGTAACACACAAACAATCCCCCGCCTCCCCCACCCCCCACCCCCCCGCATCCCCCACCCCGGAGCAACAGTGATGTGTGTGGCCACTTTCAGGTCATGCACAAAGCATTTCCCTCCTGGAGCAACAGTGACACCGGGCAGCCCCTTGGAGTAAGACACAAATCATTTCCTCACGGAGCACCAGTTGCACAAACTGAGTTTAATAATAATAATAATAATAATAATAATAATAATAAAACTAAACAAAAATAGATAGGTAGATTTCCAGTGATTAGAAGGGGTAGCAAACAGAAGAAGGCAGATTGCTAAGCAACTACAAATACGCACGCATACTGAGCCTAAGATCTTCAAGAGACTGGATTCAAGAAGTAATTTCCCATCCTACATGTCTTTCGGCAACTTGAAGAGTTTCTGTAGCTTAGACTTCCCGTTGTTTCTCTTTACAGACTACACTCCTGTTTTAGGCTGGACTTCCCCTTCTCATTTCCTTTGTCTCTTCAGGTACTTTCAGCAGCCTTTCTACCGCCCTGCATGATTTTCGTCCGCTCCGACTTTTCCATGGCTCCCGAGACCTCCCTTGTGGGAATGCACAGCTACCCGTGTCCTGTGAAGGGACACGGCACGAGGAGAGAAGAGGAGAGAAGAGAAAGAGAGAGCTGGCGAACACAGGAGAGAAAACAGAGAAACATGAGAGCAAGGCGAGCAACTCACCACCTGGAGTCATCCTCTTGGATCCAACCTTCAGTTGTGGAGAAGACACCGTTCCTGACCAGAGAAACGAGCAGCCTCTGAAAATGGGACCTTTTCTCCCTCGTAAGCACAGCTGATCAGGAACCTTTGCTTACAAACCGAACCCTAATGGACGGGGCTTCCCGACCCGGACTCAGGTGGGGCGTGAGCAGAGTCCTCACCAAACCAGACACTTCTCTCACCGAGACTGGCGAGAGCTCGGCTCCCAGATGGAGGGCTCTTGCCTGGCATCCCCAACGGTCACAGGCTCGCTGCTCTCACTCACATTCCGTCGCATGAGGGCAGTAGACGCTGAGGCTTGACTTCTTTTTCCTTGCTACTAAACCCAGCCCAAGGGGAAAAAAACAAGTAAGTTACCATCTCAGTCGGCGACGTCTCGGAGGCTCCTCTCTTTGCCTCTCCCACACGGCGGGGAGCCGCCCTCCACTCTCCTCCCATTACCCCTTGAGCATCCCAACCAAAATCTCCTTTTCTAACGGCACCCCACAGAGTCACTCTGCTCAAGAGACTCTGGCCCCTCCCCACCTTCATCCCCCCGAGCCCCGTCCCCAGCGAGGACGCCCACGGCCGCTGAGGAGGACGACAGCGAGTGCGGACGAGGAACTGGAAGCACTGACCTGGCAGCCAGGTCTGCAGAGGGCAGAGAGCGGAGGCCTGGTTCCGCCTCCTTGGAAAGAGGCCCAAGCGGCTCAGGCCCCCTCCTGCCGTGTTCCCCTCCGGCGAGAGCTCCGGCACCATTCCTCGCCAGAGCCGCTGCGAAAGCCGAGCCGGGGCCCTCGCTCCACAGCGCTCGACATGTTGTGGGTCGTGTTCTGTGCCCTTCTGTGTCATCGTATCGAAAAGCATTTTGGTGAATCATTCGAGGAGAGCTTTAGCGCTAGTACTTGTCGATAATTTAAGTCTCCTTAGGAGTAATTTTCTTGAACCAATCGCTACGAACTCACCAGGAGAGACGCTGGATTGCTGGAGTCTTTACCACTAGGGACTTGTAAAGAATGATTTTCTACCTTGAGTCATTTGCAAGAACCGATCTCTTCCAACGCACCAAGGGAGAATGCCTTTGCTTTTCTGCTGGATGATTCCGTGGGAAATTGATCAGAAGACGGCTGAGGAATGAATTGTCTCATTCCGAGTCATTTTCACGAACCGATTTTAGTCCAAATCTCCAGGAGCTAATTATGACTATAGTACGGAGGATGATTCCATGTGTAATTAATTGCTAACGTTGATCAGAAAGAACTGCCTCCTTTTTAGTAATTTCGACCAAATCGTCAACTGATATCTACCTGATCACAAGGAGCCAATCTGAAAGGCTTTTGGAGGATGAGTCCATTTGTCGTTGATTATTAGCATTGATCAGTTATAACTTTCTCTTTTTTAGCAATTTTCACGATAAATCTCTGCCAAATGCCGAAGAGAGAATAGACTTGCTTTTTGGTGGATGGTTCCATGAGAAAGACATCAGGATACCTGATTACGAAAGACGTTCTCATTTTGAGTAATTTTCGCAACCTGCTCTGTACCGTCTGACGAGAAGTGAATCCTCGGGGCTTTCAGGAAGATTCCCTCTCAAATTTATCTGTCGCACAGGTCGAAGATGAATTTCTCTATTTTAGTATATTTCAAGAAACGATTTCTTCCAAATCACCAGCAAAAAGCGTTTTGGTGAATCATTCGAGAGAAATGGATCACTAGTACTTGTCAATAATGTATGTCTCATTATGAGTAATTGTCTTGACCAGATCTCTACCAAATGATCAGGCGAGATAACGTATGGCTTTTCGAGGAAGAGTGCATGAGACATCAACGGCTACATCTGATTAGTAATGAATGTCTCATTTTTAGCAATTTACACTACCCATCTGTATGTGTGACGTGTTCTGTGTGCGTGTGCATCGGTGTCGTGCTGTGTGTGTTGTCTTGGGTGGCCACAACACTGGGTAATGCACAAAGCATTCCCCTCCTGAAGGAAGAGTGACACGACGTGGCCACTCAGGAGTAACACACAAACAATCCCCCGCCTCCCCCACCCCCCACCCCCCCGCATCCCCCACCCCGGAGCAACAGTGATGTGTGTGGCCACTTTCAGGTCATGCACAAAGCATTTCCCTCCTGGAGCAACAGTGACACCGGGCAGCCCCTTGGAGTAAGACACAAATCATTTCCTCACGGAGCACCAGTTGCACAAACTGAGTTTAATAATAATAATAATAATAATAATAATAATAATAAAACTAAACAAAAATAGATAGGTAGATTTCCAGTGATTAGAAGGGGTAGCAAACAGAAGAAGGCAGATTGCTAAGCAACTACAAATACGCACGCATACTGAGCCTAAGATCTTCAAGAGACTGGATTCAAGAAGTAATTTCCCATCCTACATGTCTTTCAGCAACTTGAAGAGTTTCTGTAGCTTAGACTTCCCGTTGTTTCTCTTTACAGACTACACTCCTGTTTTAGGCTGGACTTCCCCTTCTCATTTCCTTTGTCTCTTCAGGTACTTTCAGCAGCCTTTCTACCGCCCTGCGTGATTTTCGTCCGCTCCGACTTTTCCATGGCTCCCGAGACCTCCCTTGTGGGAATGCACAGCTACCCGTGTCCTGTGAAGGGACACGGCACGAGGAGAGAAGAGGAGAGAAGAGAAAGAGAGAGCTGGCGAACACAGGAGAGAAAACAGAGAAACATGAGAGCAAGGCGAGCAACTCACCACCTGGAGTCATCCTCTTGGATCCAACCTTCAGTTGTGGAGAAGACACCGTTCCTGACCAGAGAAACGAGCAGCCTCTGAAAATGGGACCTTTTCTCCCTCGTAAGCACAGCTGATCAGGAACCTTTGCTTACAAACCGAACCCTAATGGACGGGGCTTCCCGACCCGGACTCAGGTGGGGCGTGAGCAGAGTCCTCACCAAACCAGACACTTCTCTCACCGAGACTGGCGAGAGCTCGGCTCCCAGATGGAGGGCTCTTGCCTGGCATCCCCAACGGTCACAGGCTCGCTGCTCTCACTCACATTCCGTCGCATGAGGGCAGTAGACGCTGAGGCTTGACTTCTTTTTCCTTGCTACTAAACCCAGCCCAAGGGGAAAAAAACAAGTAAGTTACCATCTCAGTCGGCGACGTCTCGGAGGCTCCTCTCTTTGCCTCTCCCACACGGCGGGGAGCCGCCCTCCACTCTCCTCCCATTACCCCTTGAGCATCCCAACCAAAATCTCCTTTTCTAACGGCACCCCACAGAGTCACTCTGCTCAAGAGACTCTGGCCCCTCCCCACCTTCATCCCCCCGAGCCCCGTCCCCAGCGAGGACGCCCACGGCCGCTGAGGAGGACGACAGCGAGTGCGGACGAGGAACTGGAAGCACTGACCTGGCAGCCAGGTCTGCAGAGGGCAGAGAGCGGAGGCCTGGTTCCGCCTCCTTGGAAAGAGGCCCAAGCGGCTCAGGCCCCCTCCTGCCGTGTTCCCCTCCGGCGAGAGCTCCGGCACCATTCCTCGCCAGAGCCGCTGCGAAAGCCGAGCCGGGGCCCTCGCTCCACAGCGCTCGACATGTTGTGGGTCGTGTTCTGTGCCCTTCTGTGTCATCGTATCGAAAAGCATTTTGGTGAATCATTCGAGGAGAGCTTTAGCGCTAGTACTTGTCGATAATTTAAGTCTCCTTAGGAGTAATTTTCTTGAACCAATCGCTACGAACTCACCAGGAGAGACGCTGGATTGCTGGAGTCTTTACCACTAGGGACTTGTAAAGAATGATTTTCTACCTTGAGTCATTTGCAAGAACCGATCTCTTCCAACGCACCAAGGGAGAATGCCTTTGCTTTTCTGCTGGATGATTCCGTGGGAAATTGATCAGAAGACGGCTGAGGAATGAATTGTCTCATTCCGAGTCATTTTCACGAACCGATTTTAGTCCAAATCTCCAGGAGCTAATTATGACTATAGTACGGAGGATGATTCCATGTGTAATTAATTGCTAACGTTGATCAGAAAGAACTGCCTCCTTTTTAGTAATTTCGACCAAATCGTCAACTGATATCTACCTGATCACAAGGAGCCAATCTGAAAGGCTTTTGGAGGATGAGTCCATTTGTCGTTGATTATTAGCATTGATCAGTTATAACTTTCTCTTTTTTAGCAATTTTCACGATAAATCTCTGCCAAATGGCGAAGAGAGAATAGACTTGCTTTTTGGTGGATGGTTCCATGAGAAAGACATCAGGATACCTGATTACGAAAGACGTTCTCATTTTGAGTAATTTTCGCAACCTGCTCTGTACCGTCTGACGAGAAGTGAATCCTCGGGGCTTTCAGGAAGATTCCCTCTCAAATTTATCTGTCGCACAGGTCGAAGATGAATTTCTCTATTTTAGTATATTTCAAGAAACGATTTCTTCCAAATCACCAGCAAAAAGCGTTTTGGTGAATCATTCGAGGAGAAATGGATCACTAGTACTTGTCAATAATGTATGTCTCATTATGAGTAATTGTCTTGACCAGATCTCTACCAAATGATCAGGCGAGATAACGTATGGCTTTTCGAGGAAGAGTGCATGAGACATCAACGGCTACATCTGATTAGTAATGAATGTCTCATTTTTAGCAATTTACACTACCCATCTGTATGTGTGACGTGTTCTGTGTGCGTGTGCATCGGTGTCGTGCTGTGTGTGTTGTCTTGGGTGGCCACAACACAGGGTAATGCACAAAGCATTCCCCTCCTGAAGGAAGAGTGACACGACGTGGCCACTCAGGAGTAACACACAAACAATCCCCCGCCTCCCCCACCACCCCCCCCCCGCATCCCCCACCCCGGAGCAACAGTGATGTGTGTGGCCACTTTCAGGTCATGCACAAAGCATTTCCCTCCTGGAGCAACAGTGACACCGGGCAGCCCCTTGGAGTAAGACACAAATCATTTCCTCACGGAGCACCAGTTGCACAAACTGAGTTTATTAATAATAATAATAATAATAAAACTAAACAAAAATAGATAGGTAGATTTCCAGTGATTAGAAGGGGTAGCAAACAGAAGAAGGCAGATTGCTAAGCAACTACAAATACGCACGCATACTGAGCCTAAGATCTTCAAGAGACTGGATTCAAGAAGTAATTTCCCATCCTACATGTCTTTCGGCAACTTGAAGAGTTTCTGTAGCTTAGACTTCCCGTTGTTTCTCTTTACAGACTACACTCCTGTTTTAGGCTGGACTTCCCCTTCTCATTTCCTTTGTCTCTTCAGGTACTTTCAGCAGCCTTTCTACCGCCCTGCGTGATTTTCGTCCGCTCCGACTTTTCCATGGCTCCCGAGACCTCCCTTGTGGGAATGCACAGCTACCCGTGTCCTGTGAAGGGACACGGCACGAGGAGAGAAGAGGAGAGAAGAGAAAGAGAGAGCTGACGAACACAGGAGAGAAAACAGAGAAACATGAGAGCAAGGCGAGCAACTCACCACCTGGAGTCATCCTCTTGGATCCAACCTTCAGTTGTGGAGAAGACACCGTTCCTGACCAGAGAAACGAGCAGCCTCTGAAAATGGGACCTTTTCTCCCTCGTAAGCACAGCTGATCAGGAACCTTTGCTTACAAACCGAACCCTAATGGACGGGGCTTCCCGACCCGGACTCAGGTGGGGCGTGAGCAGAGTCCTCACCAAACCAGACACTTCTCTCACCGAGACTGGCGAGAGCTCGGCTCCCAGATGGAGGGCTCTTGCCTGGCATCCCCAACGGTCACAGGCTCGCTGCTCTCACTCACATTCCGTCGCATGAGGGCAGTAGACGCTGAGGCTTGACTTCTTTTTCCTTGCTACTAAACCCAGCCCAAGGGGAAAAAAACAAGTAAGTTACCATCTCAGTCGGCGACGTCTCGGAGGCTCCTCTCTTTGCCTCTCCCACACGGCGGGGAGCCGCCCTCCACTCTCCTCCCATTACCCCTTGAGCATCCCAACCAAAATCTCCTTTTCTAACGGCACCCCACAGAGTCACTCTGCTCAAGAGACTCTGGCCCCTCCCCACCTTCATCCCCCCGAGCCCCGTCCCCAGCGAGGACGCCCACGGCCGCTGAGGAGGACGACAGCGAGTGCGGACGAGGAACTGGAAGCACTGACCTGGCAGCCAGGTCTGCAGAGGGCAGAGAGCGGAGGCCTGGTTCCGCCTCCTTGGAAAGAGGCCCAAGCGGCTCAGGCCCCCTCCTGCCGTGTTCCCCTCCGGCGAGAGCTCCGGCACCATTCCTCGCCAGAGCCGCTGCGAAAGCCGAGCCGGGGCCCTCGCTCCACAGCGCTCGACATGTTGTGGGTCGTGTTCTGTGCCCTTCTGTGTCATCGTATCGAAAAGCATTTTGGTGAATCATTCGAGGAGAGCTTTAGCGCTAGTACTTGTCGATAATTTAAGTCTCCTTAGGAGTAATTTTCTTGAACCAATCGCTACGAACTCACCAGGAGAGACGCTGGATTGCTGGAGTCTTTACCACTAGGGACTTGTAAAGAATGATTTTCTACCTTGAGTCATTTGCAAGAACCGATCTCTTCCAACGCACCAAGGGAGAATGCCTTTGCTTTTCTGCTGGATGATTCCGTGGGAAATTGATCAGAAGACGGCTGAGGAATGAATTGTCTCATTCCTAGTCATTTTCACGAACCGATTTTAGTCCAAATCTCCAGGAGCTAATTATGACTATAGTACGGAGGATGATTCCATGTGTAATTAATTGCTAACGTTGATCAGAAAGAACTGCCTCCTTTTTAGTAATTTCGACCAAATCGTCAACTGATATCTACCTGATCACAAGGAGCCAATCTGAAAGGCTTTTGGAGGATGAGTCCATTTGTCATTGATTATTAGCATTGATCAGTTATAACTTTCTCTTTTTTAGCAATTTTCACGATAAATCTCTGCCAAATGCCGAAGAGAGAATAGACTTGCTTTTTGGTGGATGGTTCCATGAGAAAGACATCAGGATACCTGATTACGAAAGACGTTCTCATTTTGAGTAATTTTCGCAACCTGCTCTGTACCGTCTGACGAGAAGTGAATCCTCGGGGCTTTCAGGAAGATTCCCTCTCAAATTTATCTGTCGCACAGGTCGAAGATGAATTTCTCTATTTTAGTATATTTCAAGAAACGATTTCTTCCAAATCACCAGCAAAAAGCGTTTTGGTGAATCATTCGAGAGAAATGGATCACTAGTACTTGTCAATAATGTATGTCTCATTATGAGTAATTGTCTTGACCAGATCTCTACCAAATGATCAGGCGAGATAACGTATGGCTTTTCGAGGAAGAGTGCATGAGACATCAACGGCTACATCTGATTAGTAATGAATGTCTCATTTTTAGCAATTTACACTACCCATCTGTATGTGTGACGTGTTCTGTGTGCGTGTGCATCGGTGTCGTGCTGTGTGTGTTGTCTTGGGTGGCCACAACACTGGGTAATGCACAAAGCATTCCCCTCCTGAAGGAAGAGTGACACGACGTGGCCACTCAGGAGTAACACACAAACAATCCCCCGCCTCCCCCACCCCCCACCCCCCCGCATCCCCCACCCCGGAGCAACAGTGATGTGTGTGGCCACTTTCAGGTCATGCACAAAGCATTTCCCTCCTGGAGCAACAGTGACACCGGGCAGCCCCTTGGAGTAAGACACAAATCATTTCCTCACGGAGCACCAGTTGCACAAACTGAGTTTAATAATAATAATAATAATAATAATAATAATAATAAAACTAAACAAAAATAGATAGGTAGATTTCCAGTGATTAGAAGGGGTAGCAAACAGAAGAAGGCAGATTGCTAAGCAACTACAAATACGCACGCATACTGAGCCTAAGATCTTCAAGAGACTGGATTCAAGAAGTAATTTCCCATCCTACATGTCTTTCAGCAACTTGAAGAGTTTCTGTAGCTTAGACTTCCCGTTGTTTCTCTTTACAGACTACACTCCTGTTTTAGGCTGGACTTCCCCTTCTCATTTCCTTTGTCTCTTCAGGTACTTTCAGCAGCCTTTCTACCGCCCTGCGTGATTTTCGTCCGCTCCGACTTTTCCATGGCTCCCGAGACCTCCCTTGTGGGAATGCACAGCTACCCGTGTCCTGTGAAGGGACACGGCACGAGGAGAGAAGAGGAGAGAAGAGAAAGAGAGAGCTGGCGAACACAGGAGAGAAAACAGAGAAACATGAGAGCAAGGCGAGCAACTCACCACCTGGAGTCATCCTCTTGGATCCAACCTTCAGTTGTGGAGAAGACACCGTTCCTGACCAGAGAAACGAGCAGCCTCTGAAAATGGGACCTTTTCTCCCTCGTAAGCACAGCTGATCAGGAACCTTTGCTTACAAACCGAACCCTAATGGACGGGGCTTCCCGACCCGGACTCAGGTGGGGCGTGAGCAGAGTCCTCACCAAACCAGACACTTCTCTCACCGAGACTGGCGAGAGCTCGGCTCCCAGATGGAGGGCTCTTGCCTGGCATCCCCAACGGTCACAGGCTCGCTGCTCTCACTCACATTCCGTCGCATGAGGGCAGTAGACGCTGAGGCTTGACTTCTTTTTCCTTGCTACTAAACCCAGCCCAAGGGGAAAAAAACAAGTAAGTTACCATCTCAGTCGGCGACGTCTCGGAGGCTCCTCTCTTTGCCTCTCCCACACGGCGGGGAGCCGCCCTCCACTCTCCTCCCATTACCCCTTGAGCATCCCAACCAAAATCTCCTTTTCTAACGGCACCCCACAGAGTCACTCTGCTCAAGAGACTCTGGCCCCTCCCCACCTTCATCCCCCCGAGCCCCGTCCCCAGCGAGGACGCCCACGGCCGCTGAGGAGGACGACAGCGAGTGCGGACGAGGAACTGGAAGCACTGACCTGGCAGCCAGGTCTGCAGAGGGCAGAGAGCGGAGGCCTGGTTCCGCCTCCTTGGAAAGAGGCCCAAGCGGCTCAGGCCCCCTCCTGCCGTGTTCCCCTCCGGCGAGAGCTCCGGCACCATTCCTCGCCAGAGCCGCTGCGAAAGCCGAGCCGGGGCCCTCGCTCCACAGCGCTCGACATGTTGTGGGTCGTGTTCTGTGCCCTTCTGTGTCATCGTATCGAAAAGCATTTTGGTGAATCATTCGAGGAGAGCTTTAGCGCTAGTACTTGTCGATAATTTAAGTCTCCTTAGGAGTAATTTTCTTGAACCAATCGCTACGAACTCACCAGGAGAGACGCTGGATTGCTGGAGTCTTTACCACTAGGGACTTGTAAAGAATGATTTTCTACCTTGAGTCATTTGCAAGAACCGATCTCTTCCAACGCACCAAGGGAGAATGCCTTTGCTTTTCTGCTGGATGATTCCGTGGGAAATTGATCAGAAGACGGCTGAGGAATGAATTGTCTCATTCCTAGTCATTTTCACGAACCGATTTTAGTCCAAATCTCCAGGAGCTAATTATGACTATAGTACGGAGGATGATTCCATGTGTAATTAATTGCTAACGTTGATCAGAAAGAACTGCCTCCTTTTTAGTAATTTCGACCAAATCGTCAACTGATATCTACCTGATCACAAGGAGCCAATCTGAAAGGCTTTTGGAGGATGAGTCCATTTGTCGTTGATTATTAGCATTGATCAGTTATAACTTTCTCTTTTTTAGCAATTTTCACGATAAATCTCTGCCAAATGCCGAAGAGAGAATAGACTTGCTTTTTGGTGGATGGTTCCATGAGAAAGACATCAGGATACCTGATTACGAAAGACGTTCTCATTTTGAGTAATTTTCGCAACCTGCTCTGTACCGTCTGACGAGAAGTGAATCCTCGGGGCTTTCAGGAAGATTCCCTCTCAAATTGATCTGTCGCACAGGTCGAAGATGAATTTCTCTATTTTAGTATATTTCAAGAAACGATTTCTTCCAAATCACCAGCAAAAAGCGTTTTGGTGAATCATTCGAGGAGAAATGGATCACTAGTACTTGTCAATAATGTATGTCTCATTATGAGTAATTGTCTTGACCAGATCTCTACCAAATGATCAGGCGAGATAACGTATGGCTTTTCGAGGAAGAGTGCATGAGACATCAACGGCTACATCTGATTAGTAATGAATGTCTCATTTTTAGCAATTTACACTACCCATCTGTATGTGTGACGTGTTCTGTGTGCGTGTGCATCGGTGTCGTGCTGTGTGTGTTGTCTTGGGTGGCCACAACACAGGGTAATGCACAAAGCATTCCCCTCCTGAAGGAAGAGTGACACGACGTGGCCACTCAGGAGTAACACACAAACAATCCCCCGCCTCCCCCACCACCACCCCCCCGCATCCCCCACCCCGGAGCAACAGTGATGTGTGTGGCCACTTTCAGGTCATGCACAAAGCATTTCCCTCCTGGAGCAACAGTGACACCGGGCAGCCCCTTGGAGTAAGACACAAATCATTTCCTCACGGAGCACCAGTTCCACAAACTGAGTTTAATAATAATAATAATAATAAAACTAAACAAAAATAGATAGGTAGATTTCCAGTGATTAGAAGGGGTAGCAAACAGAAGAAGGCAGATTGCTAAGCAACTACAAATACGCACGCATACTGAGCCTAAGATCTTCAAGAGACTGGATTCAAGAAGTAATTTCCCATCCTACATGTCTTTCGGCAACTTGAAGAGTTTCTGTAGCTTAGACTTCCCGTTGTTTCTCTTTACAGACTACACTCCTGTTTTAGGCTGGACTTCCCCTTCTCATTTCCTTTGTCTCTTCAGGTACTTTCAGCAGCCTTTCGACCGCCCTGCGTGATTTTCGTCCGCTCCGACTTTTCCATGGCTCCCGAGACCTCCCTTGTGGGAATGCACAGCTACCCGTGTCCTGTGAAGGGACACGGCATGAGGAGAGAAGAGGAGAGAAGAGAAAGAGAGAGCTGGCGAACACAGGAGAGAAAACAGAGAAACATGAGAGCAAGGCGAGCAACTCACCACCTGGAGTCATCCTCTTGGATCCAACCTTCAGTTGTGGAGAAGACACCATTCCTGACCAGAGAAACGAGCAGCCTCTGAAAATGGGACCTTTTCTCCCTCGTAAGCACAGCTGATCAGGAACCTTTGCTTACAAACCGAACCCTAATGGACGGGGCTTCCCGACCCGGACTCAGGTGGGGCGTGAGCAGAGTCCTCACCAAACCAGACACTTCTCTCACCGAGACTGGCGAGAGCTCGGCTCCCAGATGGAGGGCTCTTGCCTGGCATCCCCAACGGTCACAGGCTCGCTGCTCTCACTCACATTCCGTCGCATGAGGGCAGTAGACGCTGAGGCTTGACTTCTTTTTCCTTGCTACTAAACCCAGCCCAAGGGGAAAAAAACAAGTAAGTTACCATCTCAGTCGGCGACGTCTCGGAGGCTCCTCTCTTTGCCTCTCCCACACGGCGGGGAGCCGCCCTCCACTCTCCTCCCATTACCCCTTGAGCATCCCAACCAAAATCTCCTTTTCTAACGGCACCCCACAGAGTCACTCTGCTCAAGAGACTCTGGCCCCTCCCCACCTTCATCCCCCCGAGCCCCGTCCCCAGCGAGGACGCCCACGGCCGCTGAGGAGGACGACAGCGAGTGCGGACGAGGAACTGGAAGCACTGACCTGGCAGCCAGGTCTGCAGAGGGCAGAGAGCGGAGGCCTGGTTCCGCCTCCTTGGAAAGAGGCCCAAGCGGCTCAGGCCCCCTCCTGCCGTGTTCCCCTCCGGCGAGAGCTCCGGCACCATTCCTCGCCAGAGCCGCTGCGAAAGCCGAGCCGGGGCCCTCGCTCCACAGCGCTCGACATGTTGTGGGTCGTGTTCTGTGCCCTTCTGTGTCATCGTATCGAAAAGCATTTTGGTGAATCATTCGAGGAGAGCTTTAGCGCTAGTACTTGTCGATAATTTAAGTCTCCTTAGGAGTAATTTTCTTGAACCAATCGCTACGAACTCACCAGGAGAGACGCTGGATTGCTGGAGTCTTTACCACTAGGGACTTGTAAAGAATGATTTTCTACCTTGAGTCATTTGCAAGAACCGATCTCTTCCAACGCACCAAGGGAGAATGCCTTTGCTTTTCTGCTGGATGATTCCGTGGGAAATTGATCAGAAGACGGCTGAGGAATGAATTGTCTCATTCCTAGTCATTTTCACGAACCGATTTTAGTCCAAATCTCCAGGAGCTAATTATGACTATAGTACGGAGGATGATTCCATGTGTAATTAATTGCTAACGTTGATCAGAAAGAACTGCCTCCTTTTTAGTAATTTCGACCAAATCGTCAACTGATATCTACCTGATCACAAGGAGCCAATCTGAAAGGCTTTTGGAGGATGAGTCCATTTGTCGTTGATTATTAGCATTGATCAGTTATAACTTTCTCTTTTTTAGCAATTTTCACGATAAATCTCTGCCAAATGCCGAAGAGAGAATAGACTTGCTTTTTGGTGGATGGTTCCATGAGAAAGACATCAGGATACCTGATTACGAAAGACGTTCTCATTTTGAGTAATTTTCGCAACCTGCTCTGTACCGTCTGACGAGAAGTGAATCCTCGGGGCTTTCAGGAAGATTCCCTCTCAAATTGATCTGTCGCACAGGTCGAAGATGAATTTCTCTATTTTAGTATATTTCAAGAAACGATTTCTTCCAAATCACCAGCAAAAAGCGTTTTGGTGAATCATTCGAGGAGAAATGGATCACTAGTACTTGTCAATAATGTATGTCTCATTATGAGTAATTGTCTTGACCAGATCTCTACCAAATGATCAGGCGAGATAACGTATGGCTTTTCGAGGAAGAGTGCATGAGACATCAACGGCTACATCTGATTAGTAATGAATGTCTCATTTTTAGCAATTTACACTACCCATCTGTATGTGTGACGTGTTCTGTGTGCGTGTGCATCGGTGTCGTGCTGTGTGTGTTGTCTTGGGTGGCCACAACACAGGGTAATGCACAAAGCATTCCCCTCCTGAAGGAAGAGTGACACGACGTGGCCACTCAGGAGTAACACACAAACAATCCCCCGCCTCCCCCACCACCACCCCCCCGCATCCCCCACCCCGGAGCAACAGTGATGTGTGTGGCCACTTTCAGGTCATGCACAAAGCATTTCCCTCCTGGAGCAACAGTGACACCGGGCAGCCCCTTGGAGTAAGACACAAATCATTTCCTCACGGAGCACCAGTTCCACAAACTGAGTTTAATAATAATAATAATAATAAAACTAAACAAAAATAGATAGGTAGATTTCCAGTGATTAGAAGGGGTAGCAAACAGAAGAAGGCAGATTGCTAAGCAACTACAAATACGCACGCATACTGAGCCTAAGATCTTCAAGAGACTGGATTCAAGAAGTAATTTCCCATCCTACATGTCTTTCGGCAACTTGAAGAGTTTCTGTAGCTTAGACTTCCCGTTGTTTCTCTTTACAGACTACACTCCTGTTTTAGGCTGGACTTCCCCTTCTCATTTCCTTTGTCTCTTCAGGTACTTTCAGCAGCCTTTCTACCGCCCTGCGTGATTTTCGTCCGCTCCGACTTTTCCATGGCTCCCGAGACCTCCCTTGTGGGAATGCACAGCTACCCGTGTCCTGTGAAGGGACACGGCACGAGGAGAGAAGAGGAGAGAAGAGAAAGAGAGAGCTGGCGAACACAGGAGAGAAAACAGAGAAACATGAGAGCAAGGCGAGCAACTCACCACCTGGAGTCATCCTCTTGGATCCAACCTTCAGTTGTGGAGAAGACACCGTTCCTGACCAGAGAAACGAGCAGCCTCTGAAAATGGGACCTTTTCTCCCTCGTAAGCACAGCTGATCAGGAACCTTTGCTTACAAACCGAACCCTAATGGACGGGGCTTCCCGACCCGGACTCAGGTGGGGCGTGAGCAGAGTCCTCACCAAACCAGACACTTCTCTCACCGAGACTGGCGAGAGCTCGGCTCCCAGATGGAGGGCTCTTGCCTGGCATCCCCAACGGTCACAGGCTCGCTGCTCTCACTCACATTCCGTCGCATGAGGGCAGTAGACGCTGAGGCTTGACTTCTTTTTCCTTGCTACTAAACCCAGCCCAAGGGGAAAAAAACAAGTAAGTTACCATCTCAGTCGGCGACGTCTCGGAGGCTCCTCTCTTTGCCTCTCCCACACGGCGGGGAGCCGCCCTCCACTCTCCTCCCATTACCCCTTGAGCATCCCAACCAAAATCTCCTTTTCTAACGGCACCCCACAGAGTCACTCTGCTCAAGAGACTCTGGCCCCTCCCCACCTTCATCCCCCCGAGCCCCGTCCCCAGCGAGGACGCCCACGGCCGCTGAGGAGGACGACAGCGAGTGCGGACGAGGAACTGGAAGCACTGACCTGGCAGCCAGGTCTGCAGAGGGCAGAGAGCGGAGGCCTGGTTCCGCCTCCTTGGAAAGAGGCCCAAGCGGCTCAGGCCCCCTCCTGCCGTGTTCCCCTCCGGCGAGAGCTCCGGCACCATTCCTCGCCAGAGCCGCTGCGAAAGCCGAGCCGGGGCCCTCGCTCCACAGCGCTCGACATGTTGTGGGTCGTGTTCTGTGCCCTTCTGTGTCATCGTATCGAAAAGCATTTTGGTGAATCATTCGAGGAGAGCTTTAGCGCTAGTACTTGTCGATAATTTAAGTCTCCTTAGGAGTAATTTTCTTGAACCAATCGCTACGAACTCACCAGGAGAGACGCTGGATTGCTGGAGTCTTTACCACTAGGGACTTGTAAAGAATGATTTTCTACCTTGAGTCATTTGCAAGAACCGATCTCTTCCAACGCACCAAGGGAGAATGCCTTTGCTTTTCTGCTGGATGATTCCGTGGGAAATTGATCAGAAGACGGCTGAGGAATGAATTGTCTCATTCCTAGTCATTTTCACGAACCGATTTTAGTCCAAATCTCCAGGAGCTAATTATGACTATAGTACGGAGGATGATTCCATGTGTAATTAATTGCTAACGTTGATCAGAAAGAACTGCCTCCTTTTTAGTAATTTCGACCAAATCGTCAACTGATATCTACCTGATCACAAGGAGCCAATCTGAAAGGCTTTTGGAGGATGAGTCCATTTGTCGTTGATTATTAGCATTGATCAGTTATAACTTTCTCTTTTTTAGCAATTTTCACGATAAATCTCTGCCAAATGCCGAAGAGAGAATAGACTTGCTTTTTGGTGGATGGTTCCATGAGAAAGACATCAGGGTACCTGATTACGAAAGACGTTCTCATTTTGAGTAATTTTCGCAACCTGCTCTGTACCGTCTGACGAGAAGTGAATCCTCGGGGCTTTCAGGAAGATTCCCTCTCAAATTTATCTGTCGCACAGGTCGAAGATGAATTTCTCTATTTTAGTATATTTCAAGAAACGATTTCTTCCAAATCACCAGCAAAAAGCGTTTTGGTGAATCATTCGAGGAGAAATGGATCACTAGTACTTGTCAATAATGTATGTCTCATTATGAGTAATTGTCTTGACCAGATCTCTACCAAATGATCAGGTGAGATAACGTATGGCTTTTCGAGGAAGAGTGCATGAGACATCAACGGCTACATCTGATTAGTAATGAATGTCTCATTTTTAGCAATTTACACTACCCATCTGTATGTGTGACGTGTTCTGTGTGCATGTGCATCGGTGTCGTGCTGTGTGTGTTGTCTTGGGTGGCCACAACACAGGGTAATGCACAAAGCATTCCCCTCCTGAAGGAAGAGTGACACGACGTGGCCACTCAGGAGTAACACACAAACAATCCCCCGCCTCCCCCACCACCCCCCCCCCGCATCCCCCACCCCGGAGCAACAGTGATGTGTGTGGCCACTTTCAGGTCATGCACAAAGCATTTCCCTCCTGGAGCAACAGTGACACCGGGCAGCCCCTTGGAGTAAGACACAAATCATTTCCTCACGGAGCACCAGTTGCACAAACTGAGTTTATTAATAATAATAATAATAATAAAACTAAACAAAAATAGATAGGTAGATTTCCAGTGATTAGAAGGGGTAGCAAACAGAAGAAGGCAGATTGCTAAGCAACTACAAATACGCACGCATACTGAGCCTAAGATCTTCAAGAGACTGGATTCAAGAAGTAATTTCCCATCCTACATGTCTTTCGGCAACTTGAAGAGTTTCTGTAGCTTAGACTTCCCGTTGTTTCTCTTTACAGACTACACTCCTGTTTTAGGCTGGACTTCCCCTTCTCATTTCCTTTGTCTCTTCAGGTACTTTCAGCAGCCTTTCTACCGCCCTGCGTGATTTTCGTCCGCTCCGACTTTTCCATGGCTCCCGAGACCTCCCTTGTGGGAATGCACAGCTACCCGTGTCCTGTGAAGGGACACGGCACGAGGAGAGAAGAGGAGAGAAGAGAAAGAGAGAGCTGGCGAACACAGGAGAGAAAACAGAGAAACATGAGAGCAAGGCGAGCAACTCACCACCTGGAGTCATCCTCTTGGATCCAACCTTCAGTTGTGGAGAAGACACCGTTCCTGACCAGAGAAACGAGCAGCCTCTGAAAATGGGACCTTTTCTCCCTCGTAAGCACAGCTGATCAGGAACCTTTGCTTACAAACCGAACCCTAATGGACGGGGCTTCCCGACCCGGACTCAGGTGGGGCGTGAGCAGAGTCCTCACCAAACCAGACACTTCTCTCACCGAGACTGGCGAGAGCTCGGCTCCCAGATGGAGGGCTCTTGCCTGGCATCCCCAACGGTCACAGGCTCGCTGCTCTCACTCACATTCCGTCGCATGAGGGCAGTAGACGCTGAGGCTTGACTTCTTTTTCCTTGCTACTAAACCCAGCCCAAGGGGAAAAAAACAAGTAAGTTACCATCTCAGTCGGCGACGTCTCGGAGGCTCCTCTCTTTGCCTCTCCCACACGGCGGGGATCCGCCCTCCACTCTCCTCCCATTACCCCTTGAGCATCCCAACCAAAATCTCCTTTTCTAACGGCACCCCACAGAGTCACTCTGCTCAAGAGACTCTGGCCCCTCCCCACCTTCATCCCCCCGAGCCCCGTCCCCAGCGAGGACGCCCACGGCCGCTGAGGAGGACGACAGCGAGTGCGGACGAGGAACTGGAAGCACTGACCTGGCAGCCAGGTCTGCAGAGGGCAGAGAGCGGAGGCCTGGTTCCGCCTCCTTGGAAAGAGGCCCAAGCGGCTCAGGCCCCCTCCTGCCGTGTTCCCCTCCGGCGAGAGCTCCGGCACCATTCCTCGCCAGAGCCGCTGCGAAAGCCGAGCCGGGGCCCTCGCTCCACAGCGCTCGACATGTTGTGGGTCGTGTTCTGTGCCCTTCTGTGTCATCGTATCGAAAAGCATTTTGGTGAATCATTCGAGGAGAGCTTTAGCGCTAGTACTTGTCGATAATTTAAGTCTCCTTAGGAGTAATTTTCTTGAACCAATCGCTACGAACTCACCAGGAGAGACGCTGGATTGCTGGAGTCTTTACCACTAGGGACTTGTAAAGAATGATTTTCTACCTTCAGTCATTTGCAAGAACCGATCTCTTCCAACGCACCAAGGGAGAATGCCTTTGCTTTTCTGCTGGATGATTCCGTGGGAAATTGATCAGAAGACGGCTGAGGAATGAATTGTCTCATTCCTAGTCATTTTCACGAACCGATTTTAGTCCAAATCTCCAGGAGCTAATTATGACTATAGTACGGAGGATGATTCCATGTGTAATTAATTGCTAACGTTGATCAGAAAGAACTGCCTCCTTTTTAGTAATTTCGACCAAATCGTCAACTGATATCTACCTGATCACAAGGAGCCAATCTGAAAGGCTTTTGGAGGATGAGTCCATTTGTCGTTGATTATTAGCATTGATCAGTTATAACTTTCTCTTTTTTAGCAATTTTCACGATAAATCTCTGCCAAATGCCGAAGAGAGAATAGACTTGCTTTTTGGTGGATGGTTCCATGAGAAAGACATCAGGATACCTGATTACGAAAGACGTTCTCATTTTGAGTAATTTTCGCAACCTGCTCTGTACCGTCTGACGAGAAGTGAATCCTCGGGGCTTTCAGGAAGATTCCCTCTCAAATTGATCTGTCGCACAGGTCGAAGATGAATTTCTCTATTTTAGTATATTTCAAGAAACGATTTCTTCCAAATCACCAGCAAAAAGCGTTTTGGTGAATCATTCGAGGAGAAATGGATCACTAGTACTTGTCAATAATGTATGTCTCATTATGAGTAATTGTCTTGACCAGATCTCTACCAAATGATCAGGTGAGATAACGTATGGCTTTTCGAGGAAGAGTGCATGAGACATCAACGGCTACATCTGATTAGTAATGAATGTCTCATTTTTAGCAATTTACACTACCCATCTGTATGTGTGACGTGTTCTGTGTGCGTGTGCATCGGTGTCGTGCTGTGTGTGTTGTCTTGGGTGGCCACAACACAGGGTAATGCACAAAGCATTCCCCTCCTGAAGGAAGAGTGACACGACGTGGCCACTCAGGAGTAACACACAAACAATCCCCCGCCTCCCCCACCACCCCCCCCCCGCATCCCCCACCCCGGAGCAACAGTGATGTGTGTGGCCACTTTCAGGTCATGCACAAAGCATTTCCCTCCTGGAGCAACAGTGACACCGGGCAGCCCCTTGGAGTAAGACACAAATCATTTCCTCACGGAGCACCAGTTGCACAAACTGAGTTTATTAATAATAATAATAATAATAAAACTAAACAAAAATAGATAGGTAGATTTCCAGTGATTAGAAGGGGTAGCAAACAGAAGAAGGCAGATTGCTAAGCAACTACAAATACGCACGCATACTGAGCCTAAGATCTTCAAGAGACTGGATTCAAGAAGTAATTTCCCATCCTACATGTCTTTCGGCAACTTGAAGAGTTTCTGTAGCTTAGACTTCCCGTTGTTTCTCTTTACAGACTACACTCCTGTTTTAGGCTGGACTTCCCCTTCTCATTTCCTTTGTCTCTTCAGGTACTTTCAGCAGCCTTTCTACCGCCCTGCGTGATTTTCGTCCGCTCCGACTTTTCCATGGCTCCCGAGACCTCCCTTGTGGGAATGCACAGCTACCCGTGTCCTGTGAAGGGACACGGCACGAGGAGAGAAGAGGAGAGAAGAGAAAGAGAGAGCTGGCGAACACAGGAGAGAAAACAGAGAAACATGAGAGCAAGGCGAGCAACTCACCACCTGGAGTCATCCTCTTGGATCCAACCTTCAGTTGTGGAGAAGACACCGTTCCTGACCAGAGAAACGAGCAGCCTCTGAAAATGGGACCTTTTCTCCCTCGTAAGCACAGCTGATCAGGAACCTTTGCTTACAAACCGAACCCTAATGGACGGGGCTTCCCGACCCGGACTCAGGTGGGGCGTGAGCAGAGTCCTCACCAAACCAGACACTTCTCTCACCGAGACTGGCGAGAGCTCGGCTCCCAGATGGAGGGCTCTTGCCTGGCATCCCCAACGGTCACAGGCTCGCTGCTCTCACTCACATTCCGTCGCATGAGGGCAGTAGACGCTGAGGCTTGACTTCTTTTTCCTTGCTACTAAACCCAGCCCAAGGGGAAAAAAACAAGTAAGTTACCATCTCAGTCGGCGACGTCTCGGAGGCTCCTCTCTTTGCCTCTCCCACACGGCGGGGAGCCGCCCTCCACTCTCCTCCCATTACCCCTTGAGCATCCCAACCAAAATCTCCTTTTCTAACGGCACCCCACAGAGTCACTCTGCTCAAGAGACTCTGGCCCCTCCCCACCTTCATCCCCCCGAGCCCCGTCCCCAGCGAGGACGCCCACGGCCGCTGAGGAGGACGACAGCGAGTGCGGACGAGGAACTGGAAGCACTGACCTGGCAGCCAGGTCTGCAGAGGGCAGAGAGCGGAGGCCTGGTTCCGCCTCCTTGGAAAGAGGCCCAAGCGGCTCAGGCCCCCTCCTGCCGTGTTCCCCTCCGGCGAGAGCTCCGGCACCATTCCTCGCCAGAGCCGCTGCGAAAGCCGAGCCGGGGCCCTCGCTCCACAGCGCTCGACATGTTGTGGGTCGTGTTCTGTGCCCTTCTGTGTCATCGTATCGAAAAGCATTTTGGTGAATCATTCGAGGAGAGCTTTAGCGCTAGTACTTGTCGATAATTTAAGTCTCCTTAGGAGTAATTTTCTTGAACCAATCGCTACGAACTCACCAGGAGAGACGCTGGATTGCTGGAGTCTTTACCACTAGGGACTTGTAAAGAATGATTTTCTACCTTGAGTCATTTGCAAGAACCGATCTCTTCCAACGCACCAAGGGAGAATGCCTTTGCTTTTCTGCTGGATGATTCCGTGGGAAATTGATCAGAAGACGGCTGAGGAATGAATTGTCTCATTCCTAGTCATTTTCACGAACCGATTTTAGTCCAAATCTCCAGGAGCTAATTATGACTATAGTACGGAGGATGATTCCATGTGTAATTAATTGCTAACGTTGATCAGAAAGAACTGCCTCCTTTTTAGTAATTTCGACCAAATCGTCAACTGATATCTACCTGATCACAAGGAGCCAATCTGAAAGGCTTTTGGAGGATGAGTCCATTTGTCGTTGATTATTAGCATTGATCAGTTATAACTTTCTCTTTTTTAGCAATTTTCACGATAAATCTCTGCCAAATGCCGAAGAGAGAATAGACTTGCTTTTTGGTGGATGGTTCCATGAGAAAGACATCAGGATACCTGATTACGAAAGACGTTCTCATTTTGAGTAATTTTCGCAACCTGCTCTGTACCGTCTGACGAGAAGTGAATCCTCGGGGCTTTCAGGAAGATTCCCTCTCAAATTGATCTGTCGCACAGGTCGAAGATGAATTTCTCTATTTTAGTATATTTCAAGAAACGATTTCTTCCAAATCACCAGCAAAAAGCGTTTTGGTGAATCATTCGAGGAGAAATGGATCACTAGTACTTGTCAATAATGTATGTCTCATTATGAGTAATTGTCTTGACCAGATCTCTACCAAATGATCAGGCGAGATAACGTATGGCTTTTCGAGGAAGAGTGCATGAGACATCAACGGCTACATCTGATTAGTAATGAATGTCTCATTTTTAGCAATTTACACTACCCATCTGTATGTGTGACGTGTTCTGTGTGCGTGTGCATCGGTGTCGTGCTGTGTGTGTTGTCTTGGGTGGCCACAACACAGGGTAATGCACAAAGCATTCCCCTCCTGAAGGAAGAGTGACACGACGTGGCCACTCAGGAGTAACACACAAACAATCCCCCGCCTCCCCCACCACCCCCCCCCCGCATCCCCCACCCCGGAGCAACAGTGATGTGTGTGGCCACTTTCAGGTCATGCACAAAGCATTTCCCTCCTGGAGCAACAGTGACACCGGGCAGCCCCTTGGAGTAAGACACAAATCATTTCCTCACGGAGCACCAGTTGCACAAACTGAGTTTAATAGTAATAATAATAATAATAAAACTAAACAAAAATAGATAGGTAGATTTCCAGTGATTAGAAGGGGTAGCAAACAGAAGAAGGCAGATTGCTAAGCAACTACAAATACGCACGCATACTGAGCCTAAGATCTTCAAGAGACTGGATTCAAGAAGTAATTTCCCATCCTACATGTCTTTCGGCAACTTGAAGAGTTTCTGTAGCTTAGACTTCCCGTTGTTTCTCTTTACAGACTACACTCCTGTTTTAGGCTGGACTTCCCCTTCTCATTTCCTTTGTCTCTTCAGGTACTTTCAGCAGCCTTTCTACTGCCCTGCGTGATTTTCGTCCGCTCCGACTTTTCCATGGCTCCCGAGACCTCCCTTGTGGGAATGCACAGCTACCCGTGTCCTGTGAAGGGACACGGCACGAGGAGAGAAGAGGAGAGAAGAGAAAGAGAGAGCTGGCGAACACAGGAGAGAAAACAGAGAAACATGAGAGCAAGGCGAGCAACTCACCACCTGGAGTCATCCTCTTGGATCCAACCTTCAGTTGTGGAGAAGACACCGTTCCTGACCAGAGAAACGAGCAGCCTCTGAAAATGGGACCTTTTCTCCCTCGTAAGCACAGCTGATCAGGAACCTTTGCTTACAAACCGAACCCTAATGGACGGGGCTTCCCGACCCGGACTCAGGTGGGGCGTGAGCAGAGTCCTCACCAAACCAGACACTTCTCTCACCGAGACTGGCGAGAGCTCGGCTCCCAGATGGAGGGCTCTTGCCTGGCATCCCCAACGGTCACAGGCTCGCTGCTCTCACTCACATTCCGTCGCATGAGGGCAGTAGACTCTGAGGCTTGACTTCTTTTTCCTTGCTACTAAACCCAGCCCAAGGGGAAAAAAACAAGTAAGTTACCATCTCAGTCGGCGACGTCTCGGAGGCTCCTCTCTTTGCCTCTCCCACACGGCGGGGAGCCGCCCTCCACTCTCCTCCCATTACCCCTTGAGCATCCCAACCAAAATCTCCTTTTCTAACGGCACCCCACAGAGTCACTCTGCTCAAGAGACTCTGGCCCCTCCCCACCTTCATCCCCCCGAGCCCCGTCCCCAGCGAGGACGCCCACGGCCGCTGAGGAGGACGACAGCGAGTGCGGACGAGGAACTGGAAGCACTGACCTGGCAGCCAGGTCTGCAGAGGGCAGAGAGCGGAGGCCTGGTTCCGCCTCCTTGGAAAGAGGCCCAAGCGGCTCAGGCCCCCTCCTGCCGTGTTCCCCTCCGGCGAGAGCTCCGGCACCATTCCTCGCCAGAGCCGCTGCGAAAGCCGAGCCGGGGCCCTCGCTCCACAGCGCTCGACATGTTGTGGGTCGTGTTCTGTGCCCTTCTGTGTCATCGTATCGAAAAGCATTTTGGTGAATCATTCGAGGAGAGCTTTAGCGCTAGTACTTGTCGATAATTTAAGTCTCCTTAGGAGTAATTTTCTTGAACCAATCGCTACGAACTCACCAGGAGAGACGCTGGATTGCTGGAGTCTTTACCACTAGGGACTTGTAAAGAATGATTTTCTACCTTGAGTCATTTGCAAGAACCGATCTCTTCCAACGCACCAAGGGAGAATGCCTTTGCTTTTCTGCTGGATGATTCCGTGGGAAATTGATCAGAAGACGGCTGAGGAATGAATTGTCTCATTCCTAGTCATTTTCACGAACCGATTTTAGTCCAAATCTCCAGGAGCTAATTATGACTATAGTACGGAGGATGATTCCATGTGTAATTAATTGCTAACGTTGATCAGAAAGAACTGCCTCCTTTTTAGTAATTTCGACCAAATCGTCAACTGATATCTACCTGATCACAAGGAGCCAATCTGAAAGGCTTTTGGAGGATGAGTCCATTTGTCATTGATTATTAGCATTGATCAGTTATAACTTTCTCTTTTTTAGCAATTTTCACGATAAATCTCTGCCAAATGCCGAAGAGAGAATAGACTTGCTTTTTGGTGGATGGTTCCATGAGAAAGACATCAGGATACCTGATTACGAAAGACGTTCTCATTTTGAGTAATTTTCGCAACCTGCTCTGTACCGTCTGACGAGAAGTGAATCCTCGGGGCTTTCAGGAAGATTCCCTCTCAAATTTATCTGTCGCACAGGTCGAAGATGAATTTCTCTATTTTAGTATATTTCAAGAAACGATTTCTTCCAAATCACCAGCAAAAAGCGTTTTGGTGAATCATTCGAGGAGAAATGGATCACTAGTACTTGTCAATAATGTATGTCTCATTATGAGTAATTGTCTTGACCAGATCTCTACCAAATGATCAGGCGAGATAACGTATGGCTTTTCGAGGAAGAGTGCATGAGACATCAACGGCTACATCTGATTAGTAATGAATGTCTCATTTTTAGCAATTTACACTACCCATCTGTATGTGTGACGTGTTCTGTGTGCGTGTGCATCGGTGTCGTGCTGTGTGTGTTGTCTTGGGTGGCCACAACACTGGGTAATGCACAAAGCATTCCCCTCCTGAAGGAAGAGTGACACGACGTGGCCACTCAGGAGTAACACACAAACAATCCCCCGCCTCCCCCACCACCCCCCCGCAGCCCCCACCCCGGAGCAACAGTGATGTGTGTGGCCACTTTCAGGTCATGCACAAAGCATTTCCCTCCTGGAGCAACAGTGACACCGGGCAGCCCCTTGGAGTAAGACACAAATCATTTCCTCACGGAGCACCAGTTGCACAAACTGAGTTTAATAATAATAATAATAATAATAATAAAACTAAACAAAAATAGATAGGTAGATTTCCAGTGATTAGAAGGGGTAGCAAACAGAAGAAGGCAGATTGCTAAGCAACTACAAATACGCACGCATACCGAGCCTAAGATCTTCAAGAGACTGGATTCAAGAAGTAATTTCCCATCCTACATGTCTTTCGGCAACTTGAAGAGTTTCTGTAGCTTAGACTTCCCGTTGTTTCTCTTTACAGACTACACTCCTGTTTTAGGCTGGACTTCCCCTTCTCATTTCCTTTGTCTCTTCAGGTACTTTCAGCAGCCTTTCTACTGCCCTGAGTGATTTTCGTCCGCTCCGACTTTTCCATGGCTCCCGAGACCTCCCTTGTGGGAATGCACAGCTACCCGTGTCCTGTGAAGGGACACGGCACGAGGAGAGAAGAGGAGAGAAGAGAAAGAGAGAGCTGGCGAACACAGGAGAGAAAACAGAGAAACATGAGAGCAAGGCGAGCAACTCACCACCTGGAGTCATCCTCTTGGATCCAACCTTCAGTTGTGGAGAAGACACCGTTCCTGACCAGAGAAATGAGCAGCCTCTGAAAATGGGACCTTTTCTCCCTCGTAAGCACAGCTGATCAGGAACCTTTGCTTACAAACCGAACCCTAATGGACGGGGCTTCCCGACCCGACTCAGGTGGGGCGTGAGCAGAGTCCTCACCAAACCAGACACTTCTCTCACCGAGACTGGCGAGAGCTCGGCTCCCAGATGGAGGGCTCTTGCCTGGCATCCCCAACGGTCACAGGCTCGCTGCTCTCACTCACATTCCGTCGCATGAGGGCAGTAGACGCTGAGGCTTGACTTCTTTTTCCTTGCTACTAAACCCAGCCCAAGGGGAAAAAAACAAGTAAGTTACCATCTCAGTCGGCGACGTCTCGGAGGCTCCTCTCTTTGCCTCTCCCACACGGCGGGGATCCGCCCTCCACTCTCCTCCCATTACCCCTTGAGCATCCCAACCAAAATCTCCTTTTCTAACGGCACCCCACAGAGTCACTCTGCTCAAGAGACTCTGGCCCCTCCCCACCTTCATCCCCCCGAGCCCCGTCCCCAGCGAGGACGCCCACGGCCGCTGAGGAGGACGACAGCGAGTGCGGACGAGGAACTGGAAGCACTGACCTGGCAGCCAGGTCTGCAGAGGGCAGAGAGCGGAGGCCTGGTTCCGCCTCCTTGGAAAGAGGCCCAAGCGGCTCAGGCCCCCTCCTGCCGTGTTCCCCTCCGGCGAGAGCTCCGGCACCATTCCTCGCCAGAGCCGCTGCGAAAGCCGAGCCGGGGCCCTCGCTCCACAGCGCTCGACATGCTGTGGGTCGTGTTCTGTGCCCTTCTGTGTCATCGTATCGAAAAGCATTTTGGTGAATCATTCGAGGAGAGCTTTAGCGCTAGTACTTGTCGATAATTTAAGTCTCCTTAGGAGTAATTTTCTTGAACCAATCGCTACGAACTCACCAGGAGAGACGCTGGATTGCTGGAGTCTTTACCACTAGGGACTTGTAAAGAATGATTTTCTACCTTGAGTCATTTGCAAGAACCGATCTCTTCCAACGCACCAAGGGAGAATGCCTTTGCTTTTCTGCTGGATGATTCCGTGGGAAATTGATCAGAAGACGGCTGAGGAATGAATTGTCTCATTCCTAGTCATTTTCACGAACCGATTTTAGTCCAAATCTCCAGGAGCTAATTATGACTATAGTACGGAGGATGATTCCATGTGTAATTAATTGCTAACGTTGATCAGAAAGAACTGCCTCCTTTTTAGTAATTTCGACCAAATCGTCAACTGATATCTACCTGATCACAAGGAGCCAATCTGAAAGGCTTTTGGAGGATGAGTCCATTTGTCATTGATTGTTAGCATTGATCAGTTATAACTTTCTCTTTTTTAGCAATTTTCACGATAAATCTCTGCCAAATGCCGAAGAGAGAATAGACTTGCTTTTTGGTGGATGGTTCCATGAGAAAGACATCAGGATACCTGATTACGAAAGACGTTCTCATTTTGAGTAATTTTCGCAACCTGCTCTGTACCGTCTGACGAGAAGTGAATCCTCGGGGCTTTCAGGAAGATTCCCTCTCAAATTGATCTGTCGCACAGGTCGAAGATGAATTTCTCTATTTTAGTATATTTCAAGAAACGATTTCTTCCAAATCACCAGCAAAAAGCGTTTTGGTGAATCATTCGAGGAGAAATGGATCACTAGTACTTGTCAATAATGTATGTCTCATTATGAGTAATTGTCTTGACCAGATCTCTACCAAATGATCAGGCGAGATAACGTATGGCTTTTCGAGGAAGAGTGCATGAGACATCAACGGCTACATCTGATTAGTAATGAATGTCTCATTTTTAGCAATTTACACTACCCATCTGTATGTGTGACGTGTTCTGTGTGCGTGTGCATCGGTGTCGTGCTGTGTGTGTTGTCTTGGGTGGCCACAACACAGGGTAATGCACAAAGCATTCCCCTCCTGAAGGAAGAGTGACACGACGTGGCCACTCAGGAGTAACACACAAACAATCCCCCGCCTCCCCCACCACCCCCCCGCAGCCCCCACCCCGGAGCAACAGTGATGTGTGTGGCCACTTTCAGGTCATGCACAAAGCATTTCCCTCCTGGAGCAACAGTGACACCGGGCAGCCCCTTGGAGTAAGACACAAATCATTTCCTCACGGAGCACCAGTTGCACAAACTGAGTTTAATAATAATAATAATAATAATAATAATAAAACTAAACAAAAATAGATAGGTAGATTTCCAGTGATTAGAAGGGGTAGCAAACAGAAGAAGGCAGATTGCTAAGCAACTACAAATACGCACGCATACCGAGCCTAAGATCTTCAAGAGACTGGATTCAAGAAGTAATTTCCCATCCTACATGTCTTTCGGCAACTTGAAGAGTTTCTGTAGCTTAGACTTCCCGTTGTTTCTCTTTACAGACTACACTCCTGTTTTAGGCTGGACTTCCCCTTCTCATTTCCTTTGTCTCTTCAGGTACTTTCAGCAGCCTTTCTACTGCCCTGAGTGATTTTCGTCCGCTCCGACTTTTCCATGGCTCCCGAGACCTCCCTTGTGGGAATGCACAGCTACCCGTGTCCTGTGAAGGGACACGGCACGAGGAGAGAAGAGGAGAGAAGAGAAAGAGAGAGCTGGCGAACACAGGAGAGAAAACAGAGAAACATGAGAGCAAGGCGAGCAACTCACCACCTGGAGTCATCCTCTTGGATCCAACCTTCAGTTGTGGAGAAGACACCGTTCCTGACCAGAGAAACGAGCAGCCTCTGAAAATGGGACCTTTTCTCCCTCGTAAGCACAGCTGATCAGGAACCTTTGCTTACAAACCGAACCCTAATGGACGGGGCTTCCCGACCCGGACTCAGGTGGGGCGTGAGCAGAGTCCTCACCAAACCAGACACTTCTCTCACCGAGACTGGCGAGAGCTCGGCTCCCAGATGGAGGGCTCTTGCCTGGCATCCCCAACGGTCACAGGCTCGCTGCTCTCACTCACATTCCGTCGCATGAGGGCAGTAGACGCTGAGGCTTGACTTCTTTTTCCTTGCTACTAAACCCAGCCCAAGGGGAAAAAAACAAGTAAGTTACCATCTCAGTCGGCGACGTCTCGGAGGCTCCTCTCTTTGCCTCTCCCACACGGCGGGGAGCCGCCCTCCACTCTCCTCCCATTACCCCTTGAGCATCCCAACCAAAATCTCCTTTTCTAACGGCACCCCACAGAGTCACTCTGCTCAAGAGACTCTGGCCCCTCCCCACCTTCATCCCCCCGAGCCCCGTCCCCAGCGAGGACGCCCACGGCCGCTGAGGAGGACGACAGCGAGTGCGGACGAGGAACTGGAAGCACTGACCTGGCAGCCAGGTCTGCAGAGGGCAGAGAGCGGAGGCCTGGTTCCGCCTCCTTGGAAAGAGGCCCAAGCGGCTCAGGCCCCCTCCTGCCGTGTTCCCCTCCGGCGAGAGCTCCGGCACCATTCCTCGCCAGAGCCGCTGCGAAAGCCGAGCCGGGGCCCTCGCTCCACAGCGCTCGACATGTTGTGGGTCGTGTTCTGTGCCCTTCTGTGTCATCGTATCGAAAAGCATTTTGGTGAATCATTCGAGGAGAGCTTTAGCGCTAGTACTTGTCGATAATTTAAGTCTCCTTAGGAGTAATTTTCTTGAACCAATCGCTACGAACTCACCAGGAGAGACGCTGGATTGCTGGAGTCTTTACCACTAGGGACTTGTAAAGAATGATTTTCTACCTTCAGTCATTTGCAAGAACCGATCTCTTCCAACGCACCAAGGGAGAATGCCTTTGCTTTTCTGCTGGATGATTCCGTGGGAAATTGATCAGAAGACGGCTGAGGAATGAATTGTCTCATTCCTAGTCATTTTCACGAACCGATTTTAGTCCAAATCTCCAGGAGCTAATTATGACTATAGTACGGAGGATGATTCCATGTGTAATTAATTGCTAACGTTGATCAGAAAGAACTGCCTCCTTTTTAGTAATTTCGACCAAATCGTCAACTGATATCTACCTGATCACAAGGAGCCAATCTGAAAGGCTTTTGGAGGATGAGTCCATTTGTCGTTGATTATTAGCATTGATCAGTTATAACTTTCTCTTTTTTAGCAATTTTCACGATAAATCTCTGCCAAATGCCGAAGAGAGAATAGACTTGCTTTTTGGTGGATGGTTCCATGAGAAAGACATCAGGATACCTGATTACGAAAGACGTTCTCATTTTGAGTAATTTTCGCAACCTGCTCTGTACCGTCTGACGAGAAGTGAATCCTCGGGGCTTTCAGGAAGATTCCCTCTCAAATTGATCTGTCGCACAGGTCGAAGATGAATTTCTCTATTTTAGTATATTTCAAGAAACGATTTCTTCCAAATCACCAGCAAAAAGCGTTTTGGTGAATCATTCGAGGAGAAATGGATCACTAGTACTTGTCAATAATGTATGTCTCATTATGAGTAATTGTCTTGACCAGATCTCTACCAAATGATCAGGTGAGATAACGTATGGCTTTTCGAGGAAGAGTGCATGAGACATCAACGGCTACATCTGATTAGTAATGAATGTCTCATTTTTAGCAATTTACACTACCCATCTGTATGTGTGACGTGTTCTGTGTGCGTGTGCATCGGTGTCGTGCTGTGTGTGTTGTCTTGGGTGGCCACAACACAGGGTAATGCACAAAGCATTCCCCTCCTGAAGGAAGAGTGACACGACGTGGCCACTCAGGAGTAACACACAAACAATCCCCCGCCTCCCCCACCACCACCCCCCCGCATCCCCCACCCCGGAGCAACAGTGATGTGTGTGGCCACTTTCAGGTCATGCACAAAGCATTTCCCTCCTGGAGCAACAGTGACACCGGGCAGCCCCTTGGAGTAAGACACAAATCATTTCCTCACGGAGCACCAGTTGCACAAACTGAGTTTATTAATAATAATAATAATAATAAAACTAAACAAAAATAGATAGGTAGATTTCCAGTGATTAGAAGGGGTAGCAAACAGAAGAAGGCAGATTGCTAAGCAACTACAAATACGCACGCATACTGAGCCTAAGATCTTCAAGAGACTGGATTCAAGAAGTAATTTCCCATCCTACATGTCTTTCGGCAACTTGAAGAGTTTCTGTAGCTTAGACTTCCCGTTGTTTCTCTTTACAGACTACACTCCTGTTTTAGGCTGGACTTCCCCTTCTCATTTCCTTTGTCTCTTCAGGTACTTTCAGCAGCCTTTCTACCGCCCTGCGTGATTTTCGTCCGCTCCGACTTTTCCATGGCTCCCGAGACCTCCCTTGTGGGAATGCACAGCTACCCGTGTCCTGTGAAGGGACACGGCACGAGGAGAGAAGAGGAGAGAAGAGAAAGAGAGAGCTGGCGAACACAGGAGAGAAAACAGAGAAACATGAGAGCAAGGCGAGCAACTCACCACCTGGAGTCATCCTCTTGGATCCAACCTTCAGTTGTGGAGAAGACACCGTTCCTGACCAGAGAAACGAGCAGCCTCTGAAAATGGGACCTTTTCTCCCTCGTAAGCACAGCTGATCAGGAACCTTTGCTTACAAACCGAACCCTAATGGACGGGGCTTCCCGACCCGGACTCAGGTGGGGCGTGAGCAGAGTCCTCACCAAACCAGACACTTCTCTCACCGAGACTGGCGAGAGCTCGGCTCCCAGATGGAGGGCTCTTGCCTGGCATCCCCAACGGTCACAGGCTCGCTGCTCTCACTCACATTCCGTCGCATGAGGGCAGTAGACGCTGAGGCTTGACTTCTTTTTCCTTGCTACTAAACCCAGCCCAAGGGGAAAAAAACAAGTAAGTTACCATCTCAGTCGGCGACGTCTCGGAGGCTCCTCTCTTTGCCTCTCCCACACGGCGGGGATCCGCCCTCCACTCTCCTCCCATTACCCCTTGAGCATCCCAACCAAAATCTCCTTTTCTAACGGCACCCCACAGAGTCACTCTGCTCAAGAGACTCTGGCCCCTCCCCACCTTCATCCCCCCGAGCCCCGTCCCCAGCGAGGACGCCCACGGCCGCTGAGGAGGACGACAGCGAGTGCGGACGAGGAACTGGAAGCACTGACCTGGCAGCCAGGTCTGCAGAGGGCAGAGAGCGGAGGCCTGGTTCCGCCTCCTTGGAAAGAGGCCCAAGCGGCTCAGGCCCCCTCCTGCCGTGTTCCCCTCCGGCGAGAGCTCCGGCACCATTCCTCGCCAGAGCCGCTGCGAAAGCCGAGCCGGGGCCCTCGCTCCACAGCGCTCGACATGTTGTGGGTCGTGTTCTGTGCCCTTCTGTGTCATCGTATCGAAAAGCATTTTGGTGAATCATTCGAGGAGAGCTTTAGCGCTAGTACTTGTCGATAATTTAAGTCTCCTTAGGAGTAATTTTCTTGAACCAATCGCTACAAACTCACCAGGAGAGACGCTGGATTGCTGGAGTCTTTACCACTAGGGACTTGTAAAGAATGATTTTCTACCTTGAGTCATTTGCAAGAACCGATCTCTTCCAACGCACCAAGGGAGAATGCCTTTGCTTTTCTGCTGGATGATTCCGTGGGAAATTGATCAGAAGACGGCTGAGGAATGAATTGTCTCATTCCGAGTCATTTTCACGAACCGATTTTAGTCCAAATCTCCAGGAGCTAATTATGACTATAGTACGGAGGATGATTCCATGTGTAATTAATTGCTAACGTTGATCAGAAAGAACTGCCTCCTTTTTAGTAATTTCGACCAAATCGTCAACTGATATCTACCTGATCACAAGGAGCCAATCTGAAAGGCTTTTGGAGGATGAGTCCATTTGTCATTGATTATTAGCATTGATCAGTTATAACTTTCTCTTTTTTAGCAATTTTCACGATAAATCTCTGCCAAATGCCGAAGAGAGAATAGACTTGCTTTTTGGTGGATGGTTCCATGAGAAAGACATCAGGATACCTGATTACGAAAGACGTTCTCATTTTGAGTAATTTTCGCAACCTGCTCTGTACCGTCTGACGAGAAGTGAATCCTCGGGGCTTTCAGGAAGATTCCCTCTCAAATTGATCTGTCGCACAGGTCGAAGATGAATTTCTCTATTTTAGTATATTTCAAGAAACGATTTCTTCCAAATCACCAGCAAAAAGCGTTTTGGTGAATCATTCGAGGAGAAATGGATCACTAGTACTTGTCAATAATGTATGTCTCATTATGAGTAATTGTCTTGACCAGATCTCTACCAAATGATCAGGCGAGATAACGTATGGCTTTTCGAGGAAGAGTGCATGAGACATCAACGGCTACATCTGATTAGTAATGAATGTCTCATTTTTAGCAATTTACACTACCCATCTGTATGTGTGACGTGTTCTGTGTGCGTGTGCATCGGTGTCGTGCTGTGTGTGTTGTCTTGGGTGGCCACAACACAGGGTAATGCACAAAGCATTCCCCTCCTGAAGGAAGAGTGACACGACGTGGCCACTCAGGAGTAACACACAAACAATCCCCCGCCTCCCCCACCACCACCCCCCGCAGCCCCCACCCCGGAGCAACAGTGATGTGTGTGGCCACTTTCAGGTCATGCACAAAGCATTTCCCTCCTGGAGCAACAGTGACACCGGGCAGCCCCTTGGAGTAAGACACAAATCATTTCCTCACGGAGCACCAGTTGCACAAACTGAGTTTAATAATAATAATAATAATAAAACTAAACAAAAATAGATAGGTAGATTTCCAGTGATTAGAAGGGGTAGCAAACAGAAGAAGGCAGATTGCTAAGCAACTACAAATACGCACGCATACTGAGCCTAAGATCTTCAAGAGACTGGATTCAAGAAGTAATTTCCCATCCTACATGTCTTTCGGCAACTTGAAGAGTTTCTGTAGCTTAGACTTCCCGTTGTTTCTCTTTACAGACTACACTCCTGTTTTAGGCTGGACTTCCCCTTCTCATTTCCTTTGTCTCTTCAGGTACTTTCAGCAGCCTTTCTACTGCCCTGCGTGATTTTCGTCCGCTCCGACTTTTCCATGGCTCCCGAGACCTCCCTTGTGGGAATGCACAGCTACCCGTGTCCTGTGAAGGGACACGGCACGAGGAGAGAAGAGGAGAGAAGAGAAAGAGAGAGCTGGCGAACACAGGAGAGAAAACAGAGAAACATGAGAGCAAGGCGAGCAACTCACCACCTGGAGTCATCCTCTTGGATCCAACCTTCAGTTGTGGAGAAGACACCGTTCCTGACCAGAGAAACGAGCAGCCTCTGAAAATGGGACCTTTTCTCCCTCGTAAGCACAGCTGATCAGGAACCTTTGCTTACAAACCGAACCCTAATGGACGGGGCTTCCCGACCCGGACTCAGGTGGGGCGTGAGCAGAGTCCTCACCAAACCAGACACTTCTCTCACCGAGACTGGCGAGAGCTCGGCTCCCAGATGGAGGGCTCTTGCCTGGCATCCCCAACGGTCACAGGCTCGCTGCTCTCACTCACATTCCGTCGCATGAGGGCAGTAGACTCTGAGGCTTGACTTCTTTTTCCTTGCTACTAAACCCAGCCCAAGGGGAAAAAAACAAGTAAGTTACCATCTCAGTCGGCGACGTCTCGGAGGCTCCTCTCTTTGCCTCTCCCACACGGCGGGGAGCCGCCCTCCACTCTCCTCCCATTACCCCTTGAGCATCCCAACCAAAATCTCCTTTTCTAACGGCACCCCACAGAGTCACTCTGCTCAAGAGACTCTGGCCCCTCCCCACCTTCATCCCCCCGAGCCCCGTCCCCAGCGAGGACGCCCACGGCCGCTGAGGAGGACGACAGCGAGTGCGGACGAGGAACTGGAAGCACTGACCTGGCAGCCAGGTCTGCAGAGGGCAGAGAGCGGAGGCCTGGTTCCGCCTCCTTGGAAAGAGGCCCAAGCGGCTCAGGCCCCCTCCTGCCGTGTTCCCCTCCGGCGAGAGCTCCGGCACCATTCCTCGCCAGAGCCGCTGCGAAAGCCGAGCCGGGGCCCTCGCTCCACAGCGCTCGACATGTTGTGGGTCGTGTTCTGTGCCCTTCTGTGTCATCGTATCGAAAAGCATTTTGGTGAATCATTCGAGGAGAGCTTTAGCGCTAGTACTTGTCGATAATTTAAGTCTCCTTAGGAGTAATTTTCTTGAACCAATCGCTACGAACTCACCAGGAGAGACGCTGGATTGCTGGAGTCTTTACCACTAGGGACTTGTAAAGAATGATTTTCTACCTTGAGTCATTTGCAAGAACCGATCTCTTCCAACGCACCAAGGGAGAATGCCTTTGCTTTTCTGCTGGATGATTCCGTGGGAAATTGATCAGAAGACGGCTGAGGAATGAATTGTCTCATTCCGAGTCATTTTCACAAACCGATTTTAGTCCAAATCTCCAGGAGCTAATTATGACTATAGTACGGAGGATGATTCCATGTGTAATTAATTGCTAACGTTGATCAGAAAGAACTGCCTCCTTTTTAGTAATTTCGACCAAATCGTCAACTGATATCTACCTGATCACAAGGAGCCAATCTGAAAGGCTTTTGGAGGATGAGTCCATTTGTCATTGATTATTAGCATTGATCAGTTATAACTTTCTCTTTTTTAGCAATTTTCACGATAAATCTCTGCCAAATGCCGAAGAGAGAATAGACTTGCTTTTTGGTGGATGGTTCCATGAGAAAGACATCAGGATACCTGATTACGAAAGACGTTCTCATTTTGAGTAATTTTCGCAACCTGCTCTGTACCGTCTGACGAGAAGTGAATCCTCGGGGCTTTCAGGAAGATTCCCTCTCAAATTTATCTGTCGCACAGGTCGAAGATGAATTTCTCTATTTTAGTATATTTCAAGAAACGATTTCTTCCAAATCACCAGCAAAAAGCGTTTTGGTGAATCATTCGAGGAGAAATGGATCACTAGTACTTGTCAATAATGTATGTCTCATTATGAGTAATTGTCTTGACCAGATCTCTACCAAATGATCAGGCGAGATAACGTATGGCTTTTCGAGGAAGAGTGCATGAGACATCAACGGCTACATCTGATTAGTAATGAATGTCTCATTTTTAGCAATTTACACTACCCATCTGTATGTGTGACGTGTTCTGTGTGCGTGTGCATCGGTGTCGTGCTGTGTGTGTTGTCTTGGGTGGCCACAACACAGGGTAATGCACAAAGCATTCCCCTCCTGAAGGAAGAGTGACACGACGTGGCCACTCAGGAGTAACACACAAACAATCCCCCGCCTCCCCCACCCCCACCCCCGCATCCCCCACCCCGGAGCAACAGTGATGTGTGTGGCCACTTTCAGGTCATGCACAAAGCATTTCCCTCCTGGAGCAACAGTGACACCGGGCAGCCCCTTGGAGTAAGACACAAATCATTTCCTCACGGAGCACCAGTTGCACAAACTGAGTTTAATAATAATAATAATAATAAAACTAAACAAAAATAGATAGGTAGATTTCCAGTGATTAGAAGGGGTAGCAAACAGAAGAAGGCAGATTGCTAAGCAACTACAAATACGCACGCATACCGAGCCTAAGATCTTCAAGAGACTGGATTCAAGAAGTAATTTCCCATCCTACATGTCTTTCGGCAACTTGAAGAGTTTCTGTAGCTTAGACTTCCCGTTGTTTCTCTTTACAGACTACACTCCTGTTTTAGGCTGGACTTCCCCTTCTCATTTCCTTTGTCTCTTCAGGTACTTTCAGCAGCCTTTCTACTGCCCTGCGTGATTTTCGTCCGCTCCGACTTTTCCATGGCTCCCGAGACCTCCCTTGTGGGAATGCACAGCTACCCGTGTCCTGTGAAGTGACACGGCACGAGGAGAGAAGAGGAGAGAAGAGAAAGAGAGAGCTGGCGAACACAGGAGAGAAAACAGAGAAACATGAGAGCAAGGCGAGCAACTCACCACCTGGAGTCATCCTCTTGGATCCAACCTTCAGTTGTGGAGAAGACACCGTTCCTGACCAGAGAAACGAGCAGCCTCTGAAAATGGGACCTTTTCTCCCTCGTAAGCACAGCTGATCAGGAACCTTTGCTTACAAACCGAACCCTAATGGACGGGGCTTCCCGACCCGGACTCAGGTGGGGCGTGAGCAGAGTCCTCACCAAACCAGACACTTCTCTCACCGAGACTGGCGAGAGCTCGGCTCCCAGATGGAGGGCTCTTGCCTGGCATCCCCAACGGTCACAGGCTCGCTGCTCTCACTCACATTCCGTCGCATGAGGGCAGTAGACTCTGAGGCTTGACTTCTTTTTCCTTGCTACTAAACCCAGCCCAAGGGGAAAAAAACAAGTAAGTTACCATCTCAGTCGGCGACGTCTCGGAGGCTCCTCTCTTTGCCTCTCCCACACGGCGGGGAGCCGCCCTCCACTCTCCTCCCATTACCCCTTGAGCATCCCAACCAAAATCTCCTTTTCTAACGGCACCCCACAGAGTCACTCTGCTCAAGAGACTCTGGCCCCTCCCCACCTTCATCCCCCCGAACCCCGTCCCCAGCGAGGACGCCCACGGCCGCTGAGGAGGACGACAGCGAGTGCGGACGAGGAACTGGAAGCACTGACCTGGCAGCCAGGTCTGCAGAGGGCAGAGAGCGGAGGCCTGGTTCCGCCTCCTTGGAAAGAGGCCCAAGCGGCTCAGGCCCCCTCCTGCCGTGTTCCCCTCCGGCGAGAGCTCCGGCACCATTCCTCACCAGAGCCGCTGCGAAAGCCGAGCCGGGGCCCTCGCTCCACAGCGCTCGACATGTTGTGGGTCGTGTTCTGTGCCCTTCTGTGTCATCGTATCGAAAAGCATTTTGGTGAATCATTCGAGGAGAGCTTTAGCGCCAGTACTTGTCGATAATTTAAGTCTCCTTAGGAGTAATTTTCTTGAACCAATCGCTACGAACTCACCAGGAGAGACGCTGGATTGCTGGAGTCTTTACCACTAGGGACTTGTAAAGAATGATTTTCTACCTTGAGTCATTTGCAAGAACCGATCTCTTCCAACGCACCAAGGGAGAATGCCTTTGCTTTTCTGCTGGATGATTCCGTGGGAAATTGATCAGAAGACGGCTGAGGAATGAATTGTCTCATTCCGAGTCATTTTCACAAACCGATTTTAGTCCAAATCTCCAGGAGCTAATTATGACTATAGTACGGAGGATGATTCCATGTGTAATTAATTGCTAACGTTGATCAGAAAGAACTGCCTCCTTTTTAGTAATTTCGACCAAATCGTCAACTGATATCTACCTGATCACAAGGAGCCAATCTGAAAGGCTTTTGGAGGATGAGTCCATTTGTCATTGATTATTAGCATTGATCAGTTATAACTTTCTCTTTTTTAGCAATTTTCACGATAAATCTCTGCCAAATGCCGAAGAGAGAATAGACTTGCTTTTTGGTGGATGGTTCCATGAGAAAGACATCAGGATACCTGATTACGAAAGACGTTCTCATTTTGAGTAATTTTCGCAACCTGCTCTGTACCGTCTGACGAGAAGTGAATCCTCGGGGCTTTCAGGAAGATTCCCTCTCAAATTGATCTGTCGCACAGGTCGAAGATGAATTTCTCTATTTTAGTATATTTCAAGAAACGATTTCTTCCAAATCACCAGCAAAAAGCGTTTTGGTGAATCATTCGAGGAGAAATGGATCACTAGTACTTGTCAATAATGTATGTCTCATTATGAGTAATTGTCTTGACCAGATCTCTACCAAATGATCAGGCGAGATAACGTATGGCTTTTCGAGGAAGAGTGCATGAGACATCAACGGCTACATCTGATTAGTAATGAATGTCTCATTTTTAGCAATTTACACTACCCATCTGTATGTGTGACGTGTTCTGTGTGCGTGTGCATCGGTGTCGTGCTGTGTGTGTTGTCTTGGGTGGCCACAACACAGGGTAATGCACAAAGCATTCCCCTCCTGAAGGAAGAGTGACACGACGTGGCCACTCAGGAGTAACACACAAACAATCCCCCGCCTCCCCCACCACCACCCCCCGCAGCCCCAACCCCGGAGCAACAGTGATGTGTGTGGCCACTTTCAGGTCATGCACAAAGCATTTCCCTCCTGGAGCAACAGTGACACCGGGCAGCCCCTTGGAGTAAGACACAAATCATTTCCTCACGGAGCACCAGTTGCACAAACTGAGTTTAATAATAATAATAATAATAAAACTAAACAAAAATAGATAGGTAGATTTCCAGTGATTAGAAGGGGTAGCAAACAGAAGAAGGCAGATTGCTAAGCAACTACAAATACGCACGCATACCGAGCCTAAGATCTTCAAGAGACTGGATTCAAGAAGTAATTTCCCATCCTACATGTCTTTCGGCAACTTGAAGAGTTTCTGTAGCTTAGACTTCCCGTTGTTTCTCTTTACAGACTACACTCCTGTTTTAGGCTGGACTTCCCCTTCTCATTTCCTTTGTCTCTTCAGGTACTTTCAGCAGCCTTTCTACTGCCCTGCGTGATTTTCGTCCGCTCCGACTTTTCCATGGCTCCCGAGACCTCCCTTGTGGGAATGCACACCTACCCGTGTCCTGTGAAGGGACACGGCACGAGGAGAGAAGAGGAGAGAAGAGAAAGAGAGAGCTGGCGAACACAGGAGAGAAAACAGAGAAACATGAGAGCAAGGCGAGCAACTCACCACCTGGAGTCATCCTCTTGGATCCAACCTTCAGTTGTGGAGAAGACACCGTTCCTGACCAGAGAAACGAGCAGCCTCTGAAAATGGGACCTTTTCTCCCTCGTAAGCACAGCTGATCAGGAACCTTTGCTTACAAACCGAACCCTAATGGACGGGGCTTCCCGACCCGGACTCAGGTGGGGCGTGAGCAGAGTCCTCACCAAACCAGACACTTCTCTCACCGAGACTGGCGAGAGCTCGGCTCCCAGATGGAGGGCTCTTGCCTGGCATCCCCAACGGTCACAGGCTCGCTGCTCTCACTCACATTCCGTCGCATGAGGGCAGTAGACGCTGAGGCTTGACTTCTTTTTCCTTGCTACTAAACCCAGCCCAAGGGGAAAAAAACAAGTAAGTTACCATCTCAGTCGGCGACGTCTCGGAGGCTCCTCTCTTTGCCTCTCCCACACGGCGGGGAGCCGCCCTCCACTCTCCTCCCATTACCCCTTGAGCATCCCAACCAAAATCTCCTTTTCTAACGGCACCCCACAGAGTCACTCTGCTCAAGAGACTCTGGCCCCTCCCCACCTTCATCCCCCCGAGCCCCGTCCCCAGCGAGGACGCCCACGGCCGCTGAGGAGGACGACAGCGAGTGCGGACGAGGAACTGGAAGCACTGACCTGGCAGCCAGGTCTGCAGAGGGCAGAGAGCGGAGGCCTGGTTCCGCCTCCTTGGAAAGAGGCCCAAGCGGCTCAGGCCCCCTCCTGCCGTGTTCCCCTCCGGCGAGAGCTCCGGCACCATTCCTCGCCAGAGCCGCTGCGAAAGCCGAGCCGGGGCCCTCGCTCCACAGCGCTCGACATGCTGTGGGTCGTGTTCTGTGCCCTTCTGTGTCATCGTATCGAAAAGCATTTTGGTGAATCATTCGAGGAGAGCTTTAGCGCTAGTACTTGTCGATAATTTAAGTCTCCTTAGGAGTAATTTTCTTGAACCAATCGCTACGAACTCACCAGGAGAGACGCTGGATTGCTGGAGTCTTTACCACTAGGGACTTGTAAAGAATGATTTTCTACCTTGAGTCATTTGCAAGAACCGATCTCTTCCAACGCACCAAGGGAGAATGCCTTTGCTTTTCTGCTGGATGATTCCGTGGGAAATTGATCAGAAGACGGCTGAGGAATGAATTGTCTCATTCCTAGTCATTTTCACGAACCGATTTTAGTCCAAATCTCCAGGAGCTAATTATGACTATAGTACGGAGGATGATTCCATGTGTAATTAATTGCTAACGTTGATCAGAAAGAACTGCCTCCTTTTTAGTAATTTCGACCAAATCGTCAACTGATATCTACCTGATCACAAGGAGCCAATCTGAAAGGCTTTTGGAGGATGAGTCCATTTGTCATTGATTGTTAGCATTGATCAGTTATAACTTTCTCTTTTTTAGCAATTTTCACGATAAATCTCTGCCAAATGCCGAAGAGAGAATAGACTTGCTTTTTGGTGGATGGTTCCATGAGAAAGACATCAGGATACCTGATTACGAAAGACGTTCTCATTTTGAGTAATTTTCGCAACCTGCTCTGTACCGTCTGACGAGAAGTGAATCCTCGGGGCTTTCAGGAAGATTCCCTCTCAAATTGATCTGTCGCACAGGTCGAAGATGAATTTCTCTATTTTAGTATATTTCAAGAAACGATTTCTTCCAAATCACCAGCAAAAAGCGTTTTGGTGAATCATTCGAGGAGAAATGGATCACTAGTACTTGTCAATAATGTATGTCTCATTATGAGTAATTGTCTTGACCAGATCTCTACCAAATGATCAGGCGAGATAACGTATGGCTTTTCGAGGAAGAGTGCATGAGACATCAACGGCTACATCTGATTAGTAATGAATGTCTCATTTTTAGCAATTTACACTACCCATCTGTATGTGTGACGTGTTCTGTGTGCGTGTGCATCGGTGTCGTGCTGTGTGTGTTGTCTTGGGTGGCCACAACACAGGGTAATGCACAAAGCATTCCCCTCCTGAAGGAAGAGTGACACGACGTGGCCACTCAGGAGTAACACACAAACAATCCCCCGCCTCCCCCACCACCCCCCCGCAGCCCCCACCCCGGAGCAACAGTGATGTGTGTGGCCACTTTCAGGTCATGCACAAAGCATTTCCCTCCTGGAGCAACAGTGACACCGGGCAGCCCCTTGGAGTAAGACACAAATCATTTCCTCACGGAGCACCAGTTGCACAAACTGAGTTTAATAATAATAATAATAATAATAATAAAACTAAACAAAAATAGATAGGTAGATTTCCAGTGATTAGAAGGGGTAGCAAACAGAAGAAGGCAGATTGCTAAGCAACTACAAATACGCACGCATACCGAGCCTAAGATCTTCAAGAGACTGGATTCAAGAAGTAATTTCCCATCCTACATGTCTTTCGGCAACTTGAAGAGTTTCTGTAGCTTAGACTTCCCGTTGTTTCTCTTTACAGACTACACTCCTGTTTTAGGCTGGACTTCCCCTTCTCATTTCCTTTGTCTCTTCAGGTACTTTCAGCAGCCTTTCTACTGCCCTGAGTGATTTTCGTCCGCTCCGACTTTTCCATGGCTCCCGAGACCTCCCTTGTGGGAATGCACAGCTACCCGTGTCCTGTGAAGGGACACGGCACGAGGAGAGAAGAGGAGAGAAGAGAAAGAGAGAGCTGGCGAACACAGGAGAGAAAACAGAGAAACATGAGAGCAAGGCGAGCAACTCACCACCTGGAGTCATCCTCTTGGATCCAACCTTCAGTTGTGGAGAAGACACCGTTCCTGACCAGAGAAACGAGCAGCCTCTGAAAATGGGACCTTTTCTCCCTCGTAAGCACAGCTGATCAGGAACCTTTGCTTACAAACCGAACCCTAATGGACGGGGCTTCCCGACCCGGACTCAGGTGGGGCGTGAGCAGAGTCCTCACCAAACCAGACACTTCTCTCACCGAGACTGGCGAGAGCTCGGCTCCCAGATGGAGGGCTCTTGCCTGGCATCCCCAACGGTCACAGGCTCGCTGCTCTCACTCACATTCCGTCGCATGAGGGCAGTAGACGCTGAGGCTTGACTTCTTTTTCCTTGCTACTAAACCCAGCCCAAGGGGAAAAAAACAAGTAAGTTACCATCTCAGTCGGCGACGTCTCGGAGGCTCCTCTCTTTGCCTCTCCCACACGGCGGGGAGCCGCCCTCCACTCTCCTCCCATTACCCCTTGAGCATCCCAACCAAAATCTCCTTTTCTAACGGCACCCCACAGAGTCACTCTGCTCAAGAGACTCTGGCCCCTCCCCACCTTCATCCCCCCGAGCCCCGTCCCCAGCGAGGACGCCCACGGCCGCTGAGGAGGACGACAGCGAGTGCGGACGAGGAACTGGAAGCACTGACCTGGCAGCCAGGTCTGCAGAGGGCAGAGAGCGGAGGCCTGGTTCCGCCTCCTTGGAAAGAGGCCCAAGCGGCTCAGGCCCCCTCCTGCCGTGTTCCCCTCCGGCGAGAGCTCCGGCACCATTCCTCGCCAGAGCCGCTGCGAAAGCCGAGCCGGGGCCCTCGCTCCACAGCGCTCGACATGTTGTGGGTCGTGTTCTGTGCCCTTCTGTGTCATCGTATCGAAAAGCATTTTGGTGAATCATTCGAGGAGAGCTTTAGCGCTAGTACTTGTCGATAATTTAAGTCTCCTTAGGAGTAATTTTCTTGAACCAATCGCTACGAACTCACCAGGAGAGACGCTGGATTGCTGGAGTCTTTACCACTAGGGACTTGTAAAGAATGATTTTCTACCTTGAGTCATTTGCAAGAACCGATCTCTTCCAACGCACCAAGGGAGAATGCCTTTGCTTTTCTGCTGGATGATTCCGTGGGAAATTGATCAGAAGACGGCTGAGGAATGAATTGTCTCATTCCGAGTCATTTTCACAAACCGATTTTAGTCCAAATCTCCAGGAGCTAATTATGACTATAGTACGGAGGATGATTCCATGTGTAATTAATTGCTAACGTTGATCAGAAAGAACTGCCTCCTTTTTAGTAATTTCGACCAAATCGTCAACTGATATCTACCTGATCACAAGGAGCCAATCTGAAAGGCTTTTGGAGGATGAGTCCATTTGTCATTGATTATTAGCATTGATCAGTTATAACTTTCTCTTTTTTAGCAATTTTCACGATAAATCTCTGCCAAATGCCGAAGAGAGAATAGACTTGCTTTTTGGTGGATGGTTCCATGAGAAAGACATCAGGATACCTGATTACGAAAGACGTTCTCATTTTGAGTAATTTTCGCAACCTGCTCTGTACCGTCTGACGAGAAGTGAATCCTCGGGGCTTTCAGGAAGATTCCCTCTCAAATTGATCTGTCGCACAGGTCGAAGATGAATTTCTCTATTTTAGTATATTTCAAGAAACGATTTCTTCCAAATCACCAGCAAAAAGCGTTTTGGTGAATCATTCGAGGAGAAATGGATCACTAGTACTTGTCAATAATGTATGTCTCATTATGAGTAATTGTCTTGACCAGATCTCTACCAAATGATCAGGCGAGATAACGTATGGCTTTTCGAGGAAGAGTGCATGAGACATCAACGGCTACATCTGATTAGTAATGAATGTCTCATTTTTAGCAATTTACACTACCCATCTGTATGTGTGACGTGTTCTGTGTGCGTGTGCATCGGTGTCGTGCTGTGTGTGTTGTCTTGGGTGGCCACAACACAGGGTAATGCACAAAGCATTCCCCTCCTGAAGGAAGAGTGACACGACGTGGCCACTCAGGAGTAACACACAAACAATCCCCCGCCTCCCCCACCCCCACCCCCGCAGCCCCCACCCCGGAGCAACAGTGATGTGTGTGGCCACTTTCAGGTCATGCACAAAGCATTTCCCTCCTGGAGCAACAGTGACACCGGGCAGCCCCTTGGAGTAAGACACAAATCATTTCCTCACGGAGCACCAGTTGCACAAACTGAGTTTAATAATAATAATAATAATAATAATAATAAAACTAAACAAAAATAGATAGGTAGATTTCCAGTGATTAGAAGGGGTAGCAAACAGAAGAAGGCAGATTGCTAAGCAACTACAAATACGCACGCATACCGAGCCTAAGATCTTCAAGAGACTGGATTCAAGAAGTAATTTCCCATCCTACATGTCTTTCGGCAACTTGAAGAGTTTCTGTAGCTTAGACTTCCCGTTGTTTCTCTTTACAGACTACACTCCTGTTTTAGGCTGGACTTCCCCTTCTCATTTCCTTTGTCTCTTCAGGTACTTTCAGCAGCCTTTCTACTGCCCTGAGTGATTTTCGTCCGCTCCGACTTTTCCATGGCTCCCGAGACCTCCCTTGTGGGAATGCACAGCTACCCGTGTCCTGTGAAGGGACACGGCACGAGGAGAGAAGAGGAGAGAAGAGAAAGAGAGAGCTGGCGAACACAGGAGAGAAAACAGAGAAACATGAGAGCAAGGCGAGCAACTCACCACCTGGAGTCATCCTCTTGGATCCAACCTTCAGTTGTGGAGAAGACACCGTTCCTGACCAGAGAAACGAGCAGCCTCTGAAAATGGGACCTTTTCTCCCTCGTAAGCACAGCTGATCAGGAACCTTTGCTTACAAACCGAACCCTAATGGACGGGGCTTCCCGACCCGGACTCAGGTGGGGCGTGAGCAGAGTCCTCACCAAACCAGACACTTCTCTCACCGAGACTGGCGAGAGCTCGGCTCCCAGATGGAGGGCTCTTGCCTGGCATCCCCAACGGTCACAGGCTCGCTGCTCTCACTCACATTCCGTCGCATGAGGGCAGTAGACGCTGAGGCTTGACTTCTTTTTCCTTGCTACTAAACCCAGCCCAAGGGGAAAAAAACAAGTAAGTTACCATCTCAGTCGGCGACGTCTCGGAGGCTCCTCTCTTTGCCTCTCCCACACGGCGGGGAGCCGCCCTCCACTCTCCTCCCATTACCCCTTGAGCATCCCAACCAAAATCTCCTTTTCTAACGGCACCCCACAGAGTCACTCTGCTCAAGAGACTCTGGCCCCTCCCCACCTTCATCCCCCCGAGCCCCGTCCCCAGCGAGGACGCCCACGGCCGCTGAGGAGGACGACAGCGAGTGCGGACGAGGAACTGGAAGCACTGACCTGGCAGCCAGGTCTGCAGAGGGCAGAGAGCGGAGGCCTGGTTCCGCCTCCTTGGAAAGAGGCCCAAGCGGCTCAGGCCCCCTCCTGCCGTGTTCCCCTCCGGCGAGAGCTCCGGCACCATTCCTCGCCAGAGCCGCTGCGAAAGCCGAGCCGGGGCCCTCGCTCCACAGCGCTCGACATGTTGTGGGTCGTGTTCTGTGCCCTTCTGTGTCATCGTATCGAAAAGCATTTTGGTGAATCATTCGAGGAGAGCTTTAGCGCTAGTACTTGTCGATAATTTAAGTCTCCTTAGGAGTAATTTTCTTGAACCAATCGCTACGAACTCACCAGGAGAGACGCTGGATTGCTGGAGTCTTTACCACTAGGGACTTGTAAAGAATGATTTTCTACCTTCAGTCATTTGCAAGAACCGATCTCTTCCAACGCACCAAGGGAGAATGCCTTTGCTTTTCTGCTGGATGATTCCGTGGGAAATTGATCAGAAGACGGCTGAGGAATGAATTGTCTCATTCCTAGTCATTTTCACGAACCGATTTTAGTCCAAATCTCCAGGAGCTAATTATGACTATAGTACGGAGGATGATTCCATGTGTAATTAATTGCTAACGTTGATCAGAAAGAACTGCCTCCTTTTTAGTAATTTCGACCAAATCGTCAACTGATATCTACCTGATCACAAGGAGCCAATCTGAAAGGCTTTTGGAGGATGAGTCCATTTGTCGTTGATTATTAGCATTGATCAGTTATAACTTTCTCTTTTTTAGCAATTTTCACGATAAATCTCTGCCAAATGCCGAAGAGAGAATAGACTTGCTTTTTGGTGGATGGTTCCATGAGAAAGACATCAGGATACCTGATTACGAAAGACGTTCTCATTTTGAGTAATTTTCGCAACCTGCTCTGTACCGTCTGACGAGAAGTGAATCCTCGGGGCTTTCAGGAAGATTCCCTCTCAAATTTATCTGTCGCACAGGTCGAAGATGAATTTCTCTATTTTAGTATATTTCAAGAAACGATTTCTTCCAAATCACCAGCAAAAAGCGTTTTGGTGAATCATTCGAGGAGAAATGGATCACTAGTACTTGTCAATAATGTATGTCTCATTATGAGTAATTGTCTTGACCAGATCTCTACCAAATGATCAGGTGAGATAACGTATGGCTTTTCGAGGAAGAGTGCATGAGACATCAACGGCTACATCTGATTAGTAATGAATGTCTCATTTTTAGCAATTTACACTACCCATCTGTATGTGTGACGTGTTCTGTGTGCGTGTGCATCGGTGTCGTGCTGTGTGTGTTGTCTTGGGTGGCCACAACACAGGGTAATGCACAAAGCATTCCCCTCCTGAAGGAAGAGTGACACGACGTGGCCACTCAGGAGTAACACACAAACAATCCCCCGCCTCCCCCACCACCACCCCCCCGCATCCCCCACCCCGGAGCAACAGTGATGTGTGTGGCCACTTTCAGGTCATGCACAAAGCATTTCCCTCCTGGAGCAACAGTGACACCGGGCAGCCCCTTGGAGTAAGACACAAATCATTTCCTCACGGAGCACCAGTTGCACAAACTGAGTTTATTAATAATAATAATAATAATAAAACTAAACAAAAATAGATAGGTAGATTTCCAGTGATTAGAAGGGGTAGCAAACAGAAGAAGGCAGATTGCTAAGCAACTACAAATACGCACGCATACTGAGCCTAAGATCTTCAAGAGACTGGATTCAAGAAGTAATTTCCCATCCTACATGTCTTTCGGCAACTTGAAGAGTTTCTGTAGCTTAGACTTCCCGTTGTTTCTCTTTACAGACTACACTCCTGTTTTAGGCTGGACTTCCCCTTCTCATTTCCTTTGTCTCTTCAGGTACTTTCAGCAGCCTTTCTACCGCCCTGCGTGATTTTCGTCCGCTCCGACTTTTCCATGGCTCCCGAGACCTCCCTTGTGGGAATGCACAGCTACCCGTGTCCTGTGAAGGGACACGGCACGAGGAGAGAAGAGGAGAGAAGAGAAAGAGAGAGCTGGCGAACACAGGAGAGAAAACAGAGAAACATGAGAGCAAGGCGAGCAACTCACCACCTGGAGTCATCCTCTTGGATCCAACCTTCAGTTGTGGAGAAGACACCGTTCCTGACCAGAGAAACGAGCAGCCTCTGAAAATGGGACCTTTTCTCCCTCGTAAGCACAGCTGATCAGGAACCTTTGCTTACAAACCGAACCCTAATGGACGGGGCTTCCCGACCCGGACTCAGGTGGGGCGTGAGCAGAGTCCTCACCAAACCAGACACTTCTCTCACCGAGACTGGCGAGAGCTCGGCTCCCAGATGGAGGGCTCTTGCCTGGCATCCCCAACGGTCACAGGCTCGCTGCTCTCACTCACATTCCGTCGCATGAGGGCAGTAGACGCTGAGGCTTGACTTCTTTTTCCTTGCTACTAAACCCAGCCCAAGGGGAAAAAAACAAGTAAGTTACCATCTCAGTCGGCGACGTCTCGGAGGCTCCTCTCTTTGCCTCTCCCACACGGCGGGGATCCGCCCTCCACTCTCCTCCCATTACCCCTTGAGCATCCCAACCAAAATCTCCTTTTCTAACGGCACCCCACAGAGTCACTCTGCTCAAGAGACTCTGGCCCCTCCCCACCTTCATCCCCCCGAGCCCCGTCCCCAGCGAGGACGCCCACGGCCGCTGAGGAGGACGACAGCGAGTGCGGACGAGGAACTGGAAGCACTGACCTGGCAGCCAGGTCTGCAGAGGGCAGAGAGCGGAGGCCTGGTTCCGCCTCCTTGGAAAGAGGCCCAAGCGGCTCAGGCCCCCTCCTGCCGTGTTCCCCTCCGGCGAGAGCTCCGGCACCATTCCTCGCCAGAGCCGCTGCGAAAGCCGAGCCGGGGCCCTCGCTCCACAGCGCTCGACATGTTGTGGGTCGTGTTCTGTGCCCTTCTGTGTCATCGTATCGAAAAGCATTTTGGTGAATCATTCGAGGAGAGCTTTAGCGCTAGTACTTGTCGATAATTTAAGTCTCCTTAGGAGTAATTTTCTTGAACCAATCGCTACGAACTCACCAGGAGAGACGCTGGATTGCTGGAGTCTTTACCACTAGGGACTTGTAAAGAATGATTTTCTACCTTGAGTCATTTGCAAGAACCGATCTCTTCCAACGCACCAAGGGAGAATGCCTTTGCTTTTCTGCTGGATGATTCCGTGGGAAATTGATCAGAAGACGGCTGAGGAATGAATTGTCTCATTCCGAGTCATTTTCACGAACCGATTTTAGTCCAAATCTCCAGGAGCTAATTATGACTATAGTACGGAGGATGATTCCATGTGTAATTAATTGCTAACGTTGATCAGAAAGAACTGCCTCCTTTTTAGTAATTTCGACCAAATCGTCAACTGATATCTACCTGATCACAAGGAGCCAATCTGAAAGGCTTTTGGAGGATGAGTCCATTTGTCGTTGATTATTAGCATTGATCAGTTATAACTTTCTCTTTTTTAGCAATTTTCACGATAAATCTCTGCCAAATGCCGAAGAGAGAATAGACTTGCTTTTTGGTGGATGGTTCCATGAGAAAGACATCAGGATACCTGATTACGAAAGACGTTCTCATTTTGAGTAATTTTCGCAACCTGCTCTGTACCGTCTGACGAGAAGTGAATCCTCGGGGCTTTCAGGAAGATTCCCTCTCAAATTTATCTGTCGCACAGGTCGAAGATGAATTTCTCTATTTTAGTATATTTCAAGAAACGATTTCTTCCAAATCACCAGCAAAAAGCGTTTTGGTGAATCATTCGAGGAGAAATGGATCACTAGTACTTGTCAATAATGTATGTCTCATTATGAGTAATTGTCTTGACCAGATCTCTACCAAATGATCAGGCGAGATAACGTATGGCTTTTCGAGGAAGAGTGCATGAGACATCAACGGCTACATCTGATTAGTAATGAATGTCTCATTTTTAGCAATTTACACTACCCATCTGTATGTGTGACGTGTTCTGTGTGCGTGTGCATCGGTGTCGTGCTGTGTGTGTTGTCTTGGGTGGCCACAACACAGGGTAATGCACAAAGCATTCCCCTCCTGAAGGAAGAGTGACACGACGTGGCCACTCAGGAGTAACACACAAACAATCCCCCGCCTCCCCCACCACCACCCCCCGCAGCCCCCACCCCGGAGCAACAGTGATGTGTGTGGCCACTTTCAGGTCATGCACAAAGCATTTCCCTCCTGGAGCAACAGTGACACCGGGCAGCCCCTTGGAGTAAGACACAAATCATTTCCTCACGGAGCACCAGTTGCACAAACTGAGTTTAATAATAATAATAATAATAAAACTAAACAAAAATAGATAGGTAGATTTCCAGTGATTAGAAGGGGTAGCAAACAGAAGAAGGCAGATTGCTAAGCAACTACAAATACGCACGCATACTGAGCCTAAGATCTTCAAGAGACTGGATTCAAGAAGTAATTTCCCATCCTACATGTCTTTCGGCAACTTGAAGAGTTTCTGTAGCTTAGACTTCCCGTTGTTTCTCTTTACAGACTACACTCCTGTTTTAGGCTGGACTTCCCCTTCTCATTTCCTTTGTCTCTTCAGGTACTTTCAGCAGCCTTTCTACTGCCCTGCGTGATTTTCGTCCGCTCCGACTTTTCCATGGCTCCCGAGACCTCCCTTGTGGGAATGCACAGCTACCCGTGTCCTGTGAAGGGACACGGCACGAGGAGAGAAGAGGAGAGAAGAGAAAGAGAGAGCTGGCGAACACAGGAGAGAAAACAGAGAAACATGAGAGCAAGGCGAGCAACTCACCACCTGGAGTCATCCTCTTGGATCCAACCTTCAGTTGTGGAGAAGACACCGTTCCTGACCAGAGAAACGAGCAGCCTCTGAAAATGGGACCTTTTCTCCCTCGTAAGCACAGCTGATCAGGAACCTTTGCTTACAAACCGAACCCTAATGGACGGGGCTTCCCGACCCGGACTCAGGTGGGGCGTGAGCAGAGTCCTCACCAAACCAGACACTTCTCTCACCGAGACTGGCGAGAGCTCGGCTCCCAGATGGAGGGCTCTTGCCTGGCATCCCCAACGGTCACAGGCTCGCTGCTCTCACTCACATTCCGTCGCATGAGGGCAGTAGACTCTGAGGCTTGACTTCTTTTTCCTTGCTACTAAACCCAGCCCAAGGGGAAAAAAACAAGTAAGTTACCATCTCAGTCGGCGACGTCTCGGAGGCTCCTCTCTTTGCCTCTCCCACACGGCGGGGAGCCGCCCTCCACTCTCCTCCCATTACCCCTTGAGCATCCCAACCAAAATCTCCTTTTCTAACGGCACCCCACAGAGTCACTCTGCTCAAGAGACTCTGGCCCCTCCCCACCTTCATCCCCCCGAGCCCCGTCCCCAGCGAGGACGCCCACGGCCGCTGAGGAGGACGACAGCGAGTGCGGACGAGGAACTGGAAGCACTGACCTGGCAGCCAGGTCTGCAGAGGGCAGAGAGCGGAGGCCTGGTTCCGCCTCCTTGGAAAGAGGCCCAAGCGGCTCAGGCCCCCTCCTGCCGTGTTCCCCTCCGGCGAGAGCTCCGGCACCATTCCTCGCCAGAGCCGCTGCGAAAGCCGAGCCGGGGCCCTCGCTCCACAGCGCTCGACATGTTGTGGGTCGTGTTCTGTGCCCTTCTGTGTCATCGTATCGAAAAGCATTTTGGTGAATCATTCGAGGAGAGCTTTAGCGCTAGTACTTGTCGATAATTTAAGTCTCCTTAGGAGTAATTTTCTTGAACCAATCGCTACGAACTCACCAGGAGAGACGCTGGATTGCTGGAGTCTTTACCACTAGGGACTTGTAAAGAATGATTTTCTACCTTGAGTCATTTGCAAGAACCGATCTCTTCCAACGCACCAAGGGAGAATGCCTTTGCTTTTCTGCTGGATGATTCCGTGGGAAATTGATCAGAAGACGGCTGAGGAATGAATTGTCTCATTCCGAGTCATTTTCACGAACCGATTTTAGTCCAAATCTCCAGGAGCTAATTATGACTATAGTACGGAGGATGATTCCATGTGTAATTAATTGCTAACGTTGATCAGAAAGAACTGCCTCCTTTTTAGTAATTTCGACCAAATCGTCAACTGATATCTACCTGATCACAAGGAGCCAATCTGAAAGGCTTTTGGAGGATGAGTCCATTTGTCATTGATTATTAGCATTGATCAGTTATAACTTTCTCTTTTTTAGCAATTTTCACGATAAATCTCTGCCAAATGCCGAAGAGAGAATAGACTTGCTTTTTGGTGGATGGTTCCATGAGAAAGACATCAGGATACCTGATTACGAAAGACGTTCTCATTTTGAGTAATTTTCGCAACCTGCTCTGTACCGTCTGACGAGAAGTGAATCCTCGGGGCTTTCAGGAAGATTCCCTCTCAAATTTATCTGTCGCACAGGTCGAAGATGAATTTCTCTATTTTAGTATATTTCAAGAAACGATTTCTTCCAAATCACCAGCAAAAAGCGTTTTGGTGAATCATTCGAGGAGAAATGGATCACTAGTACTTGTCAATAATGTATGTCTCATTATGAGTAATTGTCTTGACCAGATCTCTACCAAATGATCAGGCGAGATAACGTATGGCTTTTCGAGGAAGAGTGCATGAGACATCAACGGCTACATCTGATTAGTAATGAATGTCTCATTTTTAGCAATTTACACTACCCATCTGTATGTGTGACGTGTTCTGTGTGCGTGTGCATCGGTGTCGTGCTGTGTGTGTTGTCTTGGGTGGCCACAACACAGGGTAATGCACAAAGCATTCCCCTCCTGAAGGAAGAGTGACACGACGTGGCCACTCAGGAGTAACACACAAACAATCCCCCGCCTCCCCCACCACCCCCCCCGCAGCCCCCACCCCGGAGCAACAGTGATGTGTGTGGCCACTTTCAGGTCATGCACAAAGCATTTCCCTCCTGGAGCAACAGTGACACCGGGCAGCCCCTTGGAGTAAGACACAAATCATTTCCTCACGGAGCACCAGTTGCACAAACTGAGTTTAATAATAATAATAAAACTAAACAAAAATAGATAGGTAGATTTCCAGTGATTAGAAGGGGTAGCAAACAGAAGAAGGCAGATTGCTAAGCAACTACAAATACGCACGCATACTGAGCCTAAGATCTTCAAGAGACTGGATTCAAGAAGTAATTTCCCATCCTACATGTCTTTCGGCAACTTGAAGAGTTTCTGTAGCTTAGACTTCCCGTTGTTTCTCTTTACAGACTACACTCCTGTTTTAGGCTGGACTTCCCCTTCTCATTTCCTTTGTCTCTTCAGGTACTTTCAGCAGCCTTTCTACTGCCCTGCGTGATTTTCGTCCGCTCCGACTTTTCCATGGCTCCCGAGACCTCCCTTGTGGGAATGCACACCTACCCGTGTCCTGTGAAGGGACACGGCACGAGGAGAGAAGAGGAGAGAAGAGAAAGAGAGAGCTGGCGAACACAGGAGAGAAAACAGAGAAACATGAGAGCAAGGCGAGCAACTCACCACCTGGAGTCATCCTCTTGGATCCAACCTTCAGTTGTGGAGAAGACACCGTTCCTGACCAGAGAAACGAGCAGCCTCTGAAAATGGGACCTTTTCTCCCTCGTAAGCACAGCTGATCAGGAACCTTTGCTTACAAACCGAACCCTAATGGACGGGGCTTCCCGACCCGGACTCAGGTGGGGCGTGAGCAGAGTCCTCACCAAACCAGACACTTCTCTCACCGAGACTGGCGAGAGCTCGGCTCCCAGATGGAGGGCTCTTGCCTGGCATCCCCAACGGTCACAGGCTCGCTGCTCTCACTCACATTCCGTCGCATGAGGGCAGTAGACTCTGAGGCTTGACTTCTTTTTCCTTGCTACTAAACCCAGCCCAAGGGGAAAAAAACAAGTAAGTTACCATCTCAGTCGGCGACGTCTCGGAGGCTCCTCTCTTTGCCTCTCCCACACGGCGGGGAGCCGCCCTCCACTCTCCTCCCATTACCCCTTGAGCATCCCAACCAAAATCTCCTTTTCTAACGGCACCCCACAGAGTCACTCTGCTCAAGAGACTCTGGCCCCTCCCCACCTTCATCCCCCCGAGCCCCGTCCCCAGCGAGGACGCCCACGGCCGCTGAGGAGGACGACAGCGAGTGCGGACGAGGAACTGGAAGCACTGACCTGGCAGCCAGGTCTGCAGAGGGCAGAGAGCGGAGGCCTGGTTCCGCCTCCTTGGAAAGAGGCCCAAGCGGCTCAGGCCCCCTCCTGCCGTGTTCCCCTCCGGCGAGAGCTCCGGCACCATTCCTCGCCAGAGCCGCTGCGAAAGCCGAGCCGGGGCCCTCGCTCCACAGCGCTCGACATGTTGTGGGTCGTGTTCTGTGCCCTTCTGTGTCATCGTATCGAAAAGCATTTTGGTGAATCATTCGAGGAGAGCTTTAGCGCTAGTACTTGTCGATAATTTAAGTCTCCTTAGGAGTAATTTTCTTGAACCAATCGCTACGAACTCACCAGGAGAGACGCTGGATTGCTGGAGTCTTTACCACTAGGGACTTGTAAAGAATGATTTTCTACCTTGAGTCATTTGCAAGAACCGATCTCTTCCAACGCACCAAGGGAGAATGCCTTTGCTTTTCTGCTGGATGATTCCGTGGGAAATTGATCAGAAGACGGCTGAGGAATGAATTGTCTCATTCCGAGTCATTTTCACGAACCGATTTTAGTCCAAATCTCCAGGAGCTAATTATGACTATAGTACGGAGGATGATTCCATGTGTAATTAATTGCTAACGTTGATCAGAAAGAACTGCCTCCTTTTTAGTAATTTCGACCAAATCGTCAACTGATATCTACCTGATCACAAGGAGCCAATCTGAAAGGCTTTTGGAGGATGAGTCCATTTGTCATTGATTATTAGCATTGATCAGTTATAACTTTCTCTTTTTTAGCAATTTTCACGATAAATCTCTGCCAAATGCCGAAGAGAGAATAGACTTGCTTTTTGGTGGATGGTTCCATGAGAAAGACATCAGGATACCTGATTACGAAAGACGTTCTCATTTTGAGTAATTTTCGCAACCTGCTCTGTACCGTCTGACGAGAAGTGAATCCTCGGGGCTTTCAGGAAGATTCCCTCTCAAATTTATCTGTCGCACAGGTCGAAGATGAATTTCTCTATTTTAGTATATTTCAAGAAACGATTTCTTCCAAATCACCAGCAAAAAGCGTTTTGGTGAATCATTCGAGGAGAAATGGATCACTAGTACTTGTCAATAATGTATGTCTCATTATGAGTAATTGTCTTGACCAGATCTCTACCAAATGATCAGGCGAGATAACGTATGGCTTTTCGAGGAAGAGTGCATGAGACATCAACGGCTACATCTGATTAGTAATGAATGTCTCATTTTTAGCAATTTACACTACCCATCTGTATGTGTGACGTGTTCTGTGTGCGTGTGCATCGGTGTCGTGCTGTGTGTGTTGTCTTGGGTGGCCACAACACAGGGTAATGCACAAAGCATTCCCCTCCTGAAGGAAGAGTGACACGACGTGGCCACTCAGGAGTAACACACAAACAATCCCCCGCCTCCCCCACCACCCCCCCCGCAGCCCCCACCCCGGAGCAACAGTGATGTGTGTGGCCACTTTCAGGTCATGCACAAAGCATTTCCCTCCTGGAGCAACAGTGACACCGGGCAGCCCCTTGGAGTAAGACACAAATCATTTCCTCACGGAGCACCAGTTGCACAAACTGAGTTTAATAATAATAATAAAACTAAACAAAAATAGATAGGTAGATTTCCAGTGATTAGAAGGGGTAGCAAACAGAAGAAGGCAGATTGCTAAGCAACTACAAATACGCACGCATACTGAGCCTAAGATCTTCAAGAGACTGGATTCAAGAAGTAATTTCCCATCCTACATGTCTTTCGGCAACTTGAAGAGTTTCTGTAGCTTAGACTTCCCGTTGTTTCTCTTTACAGACTACACTCCTGTTTTAGGCTGGACTTCCCCTTCTCATTTCCTTTGTCTCTTCAGGTACTTTCAGCAGCCTTTCTACTGCCCTGCGTGATTTTCGTCCGCTCCGACTTTTCCATGGCTCCCGAGACCTCCCTTGTGGGAATGCACACCTACCCGTGTCCTGTGAAGGGACACGGCACGAGGAGAGAAGAGGAGAGAAGAGAAAGAGAGAGCTGGCGAACACAGGAGAGAAAACAGAGAAACATGAGAGCAAGGCGAGCAACTCACCACCTGGAGTCATCCTCTTGGATCCAACCTTCAGTTGTGGAGAAGACACCGTTCCTGACCAGAGAAACGAGCAGCCTCTGAAAATGGGACCTTTTCTCCCTCGTAAGCACAGCTGATCAGGAACCTTTGCTTACAAACCGAACCCTAATGGACGGGGCTTCCCGACCCGGACTCAGGTGGGGCGTGAGCAGAGTCCTCACCAAACCAGACACTTCTCTCACCGAGACTGGCGAGAGCTCGGCTCCCAGATGGAGGGCTCTTGCCTGGCATCCCCAACGGTCACAGGCTCGCTGCTCTCACTCACATTCCGTCGCATGAGGGCAGTAGACTCTGAGGCTTGACTTCTTTTTCCTTGCTACTAAACCCAGCCCAAGGGGAAAAAAACAAGTAAGTTACCATCTCAGTCGGCGACGTCTCGGAGGCTCCTCTCTTTGCCTCTCCCACACGGCGGGGAGCCGCCCTCCACTCTCCTCCCATTACCCCTTGAGCATCCCAACCAAAATCTCCTTTTCTAACGGCACCCCACAGAGTCACTCTGCTCAAGAGACTCTGGCCCCTCCCCACCTTCATCCCCCCGAGCCCCGTCCCCAGCGAGGACGCCCACGGCCGCTGAGGAGGACGACAGCGAGTGCGGACGAGGAACTGGAAGCACTGACCTGGCAGCCAGGTCTGCAGAGGGCAGAGAGCGGAGGCCTGGTTCCGCCTCCTTGGAAAGAGGCCCAAGCGGCTCAGGCCCCCTCCTGCCGTGTTCCCCTCCGGCGAGAGCTCCGGCACCATTCCTCGCCAGAGCCGCTGCGAAAGCCGAGCCGGGGCCCTCGCTCCACAGCGCTCGACATGTTGTGGGTCGTGTTCTGTGCCCTTCTGTGTCATCGTATCGAAAAGCATTTTGGTGAATCATTCGAGGAGAGCTTTAGCGCTAGTACTTGTCGATAATTTAAGTCTCCTTAGGAGTAATTTTCTTGAACCAATCGCTACGAACTCACCAGGAGAGACGCTGGATTGCTGGAGTCTTTACCACTAGGGACTTGTAAAGAATGATTTTCTACCTTGAGTCATTTGCAAGAACCGATCTCTTCCAACGCACCAAGGGAGAATGCCTTTGCTTTTCTGCTGGATGATTCCGTGGGAAATTGATCAGAAGACGGCTGAGGAATGAATTGTCTCATTCCGAGTCATTTTCACAAACCGATTTTAGTCCAAATCTCCAGGAGCTAATTATGACTATAGTACGGAGGATGATTCCATGTGTAGTTAATTGCTAACGTTGATCAGAAAGAACTGCCTCCTTTTTAGTAATTTCGACCAAATCGTCAACTGATATCTACCTGATCACAAGGAGCCAATCTGAAAGGCTTTTGGAAGATGAGTCCATTTGTCATTGATTATTAGCATTGATCAGTTATAACTTTCTCTTTTTTAGCAATTTTCACGATAAATCTCTGCCAAATGCCGAAGAGAGAATAGACTTGCTTTTTGGTGGATGGTTCCATGAGAAAGACATCAGGATACCTGATTACGAAAGACGTTCTCATTTTGAGTAATTTTCGCAACCTGCTCTGTACCGTCTGACGAGAAGTGAATCCTCGGGGCTTTCAGGAAGATTCCCTCTCAAATTGATCTGTCGCACAGGTCGAAGATGAATTTCTCTATTTTAGTATATTTCAAGAAACGATTTCTTCCAAATCACCAGCAAAAAGCGTTTTGGTGAATCATTCGAGGAGAAATGGATCACTAGTACTTGTCAATAATGTATGTCTCATTATGAGTAATTGTCTTGACCAGATCTCTACCAAATGATCAGGCGAGATAACGTATGGCTTTTCGAGGAAGAGTGCATGAGACATCAACGGCTACATCTGATTAGTAATGAATGTCTCATTTTTAGCAATTTACACTACCCATCTGTATGTGTGACGTGTTCTGTGTGCGTGTGCATCGGTGTCGTGCTGTGTGTGTTGTCTTGGGTGGCCACAACACAGGGTAATGCACAAAGCATTCCCCTCCTGAAGGAAGAGTGACACGACGTGGCCACTCAGGAGTAACACACAAACAATCCCCCGCCTCCCCCACCACCCCCCCCGCAGCCCCCACCCCGGAGCAACAGTGATGTGTGTGGCCACTTTCAGGTCATGCACAAAGCATTTCCTACCTGGAGCGACAGTGACACCGGGCAGCCCCTTGGAGTAAGACACAAATCATTTCCTCACGGAGCACCAGTTGCACAAACTGAGTTTAATAATAATAATAATAATAATAAAACTAAACAAAAATAGATAGGTAGATTTCCAGTGATTAGAAGGGGTAGCAAACAGAAGAAGGCAGATTGCTAAGCAACTACAAATACGCACGCATACTGAGCCTAAGATCTTCAAGAGACTGGATTCAAGAAGTAATTTCCCATCCTACATGTCTTTCGGCAACTTGAAGAGTTTCTGTAGCTTAGACTTCCCGTTGTTTCTCTTTACAGACTACACTCCTGTTTTAGGCTGGACTTCCCCTTCTCATTTCCTTTGTCTCTTCAGGTACTTTCAGCAGCCTTTCTACCGCCCTGCGTGATTTTCGTCCGCTCCGACTTTTCCATGGCTCCCGAGACCTCCCTTGTGGGAATGCACAGCTACCCGTGTCCTGTGAAGGGACACGGCACGAGGAGAGAAGAGGAGAGAAGAGAAAGAGAGAGCTGGCGAACACAGGAGAGAAAACAGAGAAACATGAGAGCAAGGCGAGCAACTCACCACCTGGAGTCATCCTCTTGGATCCAAGCTTCAGTTGTGGAGAAGACACCGTTCCTGACCAGAGAAACGAGCAGCCTCTGAAAATGGGACCTTTTCTCCCTCGTAAGCACAGCTGATCAGGAACCTTTGCTTACAAACCGAACCCTAATGGACGGGGCTTCCCGACCCGGACTCAGGTGGGGCGTGAGCAGAGTCCTCACCAAACCAGACACTTCTCTCACCGAGACTGGCGAGAGCTCGGCTCCCAGATGGAGGGCTCTTGCCTGGCATCCCCAACGGTCACAGGCTCGCTGCTCTCACTCACATTCCGTCGCATGAGGGCAGTAGACGCTGAGGCTTGACTTCTTTTTCCTTGCTACTAAACCCAGCCCAAGGGGAAAAAAACAAGTAAGTTACCATCTCAGTCGGCGACGTCTCGGAGGCTCCTCTCTTTGCCTCTCCCACACGGCGGGGAGCCGCCCTCCACTCTCCTCCCATTACCCCTTGAGCATCCCAACCAAAATCTCCTTTTCTAACGGCACCCCACAGAGTCACTCTGCTCAAGAGACTCTGGCCCCTCCCCACCTTCATCCCCCCGAGCCCCGTCCCCAGCGAGGACGCCCACGGCCGCTGAGGAGGACGACAGCGAGTGCGGACGAGGAACTGGAAGCACTGACCTGGCAGCCAGGTCTGCAGAGGGCAGAGAGCGGAGGCCTGGTTCCGCCTCCTTGGAAAGAGGCCCAAGCGGCTCAGGCCCCCTCCTGCCGTGTTCCCCTCCGGCGAGAGCTCCGGCACCATTCCTCGCCAGAGCCGCTGCGAAAGCCGAGCCGGGGCCCTCGCTCCACAGCGCTCGACATGTTGTGGGTCGTGTTCTGTGCCCTTCTGTGTCATCGTATCGAAAAGCATTTTGGTGAATCATTCGAGGAGAGCTTTAGCGCTAGTACTTGTCGATAATTTAAGTCTCCTTAGGAGTAATTTTCTTGAACCAATCGCTACGAACTCACCAGGAGAGACGCTGGATTGCTGGAGTCTTTACCACTAGGGACTTGTAAAGAATGATTTTCTACCTTGAGTCATTTGCAAGAACCGATCTCTTCCAACGCACCAAGGGAGAATGCCTTTGCTTTTCTGCTGGATGATTCCGTGGGAAATTGATCAGAAGACGGCTGAGGAATGAATTGTCTCATTCCGAGTCATTTTCACAAACCGATTTTAGTCCAAATCTCCAGGAGCTAATTATGACTATAGTACGGAGGATGATTCCATGTGTAATTAATTGCTAACGTTGATCAGAAAGAACTGCCTCCTTTTTAGTAATTTCGACCAAATCGTCAACTGATATCTACCTGATCACAAGGAGCCAATCTGAAAGGCTTTTGGAGGATGAGTCCATTTGTCATTGATTATTAGCATTGATCAGTTATAACTTTCTCTTTTTTAGCAATTTTCACGATAAATCTCTGCCAAATGCCGAAGAGAGAATAGACTTGCTTTTTGGTGGATGGTTCCATGAGAAAGACATCAGGATACCTGATTACGAAAGACGTTCTCATTTTGAGTAATTTTCGCAACCTGCTCTGTACCGTCTGACGAGAAGTGAATCCTCGGGGCTTTCAGGAAGATTCCCTCTCAAATTGATCTGTCGCACAGGTCGAAGATGAATTTCTCTATTTTAGTATATTTCAAGAAACGATTTCTTCCAAATCACCAGCAAAAAGCGTTTTGGTGAATCATTCGAGGAGAAATGGATCACTAGTACTTGTCAATAATGTATGTCTCATTATGAGTAATTGTCTTGACCAGATCTCTACCAAATGATCAGGCGAGATAACGTATGGCTTTTCGAGGAAGAGTGCATGAGACATCAACGGCTACATCTGATTAGTAATGAATGTCTCATTTTTAGCAATTTACACTACCCATCTGTATGTGTGACGTGTTCTGTGTGCGTGTGCATCGGTGTCGTGCTGTGTGTGTTGTCTTGGGTGGCCACAACACAGGGTAATGCACAAAGCATTCCCCTCCTGAAGGAAGAGTGACACGACGTGGCCACTCAGGAGTAACACACAAACAATCCCCCGCCTCCCCCACCCCCACCCCCGCATCCCCCACCCCGGAGCAACAGTGATGTGTGTGGCCACTTTCAGGTCATGCACAAAGCATTTCCCTCCTGGAGCAACAGTGACACCGGGCAGCCCCTTGGAGTAAGACACAAATCATTTCCTCACGGAGCACCAGTTGCACAAACTGAGTTTAATAATAATAATAATAATAAAACTAAACAAAAATAGATAGGTAGATTTCCAGTGATTAGAAGGGGTAGCAAACAGAAGAAGGCAGATTGCTAAGCAACTACAAATACGCACGCATACCGAGCCTAAGATCTTCAAGAGACTGGATTCAAGAAGTAATTTCCCATCCTACATGTCTTTCGGCAACTTGAAGAGTTTCTGTAGCTTAGACTTCCCGTTGTTTCTCTTTACAGACTACACTCCTGTTTTAGGCTGGACTTCCCCTTCTCATTTCCTTTGTCTCTTCAGGTACTTTCAGCAGCCTTTCTACTGCCCTGCGTGATTTTCGTCCGCTCCGACTTTTCCATGGCTCCCGAGACCTCCCTTGTGGGAATGCACAGCTACCCGTGTCCTGTGAAGTGACACGGCACGAGGAGAGAAGAGGAGAGAAGAGAAAGAGAGAGCTGGCGAACACAGGAGAGAAAACAGAGAAACATGAGAGCAAGGCGAGCAACTCACCACCTGGAGTCATCCTCTTGGATCCAACCTTCAGTTGTGGAGAAGACACCGTTCCTGACCAGAGAAACGAGCAGCCTCTGAAAATGGGACCTTTTCTCCCTCGTAAGCACAGCTGATCAGGAACCTTTGCTTACAAACCGAACCCTAATGGACGGGGCTTCCCGACCCGGACTCAGGTGGGGCGTGAGCAGAGTCCTCACCAAACCAGACACTTCTCTCACCGAGACTGGCGAGAGCTCGGCTCCCAGATGGAGGGCTCTTGCCTGGCATCCCCAACGGTCACAGGCTCGCTGCTCTCACTCACATTCCGTCGCATGAGGGCAGTAGACGCTGAGGCTTGACTTCTTTTTCCTTGCTACTAAACCCAGCCCAAGGGGAAAAAAACAAGTAAGTTACCATCTCAGTCGGCGACGTCTCGGAGGCTCCTCTCTTTGCCTCTCCCACACGGCGGGGAGCCGCCCTCCACTCTCCTCCCATTACCCCTTGAGCATCCCAACCAAAATCTCCTTTTCTAACGGCACCCCACAGAGTCACTCTGCTCAAGAGACTCTGGCCCCTCCCCACCTTCATCCCCCCGAGCCCCGTCCCCAGCGAGGACGCCCACGGCCGCTGAGGAGGACGACAGCGAGTGCGGACGAGGAACTGGAAGCACTGACCTGGCAGCCAGGTCTGCAGAGGGCAGAGAGCGGAGGCCTGGTTCCGCCTCCTTGGAAAGAGGCCCAAGCGGCTCAGGCCCCCTCCTGCTGTGTTCCCCTCCGGCGAGAGCTCCGGCACCATTCCTCACCAGAGCCGCTGCGAAAGCCGAGCCGGGGCCCTCGCTCCACAGCGCTCGACATGTTGTGGGTCGTGTTCTGTGCCCTTCTGTGTCATCGTATCGAAAAGCATTTTGGTGAATCATTCGAGGAGAGCTTTAGCGCTAGTACTTGTCGATAATTTAAGTCTCCTTAGGAGTAATTTTCTTGAACCAATCGCTACGAACTCACCAGGAGAGACGCTGGATTGCTGGAGTCTTTACCACTAGGGACTTGTAAAGAATGATTTTCTACCTTGAGTCATTTGCAAGAACCGATCTCTTCCAACGCACCAAGGGAGAATGCCTTTGCTTTTCTGCTGGATGATTCCGTGGGAAATTGATCAGAAGACGGCTGAGGAATGAATTGTCTCATTCCGAGTCATTTTCACGAACCGATTTTAGTCCAAATCTCCAGGAGCTAATTATGACTATAGTACGGAGGATGATTCCATGTGTAATTAATTGCTAACGTTGATCAGAAAGAACTGCCTCCTTTTTAGTAATTTCGACCAAATCGTCAACTGATATCTACCTGATCACAAGGAGCCTATCTGAAAGGCTTTTGGAGGATGAGTCCATTTGTCATTGATTATTAGCATTGATCAGTTATAACTTTCTCTTTTTTAGCAATTTTCACGATAAATCTCTGCCAAATGCCGAAGAGAGAATAGACTTGCTTTTTGGTGGATGGTTCCATGAGAAAGACATCAGGATACCTGATTACGAAAGACGTTCTCATTTTGAGTAATTTTCGCAACCTGCTCTGTACCGTCTGACGAGAAGTGAATCCTCGGGGCTTTCAGGAAGATTCCCTCTCAAATTGATCTGTCGCACAGGTCGAAGATGAATTTCTCTATTTTAGTATATTTCAAGAAACGATTTCTTCCAAATCACCAGCAAAAAGCGTTTTGGTGAATCATTCGAGGAGAAATGGATCACTAGTACTTGTCAATAATGTATGTCTCATTATGAGTAATTGTCTTGACCAGATCTCTACCAAATGATCAGGCGAGATAACGTATGGCTTTTCGAGGAAGAGTGCATGAGACATCAACGGCTACATCTGATTAGTAATGAATGTCTCATTTTTAGCAATTTACACTACCCATCTGTATGTGTGACGTGTTCTGTGTGCGTGTGCATCGGTGTCGTGCTGTGTGTGTTGTCTTGGGTGGCCACAACACAGGGTAATGCACAAAGCATTCCCCTCCTGAAGGAAGAGTGACACAACGTGGCCACTCAGGAGTAACACACAAACAATCCCCCGCCTCCCCCACCCCCACCCCCGCATCCCCCACCCCGGAGCAACAGTGATGTGTGTGGCCACTTTCAGGTCATGCACAAAGCATTTCCCTCCTGGAGCAACAGTGACACCGGGCAGCCCCTTGGAGTAAGACACAAATCATTTCCTGACGGAGCACCAGTTGCACAAACTGAGTTTAATAATAATAATAATAATAAAACTAAACAAAAATAGATAGGTAGATTTCCAGTGATTAGAAGGGGTAGCAAACAGAAGAAGGCAGATTGCTAAGCAACTACAAATACGCACGCATACCGAGCCTAAGATCTTCAAGAGACTGGATTCAAGAAGTAATTTCCCATCCTACATGTCTTTCGGCAACTTGAAGAGTTTCTGTAGCTTAGACTTCCCGTTGTTTCTCTGTACAGACTACACTCCTGTTTTAGGCTGGACTTCCCCTTCTCATTTCCTTTGTCTCTTCAGGTACTTTCAGCAGCCTTTCTACTGCCCTGCGTGATTTTCGTCCGCTCCGACTTTTCCATGGCTCCCGAGACCTCCCTTGTGGGAATGCACAGCTACCCGTGCCCTGTGAAGGGGCACGGCACGAGGAGAGAAGAGGAGAGAAGAGAAAGAGAGAGCTGGCGAACACAGGAGAGAAAACAGAGAAACATGAGAGCAAGGCGAGCAACTCACCACCTGGAGTCATCCTCTTGGATCCAACCTTCAGTTGTGGAGAAGACACCGTTCCTGACCAGAGAAACGAGCAGCCTCTGAAAATGGGACCTTTTCTCCCTCGTAAGCACAGCTGATCAGGAACCTTTGCTTACAAACCGAACCCTAATGGACGGGGCTTCCCGACCCGGACTCAGGTGGGGCGTGAGCAGAGTCCTCACCAAACCAGACACTTCTCTCACCGAGACTGGCGAGAGCTCGGCTCCCAGATGGAGGGCTCTTGCCTGGCATCCCCAACGGTCACAGGCTCGCTGCTCTCACTCACATTCCGTCGCATGAGGGCAGTAGACTCTGAGGCTTGACTTCTTTTTCCTTGCTACTAAACCCAGCCCAAGGGGAAAAAAACAAGTAAGTTACCATCTCAGTCGGCGACGTCTCGGAGGCTCCTCTCTTTGCCTCTCCCACACGGCGGGGAGCCGCCCTCCACTCTCCTCCCATTACCCCTTGAGCATCCCAACCAAAATCTCCTTTTCTAACGGCACCCCACAGAGTCACTCTGCTCAAGAGACTCTGGCCCCTCCCCACCTTCATCCCCCCGAGCCCCGTCCCCAGCGAGGACGCCCACGGCCGCTGAGGAGGACGACAGCGAGTGCGGACGAGGAACTGGAAGCACTGACCTGGCAGCCAGGTCTGCAGAGGGCAGAGAGCGGAGGCCTGGTTCCGCCTCCTTGGAAAGAGGCCCAAGCGGCTCAGGCCCCCTCCTGCCGTGTTCCCCTCCGGCGAGAGCTCCGGCACCATTCCTCGCCAGAGCCGCTGCGAAAGCCGAGCCGGGGCCCTCGCTCCACAGCGCTCGACATGTTGTGGGTCGTGTTCTGTGCCCTTCTGTGTCATCGTATCGAAAAGCATTTTGGTGAATCATTCGAGGAGAGCTTTAGCGCTAGTACTTGTCGATAATTTAAGTCTCCTTAGGAGTAATTTTCTTGAACCAATCGCTACGAACTCACCAGGAGAGACGCTGGATTGCTGGAGTCTTTACCACTAGGGACTTGTAAAGAATGATTTTCTACCTTGAGTCATTTGCAAGAACCGATCTCTTCCAACGCACCAAGGGAGAATGCCTTTGCTTTTCTGCTGGATGATTCCGTGGGAAATTGATCAGAAGACGGCTGAGGAATGAATTGTCTCATTCCGAGTCATTTTCACAAACCGATTTTAGTCCAAATCTCCAGGAGCTAATTATGACTATAGTACGGAGGATGATTCCATGTGTAATTAATTGCTAACGTTGATCAGAAAGAACTGCCTCCTTTTTAGTAATTTCGACCAAATCGTCAACTGATATCTACCTGATCACAAGGAGCCAATCTGAAAGGCTTTTGGAGGATGAGTCCATTTGTCATTGATTATTAGCATTGATCAGTTATAACTTTCTCTTTTTTAGCAATTTTCACGATAAATCTCTGCCAAATGCCGAAGAGAGAATAGACTTGCTTTTTGGTGGATGGTTCCATGAGAAAGACATCAGGATACCTGATTACGAAAGACGTTCTCATTTTGAGTAATTTTCGCAACCTGCTCTGTACCGTCTGACGAGAAGTGAATCCTCGGGGCTTTCAGGAAGATTCCCTCTCAAATTTATCTGTCGCACAGGTCGAAGATGAATTTCTCTATTTTAGTATATTTCAAGAAACGATTTCTTCCAAATCACCAGCAAAAAGCGTTTTGGTGAATCATTCGAGGAGAAATGGATCACTAGTACTTGTCAATAATGTATGTCTCATTATGAGTAATTGTCTTGACCAGATCTCTACCAAATGATCAGGCGAGATAACGTATGGCTTTTCGAGGAAGAGTGCATGAGACATCAACGGCTACATCTGATTAGTAATGAATGTCTCATTTTTAGCAATTTACACTACCCATCTGTATGTGTGACGTGTTCTGTGTGCGTGTGCATCGGTGTCGTGCTGTGTGTGTTGTCTTGGGTGGCCACAACACAGGGTAATGCACAAAGCATTCCCCTCCTGAAGGAAGAGTGACACGACGTGGCCACTCAGGAGTAACACACAAACAATCCCCCGCCTCCCCCACCACCCCCCCCGCAGCCCCCACCCCGGAGCAACAGTGATGTGTGTGGCCACTTTCAGGTCATGCACAAAGCATTTCCCTCCTGGAGCAACAGTGACACCGGGCAGCCCCTTGGAGTAAGACACAAATCATTTCCTCACGGAGCACCAGTTGCACAAACTGAGTTTATTAATAATAATAATAATAATAAAACTAAACAAAAATAGATAGGTAGATTTCCAGTGATTAGAAGGGGTAGCAAACAGAAGAAGGCAGATTGCTAAGCAACTACAAATACGCACGCATACCGAGCCTAAGATCTTCAAGAGACTGGATTCAAGAAGTAATTTCCCATCCTACATGTCTTTCGGCAACTTGAAGAGTTTCTGTAGCTTAGACTTCCCGTTGTTTCTCTTTACAGACTACACTCCTGTTTTAGGCTGGACTTCCCCTTCTCATTTCCTTTGTCTCTTCAGGTACTTTCAGCAGCCTTTCTACTGCCCTGCGTGATTTTCGTCCGCTCCGACTTTTCCATGGCTCCCGAGACCTCCCTTGTGGGAATGCACAGCTACCCGTGCCCTGTGAAGGGGCACGGCACGAGGAGAGAAGAGGAGAGAAGAGAAAGAGAGAGCTGGCGAACACAGGAGAGAAAACAGAGAAACATGAGAGCAAGGCGAGCAACTCACCACCTGGAGTCATCCTCTTGGATCCAACCTTCAGTTGTGGAGAAGACACCGTTCCTGACCAGAGAAACGAGCAGCCTCTGAAAATGGGACCTTTTCTCCCTCGTAAGCACAGCTGATCAGGAACCTTTGCTTACAAACTGAACCCTAATGGACGGGGCTTCCCGACCCGGACTCAGGTGGGGCGTGAGCAGAGTCCTCACCAAACCAGACACTTCTCTCACCGAGACTGGCGAGAGCTCGGCTCCCAGATGGAGGGCTCTTGCCTGGCATCCCCAACGGTCACAGGCTCGCTGCTCTCACTCACATTCCGTCGCATGAGGGCAGTAGACTCTGAGGCTTGACTTCTTTTTCCTTGCTACTAAACCCAGCCCAAGGGGAAAAAAACAAGTAAGTTACCATCTCAGTCGGCGACGTCTCGGAGGCTCCTCTCTTTGCCTCTCCCACACGGCGGGGAGCCGCCCTCCACTCTCCTCCCATTACCCCTTGAGCATCCCAACCAAAATCTCCTTTTCTAACGGCACCCCACAGAGTCACTCTGCTCAAGAGACTCTGGCCCCTCCCCACCTTCATCCCCCCGAGCCCCGTCCCCAGCGAGGACGCCCACGGCCGCTGAGGAGGACGACAGCGAGTGCGGACGAGGAACTGGAAGCACTGACCTGGCAGCCAGGTCTGCAGAGGGCAGAGAGCGGAGGCCTGGTTCCGCCTCCTTGGAAAGAGGCCCAAGCGGCTCAGGCCCCCTCCTGCCGTGTTCCCCTCCGGCGAGAGCTCCGGCACCATTCCTCGCCAGAGCCGCTGCGAAAGCCGAGCCGGGGCCCTCGCTCCACAGCGCTCGACATGTTGTGGGTCGTGTTCTGTGCCCTTCTGTGTCATCGTATCGAAAAGCATTTTGGTGAATCATTCGAGGAGAGCTTTAGCGCTAGTACTTGTCGATAATTTAAGTCTCCTTAGGAGTAATTTTCTTGAACCAATCGCTACGAACTCACCAGGAGAGACGCTGGATTGCTGGAGTCTTTACCACTAGGGACTTGTAAAGAATTATTTTCTACCTTGAGTCATTTGCAAGAACCGATCTCTTCCAACGCACCAAGGGAGAATGCCTTTGCTTTTCTGCTGGATGATTCCGTGGGAAATTGATCAGAAGACGGCTGAGGAATGAATTGTCTCATTCCGAGTCATTTTCACAAACCGATTTTAGTCCAAATCTCCAGGAGCTAATTATGACTATAGTACGGAGGATGATTCCATGTGTAATTAATTGCTAACGTTGATCAGAAAGAACTGCCTCCTTTTTAGTAATTTCGACCAAATCGTCAACTGATATCTACCTGATCACAAGGAGCCAATCTGAAAGGCTTTTGGAGGATGAGTCCATTTGTCGTTGATTATTAGCATTGATCAGTTATAACTTTCTCTTTTTTAGCAATTTTCACGATAAATCTCTGCCAAATGCCGAAGAGAGAATAGACTTGCTTTTTGGTGGATGGTTCCATGAGAAAGACATCAGGATACCTGATTACGAAAGACGTTCTCATTTTGAGTAATTTTCGCAACCTGCTCTGTACCGTCTGACGAGAAGTGAATCCTCGGGGCTTTCAGGAAGATTCCCTCTCAAATTTATCTGTCGCACAGGTCGAAGATGAATTTCTCTATTTTAGTATATTTCAAGAAACGATTTCTTCCAAATCACCAGCAAAAAGCGTTTTGGTGAATCATTCGAGGAGAAATGGATCACTAGTACTTGTCAATAATGTATGTCTCATTATGAGTAATTGTCTTGACCAGATCTCTACCAAATGATCAGGCGAGATAACGTATGGCTTTTCGAGGAAGAGTGCATGAGACATCAACGGCTACATCTGATTAGTAATGAATGTCTCATTTTTAGCAATTTACACTACCCATCTGTATGTGTGACGTGTTCTGTGTGCGTGTGCATCGGTGTCGTGCTGTGTGTGTTGTCTTGGGTGGCCACAACACAGGGTAATGCACAAAGCATTCCCCTCCTGAAGGAAGAGTGACACGACGTGGCCACTCAGGAGTAACACACAAACAATCCCCCGCCTCCCCCACCACCCCCCCCGCAGCCCCCACCCCGGAGCAACAGTGATGTGTGTGGCCACTTTCAGGTCATGCACAAAGCATTTCCCTCCTGGAGCAACAGTGACACCGGGCAGCCCCTTGGAGTAAGACACAAATCATTTCCTCACGGAGCACCAGTTGCACAAACTGAGTTTATTAATAATAATAATAATAATAAAACTAAACAAAAATAGATAGGTAGATTTCCAGTGATTAGAAGGGGTAGCAAACAGAAGAAGGCAGATTGCTAAGCAACTACAAATACGCACGCATACTGAGCCTAAGATCTTCAAGAGACTGGATTCAAGAAGTAATTTCCCATCCTACATGTCTTTCGGCAACTTGAAGAGTTTCTGTAGCTTAGACTTCCCGTTGTTTCTCTTTACAGACTACACTCCTGTTTTAGGCTGGACTTCCCCTTCTCATTTCCTTTGTCTCTTCAGGTACTTTCAGCAGCCTTTCTACTGCCCTGCGTGATTTTCGTCCGCTCCGACTTTTCCATGGCTCCCGAGACCTCCCTTGTGGGAATGCACAGCTACCCGTGTCCTGTGAAGGGACACGGCACGAGGAGAGAAGAGGAGAGAAGAGAAAGAGAGAGCTGGCGAACACAGGAGAGAAAACAGAGAAACATGAGAGCAAGGCGAGCAACTCACCACCTGGAGTCATCCTCTTGGATCCAACCTTCAGTTGTGGAGAAGACACCGTTCCTGACCAGAGAAACGAGCAGCCTCTGAAAATGGGACCTTTTCTCCCTCGTAAGCACAGCTGATCAGGAACCTTTGCTTACAAACCGAACCCTAATGGACGGGGCTTCCCGACCCGGACTCAGGTGGGGCGTGAGCAGAGTCCTCACCAAACCAGACACTTCTCTCACCGAGACTGGCGAGAGCTCGGCTCCCAGATGGAGGGCTCTTGCCTGGCATCCCCAACGGTCACAGGCTCGCTGCTCTCACTCACATTCCGTCGCATGAGGGCAGTAGACTCTGAGGCTTGACTTCTTTTTCCTTGCTACTAAACCCAGCCCAAGGGGAAAAAAACAAGTAAGTTACCATCTCAGTCGGCGACGTCTCGGAGGCTCCTCTCTTTGCCTCTCCCACACGGCGGGGAGCCGCCCTCCACTCTCCTCCCATTACCCCTTGAGCATCCCAACCAAAATCTCCTTTTCTAACGGCACCCCACAGAGTCACTCTGCTCAAGAGACTCTGGCCCCTCCCCACCTTCATCCCCCCGAGCCCCGTCCCCAGCGAGGACGCCCACGGCCGCTGAGGAGGACGACAGCGAGTGCGGACGAGGAACTGGAAGCACTGACCTGGCAGCCAGGTCTGCAGAGGGCAGAGAGCGGAGGCCTGGTTCCGCCTCCTTGGAAAGAGGCCCAAGCGGCTCAGGCCCCCTCCTGCTGTGTTCCCCTCCGGCGAGAGCTCCGGCACCATTCCTCGCCAGAGCCGCTGCGAAAGCCGAGCCGGGGCCCTCGCTCCACAGCGCTCGACATGTTGTGGGTCGTGTTCTGTGCCCTTCTGTGTCATCGTATCGAAAAGCATTTTGGTGAATCATTCGAGGAGAGCTTTAGCGCTAGTACTTGTCGATAATTTAAGTCTCCTTAGGAGTAATTTTCTTGAACCAATCGCTACGAACTCACCAGGAGAGACGCTGGATTGCTGGAGTCTTTACCACTAGGGACTTGTAAAGAATGATTTTCTACCTTGAGTCATTTGCAAGAACCGATCTCTTCCAACGCACCAAGGGAGAATGCCTTTGCTTTTCTGCTGGATGATTCCGTGGGAAATTGATCAGAAGACGGCTGAGGAATGAATTGTCTCATTCCGAGTCATTTTCACGAACCGATTTTAGTCCAAATCTCCAGGAGCTAATTATGACTATAGTACGGAGGATGATTCCATGTGTAATTAATTGCTAACGTTGATCAGAAAGAACTGCCTCCTTTTTAGTAATTTCGACCAAATCGTCAACTGATATCTACCTGATCACAAGGAGCCAATCTGAAAGGCTTTTGGAGGATGAGTCCATTTGTCGTTGATTATTAGCATTGATCAGTTATAACTTTCTCTTTTTTAGCAATTTTCACGATAAATCTCTGCCAAATGCCGAAGAGAGAATAGACTTGCTTTTTGGTGGATGGTTCCATGAGAAAGACATCAGGATACCTGATTACGAAAGACGTTCTCATTTTGAGTAATTTTCGCAACCTGCTCTGTACCGTCTGACGAGAAGTGAATCCTCGGGGCTTTCAGGAAGATTCCCTCTCAAATTTATCTGTCGCACAGGTCGAAGATGAATTTCTCTATTTTAGTATATTTCAAGAAACGATTTCTTCCAAATCACCAGCAAAAAGCGTTTTGGTGAATCATTCGAGGAGAAATGGATCACTAGTACTTGTCAATAATGTATGTCTCATTATGAGTAATTGTCTTGACCAGATCTCTACCAAATGATCAGGCGAGATAACGTATGGCTTTTCGAGGAAGAGTGCATGAGACATCAACGGCTACATCTGATTAGTAATGAATGTCTCATTTTTAGCAATTTACACTACCCATCTGTATGTGTGACGTGTTCTGTGTGCGTGTGCATCGGTGTCGTGCTGTGTGTGTTGTCTTGGGTGGCCACAACACAGGGTAATGCACAAAGCATTCCCCTCCTGAAGGAAGAGTGACACGACGTGGCCACTCAGGAGTAACACACAAACAATCCCCCGCCTCCCCCACCCCCACACCCCGCATCCCCCACCCCGGAGCAACAGTGATGTGTGTGGCCACTTTCAGGTCATGCACAAAGCATTTCCCTCCTGGAGCAACAGTGACACCGGGCAGCCCCTTGGAGTAAGACACAAATCATTTCCTCACGGAGCACCAGTTGCACAAACTGAGTTTAATAATAATAATAAAACTAAACAAAAATAGATAGGTAGATTTCCAGTGATTAGAAGGGGTAGCAAACAGAAGAAGGCAGATTGCTAAGCAACTACAAATACGCACGCATACTGAGCCTAAGATCTTCAAGAGACTGGATTCAAGAAGTAATTTCCCATCCTACATGTCTTTCGGCAACTTGAAGAGTTTCTGTAGCTTAGACTTCCCGTTGTTTCTCTTTACAGACTACACTCCTGTTTTAGGCTGGACTTCCCCTTCTCATTTCCTTTGTCTCTTCAGGTACTTTCAGCAGCCTTTCTACTGCCCTGCGTGATTTTCGTCCGCTCCGACTTTTCCATGGCTCCCGAGACCTCCCTTGTGGGAATGCACAGCTACCCGTGTCCTGTGAAGGGACACGGCACGAGGAGAGAAGAGGAGAGAAGAGAAAGAGAGAGCTGGCGAACACAGGAGAGAAAACAGAGAAACATGAGAGCAAGGCGAGCAACTCACCACCTGGAGTCATCCTCTTGGATCCAACCTTCAGTTGTGGAGAAGACACCGTTCCTGACCAGAGAAACGAGCAGCCTCTGAAAATGGGACCTTTTCTCCCTCGTAAGCACAGCTGATCAGGAACCTTTGCTTACAAACCGAACCCTAATGGACGGGGCTTCCCGACCCGGACTCAGGTGGGGCGTGAGCAGAGTCCTCACCAAACCAGACACTTCTCTCACCGAGACTGGCGAGAGCTCGGCTCCCAGATGGAGGGCTCTTGCCTGGCATCCCCAACGGTCACAGGCTCGCTGCTCTCACTCACATTCCGTCGCATGAGGGCAGTAGACTCTGAGGCTTGACTTCTTTTTCCTTGCTACTAAACCCAGCCCAAGGGGAAAAAAACAAGTAAGTTACCATCTCAGTCGGCGACGTCTCGGAGGCTCCTCTCTTTGCCTCTCCCACACGGCGGGGAGCCGCCCTCCACTCTCCTCCCATTACCCCTTGAGCATCCCAACCAAAATCTCCTTTTCTAACGGCACCCCACAGAGTCACTCTGCTCAAGAGACTCTGGCCCCTCCCCACCTTCATCCCCCCGAGCCCCGTCCCCAGCGAGGACGCCCACGGCCGCTGAGGAGGACGACAGCGAGTGCGGACGAGGAACTGGAAGCACTGACCTGGCAGCCAGGTCTGCAGAGGGCAGAGAGCGGAGGCCTGGTTCCGCCTCCTTGGAAAGAGGCCCAAGCGGCTCAGGCCCCCTCCTGCCGTGTTCCCCTCCGGCGAGAGCTCCGGCACCATTCCTCGCCAGAGCCGCTGCGAAAGCCGAGCCGGGGCCCTCGCTCCACAGCGCTCGACATGTTGTGGGTCGTGTTCTGTGCCCTTCTGTGTCATCGTATCGAAAAGCATTTTGGTGAATCATTCGAGGAGAGCTTTAGCGCTAGTACTTGTCGATAATTTAAGTCTCCTTAGGAGTAATTTTCTTGAACCAATCGCTACGAACTCACCAGGAGAGACGCTGGATTGCTGGAGTCTTTACCACTAGGGACTTGTAAAGAATGATTTTCTACCTTGAGTCATTTGCAAGAACCGATCTCTTCCAACGCACCAAGGGAGAATGCCTTTGCTTTTCTGCTGGATGATTCCGTGGGAAATTGATCAGAAGACGGCTGAGGAATGAATTGTCTCATTCCGAGTCATTTTCACAAACCGATTTTAGTCCAAATCTCCAGGAGCTAATTATGACTATAGTACGGAGGATGATTCCATGTGTAATTAATTGCTAACGTTGATCAGAAAGAACTGCCTCCTTTTTAGTAATTTCGACCAAATCGTCAACTGATATCTACCTGATCACAAGGAGCCAATCTGAAAGGCTTTTGGAGGATGAGTCCATTTGTCATTGATTATTAGCATTGATCAGTTATAACTTTCTCTTTTTTAGCAATTTTCACGATAAATCTCTGCCAAATGCCGAAGAGAGAATAGACTTGCTTTTTGGTGGATGGTTCCATGAGAAAGACATCAGGATACCTGATTACGAAAGACGTTCTCATTTTGAGTAATTTTCGCAACCTGCTCTGTACCGTCTGACGAGAAGTGAATCCTCGGGGCTTTCAGGAAGATTCCCTCTCAAATTTATCTGTCGCACAGGTCGAAGATGAATTTCTCTATTTTAGTATATTTCAAGAAACGATTTCTTCCAAATCACCAGCAAAAAGCGTTTTGGTGAATCATTCGAGGAGAAATGGATCACTAGTACTTGTCAATAATGTATGTCTCATTATGAGTAATTGTCTTGACCAGATCTCTACCAAATGATCAGGCGAGATAACGTATGGCTTTTCGAGGAAGAGTGCATGAGACATCAACGGCTACATCTGATTAGTAATGAATGTCTCATTTTTAGCAATTTACACTACCCATCTGTATGTGTGACGTGTTCTGTGTGCGTGTGCATCGGTGTCGTGCTGTGTGTGTTGTCTTGGGTGGCCACAACACAGGGTAATGCACAAAGCATTCCCCTCCTGAAGGAAGAGTGACACGACGTGGCCACTCAGGAGTAACACACAAACAATCCCCCGCCTCCCCCACCCCCACACCCCGCATCCCCCACCCCGGAGCAACAGTGATGTGTGTGGCCACTTTCAGGTCATGCACAAAGCATTTCCCTCCTGGAGCAACAGTGACACCGGGCAGCCCCTTGGAGTAAGACACAAATCATTTCCTCACGGAGCACCAGTTGCACAAACTGAGTTTAATAATAATAATAATAATAAAACTAAACAAAAATAGATAGGTAGATTTCCAGTGATTAGAAGGGGTAGCAAACAGAAGAAGGCAGATTGCTAAGCAACTACAAATACGCACGCATACTGAGCCTAAGATCTTCAAGAGACTGGATTCAAGAAGTAATTTCCCATCCTACATGTCTTTCGGCAACTTGAAGAGTTTCTGTAGCTTAGACTTCCCGTTGTTTCTCTTTACAGACTACACTCCTGTTTTAGGCTGGACTTCCCCTTCTCATTTCCTTTGTCTCTTCAGGTACTTTCAGCAGCCTTTCTACTGCCCTGCGTGATTTTCGTCCGCTCCGACTTTTCCATGGCTCCCGAGACCTCCCTTGTGGGAATGCACAGCTACCCGTGTCCTGTGAAGGGACACGGCACGAGGAGAGAAGAGGAGAGAAGAGAAAGAGAGAGCTGGCGAACACAGGAGAGAAAACAGAGAAACATGAGAGCAAGGCGAGCAACTCACCACCTGGAGTCATCCTCTTGGATCCAACCTTCAGTTGTGGAGAAGACACCGTTCCTGACCAGAGAAACGAGCAGCCTCTGAAAATGGGACCTTTTCTCCCTCGTAAGCACAGCTGATCAGGAACCTTTGCTTACAAACCGAACCCTAATGGACGGGGCTTCCCGACCCGGACTCAGGTGGGGCGTGAGCAGAGTCCTCACCAAACCAGACACTTCTCTCACCGAGACTGGCGAGAGCTCGGCTCCCAGATGGAGGGCTCTTGCCTGGCATCCCCAACGGTCACAGGCTCGCTGCTCTCACTCACATTCCGTCGCATGAGGGCAGTAGACTCTGAGGCTTGACTTCTTTTTCCTTGCTACTAAACCCAGCCCAAGGGGAAAAAAACAAGTAAGTTACCATCTCAGTCGGCGACGTCTCGGAGGCTCCTCTCTTTGCCTCTCCCACACGGCGGGGAGCCGCCCTCCACTCTCCTCCCATTACCCCTTGAGCATCCCAACCAAAATCTCCTTTTCTAACGGCACCCCACAGAGTCACTCTGCTCAAGAGACTCTGGCCCCTCCCCACCTTCATCCCCCCGAGCCCCGTCCCCAGCGAGGACGCCCACGGCCGCTGAGGAGGACGACAGCGAGTGCGGACGAGGAACTGGAAGCACTGACCTGGCAGCCAGGTCTGCAGAGGGCAGAGAGCGGAGGCCTGGTTCCGCCTCCTTGGAAAGAGGCCCAAGCGGCTCAGGCCCCCTCCTGCCGTGTTCCCCTCCGGCGAGAGCTCCGGCACCATTCCTCGCCAGAGCCGCTGCGAAAGCCGAGCCGGGGCCCTCGCTCCACAGCGCTCGACATGTTGTGGGTCGTGTTCTGTGCCCTTCTGTGTCATCGTATCGAAAAGCATTTTGGTGAATCATTCGAGGAGAGCTTTAGCGCTAGTACTTGTCGATAATTTAAGTCTCCTTAGGAGTAATTTTCTTGAACCAATCGCTACGAACTCACCAGGAGAGACGCTGGATTGCTGGAGTCTTTACCACTAGGGACTTGTAAAGAATGATTTTCTACCTTGAGTCATTTGCAAGAACCGATCTCTTCCAACGCACCAAGGGAGAATGCCTTTGCTTTTCTGCTGGATGATTCCGTGGGAAATTGATCAGAAGACGGCTGAGGAATGAATTGTCTCATTCCGAGTCATTTTCACGAACCGATTTTAGTCCAAATCTCCAGGAGCTAATTATGACTATAGTACGGAGGATGATTCCATGTGTAATTAATTGCTAACGTTGATCAGAAAGAACTGCCTCCTTTTTAGTAATTTCGACCAAATCGTCAACTGATATCTACCTGATCACAAGGAGCCAATCTGAAAGGCTTTTGGAGGATGAGTCCATTTGTCATTGATTATTAGCATTGATCAGTTATAACTTTCTCTTTTTTAGCAATTTTCACGATAAATCTCTGCCAAATGCCGAAGAGAGAATAGACTTGCTTTTTGGTGGATGGTTCCATGAGAAAGACATCAGGATACCTGATTACGAAAGACGTTCTCATTTTGAGTAATTTTCGCAACCTGCTCTGTACCGTCTGACGAGAAGTGAATCCTCGGGGCTTTCAGGAAGATTCCCTCTCAAATTTATCTGTCGCACAGGTCGAAGATGAATTTCTCTATTTTAGTATATTTCAAGAAACGATTTCTTCCAAATCACCAGCAAAAAGCGTTTTGGTGAATCATTCGAGGAGAAATGGATCACTAGTACTTGTCAATAATGTATGTCTCATTATGAGTAATTGTCTTGACCAGATCTCTACCAAATGATCAGGCGAGATAACGTATGGCTTTTCGAGGAAGAGTGCATGAGACATCAACGGCTACATCTGATTAGTAATGAATGTCTCATTTTTAGCAATTTACACTACCCATCTGTATGTGTGACGTGTTCTGTGTGCGTGTGCATCGGTGTCGTGCTGTGTGTGTTGTCTTGGGTGGCCACAACACAGGGTAATGCACAAAGCATTCCCCTCCTGAAGGAAGAGTGACACGACGTGGCCACTCAGGAGTAACACACAAACAATCCCCCGCCTCCCCCACCACCCCCCCCGCAGCCCCCACCCCGGAGCAACAGTGATGTGTGTGGCCACTTTCAGGTCATGCACAAAGCATTTCCCTCCTGGAGCAACAGTGACACCGGGCAGCCCCTTGGAGTAAGACACAAATCATTTCCTCACGGAGCACCAGTTGCACAAACTGAGTTTAATAATAATAATAAAACTAAACAAAAATAGATAGGTAGATTTCCAGTGATTAGAAGGGGTAGCAAACAGAAGAAGGCAGATTGCTAAGCAACTACAAATACGCACGCATACTGAGCCTAAGATCTTCAAGAGACTGGATTCAAGAAGTAATTTCCCATCCTACATGTCTTTCGGCAACTTGAAGAGTTTCTGTAGCTTAGACTTCCCGTTGTTTCTCTTTACAGACTACACTCCTGTTTTAGGCTGGACTTCCCCTTCTCATTTCCTTTGTCTCTTCAGGTACTTTCAGCAGCCTTTCTACTGCCCTGCGTGATTTTCGTCCGCTCCGACTTTTCCATGGCTCCCGAGACCTCCCTTGTGGGAATGCACACCTACCCGTGTCCTGTGAAGGGACACGGCACGAGGAGAGAAGAGGAGAGAAGAGAAAGAGAGAGCTGGCGAACACAGGAGAGAAAACAGAGAAACATGAGAGCAAGGCGAGCAACTCACCACCTGGAGTCATCCTCTTGGATCCAAGCTTCAGTTGTGGAGAAGACACCGTTCCTGACCAGAGAAACGAGCAGCCTCTGAAAATGGGACCTTTTCTCCCTCGTAAGCACAGCTGATCAGGAACCTTTGCTTACAAACCGAACCCTAATGGACGGGGCTTCCCGACCCGGACTCAGGTGGGGCGTGAGCAGAGTCCTCACCAAACCAGACACTTCTCTCACCGAGACTGGCGAGAGCTCGGCTCCCAGATGGAGGGCTCTTGCCTGGCATCCCCAACGGTCACAGGCTCGCTGCTCTCACTCACATTCCGTCGCATGAGGGCAGTAGACTCTGAGGCTTGACTTCTTTTTCCTTGCTACTAAACCCAGCCCAAGGGGAAAAAAACAAGTAAGTTACCATCTCAGTCGGCGACGTCTCGGAGGCTCCTCTCTTTGCCTCTCCCACACGGCGGGGAGCCGCCCTCCACTCTCCTCCCATTACCCCTTGAGCATCCCAACCAAAATCTCCTTTTCTAACGGCACCCCACAGAGTCACTCTGCTCAAGAGACTCTGGCCCCTCCCCACCTTCATCCCCCCGAGCCCCGTCCCCAGCGAGGACGCCCACGGCCGCTGAGGAGGACGACAGCGAGTGCGGACGAGGAACTGGAAGCACTGACCTGGCAGCCAGGTCTGCAGAGGGCAGAGAGCGGAGGCCTGGTTCCGCCTCCTTGGAAAGAGGCCCAAGCGGCTCAGGCCCCCTCCTGCCGTGTTCCCCTCCGGCGAGAGCTCCGGCACCATTCCTCGCCAGAGCCGCTGCGAAAGCCGAGCCGGGGCCCTCGCTCCACAGCGCTCGACATGTTGTGGGTCGTGTTCTGTGCCCTTCTGTGTCATCGTATCGAAAAGCATTTTGGTGAATCATTCGAGGAGAGCTTTAGCGCTAGTACTTGTCGATAATTTAAGTCTCCTTAGGAGTAATTTTCTTGAACCAATCGCTACGAACTCACCAGGAGAGACGCTGGATTGCTGGAGTCTTTACCACTAGGGACTTGTAAAGAATGATTTTCTACCTTGAGTCATTTGCAAGAACCGATCTCTTCCAACGCACCAAGGGAGAATGCCTTTGCTTTTCTGCTGGATGATTCCGTGGGAAATTGATCAGAAGACGGCTGAGGAATGAATTGTCTCATTCCGAGTCATTTTCACGAACCGATTTTAGTCCAAATCTCCAGGAGCTAATTATGACTATAGTACGGAGGATGATTCCATGTGTAATTAATTGCTAACGTTGATCAGAAAGAACTGCCTCCTTTTTAGTAATTTCGACCAAATCGTCAACTGATATCTACCTGATCACAAGGAGCCAATCTGAAAGGCTTTTGGAGGATGAGTCCATTTGTCATTGATTATTAGCATTGATCAGTTATAACTTTCTCTTTTTTAGCAATTTTCACGATAAATCTCTGCCAAATGCCGAAGAGAGAATAGACTTGCTTTTTGGTGGATGGTTCCATGAGAAAGACATCAGGATACCTGATTACGAAAGACGTTCTCATTTTGAGTAATTTTCGCAACCTGCTCTGTACCGTCTGACGAGAAGTGAATCCTCGGGGCTTTCAGGAAGATTCCCTCTCAAATTTATCTGTCGCACAGGTCGAAGATGAATTTCTCTATTTTAGTATATTTCAAGAAACGATTTCTTCCAAATCACCAGCAAAAAGCGTTTTGGTGAATCATTCGAGGAGAAATGGATCACTAGTACTTGTCAATAATGTATGTCTCATTATGAGTAATTGTCTTGACCAGATCTCTACCAAATGATCAGGCGAGATAACGTATGGCTTTTCGAGGAAGAGTGCATGAGACATCAACGGCTACATCTGATTAGTAATGAATGTCTCATTTTTAGCAATTTACACTACCCATCTGTATGTGTGACGTGTTCTGTGTGCGTGTGCATCGGTGTCGTGCTGTGTGTGTTGTCTTGGGTGGCCACAACACAGGGTAATGCACAAAGCATTCCCCTCCTGAAGGAAGAGTGACACGACGTGGCCACTCAGGAGTAACACACAAACAATCCCCCGCCTCCCCCACCACCCCCCCCGCAGCCCCCACCCCGGAGCAACAGTGATGTGTGTGGCCACTTTCAGGTCATGCACAAAGCATTTCCCTCCTGGAGCAACAGTGACACCGGGCAGCCCCTTGGAGTAAGACACAAATCATTTCCTCACGGAGCACCAGTTGCACAAACTGAGTTTAATAATAATAATAAAACTAAACAAAAATAGATAGGTAGATTTCCAGTGATTAGAAGGGGTAGCAAACAGAAGAAGGCAGATTGCTAAGCAACTACAAATACGCACGCATACTGAGCCTAAGATCTTCAAGAGACTGGATTCAAGAAGTAATTTCCCATCCTACATGTCTTTCGGCAACTTGAAGAGTTTCTGTAGCTTAGACTTCCCGTTGTTTCTCTTTACAGACTACACTCCTGTTTTAGGCTGGACTTCCCCTTCTCATTTCCTTTGTCTCTTCAGGTACTTTCAGCAGCCTTTCTACTGCCCTGCGTGATTTTCGTCCGCTCCGACTTTTCCATGGCTCCCGAGACCTCCCTTGTGGGAATGCACAGCTACCCGTGTCCTGTGAAGGGACACGGCACGAGGAGAGAAGAGGAGAGAAGAGAAAGAGAGAGCTGGCGAACACAGGAGAGAAAACAGAGAAACATGAGAGCAAGGCGAGCAACTCACCACCTGGAGTCATCCTCTTGGATCCAACCTTCAGTTGTGGAGAAGACACCGTTCCTGACCAGAGAAACGAGCAGCCTCTGAAAATGGGACCTTTTCTCCCTCGTAAGCACAGCTGATCAGGAACCTTTGCTTACAAACCGAACCCTAATGGACGGGGCTTCCCGACCCGGACTCAGGTGGGGCGTGAGCAGAGTCCTCACCAAACCAGACACTTCTCTCACCGAGACTGGCGAGAGCTCGGCTCCCAGATGGAGGGCTCTTGCCTGGCATCCCCAACGGTCACAGGCTCGCTGCTCTCACTCACATTCCGTCGCATGAGGGCAGTAGACTCTGAGGCTTGACTTCTTTTTCCTTGCTACTAAACCCAGCCCAAGGGGAAAAAAACAAGTAAGTTACCATCTCAGTCGGCGACGTCTCGGAGGCTCCTCTCTTTGCCTCTCCCACACGGCGGGGAGCCGCCCTCCACTCTCCTCCCATTACCCCTTGAGCATCCCAACCAAAATCTCCTTTTCTAACGGCACCCCACAGAGTCACTCTGCTCAAGAGACTCTGGCCCCTCCCCACCTTCATCCCCCCGAGCCCCGTCCCCAGCGAGGACGCCCACGGCCGCTGAGGAGGACGACAGCGAGTGCGGACGAGGAACTGGAAGCACTGACCTGGCAGCCAGGTCTGCAGAGGGCAGAGAGCGGAGGCCTGGTTCCGCCTCCTTGGAAAGAGGCCCAAGCGGCTCAAGCCCCCTCCTGCCGTGTTCCCCTCCGGCGAGAGCTCCGGCACCATTCCTCGCCAGAGCCGCTGCGAAAGCCGAGCCGGGGCCCTCGCTCCACAGCGCTCGACATGTTGTGGGTCGTGTTCTGTGCCCTTCTGTGTCATCGTATCGAAAAGCATTTTGGTGAATCATTCGAGGAGAGCTTTAGCGCTAGTACTTGTCGATAATTTAAGTCTCCTTAGGAGTAATTTTCTTGAACCAATCGCTACGAACTCACCAGGAGAGACGCTGGATTGCTGGAGTCTTTACCACTAGGGACTTGTAAAGAATGATTTTCTACCTTGAGTCATTTGCAAGAACCGATCTGTTCCAACGCACCAAGGGAGAATGCCTTTGCTTTTCTGCTGGATGATTCCGTGGGAAATTGATCAGAAGACGGCTGAGGAATGAATTGTCTCATTCCTAGTCATTTTCACGAACCGATTTTAGTCCAAATCTCCAGGAGCTAATTATGACTATAGTACGGAGGATGATTCCATGTGTAATTAATTGCTAACGTTGATCAGAAAGAACTGCCTCCTTTTTAGTAATTTCGACCAAATCGTCAACTGATATCTACCTGATCACAAGGAGCCAATCTGAAAGGCTTTTGGAGGATGAGTCCATTTGTCATTGATTATTAGCATTGATCAGTTATAACTTTCTCTTTTTTAGCAATTTTCACGATAAATCTCTGCCAAATGCCGAAGAGAGAATAGACTTGCTTTTTGGTGGATGGTTCCATGAGAAAGACATCAGGATACCTGATTACGAAAGACGTTCTCATTTTGAGTAATTTTCGCAACCTGCTCTGTACCGTCTGACGAGAAGTGAATCCTCGGGGCTTTCAGGAAGATTCCCTCTCAAATTGATCTGTCGCACAGGTCGAAGATGAATTTCTCTATTTTAGTATATTTCAAGAAACGATTTCTTCCAAATCACCAGCAAAAAGCGTTTTGGTGAATCATTCGAGGAGAAATGGATCACTAGTACTTGTCAATAATGTATGTCTCATTATGAGTAATTGTCTTGACCAGATCTCTACCAAATGATCAGGCGAGATAACGTATGGCTTTTCGAGGAAGAGTGCATGAGACATCAACGGCTACATCTGATTAGTAATGAATGTCTCATTTTTAGCAATTTACACTACCCATCTGTATGTGTGACGTGTTCTGTGTGCGTGTGCATCGGTGTCGTGCTGTGTGTGTTGTCTTGGGTGGCCACAACACAGGGTAATGCACAAAGCATTCCCCTCCTGAAGGAAGAGTGACACGACGTGGCCACTCAGGAGTAACACACAAACAATCCCCCGCCTCCCCCACCACCCCCCCCGCAGCCCCCACCCCGGAGCAACAGTGATGTGTGTGGCCACTTTCAGGTCATGCACAAAGCATTTCCCTCCTGGAGCAACAGTGACACCGGGCAGCCCCTTGGAGTAAGACACAAATCATTTCCTCACGGAGCACCAGTTGCACAAACTGAGTTTAATAATAATAATAATAATAAAACTAAACAAAAATAGATAGGTAGATTTCCAGTGATTAGAAGGGGTAGCAAACAGAAGAAGGCAGATTGCTAAGCAACTACAAATACGCACGCATACTGAGCCTAAGATCTTCAAGAGACTGGATTCAAGAAGTAATTTCCCATCCTACATGTCTTTCGGCAACTTGAAGAGTTTCTGTAGCTTAGACTTCCCGTTGTTTCTCTTTACAGACTACACTCCTGTTTTAGGCTGGACTTCCCCTTCTCATTTCCTTTGTCTCTTCAGGTACTTTCAGCAGCCTTTCTACTGCCCTGCGTGATTTTCGTCCGCTCCGACTTTTCCATGGCTCCCGAGACCTCCCTTGTGGGAATGCACACCTACCCGTGTCCTGTGAAGGGACACGGCACGAGGAGAGAAGAGGAGAGAAGAGAAAGAGAGAGCTGGCGAACACAGGAGAGAAAACAGAGAAACATGAGAGCAAGGCGAGCAACTCACCACCTGGAGTCATCCTCTTGGATCCAACCTTCAGTTGTGGAGAAGACACCGTTCCTGACCAGAGAAACGAGCAGCCTCTGAAAATGGGACCTTTTCTCCCTCGTAAGCACAGCTGATCAGGAACCTTTGCTTACAAACCGAACCCTAATGGACGGGGCTTCCCGACCCGGACTCAGGTGGGGCGTGAGCAGAGTCCTCACCAAACCAGACACTTCTCTCACCGAGACTGGCGAGAGCTCGGCTCCCAGATGGAGGGCTCTTGCCTGGCATCCCCAACGGTCACAGGCTCGCTGCTCTCACTCACATTCCGTCGCATGAGGGCAGTAGACTCTGAGGCTTGACTTCTTTTTCCTTGCTACTAAACCCAGCCCAAGGGGAAAAAAACAAGTAAGTTACCATCTCAGTCGGCGACGTCTCGGAGGCTCCTCTCTTTGCCTCTCCCACACGGCGGGGAGCCGCCCTCCACTCTCCTCCCATTACCCCTTGAGCATCCCAACCAAAATCTCCTTTTCTAACGGCACCCCACAGAGTCACTCTGCTCAAGAGACTCTGGCCCCTCCCCACCTTCATCCCCCCGAGCCCCGTCCCCAGCGAGGACGCCCACGGCCGCTGAGGAGGACGACAGCGAGTGCGGACGAGGAACTGGAAGCACTGACCTGGCAGCCAGGTCTGCAGAGGGCAGAGAGCGGAGGCCTGGTTCCGCCTCCTTGGAAAGAGGCCCAAGCGGCTCAGGCCCCCTCCTGCCGTGTTCCCCTCCGGCGAGAGCTCCGGCACCATTCCTCGCCAGAGCCGCTGCGAAAGCCGAGCCGGGGCCCTCGCTCCACAGCGCTCGACATGTTGTGGGTCGTGTTCTGTGCCCTTCTGTGTCATCGTATCGAAAAGCATTTTGGTGAATCATTCGAGGAGAGCTTTAGCGCTAGTACTTGTCGATAATTTAAGTCTCCTTAGGAGTAATTTTCTTGAACCAATCGCTACGAACTCACCAGGAGAGACGCTGGATTGCTGGAGTCTTTACCACTAGGGACTTGTAAAGAATGATTTTCTACCTTGAGTCATTTGCAAGAACCGATCTCTTCCAACGCACCAAGGGAGAATGCCTTTGCTTTTCTGCTGGATGATTCCGTGGGAAATTGATCAGAAGACGGCTGAGGAATGAATTGTCTCATTCCGAGTCATTTTCACGAACCGATTTTAGTCCAAATCTCCAGGAGCTAATTATGACTATAGTACGGAGGATGATTCCATGTGTAATTAATTGCTAACGTTGATCAGAAAGAACTGCCTCCTTTTTAGTAATTTCGACCAAATCGTCAACTGATATCTACCTGATCACAAGGAGCCAATCTGAAAGGCTTTTGGAGGATGAGTCCATTTGTCATTGATTATTAGCATTGATCAGTTATAACTTTCTCTTTTTTAGCAATTTTCACGATAAATCTCTGCCAAATGCCGAAGAGAGAATAGACTTGCTTTTTGGTGGATGGTTCCATGAGAAAGACATCAGGATACCTGATTACGAAAGACGTTCTCATTTTGAGTAATTTTCGCAACCTGCTCTGTACCGTCTGACGAGAAGTGAATCCTCGGGGCTTTCAGGAAGATTCCCTCTCAAATTGATCTGTCGCACAGGTCGAAGATGAATTTCTCTATTTTAGTATATTTCAAGAAACGATTTCTTCCAAATCACCAGCAAAAAGCGTTTTGGTGAATCATTCGAGGAGAAATGGATCACTAGTACTTGTCAATAATGTATGTCTCATTATGAGTAATTGTCTTGACCAGATCTCTACCAAATGATCAGGCGAGATAACGTATGGCTTTTCGAGGAAGAGTGCATGAGACATCAACGGCTACATCTGATTAGTAATGAATGTCTCATTTTTAGCAATTTACACTACCCATCTGTATGTGTGACGTGTTCTGTGTGCGTGTGCATCGGTGTCGTGCTGTGTGTGTTGTCTTGGGTGGCCACAACACAGGGTAATGCACAAAGCATTCCCCTCCTGAAGGAAGAGTGACACGACGTGGCCACTCAGGAGTAACACACAAACAATCCCCCGCCTCCCCCACCACCCCCCCCCCGCATCCCCCACCCCGGAGCAACAGTGATGTGTGTGGCCACTTTCAGGTCATGCACAAAGCATTTCCCTCCTGGAGCAACAGTGACACCGGGCAGCCCCTTGGAGTAAGACACAAATCATTTCCTCACGGAGCACCAGTTGCACAAACTGAGTTTAATAATAATAATAATAATAATAATAATAATAAAACTAAACAAAAATAGATAGGTAGATTTCCAGTGATTAGAAGGGGTAGCAAACAGAAGAAGGCAGATTGCTAAGCAACTACAAATACGCACGCATACCGAGCCTAAGATCTTCAAGAGACTGGATTCAAGAAGTAATTTCCCATCCTACATGTCTTTCGGCAACTTGAAGAGTTTCTGTAGCTTAGACTTCCCGTTGTTTCTCTTTACAGACTACACTCCTGTTTTAGGCTGGACTTCCCCTTCTCATTTCCTTTGTCTCTTCAGGTACTTTCAGCAGCCTTTCTACTGCCCTGCGTGATTTTCGTCCGCTCCGACTTTTCCATGGCTCCCGAGACCTCCCTTGTGGGAATGCACACCTACCCGTGTCCTGTGAAGGGACACGGCACGAGGAGAGAAGAGGAGAGAAGAGAAAGAGAGAGCTGGCGAACACAGGAGAGAAAACAGAGAAACATGAGAGCAAGGCGAGCAACTCACCACCTGGAGTCATCCTCTTGGATCCAACCTTCAGTTGTGGAGAAGACACCGTTCCTGACCAGAGAAACGAGCAGCCTCTGAAAATGGGACCTTTTCTCCCTCGTAAGCACAGCTGATCAGGAACCTTTGCTTACAAACCGAACCCTAATGGACGGGGCTTCCCGACCCGGACTCAGGTGGGGCGTGAGCAGAGTCCTCACCAAACCAGACACTTCTCTCACCGAGACTGGCGAGAGCTCGGCTCCCAGATGGAGGGCTCTTGCCTGGCATCCCCAACGGTCACAGGCTCGCTGCTCTCACTCACATTCCATCGCATGAGGGCAGTAGACTCTGAGGCTTGACTTCTTTTTCCTTGCTACTAAACCCAGCCCAAGGGGAAAAAAACAAGTAAGTTACCATCTCAGTCGGCGACGTCTCGGAGGCTCCTCTCTTTGCCTCTCCCACACGGCGGGGAGCCGCCCTCCACTCTCCTCCCATTACCCCTTGAGCATCCCAACCAAAATCTCCTTTTCTAACGGCACCCCACAGAGTCACTCTGCTCAAGAGACTCTGGCCCCTCCCCACCTTCATCCCCCCGAGCCCCGTCCCCAGCGAGGACGCCCACGGCCGCTGAGGAGGACGACAGCGAGTGCGGACGAGGAACTGGAAGCACTGACCTGGCAGCCAGGTCTGCAGAGGGCAGAGAGCGGAGGCCTGGTTCCGCCTCCTTGGAAAGAGGCCCAAGCGGCTCAGGCCCCCTCCTGCCGTGTTCCCCTCCGGCGAGAGCTCCGGCACCATTCCTCGCCAGAGCCGCTGCGAAAGCCGAGCCGGGGCCCTCGCTCCACAGCGCTCGACATGTTGTGGGTCGTGTTCTGTGCCCTTCTGTGTCATCGTATCGAAAAGCATTTTGGTGAATCATTCGAGGAGAGCTTTAGCGCTAGTACTTGTCGATAATTTAAGTCTCCTTAGGAGTAATTTTCTTGAACCAATCGCTACGAACTCACCAGGAGAGACGCTGGATTGCTGGAGTCTTTACCACTAGGGACTTGTAAAGAATGATTTTCTACCTTGAGTCATTTGCAAGAACCGATCTCTTCCAACGCACCAAGGGAGAATGCCTTTGCTTTTCTGCTGGATGATTCCGTGGGAAATTGATCAGAAGACGGCTGAGGAATGAATTGTCTCATTCCGAGTCATTTTCACGAACCGATTTTAGTCCAAATCTCCAGGAGCTAATTATGACTATAGTACGGAGGATGATTCCATGTGTAATTAATTGCTAACGTTGATCAGAAAGAACTGCCTCCTTTTTAGTAATTTCGACCAAATCGTCAACTGATATCTACCTGATCACAAGGAGCCAATCTGAAAGGCTTTTGGAAGATGAGTCCATTTGTCATTGATTATTAGCATTGATCAGTTATAACTTTCTCTTTTTTAGCAATTTTCACGATAAATCTCTGCCAAATGCCGAAGAGAGAATAGACTTGCTTTTTGGTGGATGGTTCCATGAGAAAGACATCAGGATACCTGATTACGAAAGACGTTCTCATTTTGAGTAATTTTCGCAACCTGCTCTGTACCGTCTGACGAGAAGTGAATCCTCGGGGCTTTCAGGAAGATTCCCTCTCAAATTGATCTGTCGCACAGGTCGAAGATGAATTTCTCTATTTTAGTATATTTCAAGAAACGATTTCTTCCAAATCACCAGCAAAAAGCGTTTTGGTGAATCATTCGAGGAGAAATGGATCACTAGTACTTGTCAATAATGTATGTCTCATTATGAGTAATTGTCTTGACCAGATCTCTACCAAATGATCAGGCGAGATAACGTATGGCTTTTCGAGGAAGAGTGCATGAGACATCAACGGCTACATCTGATTAGTAATGAATGTCTCATTTTTAGCAATTTACACTACCCATCTGTATGTGTGACGTGTTCTGTGTGCGTGTGCATCGGTGTCGTGCTGTGTGTGTTGTCTTGGGTGGCCACAACACAGGGTAATGCACAAAGCATTCCCCTCCTGAAGGAAGAGTGACACGACGTGGCCACTCAGGAGTAACACACAAACAATCCCCCGCCTCCCCCACCCCCCCCCCCCCCCCGCATCCTCCACCCCGGAGCAACAGTGATGTGTGTGGCCACTTTCAGGTCATGCACAAAGCATTTCCCTCCTGGAGCAACAGTGACACCGGGCAGCCCCTTGGAGTAAGACACAAATCATTTCCTCACGGAGCACCAGTTGCACAAACTGAGTTTAATAATAATAATAATAATAATAATAATAAAACTAAACAAAAATAGATAGGTAGATTTCCAGTGATTAGAAGGGGTAGCAAACAGAAGAAGGCAGATTGCTAAGCAACTACAAATACGCACGCATACTGAGCCTAAGATCTTCAAGAGACTGGATTCAAGAAGTAATTTCCCATCCTACATGTCTTTCGGCAACTTGAAGAGTTTCTGTAGCTTAGACTTCCCGTTGTTTCTCTTTACAGACTACACTCCTGTTTTAGGCTGGACTTCCCCTTCTCATTTCCTTTGTCTCTTCAGGTACTTTCAGCAGCCTTTCTACCGCCCTGCGTGATTTTCGTCCGCTCCGACTTTTCCATGGCTCCCGAGACCTCCCTTGTGGGAATGCACAGCTACCCGTGTCCTGTGAAGGGACACGGCACGAGGAGAGAAGAGGAGAGAAGAGAAAGAGAGAGCTGGCGAACACAGGAGAGAAAACAGAGAAACATGAGAGCAAGGCGAGCAACTCACCACCTGGAGTCATCCTCTTGGATCCAACCTTCAGTTGTGGAGAAGACACCGTTCCTGACCAGAGAAACGAGCAGCCTCTGAAAATGGGACCTTTTCTCCCTCGTAAGCACAGCTGATCAGGAACCTTTGCTTACAAACCGAACCCTAATGGACGGGGCTTCCCGACCCGGACTCAGGTGGGGCGTGAGCAGAGTCCTCACCAAACCAGACACTTCTCTCACCGAGACTGGCGAGAGCTCGGCTCCCAGATGGAGGGCTCTTGCCTGGCATCCCCAACGGTCACAGGCTCGCTGCTCTCACTCACATTCCGTCGCATGAGGGCAGTAGACTCTGAGGCTTGACTTCTTTTTCCTTGCTACTAAACCCAGCCCAAGGGGAAAAAAACAAGTAAGTTACCATCTCAGTCGGCGACGTCTCGGAGGCTCCTCTCTTTGCCTCTCCCACACGGCGGGGAGCCGCCCTCCACTCTCCTCCCATTACCCCTTGAGCATCCCAACCAAAATCTCCTTTTCTAACGGCACCCCACAGAGTCACTCTGCTCAAGAGACTCTGGCCCCTCCCCACCTTCATCCCCCCGAGCCCTGTCCCCAGCGAGGACGCCCACGGCCGCTGAGGAGGACGACAGCGAGTGCGGACGAGGAACTGGAAGCACTGACCTGGCAGCCAGGTCTGCAGAGGGCAGAGAGCGGAGGCCTGGTTCCGCCTCCTTGGAAAGAGGCCCAAGCGGCTCAGGCCCCCTCCTGCCGTGTTCCCCTCCGGCGAGAGCTCCGGCACCATTCCTCGCCAGAGCCGCTGCGAAAGCCGAGCCGGGGCCCTCGCTCCACAGCGCTCGACATGTTGTGGGTCGTGTTCTGTGCCCTTCTGTGTCATCGTATCGAAAAGCATTTTGGTGAATCATTCGAGGAGAGCTTTAGCGCTAGTACTTGTCGATAATTTAAGTCTCCTTAGGAGTAATTTTCTTGAACCAATCGCTACGAACTCACCAGGAGAGACGCTGGATTGCTGGAGTCTTTACCACTAGGGACTTGTAAAGAATGATTTTCTACCTTGAGTCATTTGCAAGAACCGATCTCTTCCAACGCACCAAGGGAGAATGCCTTTGCTTTTCTGCTGGATGATTCCGTGGGAAATTGATCAGAAGACGGCTGAGGAATGAATTGTCTCATTCCGAGTCATTTTCACAAACCGATTTTAGTCCAAATCTCCAGGAGCTAATTATGACTATAGTACGGAGGATGATTCCATGTGTAATTAATTGCTAACGTTGATCAGAAAGAACTGCCTCCTTTTTAGTAATTTCGACCAAATCGTCAACTGATAACTACCTGATCACAAGGAGCCAATCTGAAAGGCTTTTGGAGGATGAGTCCATTTGTCATTGATTATTAGCATTGATCAGTTATAACTTTCTCTTTTTTAGCAATTTTCACGATAAATCTCTGCCAAATGCCGAAGAGAGAATAGACTTGCTTTTTGGTGGATGGTTCCATGAGAAAGACATCAGGATACCTGATTACGAAAGACGTTCTCATTTTGAGTAATTTTCGCAACCTGCTCTGTACCGTCTGACGAGAAGTGAATCCTCGGGGCTTTCAGGAAGATTCCCTCTCAAATTGATCTGTCGCACAGGTCGAAGATGAATTTCTCTATTTTAGTATATTTCAAGAAACGATTTCTTCCAAATCACCAGCAAAAAGCGTTTTGGTGAATCATTCGAGGAGAAATGGATCACTAGTACTTGTCAATAATGTATGTCTCATTATGAGTAATTGTCTTGACCAGATCTCTACCAAATGATCAGGCGAGATAACGTATGGCTTTTCGAGGAAGAGTGCATGAGACATCAACGGCTACATCTGATTAGTAATGAATGTCTCATTTTTAGCAATTTACACTACCCATCTGTATGTGTGACGTGTTCTGTGTGCGTGTGCATCGGTGTCGTGCTGTGTGTGTTGTCTTGGGTGGCCACAACACAGGGTAATGCACAAAGCATTCCCCTCCTGAAGGAAGAGTGACACGACGTGGCCACTCAGGAGTAACACACAAACAATCCCCCGCCTCCCCCACCACCTCCCCCGCAGCCCCCACCCCGGAGCAACACTGATGTGTGTGGCCACTTTCAGGTCATGCACAAAGCATTTCCCTCCTGGAGCAACAGTGACACCGGGCAGCCCCTTGGAGTAAGACACAAATCATTTCCTCACGGAGCACCAGTTGCACAAACTGAGTTTAATAATAATAATAATAATAAAACTAAACAAAAATAGATAGGTAGATTTCATAGAATCATAGAATCATAGAATATAAGGGTTGGAAGGGACCCCAGAAGGTCATCTAGTCCAACCCCCTGCTCAAAGCAGGACCAATTCCCAGTTAAATCATCCCAGCCAGGGCTTTGTCAAGCCTGACCTTAAAAACCTCTAAGGAAGGAGATTCTACCACCTCCCTAGGTAACGCATTCCAGTGTTTCACCACCCTCATAGTGAAAAAGTTTTTCCTAATATCCAATCTAAACCTCCCCCACTGCAGCTTGAGACCATTACTCCTCGTTCTGTCATCTGATACCATTGAGAACAGTCTAGAGCCATCCTCTTTGGAACCCCCTTTCAGGTAGTTGAAAACAGCTATCAAATCCCCCCTCATTCTTCTCTTCTGCAGGCTAAACAATCCCAGCTCCCTCAGCCTCTCCTCATAACTCATGTGTTCCAGACCCCTAATCATTTTTGTTGCCCTTCGCTGGACTCTCTCCAATTTATCCACATCCTTCTTGAAGTGTGGGGCCCAAAACTGGACACAGTACTCCAGATGAGGCCTCACCAATGTCGAATAGAGGGGAACGATCACGTCCCTCGATCTGCTCGCTATGCCCCTACTTATACATCCCAAAATGCCATTGGCCTTCTTGGCAACAAGGGCACACTGCTGGCTCATATCCAGCTTCTCGTCCACTGTCACCCCTAGGTCCTTTTCCGCAGAACTGCTGCCTAGCCATTCGGTCCCTAGTCTGTAGCTGTGCATTGGGTTCTTCCGTCCTAAGTGCAGTGATTTCCAGTGATTAGAAGGGGTAGCAAACAGAAGAAGGCAGATTGCTAAGCAACTACAAATACGCACGCATACTGAGCCTAAGATCTTCAAGAGACTGGATTCAAGAAGTAATTTCCCATCCTACATGTCTTTCGGCAACTTGAAGAGTTTCTGTAGCTTAGACTTCCCGTTGTTTCTCTTTACAGACTACACTCCTGTTTTAGGCTGGACTTCCCCTTCTCATTTCCTTTGTCTCTTCAGGTACTTTCAGCAGCCTTTCTACTGCCCTGCGTGATTTTCGTCCGCTCCGACTTTTCCATGGCTCCCGAGACCTCCCTTGTGGGAATGCACACCTACCCGTGTCCTGTGAAGGGACACGGCACGAGGAGAGAAGAGGAGAGAAGAGAAAGAGAGAGCTGGCGAACACAGGAGAGAAAACAGAGAAACATGAGAGCAAGGCGAGCAACTCACCACCTGGAGTCATCCTCTTGGATCCAACCTTCAGTTGTGGAGAAGACACCGTTCCTGACCAGAGAAACGAGCAGCCTCTGAAAATGGGACCTTTTCTCCCTCGTAAGCACAGCTGATCAGGAACCTTTGCTTACAAACCGAACCCTAATGGACGGGGCTTCCCGACCCGGACTCAGGTGGGGCGTGAGCAGAGTCCTCACCAAACCAGACACTTCTCTCACCGAGACTGGCGAGAGCTCGGCTCCCAGATGGAGGGCTCTTGCCTGGCATCCCCAACGGTCACAGGCTCGCTGCTCTCACTCACATTCCGTCGCATGAGGGCAGTAGACTCTGAGGCTTGACTTCTTTTTCCTTGCTACTAAACCCAGCCCAAGGGGAAAAAAACAAGTAAGTTACCATCTCAGTCGGCGACGTCTCGGAGGCTCCTCTCTTTGCCTCTCCCACACGGCGGGGAGCCGCCCTCCACTCTCCTCCCATTACCCCTTGAGCATCCCAACCAAAATCTCCTTTTCTAACGGCACCCCACAGAGTCACTCTGCTCAAGAGACTCTGGCCCCTCCCCACCTTCATCCCCCCGAGCCCCGTCCCCAGCGAGGACGCCCACGGCCGCTGAGGAGGACGACAGCGAGTGCGGACGAGGAACTGGAAGCACTGACCTGGCAGCCAGGTCTGCAGAGGGCAGAGAGCGGAGGCCTGGTTCCGCCTCCTTGGAAAGAGGCCCAAGCGGCTCAGGCCCCCTCCTGCCGTGTTCCCCTCTGGCGAGAGCTCCGGCACCATTCCTCGCCAGAGCCGCTGCGAAAGCCGAGCCGGGGCCCTCGCTCCACAGCGCTCGACATGTTGTGGGTCGTGTTCTGTGCCCTTCTGTGTCATCGTATCGAAAAGCATTTTGGTGAATCATTCGAGGAGAGCTTTAGCGCTAGTACTTGTCGATAATTTAAGTCTCCTTAGGAGTAATTTTCTTGAACCAATCGCTACGAACTCACCAGGAGAGACGCTGGATTGCTGGAGTCTTTACCACTAGGGACTTGTAAAGAATGATTTTCTACCTTGAGTCATTTGCAAGAACCGATCTCTTCCAACGCACCAAGGGAGAATGCCTTTGCTTTTCTGCTGGATGATTCCGTGGGAAATTGATCAGAAGACGGCTGAGGAATGAATTGTCTCATTCCGAGTCATTTTCACGAACCGATTTTAGTCCAAATCTCCAGGAGCTAATTATGACTATAGTACGGAGGATGATTCCATGTGTAATTAATTGCTAACGTTGATCAGAAAGAACTGCCTCCTTTTTAGTAATTTCGACCAAATCGTCAACTGATATCTACCTGATCACAAGGAGCCAATCTGAAAGGCTTTTGGAGGATGAGTCCATTTGTCATTGATTATTAGCATTGATCAGTTATAACTTTCTCTTTTTTAGCAATTTTCACGATAAATCTCTGCCAAATGCCGAAGAGAGAATAGACTTGCTTTTTGGTGGATGGTTCCATGAGAAAGACATCAGGATACCTGATTACGAAAGACGTTCTCATTTTGAGTAATTTTCGCAACCTGCTCTGTACCGTCTGACGAGAAGTGAATCCTCGGGGCTTTCAGGAAGATTCCCTCTCAAATTGATCTGTCGCACAGGTCGAAGATGAATTTCTCTATTTTAGTATATTTCAAGAAACGATTTCTTCCAAATCACCAGCAAAAAGCGTTTTGGTGAATCATTCGAGGAGAAATGGATCACTAGTACTTGTCAATAATGTATGTCTCATTATGAGTAATTGTCTTGACCAGATCTCTACCAAATGATCAGGCGAGATAACGTATGGCTTTTCGAGGAAGAGTGCATGAGACATCAACGGCTACATCTGATTAGTAATGAATGTCTCATTTTTAGCAATTTACACTACCCATCTGTATGTGTGACGTGTTCTGTGTGCGTGTGCATCGGTGTCGTGCTGTGTGTGTTGTCTTGGGTGGCCACAACACAGGGTAATGCACAAAGCATTCCCCTCCTGAAGGAAGAGTGACACGACGTGGCCACTCAGGAGTAACACACAAACAATCCCCCGCCTCCCCCACCCCACCCCCCCCGCAGCCCCCACCCCGGAGCAACAGTGATGTGTGTGGCCACTTTCAGGTCATGCACAAAGCATTTCCCTCCTGGAGCAACAGTGACACCGGGCAGCCCCTTGGAGTAAGACACAAATCATTTCCTCACGGAGCACCAGTTGCACAAACTGAGTTTAATAATAATAATAATAATAATAATAAAACTAAACAAAAATAGATAGGTAGATTTCCAGTGATTAGAAGGGGTAGCAAACAGAAGAAGGCAGATTGCTAAGCAACTACAAATACGCACGCATACCGAGCCTAAGATCTTCAAGAGACTGGATTCAAGAAGTAATTTCCCATCCTACATGTCTTTCGGCAACTTGAAGAGTTTCTGTAGCTTAGACTTCCCGTTGTTTCTCTTTACAGACTACACTCCTGTTTTAGGCTGGACTTCCCCTTCTCATTTCCTTTGTCTCTTCAGGTACTTTCAGCAGCCTTTCTACTGCCCTGCGTGATTTTCGTCCGCTCCGACTTTTCCATGGCTCCCGAGACCACCCTTGTGGGAATGCACACCTACTCGTGTCCTGTGAAGGGACACGGCACGAGGAGAGAAGAGGAGAGAAGAGAAAGAGAGAGCTGGCGAACACAGGAGAGAAAACAGAGAAACATGAGAGCAAGGCGAGCAACTCACCACCTGGAGTCATCCTCTTGGATCCAACCTTCAGTTGTGGAGAAGACACCGTTCCTGACCAGAGAAACGAGCAGCCTCTGAAAATGGGACCTTTTCTCCCTCGTAAGCACAGCTGATCAGGAACCTTTGCTTACAAACCGAACCCTAATGGACGGGGCTTCCCGACCCGGACTCAGGTGGGGCGTGAGCAGAGTCCTCACCAAACCAGACACTTCTCTCACCGAGACTGGCGAGAGCTCGGCTCCCAGATGGAGGGCTCTTGCCTGGCATCCCCAACGGTCACAGGCTCGCTGCTCTCACTCACATTCCGTCGCATGAGGGCAGTAGACTCTGAGGCTTGACTTCTTTTTCCTTGCTACTAAACCCAGCCCAAGGGGAAAAAAACAAGTAAGTTACCATCTCAGTCGGCGACGTCTCGGAGGCTCCTCTCTTTGCCTCTCCCACACGGCGGGGAGCCGCCCTCCACTCTCCTCCCATTACCCCTTGAGCATCCCAACCAAAATCTCCTTTTCTAACGGCACCCCACAGAGTCACTCTGCTCAAGAGACTCTGGCCCCTCCCCACCTTCATCCCCCCGAGCCCTGTCCCCAGCGAGGACGCCCACGGCCGCTGAGGAGGACGACAGCGAGTGCGGACGAGGAACTGGAAGCACTGACCTGGCAGCCAGGTCTGCAGAGGGCAGAGAGCGGAGGCCTGGTTCCGCCTCCTTGGAAAGAGGCCCAAGCGGCTCAGGCCCCCTCCTGCCGTGTTCCCCTCCGGCGAGAGCTCCGGCACCATTCCTCGCCAGAGCCGCTGCGAAAGCCGAGCCGGGGCCCTCGCTCCACAGCGCTCGACATGTTGTGGGTCGTGTTCTGTGCCCTTCTGTGTCATCGTATCGAAAAGCATTTTGGTGAATCATTCGAGGAGAGCTTTAGCGCTAGTACTTGTCGATAATTTAAGTCTCCTTAGGAGTAATTTTCTTGAACCAATCGCTACGAACTCACCAGGAGAGACGCTGGATTGCTGGAGTCTTTACCACTAGGGACTTGTAAAGAATGATTTTCTACCTTGAGTCATTTGCAAGAACCGATCTCTTCCAACGCACCAAGGGAGAATGCCTTTGCTTTTCTGCTGGATGATTCCGTGGGAAATTGATCAGAAGACGGCTGAGGAATGAATTGTCTCATTCCGAGTCATTTTCACAAACCGATTTTAGTCCAAATCTCCAGGAGCTAATTATGACTATAGTACGGAGGATGATTCCATGTGTAATTAATTGCTAACGTTGATCAGAAAGAACTGCCTCCTTTTTAGTAATTTCGACCAAATCGTCAACTGATATCTACCTGATCACAAGGAGCCAATCTGAAAGGCTTTTGGAGGATGAGTCCATTTGTCATTGATTATTAGCATTGATCAGTTATAACTTTCTCTTTTTTAGCAATTTTCACGATAAATCTCTGCCAAATGCCGAAGAGAGAATAGACTTGCTTTTTGGTGGATGGTTCCATGAGAAAGACATCAGGATACCTGATTACGAAAGACGTTCTCATTTTGAGTAATTTTCGCAACCTGCTCTGTACCGTCTGACGAGAAGTGAATCCTCGGGGCTTTCAGGAAGATTCCCTCTCAAATTGATCTGTCGCACAGGTCGAAGATGAATTTCTCTATTTTAGTATATTTCAAGAAACGATTTCTTCCAAATCACCAGCAAAAAGCGTTTTGGTGAATCATTCGAGGAGAAATGGATCACTAGTACTTGTCAATAATGTATGTCTCATTATGAGTAATTGTCTTGACCAGATCTCTACCAAATGATCAGGCGAGATAACGTATGGCTTTTCGAGGAAGAGTGCATGAGACATCAACGGCTACATCTGATTAGTAATGAATGTCTCATTTTTAGCAATTTACACTACCCATCTGTATGTGTGACGTGTTCTGTGTGCGTGTGCATCGGTGTCGTGCTGTGTGTGTTGTCTTGGGTGGCCACAACACAGGGTAATGCACAAAGCATTCCCCTCCTGAAGGAAGAGTGACACGACGTGGCCACTCAGGAGTAACACACAAACAATCCCCCGCCTCCCCCCCCCCCCCCCCGCATCCTCCACCCCGGAGCAACAGTGATGTGTGTGGCCACTTTCAGGTCATGCACAAAGCATTTCCCTCCTGGAGCAACAGTGACACCGGGCAGCCCCTTGGAGTAAGACACAAATCATTTCCTCACGGAGCACCAGTTGCACAAACTGAGTTTAATAATAATAATAATAATAATAATAAAACTAAACAAAAATAGATAGGTAGATTTCCAGTGATTAGAAGGGGTAGCAAACAGAAGAAGGCAGATTGCTAAGCAACTACAAATACGCACGCATACCGAGCCTAAGATCTTCAAGAGACTGGATTCAAGAAGTAATTTCCCATCCTACATGTCTTTCGGCAACTTGAAGAGTTTCTGTAGCTTAGACTTCCCGTTGTTTCTCTTTACAGACTACACTCCTGTTTTAGGCTGGACTTCCCCTTCTCATTTCCTTTGTCTCTTCAGGTACTTTCAGCAGCCTTTCTACTGCCCTGCGTGATTTTCGTCCGCTCCGACTTTTCCATGGCTCCCGAGACCACCCTTGTGGGAATGCACACCTACTCGTGTCCTGTGAAGGGACACGGCACGAGGAGAGAAGAGGAGAGAAGAGAAAGAGAGAGCTGGCGAACACAGGAGAGAAAACAGAGAAACATGAGAGCAAGGCGAGCAACTCACCACCTGGAGTCATCCTCTTGGATCCAACCTTCAGTTGTGGAGAAGACACCGTTCCTGACCAGAGAAACGAGCAGCCTCTGAAAATGGGACCTTTTCTCCCTCGTAAGCACAGCTGATCAGGAACCTTTGCTTACAAACCGAACCCTAATGGACGGGGCTTCCCGACCCGGACTCAGGTGGGGCGTGAGCAGAGTCCTCACCAAACCAGACACTTCTCTCACCGAGACTGGCGAGAGCTCGGCTCCCAGATGGAGGGCTCTTGCCTGGCATCCCCAACGGTCACAGGCTCGCTGCTCTCACTCACATTCCGTCGCATGAGGGCAGTAGACTCTGAGGCTTGACTTCTTTTTCCTTGCTACTAAACCCAGCCCAAGGGGAAAAAAACAAGTAAGTTACCATCTCAGTCGGCGACGTCTCGGAGGCTCCTCTCTTTGCCTCTCCCACACGGCGGGGAGCCGCCCTCCACTCTCCTCCCATTACCCCTTGAGCATCCCAACCAAAATCTCCTTTTCTAACGGCACCCCACAGAGTCACTCTGCTCAAGAGACTCTGGCCCCTCCCCACCTTCATCCCCCCGAGCCCTGTCCCCAGCGAGGACGCCCACGGCCGCTGAGGAGGACGACAGCGAGTGCGGACGAGGAACTGGAAGCACTGACCTGGCAGCCAGGTCTGCAGAGGGCAGAGAGCGGAGGCCTGGTTCCGCCTCCTTGGAAAGAGGCCCAAGCGGCTCAGGCCCCCTCCTGCCGTGTTCCCCTCCGGCGAGAGCTCCGGCACCATTCCTCGCCAGAGCCGCTGCGAAAGCCGAGCCGGGGCCCTCGCTCCACAGCGCTCGACATGTTGTGGGTCGTGTTCTGTGCCCTTCTGTGTCATCGTATCGAAAAGCATTTTGGTGAATCATTCGAGGAGAGCTTTAGCGCCAGTACTTGTCGATAATTTAAGTCTCCTTAGGAGTAATTTTCTTGAACCAATCGCTACGAACTCACCAGGAGAGACGCTGGATTGCTGGAGTCTTTACCACTAGGGACTTGTAAAGAATGATTTTCTACCTTGAGTCATTTGCAAGAACCGATCTCTTCCAACGCACCAAGGGAGAATGCCTTTGCTTTTCTGCTGGATGATTCCGTGGGAAATTGATCAGAAGACGGCTGAGGAATGAATTGTCTCATTCCGAGTCATTTTCACAAACCGATTTTAGTCCAAATCTCCAGGAGCTAATTATGACTATAGTACGGAGGATGATTCCATGTGTAATTAATTGCTAACGTTGATCAGAAAGAACTGCCTCCTTTTTAGTAATTTCGACCAAATCGTCAACTGATATCTACCTGATCACAAGGAGCCAATCTGAAAGGCTTTTGGAGGATGAGTCCATTTGTCATTGATTATTAGCATTGATCAGTTATAACTTTCTCTTTTTTAGCAATTTTCACGATAAATCTCTGCCAAATGCCGAAGAGAGAATAGACTTGCTTTTTGGTGGATGGTTCCATGAGAAAGACATCAGGATACCTGATTACGAAAGACGTTCTCATTTTGAGTAATTTTCGCAACCTGCTCTGTACCGTCTGACGAGAAGTGAATCCTCGGGGCTTTCAGGAAGATTCCCTCTCAAATTGATCTGTCGCACAGGTCGAAGATGAATTTCTCTATTTTAGTATATTTCAAGAAACGATTTCTTCCAAATCACCAGCAAAAAGCGTTTTGGTGAATCATTCGAGGAGAAATGGATCACTAGTACTTGTCAATAATGTATGTCTCATTATGAGTAATTGTCTTGACCAGATCTCTACCAAATGATCAGGCGAGATAACGTATGGCTTTTCGAGGAAGAGTGCATGAGACATCAACGGCTACATCTGATTAGTAATGAATGTCTCATTTTTAGCAATTTACACTCCCCATCTGTATGTGTGACGTGTTCTGTGTGCGTGTGCATCGGTGTCGTGCTGTGTGTGTTGTCTTGGGTGGCCACAACACAGGGTAATGCACAAAGCATTCCCCTCCTGAAGGAAGAGTGACACGACGTGGCCACTCAGGAGTAACACACAAACAATCCCCCGCCTCCCCCCCCCCCCGCATCCTCCACCCCGGAGCAACAGTGATGTGTGTGGCCACTTTCAGGTCATGCACAAAGCATTTCCCTCCTGGAGCAACAGTGACACCGGGCAGCCCCTTGGAGTAAGACACAAATCATTTCCTCACGGAGCACCAGTTGCACAAACTGAGTTTAATAATAATAATAATAATAATAATAAAACTAAACAAAAATAGATAGGTAGATTTCCAGTGATTAGAAGGGGTAGCAAACAGAAGAAGGCAGATTGCTAAGCAACTACAAATACGCACGCATACCGAGCCTAAGATCTTCAAGAGACTGGATTCAAGAAGTAATTTCCCATCCTACATGTCTTTCGGCAACTTGAAGAGTTTCTGTAGCTTAGACTTCCCGTTGTTTCTCTTTACAGACTACACTCCTGTTTTAGGCTGGACTTCCCCTTCTCATTTCCTTTGTCTCTTCAGGTACTTTCAGCAGCCTTTCTACTGCCCTGCGTGATTTTCGTCCGCTCCGACTTTTCCATGGCTCCCGAGACCTCCCTTGTGGGAATGCACACCTACCCGTGTCCTGTGAAGGGACACGGCACGAGGAGAGAAGAGGAGAGAAGAGAAAGAGAGAGCTGGCGAACACAGGAGAGAAAACAGAGAAACATGAGAGCAAGGCGAGCAACTCACCACCTGGAGTCATCCTCTTGGATCCAACCTTCAGTTGTGGAGAAGACACCGTTCCTGACCAGAGAAACGAGCAGCCTCTGAAAATGGGACCTTTTCTCCCTCGTAAGCACAGCTGATCAGGAACCTTTGCTTACAAACCGAACCCTAATGGACGGGGCTTCCCGACCCGGACTCAGGTGGGGCGTGAGCAGAGTCCTCACCAAACCAGACACTTCTCTCACCGAGACTGGCGAGAGCTCGGCTCCCAGATGGAGGGCTCTTGCCTGGCATCCCCAACGGTCACAGGCTCGCTGCTCTCACTCACATTCCGTCGCATGAGGGCAGTAGACTCTGAGGCTTGACTTCTTTTTCCTTGCTACTAAACCCAGCCCAAGGGGAAAAAAACAAGTAAGTTACCATCTCAGTCGGCGACGTCTCGGAGGCTCCTCTCTTTGCCTCTCCCACACGGCGGGGAGCCGCCCTCCACTCTCCTCCCATTACCCCTTGAGCATCCCAACCAAAATCTCCTTTTCTAACGGCACCCCACAGAGTCACTCTGCTCAAGAGACTCTGGCCCCTCCCCACCTTCATCCCCCCGAGCCCTGTCCCCAGCGAGGACGCCCACGGCCGCTGAGGAGGACGACAGCGAGTGCGGACGAGGAACTGGAAGCACTGACCTGGCAGCCAGGTCTGCAGAGGGCAGAGAGCGGAGGCCTGGTTCCGCCTCCTTGGAAAGAGGCCCAAGCGGCTCAGGCCCCCTCCTGCCGTGTTCCCCTCCGGCGAGAGCTCCGGCACCATTCCTCGCCAGAGCCGCTGCGAAAGCCGAGCCGGGGCCCTCGCTCCACAGCGCTCGACATGTTGTGGGTCGTGTTCTGTGCCCTTCTGTGTCATCGTATCGAAAAGCATTTTGGTGAATCATTCGAGGAGAGCTTTAGCGCTAGTACTTGTCGATAATTTAAGTCTCCTTAGGAGTAATTTTCTTGAACCAATCGCTACGAACTCACCAGGAGAGACGCTGGATTGCTGGAGTCTTTACCACTAGGGACTTGTAAAGAATGATTTTCTACCTTGAGTCATTTGCAAGAACCGATCTCTTCCAACGCACCAAGGGAGAATGCCTTTGCTTTTCTGCTGGATGATTCCGTGGGAAATTGATCAGAAGACGGCTGAGGAATGAATTGTCTCATTCCGAGTCATTTTCACAAACCGATTTTAGTCCAAATCTCCAGGAGCTAATTATGACTATAGTACGGAGGATGATTCCATGTGTAATTAATTGCTAACGTTGATCAGAAAGAACTGCCTCCTTTTTAGTAATTTCGACCAAATCGTCAACTGATATCTACCTGATCACAAGGAGCCAATCTGAAAGGCTTTTGGAGGATGAGTCCATTTGTCATTGATTATTAGCATTGATCAGTTATAACTTTCTCTTTTTTAGCAATTTTCACGATAAATCTCTGCCAAATGCCGAAGAGAGAATAGACTTGCTTTTTGGTGGATGGTTCCATGAGAAAGACATCAGGATACCTGATTACGAAAGACGTTCTCATTTTGAGTAATTTTCGCAACCTGCTCTGTACCGTCTGACGAGAAGTGAATCCTCGGGGCTTTCAGGAAGATTCCCTCTCAAATTGATCTGTCGCACAGGTCGAAGATGAATTTCTCTATTTTAGTATATTTCAAGAAACGATTTCTTCCAAATCACCAGCAAAAAGCGTTTTGGTGAATCATTCGAGGAGAAATGGATCACTAGTACTTGTCAATAATGTATGTCTCATTATGAGTAATTGTCTTGACCAGATCTCTACCAAATGATCAGGCGAGATAACGTATGGCTTTTCGAGGAAGAGTGCATGAGACATCAACGGCTACATCTGATTAGTAATGAATGTCTCATTTTTAGCAATTTACACTACCCATCTGTATGTGTGACGTGTTCTGTGTGCGTGTGCATCGGTGTCGTGCTGTGTGTGTTGTCTTGGGTGGCCACAACACAGGGTAATGCACAAAGCATTCCCCTCCTGAAGGAAGAGTGACACGACGTGGCCACTCAGGAGTAACACACAAACAATCCCCCGCCTCCCCCCCCCCCCCCCGCATCCTCCACCCCGGAGCAACAGTGATGTGTGTGGCCACTTTCAGGTCATGCACAAAGCATTTCCCTCCTGGAGCAACAGTGACACCGGGCAGCCCCTTGGAGTAAGACACAAATCATTTCCTCACGGAGCACCAGTTGCACAAACTGAGTTTAATAATAATAATAATAATAATAATAAAACTAAACAAAAATAGATAGGTAGATTTCCAGTGATTAGAAGGGGTAGCAAACAGAAGAAGGCAGATTGCTAAGCAACTACAAATACGCACGCATACCGAGCCTAAGATCTTCAAGAGACTGGATTCAAGAAGTAATTTCCCATCCTACATGTCTTTCGGCAACTTGAAGAGTTTCTGTAGCTTAGACTTCCCGTTGTTTCTCTTTACAGACTACACTCCTGTTTTAGGCTGGACTTCCCCTTCTCATTTCCTTTGTCTCTTCAGGTACTTTCAGCAGCCTTTCTACTGCCCTGCGTGATTTTCGTCCGCTCCGACTTTTCCATGGCTCCCGAGACCTCCCTTGTGGGAATGCACACCTACCCGTGTCCTGTGAAGGGACACGGCACGAGGAGAGAAGAGGAGAGAAGAGAAAGAGAGAGCTGGCGAACACAGGAGAGAAAACAGAGAAACATGAGAGCAAGGCGAGCAACTCACCACCTGGAGTCATCCTCTTGGATCCAACCTTCAGTTGTGGAGAAGACACCGTTCCTGACCAGAGAAACGAGCAGCCTCTGAAAATGGGACCTTTTCTCCCTCGTAAGCACAGCTGATCAGGAACCTTTGCTTACAAACCGAACCCTAATGGACGGGGCTTCCCGACCCGGACTCAGGTGGGGCGTGAGCAGAGTCCTCACCAAACCAGACACTTCTCTCACCGAGACTGGCGAGAGCTCGGCTCCCAGATGGAGGGCTCTTGCCTGGCATCCCCAACGGTCACAGGCTCGCTGCTCTCACTCACATTCCGTCGCATGAGGGCAGTAGACTCTGAGGCTTGACTTCTTTTTCCTTGCTACTAAACCCAGCCCAAGGGGAAAAAAACAAGTAAGTTACCATCTCAGTCGGCGACGTCTCGGAGGCTCCTCTCTTTGCCTCTCCCACACGGCGGGGAGCCGCCCTCCACTCTCCTCCCATTACCCCTTGAGCATCCCAACCAAAATCTCCTTTTCTAACGGCACCCCACAGAGTCACTCTGCTCAAGAGACTCTGGCCCCTCCCCACCTTCATCCCCCCGAGCCCTGTCCCCAGCGAGGACGCCCACGGCCGCTGAGGAGGACGACAGCGAGTGCGGACGAGGAACTGGAAGCACTGACCTGGCAGCCAGGTCTGCAGAGGGCAGAGAGCGGAGGCCTGGTTCCGCCTCCTTGGAAAGAGGCCCAAGCGGCTCAGGCCCCCTCCTGCCGTGTTCCCCTCCGGCGAGAGCTCCGGCACCATTCCTCGCCAGAGCCGCTGCGAAAGCCGAGCCGGGGCCCTCGCTCCACAGCGCTCGACATGTTGTGGGTCGTGTTCTGTGCCCTTCTGTGTCATCGTATCGAAAAGCATTTTGGTGAATCATTCGAGGAGAGCTTTAGCGCTAGTACTTGTCGATAATTTAAGTCTCCTTAGGAGTAATTTTCTTGAACCAATCGCTACGAACTCACCAGGAGAGACGCTGGATTGCTGGAGTCTTTACCACTAGGGACTTGTAAAGAATGATTTTCTACCTTGAGTCATTTGCAAGAACCGATCTGTTCCAACGCACCAAGGGAGAATGCCTTTGCTTTTCTGCTGGATGATTCCGTGGGAAATTGATCAGAAGACGGCTGAGGAATGAATTGTCTCATTCCGAGTCATTTTCACAAACCGATTTTAGTCCAAATCTCCAGGAGCTAATTATGACTATAGTACGGAGGATGATTCCATGTGTAATTAATTGCTAACGTTGATCAGAAAGAACTGCCTCCTTTTTAGTAATTTCGACCAAATCGTCAACTGATATCTACCTGATCACAAGGAGCCAATCTGAAAGGCTTTTGGAGGATGAGTCCATTTGTCATTGATTATTAGCATTGATCAGTTATAACTTTCTCTTTTTTAGCAATTTTCACGATAAATCTCTGCCAAATGCCGAAGAGAGAATAGACTTGCTTTTTGGTGGATGGTTCCATGAGAAAGACATCAGGATACCTGATTACGAAAGACGTTCTCATTTTGAGTAATTTTCGCAACCTGCTCTGTACCGTCTGACGAGAAGTGAATCCTCGGGGCTTTCAGGAAGATTCCCTCTCAAATTGATCTGTCGCACAGGTCGAAGATGAATTTCTCTATTTTAGTATATTTCAAGAAACGATTTCTTCCAAATCACCAGCAAAAAGCGTTTTGGTGAATCATTCGAGGAGAAATGGATCACTAGTACTTGTCAATAATGTATGTCTCATTATGAGTAATTGTCTTGACCAGATCTCTACCAAATGATCAGGCGAGATAACGTATGGCTTTTCGAGGAAGAGTGCATGAGACATCAACGGCTACATCTGATTAGTAATGAATGTCTCATTTTTAGCAATTTACACTACCCATCTGTATGTGTGACGTGTTCTGTGTGCGTGTGCATCGGTGTCGTGCTGTGTGTGTTGTCTTGGGTGGCCACAACACAGGGTAATGCACAAAGCATTCCCCTCCTGAAGGAAGAGTGACACGACGTGGCCACTCAGGAGTAACACACAAACAATCCCCCGCCTCCCCCCCCCCCCCCCGCATCCTCCACCCCGGAGCAACAGTGATGTGTGTGGCCACTTTCAGGTCATGCACAAAGCATTTCCCTCCTGGAGCAACAGTGACACCGGGCAGCCCCTTGGAGTAAGACACAAATCATTTCCTCACGGAGCACCAGTTGCACAAACTGAGTTTAATAATAATAATAATAATAATAATAAAACTAAACAAAAATAGATAGGTAGATTTCCAGTGATTAGAAGGGGTAGCAAACAGAAGAAGGCAGATTGCTAAGCAACTACAAATACGCACGCATACCGAGCCTAAGATCTTCAAGAGACTGGATTCAAGAAGTAATTTCCCATCCTACATGTCTTTCGGCAACTTGAAGTGTTTCTGTAGCTTAGACTTCCCGTTGTTTCTCTTTACAGACTACACTCCTGTTTTAGGCTGGACTTCCCCTTCTCATTTCCTTTGTCTCTTCAGGTACTTTCAGCAGCCTTTCTACTGCCCTGCGTGATTTTCGTCCGCTCCGACTTTTCCATGGCTCCCGAGACCTCCCTTGTGGGAATGCACACCTACCCGTGTCCTGTGAAGGGACACGGCACGAGGAGAGAAGAGGAGAGAAGAGAAAGAGAGAGCTGGCGAACACAGGAGAGAAAACAGAGAAACATGAGAGCAAGGCGAGCAACTCACCACCTGGAGTCATCCTCTTGGATCCAACCTTCAGTTGTGGAGAAGACACCGTTCCTGACCAGAGAAACGAGCAGCCTCTGAAAATGGGACCTTTTCTCCCTCGTAAGCACAGCTGATCAGGAACCTTTGCTTACAAACCGAACCCTAATGGACGGGGCTTCCCGACCCGGACTCAGGTGGGGCGTGAGCAGAGTCCTCACCAAACCAGACACTTCTCTCACCGAGACTGGCGAGAGCTCGGCTCCCAGATGGAGGGCTCTTGCCTGGCATCCCCAACGGTCACAGGCTCGCTGCTCTCACTCACATTCCGTCGCATGAGGGCAGTAGACTCTGAGGCTTGACTTCTTTTTCCTTGCTACTAAACCCAGCCCAAGGGGAAAAAAACAAGTAAGTTACCATCTCAGTCGGCGACGTCTCGGAGGCTCCTCTCTTTGCCTCTCCCACACGGCGGGGAGCCGCCCTCCACTCTCCTCCCATTACCCCTTGAGCATCCCAACCAAAATCTCCTTTTCTAACGGCACCCCACAGAGTCACTCTGCTCAAGAGACTCTGGCCCCTCCCCACCTTCATCCCCCCGAGCCCTGTCCCCAGCGAGGACGCCCACGGCCGCTGAGGAGGACGACAGCGAGTGCGGACGAGGAACTGGAAGCACTGACCTGGCAGCCAGGTCTGCAGAGGGCAGAGAGCGGAGGCCTGGTTCCGCCTCCTTGGAAAGAGGCCCAAGCGGCTCAGGCCCCCTCCTGCCGTGTTCCCCTCCGGCGAGAGCTCCGGCACCATTCCTCGCCAGAGCCGCTGCGAAAGCCGAGCCGGGGCCCTCGCTCCACAGCGCTCGACATGTTGTGGGTCGTGTTCTGTGCCCTTCTGTGTCATCGTATCGAAAAGCATTTTGGTGAATCATTCGAGGAGAGCTTTAGCGCTAGTACTTGTCGATAATTTAAGTCTCCTTAGGAGTAATTTTCTTGAACCAATCGCTACGAACTCACCAGGAGAGACGCTGGATTGCTGGAGTCTTTACCACTAGGGACTTGTAAAGAATGATTTTCTACCTTGAGTCATTTGCAAGAACCGATCTCTTCCAACGCACCAAGGGAGAATGCCTTTGCTTTTCTGCTGGATGATTCCGTGGGAAATTGATCAGAAGACGGCTGAGGAATGAATTGTCTCATTCCGAGTCATTTTCACGAACCGATTTTAGTCCAAATCTCCAGGAGCTAATTATGACTATAGTACGGAGGATGATTCCATGTGTAATTAATTGCTAACGTTGATCAGAAAGAACTGCCTCCTTTTTAGTAATTTCGACCAAATCGTCAACTGATATCTACCTGATCACAAGGAGCCAATCTGAAAGGCTTTTGGAAGATGAGTCCATTTGTCATTGATTATTAGCATTGATCAGTTATAACTTTCTCTTTTTTAGCAATTTTCACGATAAATCTCTGCCAAATGCCGAAGAGAGAATAGACTTGCTTTTTGGTGGATGGTTCCATGAGAAAGACATCAGGATACCTGATTACGAAAGACGTTCTCATTTTGAGTAATTTTCGCAACCTGCTCTGTACCGTCTGACGAGAAGTGAATCCTCGGGGCTTTCAGGAAGATTCCCTCTCAAATTGATCTGTCGCACAGGTCGAAGATGAATTTCTCTATTTTAGTATATTTCAAGAAACGATTTCTTCCAAATCACCAGCAAAAAGCGTTTTGGTGAATCATTCGAGGAGAAATGGATCACTAGTACTTGTCAATAATGTATGTCTCATTATGAGTAATTGTCTTGACCAGATCTCTACCAAATGATCAGGCGAGATAACGTATGGCTTTTCGAGGAAGAGTGCATGAGACATCAACGGCTACATCTGATTAGTAATGAATGTCTCATTTTTAGCAATTTACACTACCCATCTGTATGTGTGACGTGTTCTGTGTGCGTGTGCATCGGTGTCGTGCTGTGTGTGTTGTCTTGGGTGGCCACAACACAGGGTAATGCACAAAGCATTCCCCTCCTGAAGGAAGAGTGACACGACGTGGCCACTCAGGAGTAACACACAAACAATCCCCCGCCTCCCCCACCACCCCCCCCCCCGCATCCTCCACCCCGGAGCAACAGTGATGTGTGTGGCCACTTTCAGGTCATGCACAAAGCATTTCCCTCCTGGAGCAACAGTGACACCGGGCAGCCCCTTGGAGTAAGACACAAATCATTTCCTCACGGAGCACCAGTTGCACAAACTGAGTTTAATAATAATAATAATAATAATAATAATAAAACTAAACAAAAATAGATAGGTAGATTTCCAGTGATTAGAAGGGGTAGCAAACAGAAGAAGGCAGATTGCTAAGCAACTACAAATACGCACGCATACTGAGCCTAAGATCTTCAAGAGACTGGATTCAAGAAGTAATTTCCCATCCTACATGTCTTTCGGCAACTTGAAGAGTTTCTGTAGCTTAGACTTCCCGTTGTTTCTCTTTACAGACTACACTCCTGTTTTAGGCTGGACTTCCCCTTCTCATTTCCTTTGTCTCTTCAGGTACTTTCAGCAGCCTTTCTACTGCCCTGCGTGATTTTCGTCCGCTCCGACTTTTCCATGGCTCCCGAGACCTCCCTTGTGGGAATGCACAGCTACCCGTGTCCTGTGAAGGGACACGGCACGAGGAGAGAAGAGGAGAGAAGAGAAAGAGAGAGCTGGCGAACACAGGAGAGAAAACAGAGAAACATGAGAGCAAGGCGAGCAACTCACCACCTGGAGTCATCCTCTTGGATCCAACCTTCAGTTGTGGAGAAGACACCGTTCCTGACCAGAGAAACGAGCAGCCTCTGAAAATGGGACCTTTTCTCCCTCGTAAGCACAGCTGATCAGGAACCTTTGCTTACAAACCGAACCCTAATGGACGGGGCTTCCCGACCCGGACTCAGGTGGGGCGTGAGCAGAGTCCTCACCAAACCAGACACTTCTCTCACCGAGACTGCGGCTAACCCTTGGGGGACACCCACTATTTACCTCTCTCCATTATGAAAACGGACCATTTATACCTATCCTTTGTTTCCTATCTTTTAACCAGTTACCAATCCATGAGAGCACTTTCCCTCTTATCCTGTGGCAGCTTACTTTGCGTAAGATCCTTTGGTGAGTGACCTTTGTTAGGGGGCTTATTCCTTCACCCACTCACTTCCCTGGTCCTTCTCGCATGAACAGAGAGCAACAATACCCGAAGTCCAAAGGTGCAAACAATTCGATGTTTATTGGGGTGAACTTCCAGCAAGCATGATTCCAGTTTCCTTCCTTAGTATCCTCCTTCCCAGCTCTGACACCACAGAGCCTTACACCTGTGTCCCTGTTCCCATTCCTGCCCTTAGCCAAACATGATTCCAATTTCCTTACTCCCATTTCCTGTTCCCATTTCCCTCTTTAGCAAAACATGATTCCAATTTCCTTACCCCCATTCCCTGTTCCCATCTCCCTCACCCACATGCCCACGCCCACCCACTTCCTCATTGACTACAGATTATATAGTAAAACTTGAGTTCTGCTTAGCTATACCTTAACCAATCATTTTCCTGAAATGTAACTAACCAATCCTAACATATTGTAACATGATTATGTAACCAATTATATCCCACCACCTTAATTAGTTTACACCTAGCAAAATTAATTATACAGCAGACAGGAACAATCACAGAACCAGACAGAGATTATACAGACAAACAATAGCAAAGTGGGAACTATAATGACAAGACAATACAGAAGTGAGGATTTCACATCCCAGCTATTGATAAGTGAGTTCTTGCCAGACAGGATGCTATCAAACTAAGTTTCCTTTTACATTTTCTAGGCACTTCCCTTTCTCTGGAGGTGATAGGAATACAATCCTGTCCTGATAGTACCTAACAGCCCAATAGCACCTTATTTCAATATGACTAGTTTGGAATGTGAGGATGTGACTGTTTGCTTCCCAGTTTATGGCTGCCTCTGCTGCTTAGCCAAAGGCCTTAGCCTAAGAACAGGGCCTCAGACTGTCACAGTAAGAGAAGGCCCTTACACCAGCAGACAGTGATTTTGATTCTCTCTTTTATACCTCTATAATTAGCCAAGTGATAAGAATACACCTAAATTCTTAGAGTATAGGCCTTTACAGACAGGCCTGAATATCTATATCCTAACAACCTTGTCAAAGGCTTTCTGAAAATCTAAGTACACTATATCCACTGGATCCCTTTGGTCCACATGCTTATTGACCCCCTCAAAGAATTCTAGTAGATTGGTGAGGCATGATTTCCCTTTACAAAACCCATTGTTTTCCTCAACAAATTATGTTCATCTATGTATCTGACAATATTGTTCTTTACTATATTTTCAACCAGTTTGCCCAGTACTGAAGTCAGGCTTCCAGGCCTGTAATTGCTGGGATCACCTCTGGAGCCCTTTTTAAAATTAGCTATCCTCGAGGCATCTGGTACAGAACTGATTTAAATGTTAGGTTACAGACTACAGTTAGTAGTTCTGCAATTTCACATCTGAGTTCCTTCAGAACTCTTGGGTGATACCATCTGATCCTGGTGACTTATTGATGTTTAATTTATCAATTTGTTCCAAAATCTCCTTGAATGATACCTCAATTTGGAACAGTTCCTCAGATCTGTCACCTAAAAAAAAATGGCTCAAGTTTGAGAATCTCCCTCACATCCTCAGCTGTGAAGACCAATGCAAAGAATTCAGTTAGTTTCTCTGCAATGGCCTTATTGTCCTTGAGTGCTCCTTTAGCATCTCAATTGTCCAGTGGCCCCACTGGTTGTTTAGCAGGCTTCCTGCTTCTTATGTACTTTAAAAAAAATTGCTATTACTTTCTGAGTCTTTGGCTAACTGTTCCTCAAATTCTTTTCTGGCCTTTCTAATTTAATTTTTACATTTCATTTGCCAGTGTTTATGCTCCTTTCTATTTTCCTCATGAGGATTTAACTTCCACTTTTTAAAGGATGCCTTTTTGCCTCTGTAGTGATGCTGGTTCTGGCGGGACCCAACTGAGAGTGCCAATTCAGGACAAATTGCTTCAAGCAGGGCAGTCACAGCCCAAGGCTGGGGTTTTTCCACCTCTATGGCAAACCAAACCAGCCAAATAGAGAAGACTTTGGTCTCACCCCACTGGCTAACCATAAGTCACATAAACAATTCCCTTAGATACTCCAGTTTCCCTGTATCTCCACCAGTGCCACTCGTTATGGGGATGAATGGCTATGAAAACCAATACCTCAGTAAAAGAAAAAAGGTTCTCTTGATCCCAAAGGACCAAGCCCCAGACCCAGGTCAATATACAAATCAGATCTTACCCACAAATCACGCTGTTGCCAATCCTTTAGAATCTAAAATCTAAAGGCTTATTCATAAAAGGAAAAGCTATAGATGGTTAAATGGAATCAATTACATACAGTAATGGCAAAGTTCTTGGTTCAGGCTTGTGGCAGTGATGGAATAAACTGCAGGTTCAAATCAAGTCTCTGGAGTACATCCACAGCTGGGATGGGTCATCAGTCCTTTGTTCAAAGCTTCCGTGCAAAGTTCCTCTAGAGGTATGAAGCAGGATTGAAGACAAGATGGAGGAGCTGCAGGAGCTTTTTATATTCTCTTGCCATGTGGTCTCTGCTTTCTTTGTCCCAAAGACAAGCTGTCCATCACATGGCATGGAAAAACCTCAGAGTTCTGTCCATAGGCATGTCCCTGCATACATTGCTGAGTCACAAGGCATGTCTGCCTTCTCTCAATGGATCAGTTGTGTAGCTGATGGTCCTTAGTGGGCCATCCAGAAGGCTAGGCACAGCTGACACCAACTTGCCTGGGGTGTCACCCAGAAGCATAGCATAAGTTTGAAATACAGACAGTATAGAGCCAATATTCATAACTTTAACCACAAAAATGATACACACATATAGACACCATAATCATAATCAGCAAACCATAACCTTGTCTTAGACACCTGATTTGACCCCCTTTATACAAGATTTGGTGCCACTACAGGATCTTGGTTGCAACAATGTTCTATATGGGCCCAGTTCAAGTCAATAACATCACAGCCTCTCACTGTTTCTTTTACTTTTTTGGTTCTCTTACTATGTTTTTTAATTTGGGGTATACATTTAAGTTGAGCATCTATTATGGTGTCTTTAAAAAGTTTCCACCCAGCATGCAGAGATTTCACATTTGACACTGTACCCTTTAATTTCTGTTTAACTAACCTCCTCATCTTTGTGTAGTTCCCCCTTTCTGAAATTAAATGCTACCAGGTTAGGCTGCTATGGTGTTTTTCCTGCCACAGGGATATTAAACTTAATTACATTATGGTCACTATTACCAAGCGGTCCAGCTATATTCACCTCTTGGACCAGATCCTGCTCCACTTTGGACTAAATCAAGAATTGCCTTTCCTCTGGTGGGTTCTAGGACCAACTGCTCCAAGAAGCAGCCATTTAAGGTGTCAAGAAACTTTATCTCTGCATCCTGGACCCAGTCAATATGGGGATAATTGAAATCCCTTATTTATTATTGAGGTTTTTTTTAATTTTAATAGCCTCTCTAATTTCCCTGAGCATTTCACAGTTCCTGTCACCATCCTGGTTAGGTGGTGGGTAATATATCCCTACTACTATGCTCTAACAAGAAGACTATGGCATTTCTATCCAGACATTCTATGGTACAGTTTGATTCATTTACTATTTTTACTTCACTTGGATTCTATGCTTTCTTTCACATATAATGCCACTCCCCCACCAGCACGACCTGTTTTGTCCTTCTGATATATTTTGTACCCTGGTATTACTGTATCCCATCGATTATCCTCATTCCACCAAGTTTCTGTGATACCTATATCAATAGCCTCATTTAATACGAGGCATTCTAATTCACCCATTTTATTATTTAGACTTCTAGCATTGGTATATCAGCACTGTAAAAACTTGTCTCCTTTTAGCTGTCTGCCATTACACAATGTAATTGAATGGGACTCTTTTATTATTATTATTTGATTGTTTCTGATCAGACCCTGCCTGTATTTTATCATTTTCCATCCTCTTGTCCTCACTAGGAGATAGAGATTCTCTATTAATAGATCCTCCCCTAAGGGATGTCCGAACCACGTGCTCCTCCGCACCTGTCAGCTTTCCCCCAGCCCTTAGTTTAAAAACTGCTCTACAACCTTTTTAATGTTAAGTGCCAGCAATCTGGTTCCATTTTGGTTTAGGTGGAGCCCATCCTTCCTGTATAGGCTCCCCGTTTCCCAAAAGTTTCCCCAGTTCCTAATAAATCTAAACCCCTCCTCCCTACACCATCGTCTCATCCACGTATTGAGACTCTGCAGTTCTGCCTGTCTAACTGGCCCTGTGCATGGAATGGGAGCATCTCAGAGAATGCTGTTGTGGAGGTCCTGGACTTCAGTCTCTTACCTAGCAGTCTAAATTTGGCCTCCAACACCTCTCTCCTATCCTTCCCTATGTCATTGGTACCTATACGTACCACAACCACCGGCTCCTCCCCAGCACTACACATAAGTCTATCTAGATGTCTCGAGAGATCCGCAACTTTCGCACCAGGCAGGCAAGTCACCATGCGGTTCTCTCAGTCATCACAAACCCAGCTATCTATGTTTCTAATGATCAAATTACCCATTACTAATACCTGTCTCTTTCTAATAGCTGGAGTTCCCTCCCCCGGAAAGGTATCCTTAGTGTGAGAGGATACCACATCATCATTTGGAAGGAGGGTCCCTACTGTGGGATTGTTTCCCTCTGCTCCAGTTAGATGTTCTCCTTCCCTGGGACTTTCATCCTCCTCAACAGCACAGTGGCTGTCCAACTGGGGGTGGGTAAGAGACAGTAAGGTAAGAGACAATAAAGAGACAAAATGTAAGGAATGAAAGAAGCAAATTATGTGCAGGGCAGAGCAGCTGTTTGGGTTTGGAAGGGGTTTTTTTTAGAACAAACATTAAGATTTTTCTCATTTCTCATTCCCAGGAACGTCTAATGAAAACCTGGCAATTAGGATCAATTAAGGTAACATCTGGCATGAAAGTTTAGATCCAGATGTGACCTGCATTAATATGACAAAACTCTATTCTGTGCTATGCAGGCGCCCTCCTTCCTTCTATTCTTTCTGTTTGTGGCTCTGAGTGAGATGCCATCAGGGCTGGGAGGTGCCTGATAGCAGGTTAGAACTGGAACATTGCCAATAATCATCATCAGAATCACTTATGATGCCATCGAATCCATAAGAGCTTTGCAGTATGAAATGCAACATTCAGAAGGGGGACGAGGCAGCCATTTTACAGTTCCACAGGGAGTTTAGGATAGAAAATTAAAGTGGATTCCACATCCAACTGCGATGGCAGAGGGGATATTAGAGACGTAAAATGGGATCACCTGAGTGGGTAGCTAGCCAAGACATCAAGATAACATATTAGTAGTTCCATGTATAGGAGGGTCTTGTGGGGAACAAGGAGAGGACACCAGTGGGCAAGGGTCTGTGGGAGTAAGGCGATTGGGCAGGCCTCTTGCATGTAGAGAGTCCCACTCCGCCCTGTCACTTGAAACCATGTGATTTTTAGTCTCCATTCTCCCAAAACACACCTCCCTGCTACCTAGCCACAGTGATGGCAGATCAAGTGGGAATGCATGGCTGTCAAAGCAGGTGGTGTAAAATACTGCCTTTTGGGCATTTATGCATGCATATAAAACTGCCCCATTGCCTCTGTGACTGGGGCCTATGCAAGACAAAAGTCCTACTGCCACTACTGACAGATGATGAGGCTTCTCCTTCAGCCTGTGTTTTGGGAGTCCAAGGTCCTAGGTTGTAACTGCATCCATGATGCCTGTATGTATCTGACTGCCTTCCTTTCTCACCCCAGCCCCATCATGGAGGCTGCATCATCTTTTCGTGATATTATGGAAAGGGAAAGTTTTATAATTAGAACAGTGCTGACGCACCTTGTTATTATCAAGATCTGCGGTTTGCTGTGGCAGCGTTTTGACTAGGGACTTTTGCAGGGTGGAGGGTGCATATAATGGACAACTAGGGACTTTAGTAGGCCCTTTGGTTTTTTTTTAGTTAGAGATTGGCCTAGTCCATTATCTGTGTCAAGTGCCACAGCCTAGCATATGTAAATGCTTTTAGCTTAAGCCAAGTCTTACAGGATACCGGCCTGTAGGCCTCTTGCATTACAGCTCTTGCATATGTTGCATATAGTGCATAGACTGTGCCGCAGAATGGGAAGGGGTCAGGTCAACAGCAAGGTTAACAGCGATTTCCCCCACACCAATAAAGGACATTGGGGCCCTCTGACCTACCAGATCCACCTCTTTTTCCTCTGGGATGCTGACTACACCCACATCTGCCTCACTTTCTCCCCCGTCATCGCAAGGTCCAAGAGCACTGACTCCTTGGAGAAGATAAAATGTAAAGATGCAGAAAATAAGGGGCTCTTCTCTGAGCCTTAACACTTTTCCCCTTGTTTAATGATTAGTGAGTTTAGCACTGGTGGAAGGTGCCAGCTCGACAGCCCCTGGAGAATGAATCATAGAAATGAAGGACCGGAAGAGACCTCAATAGGTCATCTAAGTCCAGTCCTCTGCATTGAGGCAGGACTAAGTATTATTCTAGACCACCCTGACAGGTGGTTGTCTAACCTGTTCTTAAAAACCTCCAATGACAGAGATTCCACAACCTCCCTAGGTAATTTGTTTCAGACCTTAAGTAGGAAAAATGTCCTAACTGGAAGGGTAATCTCCCTTGCTACAATTTAAGCCCATTACTTCTTGTCCTGTCCTCAGTGGACAAGGAGAACAATTTACCCCCCTCCTCTTTATAACAACCCTTGACATAGGTGAAGCCCCGTCAGTCTTCTCTTCTCCAGACTAAACAAACCTGATTTTTTCAATCTTTCCTCATAGGTCATGTTTTCTAGACCTTTAATCATTTTTGTTGCTCTCCTCTGGACTTTCTCCAATTTGTCCACATCTTTCCTGAAGTTTGGTGCCCAGAACTGGACACCGTACTACAGCTGAGGCTAACTGAGGCTATCAGTGCTAACTATTGTGGAAGAATTACTTCTCACACCTTGCTTACAGTACTTCTGCTAATACATCCCAGAATGAGGTTTGCTTTTTTTTGCAACAGTATTACCTTGCTGACTCAAACGTAGCTTGTGATCCCCTATAACCCTTAGATCCTTTTCTGCAGTTCTCCTTCCTAGGGAGTCATTTCTCATTTTATATTTTTGCAATTGCTTATTCCTTCCTAAGTACAGTACTTTGCATTTGTCCTTACTGAATTTCATCCTATTTATTTCAGACCATTTCTCCAGTTTGTCAAGATCATTTTGAATTCTAATTCTGCCCTCCAAAGTGTTTGCAATCCCTCTCAGTTTGGTATCATCCACAAACCTTATAAGTTTACTCTGTGCCATTCCCAAATCATTTATAAAGATATTGAACAGAAGACCCCGAACAGATTCATGCAGGACCCCACTTGATTTCCCTGGCCAGCTTGACTGTGAACCATTGATAACTACTCTCTGAATCCAGTTTTCCAACCAGTTGTGCATCCACCTTGCAGTAGGTTCATTTGGCTATATTTCCCTAGTTTGCTTATGACAAAGTCATGAGAATCAAAAACCTTACTAAAGCCAAGATGTATCACATCTACTGCTCTCCCCATCCACAAGGCTTTTTACCCAGTCCAAGAAGGATATTCTCTCTCTATTTCCCCAGAGCTGGAGGCAAAGGAAGCTTATGTCCCCTCTCCAAAGAGCTTTACCCTGCTCTCCCCTTGAAGGTGCCAGTGAGGATGTCTATTGGTCCTAGCTATGATGAGGTTTTACCCGTGTGGCTAGCACTAGGGACTGGACTCAAACTCCTACATAATTTCACACAGGGGCTCCAGAATGGCTGCCAGACGGGAGCATTCAGTCACTACTGAGCCACCTTGGAAGTGGTGCCTTAAAGGTGAAACCCCAGGGCCGGCCTTAGGCACGGGGCAACAGCCTGGGGCACCATTACAAACGGGGCACCTCTGGAGCAGGTTTGCACCTCTGGAGCAGGTTTGCACCTCCCTCTGCTGGCATCTGCAGCCCTGCCTTGGAGCCACCCCTGGCCAGCTGCTCCCAGGAGCTTCCTGTCTGCTGTAAGGATGGGGGGGGGAGGGGCTCCGATGTCACGGTTTCCCCTGCCTCCCGACCCATTGTTCTCTAAAATGTCTCTTTTTAAATGTCTCCCTTCTTTCCCTCCAACAGCTGCAAATATTTCAACGCTCCCCCTATCATCTCCGTCCCAGAGGCTATCAAAGATTAAAAGCTGAAAAAAAAACACTCGCAATGAAATGTTCTCTGAACTCATGCAAGCCTCCCACGCTGAGGGAGACAATGTTAGAGTCCAGGAAAGCACAAAATGAATGTGAGGAGAGGAGGGATGAGCGAGAGGAGAGGAGGGACAAGCGAGAGGAGAGGTGGCGTCAGCGTGATACAGAGGCGGCAGGATGCAATGCTGAGGCTACTGGAGGATCAAACTGATATGCTCCGGTGTATGGTTGAAGTGCAGGAAAGGCAACAGGAGCACAGACCGCTGCTGCAGTCCCTGTGTAACCAACCGCCCTCCTCCCCAAGTTCCATGGCCTCCTCACCCAGATGCCCAAGAACGCGGTGGGGGGGCCTCCGGGCACCCAACCACTCCACCCCAGAGGACTGCCCAAGCAACCGAAAGCTGGCATTCAATAAGTTTTGAAGTACAGTGTGGCCTTGTCCTTCCAGGGGATGGCCAGGATCCCCTGGGGGACTAACTTGAAGGGGAAAGGAGTCCAGGAGAGCTGGCTGTATTTCAAGGAATCCCTGTTGAGGTTACAGGGACAAACCATCCCGATGAGTCGAAAGAATAGTAAATATGGCAGGCGACCAGCTTGGCTTAATGGTGAAATCTTAGCGGATCTTAAACATAAAAAAGCTTACAAGAAGTGGAAGGTTGGACATATGACCAGGGAAGAGTATAAAAATATTGCTAGGGCATGTAGGAATGTTATCAGGAGGGCCAAATTGCACCTGGAGCTGCAGCTAGCCAGAGATGTCAAGAGTAACAAGAAGGGTTTCTTCAGGTATGTTGGCAACAAGAAGAAAGCCAAGGAATGTGTGGGCCCCTTACTGAATGAGGGAGGCAAACTAGTGACAGAGGATGTGGAAAAAGCGAATGTACTCAATGCTTTTTTTGCCTCTGTCTTCACTAATAAGGTCAGCTCCCAGACTGCTACGCTGGGCATCACAAAATGGGGAAGAGATGGCCAGCCCTCTGTGGAGATAGAGGTGGTTAGGGACTTTTTAGAAAAGCTGGACGTGCACAAGTCCATGGGGCCGGACGAGTTGCATCCGAGAGTGCTGAAGGAACTGGCGGCTGTGATTGCAGAGCCATTGGCCATTATCTTTGAAAACTCGTGGCGAACCGGGGAAGTCCCGGATGACTGGAAAAAGGCTAATGTAGTGCCAATCTTTAAAAAAGGGAAGAAGGAGGATCCTGGGAACTACAGGCCAGTCAGCCTCACTTCAGTCCCTGGAAAAATCATGGAGCAGGTCCTCAAAGAATCAATCCTGAAGCACTTGCATGAGAGGAAAGTGATCAGGAACAGCCAGCATGGATTCACCAAGGGAAGGTCATGCCTGACTAATCTAATCGCCTTCTATGATGAGATTACTGGTTCTGTGGATGAAGGGAAAGCAGTGGATGTATTGTTTCTTGACTTTAGCAAAGCTTTTGACACGGTCTCCCACAGTATTCTTGTCAGCAAGTTAAGGAAGTATGGGCTGGATGAATGCACTACAAGGTGGGTAGAAAGCTGGCTAGATTGTCGGGCTCAACGGGTAGTGATCAATGGCTCCATGTCTAGTTGGCAGCCGGTATCAAGTGGAGTGCCCCAAGGGTCGGTCCTGGGGCCGGTTTTGTTCAATATCTTCATAAATGATCTGGAGGATGGTGTGGATTGCACTCTCAGCAAATTTGCGGATGATACTAAACTGGGAGGAGTGGTAGATACGCTGGAGGGGAGGGATAGGATACAGAAGGACCTAGACAAATTGGAGGATTGGGCCAAAAGAAATCTGATGAGGTTCAATAAGGATAAGTGCAGGGTCCTGCACTTAGGACGGAAGAACCCAATGCACAGCTACAGACTAGGGACCGAATGGCTAGGCAGCAGTTCTGCGGAAAAGGACCTAGGGGTGACAGTGGACGAGAAGCTGGATATGAGTCAGCAGTGTGCCCTTGTTGCCAAGAAGGCCAATGGCATTTTGGGATGTATAAGTAGGGGCATAGCGAGCAGATCGAGGGACGTGATCGTTCCCCTCTATTCGACATTGGTGAGGCCTCATCTGGAGTACTGTGTCCAGTTTTGGGCCCCACACTTCAAGAAGGATGTGGATAAATTGGAGAGAGTCCAGCGAAGGGCAACAAAAATGATTAGGGGTCTGGAACACATGAGTTATGAGGAGAGGCTGAGGGAGCTGGGATTGTTTAGCCTGCAGAAGAGAAGAATGAGGGGGGATTTGATAGCTGTTTTCAACTACCTGAAAGGGGGTTCCAAAGAGGATGGCTCTAGACTGTTCTCAATGGTATCAGATGACAGAACGAGGAGTAATGGTCTCAAGCTGCAGTGGGGGAGGTTTAGATTGGATATTAGGAAAAACTTTTTCACTATGAGGGTGGTGAAACACTGGAATGCGTTACCTAGGGAGGTGGTAGAATCTCCTTCCTTGGAGGTTTTTAAGGTCAGGCTTGACAAAGCCCTGGCTGGGATGATTTAACTGGGAATTGGTCCTGCTTTGAGCAGGGGGTTGGACTAGATGACCTTCTGGGGTCCCTTCCAACCCTTATATTCTATGATTCTATGATTCTATTCCATCCTCCCCTCCTCCCCCACCCGTCCAGGGCTACCTTGGCAGTTATCCTCCCATTTGTGTGACAAATTAATAAAGAATGCATGGTTTCAGAGTAGCAGCCGTCTTAGTTTGTATCCGCAAAAAGAAAAGGAGTACTTGTGCCACAAGTACTCCTTTTCTTTTTAAAGAATGCATGAATTTGAAACAACAATGACTTTATTGCCTCTGCAAGCGGTGATCAAAGGGGAGAGAGGAGGGCGGTTGGCTTACAGGGAAGTAGAGTGAACCACGGGGGCGGGTTTTCATCAAGAAACAAACAGAACTTTCACACTGTAACCTGGCCAGTCATGAAACTGGTTTTCAAAGTTTATCTGATGCGCAGAGCGCCCTGTTGTGCTCTTCTAACAGCCCTGGTGTCTGGCTGCGCATAATCAGTGGCCAGACAATTTGCCTCAACCTCCCACCCCGCCATAAACATCTCCTCCTTACTCTCACAGATACTGTGGAGCACACAGCAAGCAGTAATAACAATGGGAATATTGGTTTCGCTGAGGTCTAACCAAGTCAGTAAATTGCACCAGCGCGCTTTTGAACGACCAAATGCCCATTCTACCACCATTCTGCACTTGCTCAGCCTATAGTTGAACAGCTCCTGACTACTGTCCAGGGTGCCTGTGTATGGCTTCATGAGCCATGGCATTAAGGGGTAGGCTAGGTCCCAAGGACAACTATAGGCATTTCAACATCCCCAATGGTTATTTTCTGGTCTGAAAGTAAGTCCCTTGCTGCAGTTTTTCCCACAGACCAGAGTTCCTAAAGATGCCAGTGTCATGTACCTTTCCCGGCCATCCCACGTTAATGTTGATGAAACATCCCTTGTGATCCACCAGTGCTTGCAGCACCACTGAAAAGTATCCCTTTCGGTTTATGTACTGGCTGCCTTGGTGGTCCAGTCCCAAGATAGGGATAAGAGTTCTGTCTATCGCCCCACCACAGTTAGGGAATCCCACTGCAGCAAAGCCATCCACTATGACCTGCACATTTCCCAGAGTCACTACCCTTGATAACAGTAGCTCAGTGATCGCGTTGGCTACTTGCATCACAGCAGCCCTCACAGTAGATTTGCCCACTCCAAATTGATTCCCGACTGAATCATAGAATACCAGGGTTGGAAGGGACCTCAGGAGGTCATCTAGTCCAACCCCCTGCTCAAAGCAGGACCAATCTCCAACTAAATCATCCCAGCCAGGGCTTTGTCAAGCCTGACCTTAAAAATATCTAAGGAAGGAGATTCCACCACCTCCCTAGGTAACACATTCCAGCGTTTCACCACCCTCCTTGTGAAAAAGTTTTTCCTAATATCCAAACTAAACCTCCCCCACTGCAACTTGAGACCATTACTCCTTGTCCTGTCCTCTTCCACCACTGAGAATAGTCTAGAACCATCCTCTCTGGAACTACCTCTCAGGTTCACAGGTAACCCACAAAAAAAGGCGCAAAATGATTGTCTGCCATTGCTTTCATGGAGGGAGGGAGGGGATGGGGGCCTGACATGTACCCAGAACCACCCTTGACAATGTTTTTTGCCCCATCAGGCATTGGGATCTCAACCCAGAATTCCAATGTGCGGCGGAGACTGCGGGAACTGTGGGATAGCTACCCACAGTGCAACGGTCCAGAAGTCGACGCTAGCCTCGGTACCGTGGATGCACTCTGCCGACTTAATGGTCTTAAGTGGGGACACACACAATCAACTGTATAAAATCGCTTTCTAAAAATTTGACTTCAATAAATTCGACCTAATTTCATAGTTTAGCCATACCCTGCCAGCTAATTCCTAAATTACCTGAAAAAACACTAGAATTTTCAGGTGCCTAAGTAGTCCCTGGAATCATGTTTAAAGTTTCCTCCCACCCTCCCCAAATCTGAAATGGTGCCACAGGTGAGCTAGGAGTGGCCAAAGGGCTGCAGGAGGGCCATGGGCTCTGGCAAGCTGCAGCCTACGTGTGACAGTGTGAAGCCTGCCTTGAGCCACATGCCACGCATCAGGCACCACAAGCCACAGCAGCAGCGCATATGCCATGCCACCCTTATTTCTGTGCTGCTGTGGCAGTGGCATTGCCTTCAGAGCTGGGTGCCTGGCCAGCACCAGCCAGTATCAGGCCGTCCTGCCCATGCTTAATTTGAGCCACAGCTGAGCTCTGGGATCTCTTTTAATACAAATTAAACACTGTGGGAGGCAATGGGGCCCAGAGGTGATGCGGTGGGGGAAGCCCAGGGAGCCAGGAGTGATGGGGTGCGCCAAAATACAAGTTCATCCAGGGTGCCACTTTCCCTAAGGCCGGCCCTGTGAAAGCCTCTGTATCCTATTCCCAGATCTTGTGAAGCAGCCCATCCACCCTGAACTGAGGCCAAATTGGAACCAGCGCCCTAGATATGAAAGGCCCAGTGTCCCATACCCTGATTCCCTTGAGCCAGCCAGCCAGTCCCCACCAACCTGAGGCCAAACTGGAACTGGTGCCCCAGATATGAAAGTCCCTGTTATCCTGTTCCCCAAACTCTTGATCTAACAATAAACCCTGAGCACAACAAAACAGCTTCACTAGTAACAGACTATTCCATTGTCGCTGCACATGGAAAGAGAGATGAGGAAAAGGAAACAGGGCTGTAAGAAGAGATGAAGGCTCATGGATTTTGGAGCACTTTGTAATGCGGGTTTCTAAAGCACCATGAGCCTCCCTCAATCAGAGTGACAAGGCCGCCTCATGAGCCTTTCTAACACATTAGGTTATGGAAGCGTGACGTACAGCTAAATGTTTCTGTTCCTGAACGTCAGCACTACGAATGCGACACCCTGTAAACCCAGCAGAGAGGGACCTCGGGGACACTTACAATGTTGTCATGAAGCGTGACAAATTAACAGTCAAGCTGAAACAGAAACTCTCTAATATCAACTCTTTAAATTAACTGTCCCCCATCCCCTACTCCTCAAATCAAACGCAGTGAGACAAGCCACTGCCCATAACGAGCCATCATTTGTGTTTCAATTACACCAGCATCCAGAGAGAGGCACCCTCTGCTCACAGCAAAGGAATGAAGAACAGTCACCTTCTGACTGGCCACGAATACTTTTCTTTAATATTAAAAACTGTTAGCAAGCGAATTTAAAGGTTGGTGAAAGGTGCCAGCTTGGCATTCCCCAAACATGGAGTCCTTCATTTATCATCAAAGCAGGTACAGCTGGGCAGTAGCAAAATAAACTTTCCCCCCAGTTGGTACATGGTCTGCATCAGTGTGCCTCAGTCGGTGGAATCCCTTGTAGGGGAAATCAAGAATTTAGTCTACATGGACCAGATTTTAAAGGTATTTGGGCACCTAACTCCCCACTGATTTGAAATCGGTGCCTATAGCCCATTTGGCCTTTGCATCTCTGCCAAGGCTGCCAGCACAGGAGCAGACAGTGGTGATAATCATAATGTGGAACTGGCCTGTGACAGGTTGGGTAACAGAAACCCCCTTGGGACTGCGACCTGATGTGCTAAGACTACCTCTGAGCCCATTTTCCCAGCCAGCTTGGGACTTCAGTACTTTGTCTTGCTGAGGCAGACATGCTAGACTGTTGCAAACACAGATCCAGGTCTGAATCATGTCCCCCGAAAGCTGCAGATTTAACTGAAAACGGCTTAGAAAGTGCTCCTGTCTCTAGCACCCAGGTACCCAGTTTCCAATGGGGTCCAAACCCCAAATAAATCCATTTTACTCTGTATAAAGCTTATACAGGGTAAACTCATAAATTATCTGCCCTTTTTAACACTGATAGAGAGATATGCACAGCTGTTTGCTCCCCCAGGTATTAGTCACTAACTTCAGTAATAAGCAAAAAGTGATTTTATTAAGAATAAAAATTAGGATTTAAGTGGTTCCAAGTAATAACAGACAGAACAAAGTAAGTTACCAAGCAAAATTAAACAAACCACGCAAGTCTAAGCCTAATACATTAAGGAACTGATTACAAATAAAATCTCACCCTCAGAGATGTTCCAATAAGCTTCTTTCACAGACTAGAGTCCTTTCTAGTCTGGGCCCAATCCTTTCCCCTGCGATCATATTTAAAAGTTGCTTTGGAATTTCTCTCAATTTGAATTCACAGCTGAAAAAAAAGCAGGCTAGACTCTCGCAAAGCGATTTAGCAATCTGCTCACTCAAACAGACCCACCTGAGGTTTTGCATTTCTAGAGCATGTGCCCTAGTCACAGAATGAGGGAAGTGAGAGATGGAAAGCTCTATTAGGCCAGGTGCTATCTTGTCCAGGTCCAGCATAGAGCACCCCAAAACTCGGGCATTTAAGGTCTCATCTAGGAGACCCCCCCGCAAGGTGTAGGTAAACCTCCCTGTAATCATCTATGATTCGGGTCTGAAATCTCTAGGGACTGAAATCCTAAGAAGGTTGTTTGCTCCCTCCACATTTCTGAGCACAGGCAAGGTCTTGTTTGCTTCGCATTAGTATTAATGATCCTGTGGGCTGCTTTTTGTAAGAGTCAGGATTTGCTCTGGTACCCTCAGCTAAAATTTCCTTTCCCCCCACTCCTCTCTGTTGTGCTCTACTTCAGAAGAGGCTGCATTTCATTGGTGAAATTAAATCCAAAGGGAAGCAAGATCCACACCTAGACATCATCACTCCCAATGCTAATTAACAACTCCCAGTGGCATAACTACCCCACCCAGAGCAGAAAAAAGCCAAGCCTACAGCAAAACTTAAAACACCACTGGAGAGATCCAAAACAATGAGTTAGACTGCTACAGGACTATCACACTAGCAGATACTTCACTACAGTAAAACATGCAAACCTGAGGCTGATTCTCAACAAATCAGTAACCATAAACTAGATGTGGAAACTGGGAGACACGGTTCCAAGCTTGAGAGAAGTGACAGTGTAGCCAACGTGACACAGGCGGCGAGATTGAGAGAGAGGCTTCATACTGCAATGTCTGAAATAAGAGGGAGTACCAGAGAAATTTCCTCAAAGTATCAGGAATCACAAAAGACTTCTCATCCCAAAGCTAGAGCAGCATTCCACTAGCACAGGACTGAACTGCAGTGGCAAATGGACACAGGATAAAAGTCCTAACCCGGTGTGATGCCCCCTCCTGGATAGATGGTATCTGCCTCGGAGACAGACTTGACAGCCATTCTCTTTTACACTTTGGCAATACTCTGTATATAGCTTGTCATGCCAATAAAGCCCTACTGAATTGAAAAATGCAGTTTGGTGATCTACATTCTGCCCAGCATCTCTCCTCCCCTGCCACCCAATGGCCAGCTCATTGCTGAGTGGTGGTAATGCCACATGACCAGCAGCTCCCCACTTCTCTCCCTCTCACTTCTCCTTCTGCTGCTGCTTTAGAAACAGCACAGCTTATTAGTGGACAATGAAGGGACTGAACAATCATATGCAATGGGGGGAGGGGGAGCAGGCCTTGGAGGAGGACAGGCAGTCATGGATTCTATAATAAACTGCTGAGTGTACCACTGCCCCCACTGGATGGACTCGAATGATTCAGACATGCTTCTTAGCCCCTGCACTGCTAGAAGCTGAGGGAGTCTCCTTTCACTCAAGTGTTAGGGGCCTGACCTTCTGGAGCAGGAGGAACTACGGGTACATCTTCACTGCAATTGGGACAACACACATAGGCATACCCAAGCTAGCTTGGATCGAACTAGCTTGCTACAAATAGCAGTGTAACTGCCGCAGCATGGCCAGCAGCATGGGGCTAGCTGCCTGTATATGTAGCTAGGGGCCAAGGCAGGATTGTCCTCAGCCAGCTAGCCCACGCTGCTGCAACTACACTGCTATTCTTAGCAAGCCAACTCAATTAAAGCTAGCTTGGATATGCCAACACATGCCTCCTGACTTCTGTGTACACATATTCTGAGTTCTAGATCTGCCTCTGGTGTGTGGCTCTGAGCCACCACTATGCACAGCGCAGGACCTCCTGGCGGTCACTAGCCACATGTTCAAATCCAGGCACCTCTAATACTCACGGCCCCATTTTAGATATTCAGAACCCGATCTTCAGAAGTGCTGAGCATCCCCAGCTCCAAATGGTGCCAGCGGGAGTTGTGGGTGCTCTGCAGCTCTGAAAATCAAGCCCAGGGTGCCCCAATATAAGAACCCAAAAAACAGAGTGTCCACCTCTAAAGGGATTTGTTACCGTGAATGGCTAGATAGACAAGGTGGGTGAGGCAATATTGGACCAACTTCTATTGGTGGGAGCGACCTGGGACAGACATGGCTACAACAACTCTGCATACAACAATGGCCAGAGAGACAGACAGGCATGGGGAGACAGCTGCCAACAGGGGAGGTCTACATCCAGCCCTGATGACTCAGAGCACAACAAGGGGGACCAGCAGACAATCAGGCCACACCTGGATGCTGGTATTACAGACCTAATCTTTGGTCCCTTTCATCTTGTCTTCTGTTTCATGCTCCCTTGTCCCTAATCAAACCCTCTGTACTTACTAAATAAAACCTTCCGCGGCTTCATCTCCCAGGGAGCACGCCGTGGATGTGCTTCCCAGTTCAGCCAGCGTTCAGTTGCCTGACAGTGGATGTCATTTCACTGTCGCAGCAGATTGGATTGGAGCAGAAGCTCTGAGCAGAGATGGCTTCGTGCACGTTACATTAGACAGCGATGATCACTGGAACATAAGAGCTAGCGTGAGCTCTGAAGAGCTGCTGCTGGAAATCTGGATGGGTTACTTTGGTAACACAAGTTTCAGAGTAGCAGCCATGTTAGTCTGTATTCACAAAAAGAAAAGGAGTACTTGTGGCACCTGAGAGACGAACAAATTTATTTGAGCATAAGCTTTCGTGAGCTACAGCTCACTTCATCAGATGCATTCATCGGATGCATTTCTGGTAACACACTGAAGGGAAACAATTTGAGGGGGAGGAGGGCTCACAGACCTGGTTATGATAAACATCTACAGCTAGGAGTTTTAAATGATAAGACTGAAGAAAGGAATGATTGAAAAGACAGCATAGATTGGGGGACTGAGAGACCCCCAATTTGAGAGACTGAGCTTTTCACCACTAGAGCATCAGTTCCAATATTGTCTCACATGCGGGAGAAGGACAAGGAATGGGTCTTTCACCTCTAGGACACTGGTTCTGATCCAGCCACACATGGGGAGCACTGGCTGGATGGCTGGCTCTCTCTTGGGAGGCAGGGAATGGGACAGGGGGCCTTTCCCCTCTAAACCAGTGGCTGCATCTGGCATCGTGTCAGAGGTGTTTGGTTAGTTTAGGGAGTAGGATGAAGAGCCTTCCACAACTACAACAGCAGTTCTAATCCAGCCCCGGGTTAATGGCTTTTCTACGACCCCCCGCAAATATTAAAAGTATTTTAAAGGCAGCTGGGTCTCAAGGGTGCCCATGATGAACAAGACTAGCGGATGTCTTCAGCTTTCCTGTATCTTTAATAGGGTGAAGAGTCAGGCTGCACTTCACTCTCTATATCAGGAGGCAATGAAGGTAACACTGGCTTTGATTTAACAAGGTGAGGCCTACACTAGACATTTTTATGTCTGGTATAACTTCCCACCCTCAGAGCTCCAGCAGTGTGCAGAAAGAACCCAGATTGCTGTGTATTAACCACCACTAGTTACACCACTGCACTAGGACCCAAGAGACCTGTCTTCTACTCCTGGCTCTGCCAGAGATCTACTGCATAGCTGTAGGCAAGCCGTCTAGCTAGATTGTTAGCTCTGCGACAGGGACTATCCCTCGCCATGTGTTTGTACAAGGTAGCACTGCAGGTGCTACTGTAATCATAATAGACTTGCTGAGAGCAGGTTAGATCAGCAGTCTGCAACCTTTTTTCATCTGTGAGCCCCTAAAAATTTTGGAATGGAAGTGCAGCCCCCTTTGGAAATGACAGACATAGTCGGCAGACCCCCCATGGACCACAGGTTGAAAACCATGGTTCTATGGCAGTGGTTCCCAAACTGGGGTTTGTGAACCCCTGGGGGTTTGCAAAATGTAGGGAAAAAAATTCCCTAATGGAGGACAGAGCTGTCCCTAGGGACCCCGGGCAGCATGGAGCCAGCAGCCCAGAGCCCCTGGACTTCCAAGAGCTAAGCAGATCAAAGCAATCATATCTATCACACTGAGGAGATTTAAATTTCAAGACTCCTTATAAGAAATGGAAAGGGAGGTGGATATTTTTGCTGTTTTAAAAATTGAATAGGCAGCTAGTATTGTTTTTTAAATGATTATAAAGAACAAGTTTAAGCTTTGTTGTAACGTGCATTGTTTGCCTGGACTGCTCAAGACCTGAATGCTTGTGTAGGAGGAACTCTGAGTTGGCTTCTTAAATACCTTCATGCTGTTTCACATCTGATACTCCTTGATGAAACATAGGAGTCTTGTCTAAAAACAGGCTTATTCAAAGTGATACAAGCTACGAAAGTGAGATCTTGGAAGAGTGTTGCTGTTTTCATAATGTAATAAAAATACTGTAATGATAAATAATAACTAATAATAAATAGTGTGTAATAAGCATGTCATAAAAACAAATTGTGTATTTCCAAGATCGCTGCTTTTATAATTTATACTCAGGTAAAGGAGAAAATCCCTGGAAATATTCATTTTTAGGAGGGGGTTCACGAGACTTGACATTTCAGTGAAAGGTTGGTATTTGTACCAAACCTGGATGCAAACAGGTACAGTTTGGGAACCACTGCTCTATGGGAATGACAACCTTTCACAAAGCCCTTAGGCATAGTCTGTGGACCCCTGAAAACCACTGGGTTAGATGAATTTTATGGTGACTAAAATGCCCAAAACCTGTCCAGGACAATGTTGACACAAGAATAAAAGGGGATAAACTGGCCAGGAGCAAATCTAGGCTGGAAATGAGAAGAAGGTTTCTAACTCTAACCCGACCTTTTGGCCTTTCTCCTGTGGTTTACTCATCTGGAGTGGGCCAGATTTTGAAAGATCTGTCTCCTAGTGGGGGTCTAGGTGCCTGGGCTTAGCACAACCCAGGTCTGAGGTTGTCACGGTGCCGAGAGGTTTACAGAGAGGTTCTGGAACAGCATCCCAGTAGGAATAGTGGGGGCAAACAACCTAATAGTTTGAAGCTGGAGCTTGATAAATTTAAACGGGATATGACAGGGTGACCTGGGACAGCAAGGGACTGGACTCCATGACCCAGGAAGACCTTGTCAGTCCTATGTATGGTGGTGCAGGTGCAACAGCCAAAACAATGGCAGGGAATTTTAAGGGCCTGCAGCTCTCATTGACTTCAGCTCACCACTTGAAAACCAGGCCCTAAGAAAGTAGTGTAGACAAGGCCAAAGAGGCTGCAGTCTGGCCAAATGTCTAGTTATTTGATATGAACTTTGCATCCAGGTTTGGCACAAATTAGGATATAGCTAGTGGCAGGATTTGCAGAGGGCTGAGCACTTGTCACTCCTAGGAAGCCACGGGGTGCTCAGAGTTGGATCATCTGCACAGCAGGCAGCGCTAGGAAAGGGTTTGGGGAAATACCAGTCTCCTCTGGGTGGGGTGGGTGCCAGCAGACCCAATTCACTATCTGTTACCAGGGAGAGTCTCCGCACAGCACTTTTGCGCTGCTATTTGTCACTGGGTACTCATCATTCACCAAAAGCTCTTTGAAAAAAAACAAACCTGTATTTAGGAAACTGACTACATAACTGGAAGGAAAAACAGTCTAACAGAGCAGGTGAAAAAGAGAGTCAAGGTCCCATTCACAGCTCTGTTAGGGAAGTGGGACCTAGGGGGTTAGAGCAGGGGGCTGGGAGTCAGGACTCCTGGGTTCTATCCTTGATTCTAGGAGGGGGCTGGGGTCTAGGGGGTTAGAGCATGAGACTCTGTTCCCCTGCCCTTTGCCCTTTACCCAAGAGGGAAGCAGGTGTAAAGTGCTACCATTCTCCTCAGGTGGGTTTTACACCGTTTGCTTTGGGGTAAATGACTGCACCCAGCCCAGAGCAATAGAGAATTAGGAGTTCTGTTACTAAGCCACCACTAAGTAGCTGTGCTTTTGGGGAAATCACTTCCTGTCTCTAGACAACCCATCTGCGCTCTGCTCCTGCTCCCTGGATTTAGTCCCTCTTCCTCCTCCTCTTCAAAGTCATTGGCCTCTTCCCAGTAAACTGTTCCCGCCCCTTAATGGCTGTTACCTGTTTTCAGCTGCCCCCCTCCACAACCACGCCCCAACCCACCTGCCCCACACACACCTTCCCCACCTCACACTTGTCCCCTTCCTCCCCACCCCAGCTGCTCACTTGCCCCCTTTTCCACCCATCCTCCAACTTCCACCTGCCCCGCCCCTACCACACATTGGCCCCACACTCTTTTACTTGCCACCTAACTCCTGACTCCCTCTCATTAGCTCCTGCCCTCTCCTGCACTTGACACCTTCTCCCATCCCTCCTCTCCTGCACCCACCCTCTCCCCTCACCTCACACGCACCCCTACCCCCTGTTCCCTTCCACTCACAACCGTCCCCCTCCCCTCCACACCCTTCCCATTTGCCCTCTCCCCCAGCTGCTTCCTACCTGCTGCTCCACTAACTGCCTCTCCCCACACTTGACATCTGCCACTCCCACACCTACTCCCAGCTGCCCCTTCTCCTCCCCTACCTGTCCTTCCCTCCCCTTCCCACTTACCCCTTCCCTCACCTGCCCACCTCCCCCCAGCTACTCTTTCCACCTGCCCCCTCCCCCAGCTACCTCCTCCCCTCACACACTTCCCCTTCCCCTTCCCATCACATCTGCCCCTCCCCTGACCTGCCCACCTCCCTCCCAGCTACCCTTTCCACCTGTCCCTTCACATTGCCCCCTCCCCACCTACTCCCTCCCTCTGCAACCTACCCCCTCTCCTCACTTGCCCTCTCCCCCACATCCATCCCTCTGAAATCTGCCCCTCCTCCTGCTCCCACAGCTACCCTTTCCACCTGCCCCTCCCATCTCCCCAAGCTACTCCCTCTTTCATCCTGCCACTCCCCTCACTCCTCCGCCATGCCCCCCACGCCTTCACATCTGCCCCTTCCCTCACCCGTACCTCAGCCCTGCCCCGCACGCTCCACTCCAACTCGCCCCTCGGGTCTCCCCCACCCGCAGCGCCCGCCGCGCAACGGACGCTCTCGAGAGGCGCGCGAGCCCGTTAGGGAGCCAATGAGAAACTGCCCGGGTGAAGGAGCGCGCGCCGCTTGACTGGCGGTTGGTGCGAGGCGAGGGGGCGCAGCGAGCGCTCGCCGCTTCTCTGACTGTTGGTGAGCGGAGCTTGGAGGAGAGACTGGGATGGGAAGCAGCCCTGTCAATCCTAACGAGAGAGGCGCCGGATTGGACAAGCAGGAGGATGAGGAGGGTGGGACTAGTACAAGCTGTCAATCTTGCCCAGTGAGGCAGCTGATTGGAGGGCGGGGGAAGAAGGCGAGAGGCTCCTCAAATTCCCTGTGGGATTCATTCCTCACGCCCGTCAAGGTCTGGATGATGGTCTCTCCCCAGGACCCCCCTTCACTGCCCAGGGACAGCCAGGGGAGGGCGGAGGCGGAGGAGGAGTGCCCATGGAGGAGTGCCCGGAACCCCCCGACTGAGACTGCGGCCTTGTCGTGCCCGGGTCCCGATTCCCGTTATTTGAGAGGCAGGCGGTGTGCGGAGCCCCAATGCCCCGCAATGTCGCAGCCCATCTCCCCACGCGGCTCGAGCGCAGATCTGGCGAAGGCTGCCCCTCTTCCGCAACCCCTGGCTCAGCACAGCGAACGCCACGGCAGGGGGCACCCGCAGCCCATGGGCGCAGCCCCCGGCAGCGGTCGTTAGTCAGGGCTCGTTAGCTGACGGCCCACAATGCGGCGTGAAGCACCACTCGCTGCGCGCACCCGCCGCTCGGACTGGGGGAGCAGCTGGGACTACGGCCGACCCAGCCGAGCCCTGCCTGCTGGGGGAGAGCGCCCCCTGCTGGGTCCCCCGCCCCCTGCCCCGCAGAGCCCCCTCGCGCCGCCCTGGGACCGGCCCTGCCTGTCGGGGGAGAGCGCCCCCTGCTGGGTCCCCCGCCCCCTGCCCCGCAGAGCCCCCTCGCGCCGCCCTGGGACCG